>NC_087275.1:15225183-15825183 GCF_015220805.1 Pogoniulus pusillus | reverse complement strand
CCAAGCCCTGACAAATTTCTCCCCTTTCTCCATTCCAAAAGAAGTTGGGAAAAAAACTCAACATGGATAGGAAAGTAAATCATAGAATCATAGAATCAACCAGGTTGGAAGAGACCTCCAAAATTATCCAGTCCAACCTATCACTCATCTCTATCCAACCAACCAGACCATGGCATAACGTGGAATAAATAACAACTTCTACCTTCCACTCCTTCCCCTTCCCATTGCCCTTTGTTCTAGTATGCCAGCTTTGGAGAGGCTCCTGAGCTATTTTTGTACTGCTTATGCAGCAGAACACTGAGAACCAGAGAAGCACACTAAACTTACAGGAGATCAGGCCTATTGAATGCAAGGCTGAGTGCACAGATTTCACTAGAAACTGCAACTTTTCCAAAGATATCGATCCAGAGGCAATCAGACACTTCCCTCAGTTAGCAGAGGCAGGGTGGCTCCTTCTCAGGGCAAACACAGATCCCTCGGTCGTTCTCCTCCACTGGCTGACTCAGAGCAGGAGCCTGCCTCTCCCCATTGTCTGGGAAGGAAGCTTCCCTGCCTAACTGCAGGAGTGCCTCAGCTGCAGGAGTTATGAATGTCTCCCACAGTCTGTGCTGGTCAACACCAGCACATGCACTTTAGTTATAGCCTGATGGGCAATAGAGAAGGCATTATTTTGGTTTGTTCTTATCTCCCCTTCCATGGCTGTCAGAAGTATGGCTCTCCCTCACTGGAAAAAACACCTCCCTAGCATGCATTTTACAGCCTCACAGCTACTTGCTTCCACAGCTTAGAAGCCAAACGCGGACCAGGGAGAAACGTGGAGAAGTTGTACACGAGGATTCTTAGAGCCTAAATTAAAACCAAAACCAAACCAACCCCAAAACCCCAAACAAACTGACAACCAACCAATAAACCCATGAACAACAACAAACCCAACACATGAAAAAACCTCCCT
Organism: Pogoniulus pusillus; assembly: GCF_015220805.1. Lineage (NCBI taxonomy): Eukaryota > Metazoa > Chordata > Aves > Piciformes > Lybiidae > Pogoniulus > Pogoniulus pusillus. Next base: position 15,824,231 of record NC_087275.1, on the reverse strand, counting down.
CCACACACAATATTAATGGGTAGTAAAAACACAGGAATACATGACTGTAACCCTCATTTTATATTACGGTCTATCAATAAACATTGTGTGGTCAGGATCTCCTTAAAACTCTGAAGGCACTGCAGCCTTTCTAATACTTCAATTACTTTTTCTTTTGAAGATGAAAAAGCTCTGTCATGTTTCCAGGTTAGTACCTGGGCATAAGCAGAGCCATCACCATGGTGCTGCCTGGCACTTGAGACCAAGACTGACAAGGGTAATTGCCTGCAGTCTGCCTTTCTTCTCCCTAATCACCCGAGCACAAAATACAAATCACAATGGCTTTAAGAAACTGGGTTTTGAGATTTCATTTAACATGTCTGGAAGGATTTGAAGTAAGGATACTCAGTGTGAAATGCTTGTAAAACATTGTTTCCAAGATGTCAGATCCCTTTAAATAGGCTGAGTCTGATCTTCTGTAATTGCCATATAATTCTATCCTTCTAAGGAGGGATGTCCAGGTAAGTCATCAGTTTTGTAATCTGGCTGTGAGATATGGATTTGGTGTCTTTCTTCAGAGAAGACTGCATGTACTAAATAAAGATGAGACAGGACCCCCTGAAGATGACACTGTCCAGGCAAATGCTCTCTTGGCAACCACAGTTTGAGAAGAAGAAAATATTCAGAGAAAATGGTGGGCTAGAAAGAGGAGCAGTTGCCTGAGTACACAGATGTCTCTAGGCTCTCCCTAGAGACAGAAAAGTGGAAGATATTTGTCTTATAACATCCTTTCTGCCATGTAAAGTTTGGCCATGCTTAAATGATTCTCATCAAAATTTCACCCAAGTATCCCACAGAACAGGCAATGAATGGGCTCAGGTGGATGCCACATCCCCGTGTCCTGGAAGAATTGTTCAGCACATGCATCAGTGAACACCAGGAGATTTTTCATCCTCCAGTGCTGTCAGCCTGCTCCTTCTCATCTCATCTCTTATGCATTTGGATCAGCTGTAGTAGGCAAGGAAACGTCTTCCATGAAATCACTTGTTTGGGTTACAGGAGGAATTCTCCATCTCAGCCCCTTGCTGCCACCTGAGCAGCTTCCACAGAGCCAGAGAGGCTGAGCAGCAGCAGCAGCAGCAACACACAGAAGGTTCACTAAATTAAATATGTCTCTCTCCAGTTTATTACAAACAAGAGGAGGCCTTCTGCTTCTGCATCCAATTTCCCCTTCCAAGTCACAATACCTTGTCTGTGAAGGTACAATTAATCACTATGGAGACTGTTGCAAAGTCACCAGTTTGAGCTTAGTGTTTCAGCTGAGCACTAAACAACAGGTACTGGGCAATTTTTTAGGAAGATTTTTTTTTTCCATGCTTGTGTGCAGTACCTGAAGGCCAAGGGAGGTTTTTCCTTCCCAGCTAACAGTAAGTGCCAGGCGCTTTAGGAGGGATTTCCCAAAGGTAAGAATCCACATGAGATGGATCAGGCCTCTATCACTGATGGAGATAGTTAAAGTCAGGGCTCATTCATCAAAGGAATGGTTGGGATTGGAATTGTTTGGAGGGAGGGTCTCCCATTTTTCACACTACAGAGGGTTTTAACTCCACAGAAAACTGTAAAGTTTCACAATGGCTTGTTCAGGGAGCAGGTGTGCAGGGTTCCAAGGTAGGTCTGTAGAGGCTAAGTGCAGGTAAATCTCAAGCTTCCATGTCAGGGCCCCCAGTTAGGCCTGGACCAGAGGATGGACAGCTGTAGTAGCCCAGAAAGACAAACTCTATTGAGCAAAACCCTGTATCTTTCAGGAGCTACCCCATGTCTGGGTGTGCAGCTCCCCAAGAGGCAGCATGTCCTCCCTGGTGCCAGCACACAATCTGAAATGCAAGCCTGGGGTGTCATTTACAGGCACAGTAACAAAGTTACACACCCCAGGCCATCTACCAGCCCAGCTCCTCGCTCAGGGGCTGGAGCACCATCATCTCTCATCCCTCTACCTATCTCTGTGGGTGGGAGCAGTGTGGCAGTCGCTGTGCCAAGCCCTGCGTGAACATACCTTGTAGCTGGGACAAGCACATACCTTAGACACACGAGTCCTTTCCTGGTGCCTTGGCACAGGCAAACTGGGAGACTGTACTCAGCTGTAGGTACTTTAAAGTGTCCTTCTGGAGAGCAGACCTAAATATGTCATCCTGTCCATTTGGAAAAGAGAGCACAGCTCTGTGGAAAAAAAAAAGGAAATTCACAGCGTCCATGGGATCTGCCAGAATGGAAACAAGCTGCACTAAAGCACTGCTAGCTCCTTGCTGAATTCACAGATGTCTCTGTCCCATTCCTGTCCCCATAGCAAGTCAGCATGACTTTGGACCCAGTGGTGAAGGGGAACGACAACTGTGGTTAACAACTGCACAGAGTTATGCGTGGAATGCTCTGTGCATTTCAGCAGCCTTGGCAGGGCTGAATCCACAACCTGACAGGCACACTGTGAAACGGCAGCGATGAGTATCTGCATCCAGAGGAGAGCAAGGCAAGTATTTTTTAACAAGGTGCTGCTGATGCAAAGCCATCAGCGCAGCTCCATGTGGAATTCCCAGTACAGATGAAGGTTCACATCTTACCCCAGTCACTGGGAAAGAGGGGTCATATCCAATGTATCCATGGGGGACATTTTTAAGTGAAATGCAGTGAAAGAGGCCCTTGGGGCACGGTAATATATTGTGTTTGTAATGCACAAGACAACCCCACCCTACTCTAGGGCTCTACTTTGTCCCAGTTCCATTACTGGAGATGTATGGCAAAGACAGTTGATTTAGACCCTGAGTAATTGCCTCCTTGCCCTTTTGCAGTGGTTTCCTGGTAGAACAGGTGCTGAAATATCTGTCCACAATGACACAGTGCAGTTTTGGCTGGGAAGTGTACCATAGATGAGGAATATGTCTCAGAGGAGCTGCTGCAGAGCCCACCCTCTCTTTCTCGTACCCCGAGCCACCTAAGCCCTTAGGGACACACATGATCACACTCGTGATTTATAGCAGCTCTGCAGCTGCACTGCCTGGGCCAGGCCTGAGGGAGTCTCTAGGCAGCCCTGCCTGGCAAGGACCTTCCATTTCAGCTTGCTGTCTACCCTTCATATGTTGCATCAGCCCTTGGAACTGCAACAGGGATGCTGCAGCTGAGCTGAGTGTGGTGAAGCAAGTACTGAAAGCTTTGCTGGTTCAGCAGAGAAACTCCAAACACATCTGCTAGAATGGATATGGCATGCTTGTAAAAGCATCAGTTCTAGCTAAATCTAAATCTAAAGCTATGTTCTCAGACGTGGGCCACATGTCACCAGCACTGTGGTTGCCCCAGAAGGCCATGGGACTTTGTCTCATTACGTGTCCCTTGAAAATAAAGAAGTTATGCACCTATCAAAACTGGCCTAGCAGAGGTCTGGGACAGCAAGAGCCACCGGTGGAGCAGGAATTGCCTGTCTTTAGTGCTGCAATCAGCAAACCCTCTCTGATGTTCCTGTTTCTGAGCAGTTTCTAATAAATTTTAAATTCTTTATTTTCTGAGGGTGCACTGCTTCATTAGGAGGAAAAATATTAACCAACCCTAATTAGTTAGTCCTATTTCTGCACATGATGTTCTTTAACTGGAGAGCATTGTCCAGGACACATTGTTTTGGCAGCTTTGTATTCCTGAGCTTTTCCCTGCCCCATTGTGCTAGTTTGAAGCAGGGTAGAATGTTTTGGTGAGAAGAACTAGATCACAGGCTGCGAAAGGAAAACGATGGTGATGTCTGCTGCCCTCAGAGAACAGAAAACATTGGATAACACTCTCGCCATCTTGTCTCACTCTGGCTGGGCTGCTCTGACTGAGCTGCAGCTCCCTAACCTCACCTTCCGCTCACCTTTGCTTCTTAACCTCTTGGCTGAACCTTTATTCTTCTTTAGGACTGGGGTAAGGTTGAGAGGGGCAGGGGGAAGGTGAGGGGTGGTTGAGAGCCCCTCCTGGGGACTCAGGTTTCTGGGAGGGGAGTTGTGTTTCTGTATTACCTTTTACCTTGTATATTTCTGTCTATAACTGTATATACTGTAAATATCTGCTTGTATATTGTGCTAGCTGTAAATAAATAGCTTCATTTATATTCCCAGAGCCAACTGAGTCTAGTCTGGGTGACTTCTACAGTGTGGGGGGCAGGGAACACCCAAACCATCACACCCATCATCACCATTGTCTTGTCACCAGGCTGTCTAGCCTGGACGCAGCATGGCCTCTGGCAGAGTCTCCAGGCTGTAGAAGTGCAAACAGCAGATTAAACATCACCCAGATTCATCGGTGAGAGCTTTGGGCCTGGTGTGTTGTTGAGACGTCACACTTAGGGCCGCAGGCTGGCGGAGCACGGCCCCGTTCCTGACACCCCAGCACAGCCTTGCCATGTCCTCCTTCTCCCACACGGGAGAAACTGAGGCGTTCCTGCCTCTGGGGCTGTGGCAGGTTTTACTATGATGTTGGAGGCAGACCCACTTCCGAGGTTAGGACGTGCAGCTCTTTCACATCTGAAACCTGCCCTCTCGTTGAAACAAGGGAATAGGCCTTAGCTGTCCACTTGGGAGCCGTCAGACATGGTCCCGCCCCGGGAGCAGCGCAGCAAGCAGGCAGCTCTGTGGGACCCTGGACTGGTTACAGCAGCTGCCCTGGCCAGCCGCATGACAGAAACCCTCCCTCTACCCGTGCGCTCCTGCCTCCTCTCTGAGGAAACAAACTGTGCGGGCTCAGGGGAGCTGAAAACTAGCCCAGTAAATGAGGAGTTAATGATTTTTCGATTGGGTCACCTCCCCAAGTCGCTCCTTGGGAAGGGTCAATACATGAGCCCCATGGTGCCAAAGGGCAGAGACAGGTCAAGGGAACCGGGGGAGGGTGGTGTTCGTGAGAAGAAAGGGATAGACGGTCCTGCCACAGCCTTGGGTCTGTGAGATCCCAGCTGTGAGAGAGCTGCCCATCACCTGCTCCGTGTCTGCCCTCTGGTTTTGTCTTTCTGAGTTAATAATTAGCGTGCTGACTCTGCGAGAAAGCAAAACATGACCATCTTTGCTGAGGCAGTTTCCTCCACGCTGAGATGGTTTCCACCATGCTGTTGCTGCATGCAACAAGTAGAGACACGGGACCTAAGCAGGAACGTACGTAGCAGAGTACAGGCTAAAGCTGTGCTTCCCCATCTAACATACAAAACAGGCCCAAATGAAGGAGGCATCCAGGAGCACATTCACAGACACAGGTTTTATCCTGAGACAATTTGTGCCCAGCAGTCTTCCCTCCCTCCTACTCAAAACATCTATCTCACTTTGCAACTTTTTCCTTCAGCGTTACCTGGGTTCTGTTTGCCTCCAGTTACCCCAGGAGAGCCCAAAGCAGCTCCACACCTCAGTTAAGCCCAGCTAAACAGCTCACACACCCTGTGCACACCCCAGCTAGCCACTGTGCACCTCCCATTGCTCTCAACATCATCTGGCAGAAGCAGCAGCACCTTCCCACCAAGGAGACAGCCTCCTTTGCACATCCCAAGTCATACCAACCACAGCGGCCTTAGCTGCTGCTGTGTTTTATTCCCATCAAACCTGCAACTTACCTTTGCCTAAGCATATCAGACATGTCCTCGCACTGGTGGGCTCAGGCCAGTAACAGGTAAGGCATGAGGGAAACAGAAGCTCCATGGAGATTGCATTAACTGCTCCACAGGAACGATGTGGTTTAGTGTCCTGTCCCAAGGACAAGCTGCCAGCCCAGGCCTAATGGGGGAGAATGTTAAATACTGTCCCATGGAAGTTGCAAAAAAACATGCCAGAAACCTGCTTGCTCCAAGGACTATTTTAGCTGTGGCAAAGAGCAGGAGACTCCCATTGGAGAACTGCCCTTGTTAGGCTCCTGCCATTAACCCACTCCTCACCATCCCCCCACCCCTGCCAGTCAAGCCTCCTCCACCTTCCCTCTTATACTTAGCCAGTTCCCAGAGCTGACATCTGAAGGATCCAGCCCAAAGGCCAATTTCCCCTGCAGCAACTGCCTGATGAGGCAGGACAGAGACTTGCTCTTTCCTTTCTCTCCTCTTCAAAGACGTTTGGCCAAACAGCTGTGCACATTAAAACGTTGGTTGCAACACCCACTTTGCTGTTGTTTTCATAAATGAGAGCTGGTTTTATAACTTGTGATTTTGCCATGAGCTTAAGTAACTAAATAAGAAGGTTTGCATTGTGCATGGTTGTTAAGAAGGTAAACCTTAAAGTTGCAAGTAAAAGCCTGATTTTTTTTATCAGTAACCCTGGGGTTCAAAGTAAAATGTAATTAATTCATACACCACCACAAACTGGTGGCCTCCAGAGACTGGAGAGTTAAGCACTGCTTTAAGACATTTTCTGCTGGGATAGCTAACACCTCCATTCAGAAGGCATGCTGTGAAAATGGACCTTTTCATCCCTCTAAAATTGTTTTGCACCAACATTTTACTTATTTGCTCTTTGGAAAGTCATAATCAGTGAATGTGAGAATTTTTTGCTGGGGGAGTTACAGCCAGTGCCCCAACTGAACTAATAGGGCAAAAGACTATCCCAGTTTTACAGAGGTCATCTTGGGCAGGGGTCTTCTGCTCTGTATTACTGTTGAGGATGGCTTCAATATTGCCAGCTCCCAAACTGCAATGGTGGCTCAAGTGCCTGTAGCTGTCACTTGGAGGACCTTCTACTGCTGGGTGATGATCATATGCAGTAGATAATGTCAGAAACTTATCTTACCCTTCAAAACCTTTGGTGGCTCCATATGCCACCCTCAGCTTTTGCTGAGCCATTGTGGGGAGGTGTCTCTGCCACTTGTCAAACAAAATTTCTTGCTTCTGCAGTGCCAGAGCCCTCAGGGCAGAGTCTTAGGAGAACTGAGCTATTAAAACCAACCCGGCCTCCTCTTAAAAATCTGCCTGCTGCAGTTTTTCAAAGACTTACGGTCTGGTCCAATGTGGGTGGCTTTCATGAGGATGAACAGACCGCTCTCCAGCACAAAGACCACCTGCAAGTGCTTTGAAGGCTTTCTGGGGAAGAGTTTGTACTCAGCTCAAACACAGAAGCTTCAAGAACTTGTGAACCTGTCAACTACAAATCAGTATTCCACCCTCAAGCCCTGTCCGCATAAAGTGACAGAAACATCTTAGCTGCATTAAAACAGTGCATTAAAAGTGGAGCCTGGCAACAGGCAACTAACTCCACCCCATAATTTCCAATGGCTAACATGCCTGTGTAGTTGGCTGAGCAATCTCGGTGTCAGTAGCTTGGCACCTGGAAGGGACCTTTGCTGCACAAGCAACCATGCAATTTCTGGGCTAAACACCCTACATATACATTGCTCTGCAATGACATACATGTGAGATGAAAAAGATCTTTCTGCTGTGGATCCTAGAGCAGTCTGCCCATCCATCTGTACGTCTCATGAACAAAGTGTGAGGCCTTCTGGCTGCTTTCAACCAGAGAGGTCTCTGAAATCCAAAACTGTCACAGATTTTAGGAAGAACAGTGACCAGAAATTTGGATGACTGCAGGAAACACGGGTCCAAGGCCACATGTGGACAAGTCAGAAAATAATCGACTAGGGCAAGGTAGAGATGAGAGGGAAAAAAAAACCAAAGCACTTTATGTAACAGCCTTCCCTATCCTATAAGCACAGAATAATTCTTCTGTTTCTTTCCATGAAACAGAAAGAGGAAAGTTGTTTTCACATAAAGCCTCTGATGGCCTTTCTTTTATTGTAGATTGAGTCTGCCTTTGTGGGCTATAGGAGATACAAGGAATAGGTAGAAGGGTGCTATTATATTTATTTATTAATATTATATTTGCTATGTATATCTATTTTATATATTATTTTATATATCATATGCTGTTATATTAATTTATTAATATTTTATTTATTTATTTATAAATACATTACTTCAGTTTTAGATCTCAGTAGTTTGGGGTTTAGATATTAACCAACATTTTAAAATGAGTTTAACATCTCATCCCTTACCAATAAACCTCTTCAGCTTTTCATTGCCCTGGTATCAAGCAGATGTCAGTATGTGCAGCTTCCTTGGCAGAAAACCTGCTGCAAATAAGACACTGGCTGACTTCTGCACGTTTCTCTCAATGAGAAGGGATGTCTTGAAGCCAGTCCTGGTATTCTACATGCTAGTCCTGCTTGAGACCACCTGTGATGCAAATAAGTCATATAAGCAGGAAGCAGGGAGCTTGCTGAAAGGCTGTAGGAGTCACACCTAATAATGAATTTTCCACAGGGCTGCATTTCTGCACCTGAGTGATTTGTAGCTCTCAGTTCACAGAGCTATGATAACTTTTTAATGGGAAAAACAGGCCCCAATGCTGTATCCAGCAGTTTTCTTAGGCTCCAGGGAAGCTATGTGGAGAGGGAAACAAAAGACAAAACTTACTAACAAGCATTTAAAAAAGGGGAAAGGCAGGCAAACTTCAAACTACTGTACACAGCAATACTGCCTCTTCATTTTCTGCTTACTTCTTGATAAGCAAGGCTGTTCTGAGCAGGGTGCTTCAAACACTTTAATCACAAATGAGCAAATAGAGTCACTGTTCTCTTGGGCTGGAAATGTTCCTCACACCAGTTGTGGAGGGGGTGTTTCTGTGCCACCCTAGAACTCTCTTCCCAGAAGGAGCAGCCCTAGACCAAACACCACATTGAGAGTTTACTCACCAACATCAGTCTGCCACTGGCACTGTCTGCCTGGCAGATGTACAGCAAAGCTGTAATAGCCACTGAGTCGTCCTTCCTCTTCTTTCCTTCCTTCCATACATTAACCACAGCCATATTGCTGGCCTGAGCAGATTTGTGCTGGGCTGTCTCCAGGGAGTGGCTGTTAAACCATCTTACTGGTGCACTTAAAATTGTCTCCTGCAAACATGGCCCAACCGTTTTGTAGCTACACACCAAAGGATCTTGCTGCAAAGAGCAACTGATGTTAAGTATGAAAGCAACTACTACTAATTTTTAGGATTTGTAAACCTGGATACTTGGGAATTTTAATATTTATCATCCCATTTACAGCACAAGTAAAAGACCTTTAACAACAGAAGCCAGCATGTCTTCTCTGCCTTGCTAAACAAACCTGACACCTATTAACAGGTAGAAGAGCCTGAACAAAAGCACTTCATCACTGTGAATCCAGAACTGATGTCCAGCGATCAGGTTCATTTGCAAAACCTCCTTTAAGTGCTTTGCAGTTGCTCCACTGACTGCACTCCTCCAGGCTCTGCATGTGAACAGTACCTCAGAAAGGCCCCATAAAGCCACTGTGCTTCCTTCCCACACCCAGAGCGCAGCAGTACTTTTTCCCCAGCGCACAACCTGAAGTGTAAGATGCATTTTGAAATCTATCAAAGAGGTTCATTATAGGCTTAATGCCAAGACTACTGCATACTCCAGAAAAAGACATCAGCTGATTTTAGAAGTCTTTGGATTAGCTGCTCTAGGAAACACCTTTGGACAAAGGTAGGAGGAGGAAGAAACAGTACTAACAAGACTGGAATTGCCAACAGTGGAAATGCTGACTGAAGCCACAAGGCTGTTTAGGAGTTTGCATGGCAGTGCTAAGCTTAGCAAAGCTAAGACTAGTCCCTGCAGCTTGATGACACTAACTCCAGAGATGCAGAAAGCTGACCAGTAAATGCTTTTTTTCATATCAGGTTGACTTCCTATGGCTGTCTAAAAGCTGGGCTCTCATCTGAACCAGCCAACCTTATTCCTTCCCTCGTACCTGGATACAGCTACACCTTGCCGAGGAGCAATTAATTCCCTTCATTTTGCACCTCTATTTTAAGGTGGGATAAACAGAGCTTGGATAATGACCACAGACTAGATGCACAACTTGCAGAGAGCTAACATTAACCAAGGGAAATGCCACTTTCTGCCTTTTAGCTCACTCAGAGTTTACAGGCAAAGTCAGCAGCCAGAGTGAAAGGGATAGTCTTGAATAGGTAAAGGTGAAAGTGCTCTCATTCTCTCGCCACCTCACCATTTTGCTGGTTGGTTTTATACTAAGATAATCCTTGCTATATAGAGACCTAGCAAACAAAGTCAGCAATCCACAGCAATCCTGTTCAAAAAGTACATGTATTTAATTATAACAAATACAACTTCTTTCTCCTCCCTCCAGATTTTCACTACTGTGTGTCACAAAGTCCCTTCTATGGTCACTGCAGTTTGTACATAACTACTGTCTAAGCTGGGTGCGTAGTTACGTCTCACCACTGTTATACTCATATATCCTCTATAAATATAATAAAATATCTATGTCTTCATTCTGATTCTTACACATATGTACTGAGTTTTCACAAAAAATACATGTCTCTTTCCTGCCTTCTGCAACCTTTTATTGGGTTCCAAGCAAATCTGAGTTCGTAATTCAAGTCAGTATCTGCCAGCTGTTCAGGTACACAAGTCCTGTGCATCCAAAGACAAGATTTCAGTGGTCCCTGCTCCCTTGTCTTTGCAGCACAAACATGTTCTTAGCATGAAGAAAAAGGCTTCAATGTTTCTAAACAAAAGGAATAGCTAAAATGGACCCCTGGGATGCACAGGTGCTCTGTACAGACAACAGACAATGTATTTCAATGAAAAAATGAGTGCAACTATTTCAAAGCTGGTTTTCTTATAATACTGGGGGGGGGGGGGGCAATGTATATTATTTTACAAGTAGCTTAACTACCCTTGAGGCAAGTGTCCTCACTAAACTGAAGAGATGCATAAGGACTCCTCTGTATGGAACTGATGGGCAGCTTCAGTGTTGAAGCTGCAATGATGAGAAGGGCACTCTGGGCATTCACACTCTGCTGGTTTTGCCCACAAGCATTCAAAATAATGAAGAGCCCAGTTACCTCTTCTGTCAGTACTTGGATTAATGTGCCACTCTTTTCTTTCAGATTTTGATGTAAGCTCTGTGCTATGCTGACAATCAGGCACACGCACCCAGCTAAGGGCTCTGATGGAGGCCTTCTCTCCTGGCCTTCCTCCCCAGTCCCTGTGTATCTCTCTCATGAAGGTGGAAGGAAAACTTCTCAAGCAGGGGTAACTCTCAACATCCGCACAAACACCAAACCAATGAGGCAAACCAACTGTTTGCAAACATACTGATGAAAACAGGGCCTGGACCCTTACTTACGGTTTTGAGACAGAATACCCATCTCGTAACAAGATGATGACAGCATTTCTGCTGCTTGGATTTTGAAATGACATTAAGTGGGCCAGAACGTGAGCCAGCAGTGTCCTCAGGCAGCCAAGAAGGTCAATGGCATCGTGAACTGTATCGCCAAGAGTGTGGCCAGCAGGACCAGGGAAGTCATTCTTTACTCAGCATTGGTTAGGCCACACCTTGGGTACTGTGTCCACTTCTGGGCCCATTAAGAAAGATGTTGTGGTGCTTGAAAGTGTCCAAAGAAGGGCTGGAGCACAGTCCTCTGAGGAGTGACTGAGTGAGCTGGGGTTGTTTAGCCTGGAGGAAGAGAAGGTTCAGGGGGGACCTTATCATTGCCTACAATTACCTTAAAGGAAGTTGTGGCCGGGTAGGGGATGGTCTCTTCTCCCAGTCACCCAGTGACAGAACAAGAGGACGTAGTCTCAGACTGCACCAGGGCAGGCTTAGGCTGGATGTTAGGAAGAAGTTCTTCACAAAAAGACTGACTGGCCATTGGACTGGGCTGCCCAAGGAGCTGGTGGAATCACCATCTCTGGAGGTGTTCACAAAGAGACTGGATGTGGCAATTAGTGGCATGGTTTAGTTGATAATACTGGCTGATCTTGAAGGTCTTTTCCAACCTGACTGATTTTGTGGTATCAGTGAGGCACACACGAATTAGGGCTGCCCGCTTTGGAGCCAGAGTGGAACAAGCTTTGTTGAGATGCCCCCCTCCCCTCCCAAACACGCATGCAAGCGCCAGACAGAAAGAAAAGAGTAGTCTTTAGATAAACCTTCTAATTTATAGGAAATGGTTTGAACTCAAAAACAAACCAAAAGATGTTGCCAATCTCTCAGATGTATCATTTACATAGAAAAACAAAACAGGTATGCAGAACACGGTGCTTCTTAAGAAAGTTAACCTTTACCTCTCATGCCAATACTGAATTTTGGTAACCACTGCATTACCAATCTCGTGGTATAAAACGGCACTGGTACAGGTTCACTGTGTCCTTTGTTAGTCTTTTAAATGCACTGCAGTCTCTCAGAAAGGCCTTCAGGTGCATCCAGTGCTGCCTTGAGTAACGGGTCAATGCCATCCCGCACGGAGGTGTGCTGTGAAAACTAGTGTGGCTGCAAACATCAGTGGTGACTGGATTGTTTAAACACAGAGTGCTGCAATCTGGATCAGTCTCTGAAGCATCTGCTTACAGACCTATTATATGAAAGGAACAGGCCTCTAGTGCAGTGAATTTCCACGTGATGAAACTTGCTTTTAAATAACCATGTTTCTTCTGAGTGACATCATTAAATCACAATTTTCTTTAGGAAAGAAAAATTCCATTATTAGCTACTTTATGTAATTAACTGTAAATCTGCTTTGACTTCCAATCCTCCCACTTTTTCTGAATGTTTAGATCCCTCATGTCTTTATTCAAGCTTCTGCCAGCTTCATATTCTTGGCAGTACTTTTTAGCAAGTAGACTTTGGAGGCAGTATCTTGAATTTTTCCACTTGTCTAGCCACGTGAACAACGCCTGTAGCAGCACCACGTACTGTGTGGCACAGGCAGATGGAGCACGGGCAGCCTTACCACAGATCCTGGATGAGATTGGCATTCATGGCACCACACAGATTACCTTGATGAATCAAGCCATTAATGCTCACTGCTCTCCCAGTCAACCTTACTCCAACACTAGATGAGAACAGTGAAAATACATATTCACATAGCTCTGCCAAGACATGTTTTAGCATACAGTTAAGATGCCAGATGCTAGTATTTCTTAAAAGCACAAGTAGAGCCCTTTCCTTTCAACTGTGATATGGAGGATGATGCCTTCCTTACAAGCAGAACTCTGACTTTCTGTGTTGGACCACTGTAGCATATTACATAGTTACAGCAACATGCCTGTGGCCTTCCCTTCATATTGGAAGTAAAAAGATCAGGTTGCAGAGAACAGCAGTGCAAACCCCAGAACGTCAGACTAACACTGGCCGCTGACAGCATCTGCTGCATTGAAGGAAATCTGCGTGGGGCTCATCTGCTGCAGCTGAGGCATCCTCGCTTCCAGAGGCTTGTCACTCGCCGATTGCATCGTCTGGTTCCTCTTCCGCAGCATCTGTCCGATCCCCATCATGGGGAATCTGCCTCTGCTTTTAACGCAGTTAGGGCTGCCTAAGGGGTTGTTGGAAACCAGCTGAGTAGGGGACACCACTTCCTCTTTTGCTGGATATGCCTTTTCTTCATATGTGAAAGAGACTTGGTTGGGGTGGACGGGGGATGCGCTTCCTGGCTGAAAAAGTGGGGACAGTGTCCTTTCACTTGAGCTTTTGTAAGGGAAATTCATTGGTGAGCCTAAAATTCTGTACTGATGAGAGGGGGAAACCTGGTCTATCTGGTCCTCTCTGTCAACCGACTCGAAAGAGTGCACAATATTCAGGATGAGAGGAGAGTCTTTTGCCCGGCCCCCAATCCGGGCTGGCTCCTGCTGTGGTGACTCCTGCCTCTTGAGGAGCCGAGGGGTTCTAGGGGGCGGCTGCTGGACTTCAAGGTACTCCAGGGAGCTGGAAGTGACGCAACCCGTCTTGGTCACCAGGGGTTCGTGGAAAGGACTTACTCCACCACTAGACTCTGCAAAGCAATCAGAAAAGGAACCAGAAGAGCAGACTGCAGTTAATAGCACTGCCTTCTCTGCCTTACAGCAGTGTCCAACATTACCTTCAAAAATCTTAGAAGACTGTAATAAATGCACCAAGTAAAACAAATGGTTTTGGAGATGCAATCAGAACCTAATTCTCTGACACTCATTTGATATTTACATTGTTGTTTCATGGGTAATTCATCTGCCACTTTCATCAAAGGCAAGAAGAATGTTCAAAGTAAGGCAAGTACATGAAATGGAAAACCACAGATATCTTCAGCTGTTCATATTAATTACATCCTCTAAGGCCACATCTGAGAAATCTCACATCCCTCCTTTCCTAGCACAACTTTGCATGGTTTTACCTGGGTCTGTGTACTGTATACACTGACATACCTAGAGACAGAGGGGACAACACTAAGTTAGTTCCTAATATCTTACTTGCATTTTGGAACAAAATCTGTTCTTGTTCCACACATGTAAATAGGGAGTAGCTGCACCAGCCAGATTCAGACTGTTACAGTTGGAACAGACTTCCTGCATTGACTTCGACAAGAATCTTCCTCCCCACACAAGAACTGACTATAAATGGAACAATCTTTGCAGGATTTGGCCCGGTAAAACAAAACTGCTCATGTTGTTGATTTCTCCAGGATGCTGGCACTTGCTTATGCCAAGCTAGGCTCAAGCAAACATGCTTTGCTGCCTTTATGGACAGCTATGCTAGGTTCTTCCTAATTAAAAGCACAGCAGACTGGCAAGTAATCAGTGTCCTCAAGCTCCCTCAGCTTCAAATCATTTGCAAGGGATGTAAAATAATTCAGGTCTGCTAGCCTTCAGGTCACAACCACAAACCTCACAGGTATTTCTTTTGAAACAGACAGTCTCAGCAGGGATTGAAACCTGAATGGATGTACAAGATAAACTCCTTGCATTCAGAGTTGCCTGGGAAAAGGAGACCAGGTTTAACATGACTAGCTTCTTTCTAAAACTAGTCGAAATGATGTGACCACTGCATTTAATAGGAGTCAAAACATGGTTTCCACAAGGAGATAAATGCTTTAGTAGAGATGTGAATGATTTTCAGATTTCAGTTCAAAAAAGCAGAGTGGAACCTAAGCAGGAGAAAAAGCTAACTCGGTTTACATCCCCTTGTGCCTCCCTCCTCAGAGTGACAAGGAATCTGAACAAAATGAGCATTTAAAAATGTTCTTTGCATTTCTCACCAAAAGATATGTCCCATTTCTGACCAGCTGCATAGATTACTGCTACACTGCAGCAGAGGTGCCAGTGCTACCAACTGGCATTTGTCAGACACCATTTGGACATTTTTTAAAAGCAGAAATCAAATGGTAAATTATGAGGTCACAACAAAGAGCACAAAACCACAATAAGCCAGCATTCTGAGCAACTCCCTCACATCTCTCAGTAAACAGCAAACATTTGACATTGCCACGTTTCCTCCTCCTGCTCCATGGTGTTCTCCTCTCATTTACTTCCTTTATTTAACGGCTGGCTGCATTGTTTTTCTGGTCCTCAATATCTTCTGTCCTCACGTGCACTACTGATGCCCTCTTTTCCCCACTGACTCCTCTTTTCCTCCACTCCTTTCCTCTGCCTCCTTTTGAGAGCAGCTCTCACCCATCCTTCTCAGGCTGTGTCCCACTCTGAGTGATTAATACTCTGTTCTCCTCTGGCTGTCCTGTCTTTTTCCTTTCTCTGATAATGCTTTTCCTTCTCCTTTTGCTGCCTAAAATTCGTTGGGGTTGGTAGTCCCACCTTCATTTCCTCTTGACTGCCTACTTCCCTTTACTCCTTCACCAGCTGCTACCCACTGCTCCCAGGGATGCCACCATTACCAGCACTCTCCTCAGATTTCTTCCTGTGCTGCCCCTTAGTTCCCCTCTAGGAAAACACATTCCCTCGCAGACCACAGAATTGTTGGTAGGAAGAAGCTTGTCTACTACCAGCTTTGGTTTGTCAGTGATCTGGGGTGGGTGTTGATGCTTTCAAAGCATCACAGTGTGAAGTGCAGATGATTTTGTACAAGTATGTATAAATATGGAAAGAAAGCTTATTTTAAAACAGTGGGGATTCTGTCAAACAAAAAGAGAAGTAAAAGTTAGGATTCATGACTGCTGAACATCGTCATGGTTTCCTCACGACGTTTCATTCAATGTTTGACTACATTATCCAGTCCTCTTTCACACACCACCTCCAGAGCAGATACTGAATGCAAGCCCATGACTATTTACTAACACACACACAACACACCAGACCTTCTCACTAATACTGTGCAAGCCCAAACATGCACATGCACACACAAGACACACCACTGGTATTACTCCCACTGACCTTTCTCTGGACCTCCAGGCTTGGTGACCTTCCAGTCCTTCAGCAGAGCCTTGGTGTTCTGTATCTGTGAGACAAGACAGGAAGAAGGCTGTCTATATGAAACTGGACTTTTCTCAGTTTTCTTTGGGAGCTGACGGTGAAGAATCTCCCCTTTCTTTTCTTGTTCTTTGAGTTTTTTGTCCTTTAAGTTGTAAAACAAACAAGAACAGTTTGGTTTACTCAAGGGAAGTTTAAATGACTCCCCAGACTTAAAAGCACACCACTTCCCAAAGCCAAATTAAAAACTATACATTTACAAGGCACTCAAGTAACTAAATCTTCCATGTCTCATTTTCCCCTGATCTGTCTGACATGATTTCATGGCTCCCATCTGCTCTGACACTCAGGCAGTGTGAAAAGTTGGTTTTGGAAAATTTAAGAAAAAGAAAAGCTTTCTCCTCTGAGGCCATTTGTAGTAGGAGACCTCACTGGAGCAAGGAGATGCAGATTCAGGTTACCTCATAGCTGAAACCTGCCTCCCTGTTTAAACCTGGAAAAAAAGGCCTTCGTTTCTCTTTATTATGCCTCCTCCGGCACTTGGAAAAAAGCTTTAAAGAAGTTTAAACTCTCTGAGTGATTCATGTTCTGTCCAAACAAGATCTGAAGGAACATGGCTCTCACTTCATGGCATCTTTGCAACAGCACAAGTAGTGGAGGGAGAGAACTCAACCCTTCCCTGAACCCAAACTCCTTTTCTTGTGATAGGGAAAGCAGCTGAAGGTGGGATTGCACATGCACACATCCTAAGACACAGGCCTGGTCTCCAGCGATGGCAGAGGTGAAACAGAACCTGAGAGTGGTATCTAAAGAGGAGCTCAATTCATAGTATCTTTTTTCAACATGAATCACTAGATTCTGCAAGCTTCCCAACACTTTTCACTTGCCACAGATTTCAGGGGGAGCCAAAAGTCTTATTATTATTTCAGGTATCATATTTGTGTCCCATATTTTGCTATCCCTCACAGACTTCAAGAATCTCTTACCTTTCTGGGACTAACCTGCATTGCCTAGTTTTAGCTGTCAATCTCAAAGAAGTGAGGCTTTTGACTTGGTTGCTCCAGGGTCATTTCTTTAGAGGGGCATATATGTGACATTCTCTGTGTGGTTTTAATTCTCATTTAAGCAACATGTTTCACTGTGTCTTATTGAAAAGTCATTGCAACTACATGTCTTTTTTAAATGCCAGGAGATTTCATCATCAGTTATGTGCTTAGGCCTGTATTTTGTCTGGTAATTATGCAGTGCCAAAGGGCAATGCCAAAGGACATAATTCTGATGATTTTCTATTAATAGTTCGTTGACATGAAGTCTATCAAATCCCTAAGAGGCAAAGTAACATGTATATATATGAGAGAGGGAAAGAAAGAGGACTTGAGTTTTCTTGGGCCACTACACAGCTCTGGAAACATATTAAGACACCTTCAAGGAAATGAACTGGACCACACTTGTTGTGATCATTCCCAGCTCAGACAGAATCCAGCTCCACCCCCCCACCCCCCCCCAAGATGGTGTCTGGGCACTGCTAGGCTCATTAAACTTTGAATTTTCAGAAGTTATGGAGTTGGAAGGAAGAGCTCCAGTGAACTAGAATTTTTAGTTCTATTACAGAAGTGATTAGGTGACATGGACGAGTGAAAAGCAAAGAACCTCTCTGAGCTTCTCACTATGTTCACCCCAGTCTCCCTTTGTATACAGGTTCCTTTGTCTACAGCCTTGTCTCCATCCATACCTTATCCCCTCTAGTTTCTTGCCCTTCCATTAAGAGGCCCTCATCATTTTGCTTGGGTGATACTCTTTGTCCACCTGACGTCTTTCCCTTCAGCTTTAAAGGCTGTAAACACTGCTGGCTGGCACCGAGTATTTATTCCTTCCTGCTCATGCTGTACTTGGAACAACAGAACATCTTATCAGTACCAGGCACTATCTTGGTGAGCAGTCACTACTGACAAGGAAGAACAGCAACAATAGTAATGATGATGATGGTAATAATGCCGTGTGAATAACACCTTGTGACAACAGAATCAGTGGGAGCTGTACAGTTAATTTTGATCCTATCATACTACTTCTCAAGGCTCTGAAACTCTGCTGCCAAGATCAGTAAAGATTGGGCTCTACTGAGTATCTTATTTTAAAGGTACTTGTGAGGATGAGACCAAGTGGTGACTATATTAAGCCTAAAGGAGCTGATCAAGATTGTTAGCAGCTTTCTGCTATTTTGGATAGGTGAGGAAAGACTTTGCACGTCGGTTGCTGCAGCATCTGTCAGAATGCAGGAGGTTCCAATGCTGCAATGTTTTGAGCCTAATGGTGCAAGAGTCAAGCCAGAGCTCCTCAAGTGCTCCTGACTTTGCCTTCGTACTGCTGTTCTGTTTTCTAAGAAATAGCAATGCAGTCATTCCCTATACTGAAAGCACCCATGAAACAGAAAAATCACACCTCCAGTATCAGCAATCAGTGCACCCTGGATCAGCATTGCAAATAGCCTTATAAGTACTTTTAAAACTTACTAGCATTACGCCTCTCAGACTAGGGCTGCGAGAGGGGAAATGACCAAAATCCTAACTCCTGTCGGGGGAGTTATAAGAGCTTGCTCTTCAGTGTACCGTGCACAGCCATGCAATGGCATGCTGTCACACAATGCTGGACTTGTACCACTATGTTACACTTGAATTGCTTTGGCATTACATCATCATCTGCTATTTCCTGTCCTGACCTTGACCCTAAAACCTACTGGTAGTCCCAGCAATGGATTTGAAAGGAAGATAAAGGATATTTGCATTGGCCACGTCTGAAATAGCGGTAGAACAATGACGCAAGTTCCTAAAGGTTGCAAATTCCCCCGAGTTTGAGCCCAGTAGCTGCCCCGTGGGAGGCACATATCCCCAGTGATGGCTCTCTGGATTTGCTGGAGAGACAGCTACTCACCACCTGAGGCCTCTTCACAAAAACAGAGGGATGGAGAGTGAGACAGACTGTGGTCTCCTTCCCTCCTCTCTGCGCTGCCAATCCACCCCAAGCTCTAAAATGAAATCGGGCTGCAAAACAGCCTCATTACTTAGCACAAACAGCAGCTCTTGGCACCTTCAGCCTTGGCACACTGATCCCACCATCCCAGGCTAGAAAACTTAATGAGAAGAAGGGCTAAGCATGACCACCTCCCGTGTGCCCCACTTCCAACCCCAGCAGCAGGCAGTGCTGCTGGCAGGCAGCCCCCAGCCAGAGGCAGCCCTTATTTCACATAGCTGGAGTGAGATGGAAGAAATTCAGATGGCTGCTGAAGCTGACCAGCTCTCTCCTTGCTATTCCCATGGCAACACACAGCTACATTCTGCTGTCTGCCTAGGAATCGGTGCTGCCCAGTTTCCCGCT
Source organism: Pogoniulus pusillus (assembly GCF_015220805.1). NCBI lineage: Eukaryota > Metazoa > Chordata > Aves > Piciformes > Lybiidae > Pogoniulus > Pogoniulus pusillus. The sequence continues at coordinate 15,804,644 of NC_087275.1, read as the reverse complement.
GGAAATGGGATGTGATAAAGGGACTTGATCTGCAGCTCGTGAATCTGCCTAAGATTATGAAACCTATATTCTTGAGCCCCGGTGGTACTCCATGATTCCAGCAATACAAGCTGTATGCTATCAGGGCTGTGTTTCTGTCCATATGAAAGCATGCATCAGGAATGGTGTGGTCAGCAGGAGCAGGGAAGTCATTCTGCCCCTGTACTCTGCACTGGTTAGACCTCACCTTGAGTACTGTATTCAGTTCTGAGCCCCCCAGTTTAGGAGGGACATTGAGATGCTTGAGCGTGTCCAGAGAAGGGCGACGAGGCTGGTGAGAGGCCTTGAGCACAGCCCTACGAGGAGAGGCTGAGGGAGCTGGGATTGTTTAGCCTGGAGAAGAGGAGGCTCAGGGGTGACCTTATTGCTGTCTACAACTACCTGAGGGGTGGTTGTGGCCAGGGGGAGGTTGCTCTCTTCTCTCAGGTGGCCAGCACCAGAACGAGAGGACACAGCCTCAAGCTATGTCAGGGGAAATTTAGGCTGGAGGTGAGGAGAAAGTTCTTCACTGAGAGAGTCATTGGACACTGGAATGGGCTGCCCGGGGAGGTGGTGGAGTCGCCATCCCTGGAGCTGTTCAAGGCAAGATTGGACGTGGCACTTGGTGCCATGGTCTAGCCTTGAGAATTGTGGTAAAGGGTTGGACTTGATGATCTGTGAGGTCTTTTCCAGCCTTGTTGATACTGTGATACTGTGATTTTAGGAGAGATGTCTATCATAGTTACAAATAGCAGTAGCATTCATGGTCTGTATTCACCTATGTGTGCTGCTGTAATAGTCCTGGTACACTGAGGGCAATGCAATCCCATTGTGTAAATACAGATAAAGTGATACAAACTTTATACTCAGCTATGCTCATGTAGGAAGAGAATATACTGTATTATAGTTGCAGTGTCTGCACTCTGATTGCATCAAGATAATTATTTCAAGAGAAAAATGACACCCCCTCATCCTCTAAATAGCTACACTGAGACTAACTCTTGAGCGCAAGAAAGGCTTTGGAGGAAGCCTTTATCCCTAAGCATGTCTACAAAGTAAACTTGGGTTATACAGTGAACCTACTATTGTTTTTTTTAAGTATCCTTAGGGAAATCAAACACTGGCTCCCCTCTAGCGGCGCAGAAATTTCAGGACCCACTAACAAACCGGACCATGCATTTCTCTCTCAACTACATGCAGGTGCACAGGCAGGCCTTGCTGCTACCTGCCCTCTGCGGGGCAGGTATGCAAAGCCTGGACGGCAAGCAAAGCTATCTGTGGCTTTCTGTCTCTGCACAGAGAAGTGGCACCAGCAGCTGGTGTAAGCTGGCCCAGAGATCATGAGGATGTACCATGCAGCATTCACCTCCAAGTACTTGCCTATGTTTCCAGGAAAAAGGTGCCCTGCAACGGCTTGGAGTAAGCTGTCAAAGAGCATTTTGAAATCCTATCTTCACTGAGTCTATCCACTTCTGACGCATTTTAAGGAAGGTGCTTGTTGATTTATGTAAGCCAAGAATGATAAGTACTTTGCCCTGGTATTTCCATCTGTCTCACAGTTCAACTTGCACAGAATCAGAGAATGGTTTAGTTTGGAAGGGACCTCAAAGATCACCTAGTTCCAACCCCTCACCATATTGCAGGCAGTCTTTAAAACAAACAAACCCAGTCATGATACAAATTGGCCCTGCAATTAGATCACCATTCCAGTGCTTAAGAGTAGTATTCAAAACTGTCAGATTCTTAAAGAATATTGCTTTTTGTGTTGGTAGGTAGGACTTACACAACTCTTCTAATTTAAGAGCTTGCAAAGAATCAGCCAGGGAAGAAAAATCCACCCATGAGAAGATTCTTAATATCTTATGTATATTCTTTTCATACTACCTTCTCTGTTTGCAGGCAAAAAGACTGGAGACCAACAGATAAAAAGGTAACCTGGTTATATCCTTCCTCTGGTCAAGGAAAGTCCAGTGGGCTAGTTCTGCATTATGTCTGCTAAGAAGCAAAAAAATACCAACCTGGACAGAGTTTTGTGCTACTACAGTGTCACTGCTTCTGGTAGTTGTTTCTAGTAGTCAAGCCAGGGCTGGCTCAGCACACCAGCAATGCCAGGTGACTGGGGAGGGTCGCACTGCGCATGAGAGCTCTCTATCCTATACCGCAAAGGTCTTGAGAATCAAGACAACAGCTATGATTGCTTTACAACACCAGCAACTTGCATTCCAGAGTGCAACTACGGACCCCTTGAAGAAATTTGCATTATTTTGTTAAACAGAGCATTTAAAACTTCTCTTGCCTTCATAAAAACGGAAAGTCGCCTTTACACTCCTACTCTAGGGGACTGTTGTTTGCTCTTTCAAAAGGAAGTTTAAAATATTATTTGTCCTGCACAGCTGAGATCAATTGTTTTTTTTGACTCCACAGGTCCAGAAACCCTTTCCCTTCATCACAATTGCCAAAGATCCTCAAATGCAGTCTGCTTTCAAAGTACCTGAACGAGCTTTAATAAGCTTTACCTCATAAGAGTCTTTATTTGCCTTGTATTTTTCTATCTGGTATAGCTGGTTTTTGTGGCAAATGTCCTGCCCTTCAGACTTCTGTGAAGAGAGAAGCAGAGAAAAATAACACAAAATAATTAGAGAAAACTAATGTTCAGTTATTATTTACTGGACCATATCCACCTAGTGTTCAGTGCAGATGCATCACCTTACAGAGATAGTGAACTTGGTCCACTACATTTTATTGATGGCATCATCATTAAAACAAGTTTGCTAATAGAACTAAGAGCAAAACTTAAGAAGTTGTGGTCAGATTGGAAGGCTGTTGGGGATAACTGCTCTAAGAAGCAAACACAGTAAGAAGAAAACTCCATACAACCCACCCTCCTGCCTGTGCAGTCACATAGAAGCCTGCACCTCCCATCCTCGCCAGACCACAGGCAGCTGCACCGAGAGGCCAAGGGAAGAGAGCACGCAGCTTGTCTTTGTGTGCTGCACCCATACTAGCAGTTGAGCAAGCACCACACAAAATGTGGCCTGAGATCTTGGCTCCCCAAGATGTACAAAGGGTGACACGTGGCAGGAGAAAAACTGCTCTGCAAAACTCATCAGCAGTTTGACCCCCGGGCCATAGTCCGAAGCCAGGAAAGTTGGCAGGAAGGGACTTCATGTTAGTGTTATCTCTCATGTAAAACTTTCAGCTAAGTTTTCACTTCAAAACTAAATAAAATCTTAATAGCTGCTAAGATTCCCTGAATCAAACTACACTGTGTTACTCATATTTCAAGCAGCAGAATCATCTCCACATATGGACATAGTACACCACAAGTCACTGCTCTGCACAGCAACAGCTGGCTGTCTACAGGGTAACTGCTTACTGGAGGGGATCTCCTATGGAAAAAGGACTCCTGAGACATAAAACGTATCAGCAATTATTTCTGCAACCTGGGGAATTCTTAACTGAAACGTTATTAGTTTGCAAGGAATATTCTGTCTTCATGGTTACTGCTACAAATTAAGAAAGAAAAAAATCCCTCAGGTAAAGCCTTGAGATCAAGCAGTTTTTTCACCCTTCTCATCCACTTGTCCAAAGAACTGGCATCAAGCAGTACTTACCCTAAGGCTTGCCAAGTAGCGCTCCAGCTTCTTATTAAGTAGAAAGTAGATTGCAAGTGTGTGACTAGCCCTGTTGGAGAGCACAGTGTTGATGACATCACTGTTCTTGTAGCCAAGCTTTTCAGTCATATGGAGCAGTACGCTTTGGCTGAGGTCCTCAAGGTGAATCCTGTACAGAGGGAGAAGCAGAGCATACCATTTGCACTGTTCTCCAAGCAGCAGAGTCCTGCCAGTCACAGGAGACATGGCAGAGCACAAAGAACAGCATAAAGAAGAGACCTGTAAGGCTCACTAAGATGGGAGTGATTAGCTCTCTCCTTCCAGAAGGCAAGAAAAGAGCAGGCTATTCAGGACCCACGAGTGGGAAGCTGTGATAGCTAAATAAATAGCACTTGCCCCACCATGTCATACCCTGATGTGAAATGGAACCATGATGCTCAGAACACTGCCATTTGTTACCCTGCTTCTGACCAGTGAAGATTGTCAAGATCATCCTGCTGGTTTTGAAGGAAAAGATGCAAAATCCAAGTCAGGTACCTACACCTGGCTTTTTAAAATGTCCTCTCCCTTGTAATCAAACACCACTGCATCCAGTTTCAGCTCTTACTTGCTACACAACATCCACACACTAAGTAGCAAGGGCATTTCATGCTGGAGGAAGGGGACATACAGGGAGGGTTATTCCAGCAGCTCTCAAAATAGTAAAACTGCTGCTACACTCATGTCAGTTAGGAGCAGAAGCACAAGACAAGTTTGGGTATGGGTTTTTCTATGAAGTCTGTAACAGACTCATTCAAAGCTGGTGGAGTCACTGTCCCTGGAGTTGTTCAAGAAAAGACTGGATGAGGCACTTAGTGCCATGGTCTAGCCTTGTGCAAATGGCAGAGTGTCTCCTTATGCTAAGTTGAAGCCAGGTTTTTCAAAGAACTCTGCTCCTATTTAAAGCTCTATATGTGCTGGCCAGCTTCCTAGATGTACCCATCAGCACCCATCCATCTCCAAAGAAATGCTGGGTTTCATTTGGTTTCTAAATGGTAATCCTTGCTCCTTGTCTTTAGCTGTTAAAGAGAACAGGAAATGCTTCTATAAATGTATTAGCAACAAAAGGAGGACTAAGGAGAATCTCTGCCTTTTGCTGGATTAAGGGGGAACATAGTAGTCAAGGATGAGGAAAAGGATGAGATACTCAATACCTTCTTTGACTCAGTGTTCAATATTAAGACCACTTGCTCACTGGATACACAACCCTCTTAGATGAGCAAAGTCTAGAAGGGTAGCTTACACCAAACCCTGAATAAAGCCTGACAACTGCAAGCTAGAAACTAAAAAATAGAGGCATGAAAATGTATCTACAAATGCAAAAGAATGATGAAAGCACATTCAAGCCCTATAGCTGTCTTTTTCCACTTTTCTGCAGATAAAACACAGAGAGAAAGAATTAAATTACCCACATAGCTCTCAGTTATACTTACATTCCCTCAACAGATGTCCCATTTTGTAGATTCATTAGGCTCATTATGATAGTGATTTCACTAGCTTAACGACTCATTCAGTTTGCGCTTGTTTTCCCTTCCTTTACCACACAAATCTCCTATGTGCCACACTTCAGTACAGTCCAGTGCACCACAGAAACTCAGATTCCCTTTTGCTGGGCAGCATGCTACACAAACTAGAATCATAGTATCATAGAATCAGTCAGGGTTGGAAGGGACCACAAGGATCATCTAGTTCCAACCCCCCTGCCATGGGCAGGGACACCCTACCCTAGATCAGCCTGGCCAGAGCCTCATCCAGCCTGGCCTTAAAACACCTCCAGGGATGGAGCCTCAACCACCTCCCTGGGCAACCCATTCCAGGCTCTCACCATTCTCATGGGGAAGAAGTTCCTCCTCACATTCAGCCTGAACCTACCCATCTCCAGCTTTGCTCCATTCCCCCTAGTCTTGTCATTCCCTAATATCCTGAAAAGTCCTTCCCCAGCTTTTTTATAGGCTCCCTTCAGATACCGAAAGGCCACAATGAGGTCACCTCGGAGCCTCCTCTTCTCCAGACTGAGCAGCCCCAACTTTTTCAGTCTATCCTGACAGGAGAGGTGCTCCAGCCCTCTGATCATCCTTGTAGCCCTTCTCTGAACATGTTCCAGCATGTCCACATCCTTCTTGTAATGGGGGCTCCAGAACTGGAAGCAGTACTCCAGGTGGGGTCTCAGCAGAGCGGAGTAGAGGGGGAGAATCACCTCCCTCGCTCTGCTGACCACACTTCTCCTGATGCAGTCCAAGATCTGGCTGGCCCTCCGGGCTTCAAGGGCACACTGCTGGCTCATGCTGAGCCTCTCATCCACCAGCACCACCAAGTCCCTCTCCTCAGGGCTGCTTTCCAGCCACTCACTGCCCCGCCTGTATTTGTGCTTCGGATTGCCTCGACCCAGATGCAGGACACTGCACTTGGTCTTGCTGAACCTCATGAGCTTGGCTTGTGCCCACCTCTCCAGCCTATCCATGTCCCTCTGGATGGCATCCCTTCCCTCCAGCGTGGCTACTGCACCACACAGCTTGGTGTCATCAGCAAACCTGAAACACCAGAGCTGTTCACAATTTAACATATATAATGTATATGCACTCTGCCAGCCTTTCTTCACTCTTTCACACAGTACCTGTTTGGGTATGTGACATTAGGAGGTGCTCTTCCAGGGTAATTCTCATTAAGCCATCGATTTGCAAGTGCCTGCTGGATGTTTGGTCTCTTTGCAGGATCTGGCTCTAGCAGAGATCGTAGGAAGTTCACAGCCGCTGTGAAGAAGTCAAGAAAAAAAGAAATGAAAAAGCCATGTCATTAACTTTATGACTTAATACAGAAGTTAACTACAGGTGTGCAGGCTGACCAAGAGTACACTGAAAACTTACTGTACTTATGGTATGCGCTAATGTCCTCGAGAAAGAGGAAAAACTGATAAGGGATTAGTATGTGAAATAAACAATGACTTACAGTCACAGTGATTTATAGAGTCATAAAGGAGTGGAGGAAAACCACCTTTTGTTTCAGCTCCTGTTTGAAGTTTCCAAGCAAGTTAGCCAAAACTTAATTTTCGTATGAGGACAAGAGGCTGGAGTCAGGTCAGAGGCAAATTACTCAATTTTGTTCAAAGCAGAAGGAGATGGACTGGGAGTGAATGGAGGGCAGGGATGCAGAGCTGGGAGGGAAGACATGGAGAGTTTGGCTTCCGTTGACATTACAAGGACAAATTTTCTCCTGGATTCCATCCAACCTACAATCAGTTGCAGGAGGTTTTAGCCAAATTAAAGGAGTACAGTAAAAATAGTGAGCTTCATTCTGTTCTCAGGTGCTGAACCTGCAGTTTTCAGTGACACTCAACCATCCCTTGGGAGTTTCTTACAAAAACCCTCAAAAGTTCTTTTCTGATATTTTTAATTCATGTACTTCTTACATGGTTAGAAGTAACGAAATCAAGTGATCTGCCTGAAGACTCCCCAGATGTGCCTGAGCTGAAAATAAATCCTGGTTTAATTAGATGTGGACTTTATTCCTCAAATTATCAAGACTAGATTCAGTTTATCGGCTACAAGATGTGGTGCATGGTCATCACTCTGAGCCCACTTGTGCCATCCCTCCATCCACAGCATAGGACAGGATATCACATCAGGATGACAAACCAGAGCAAGGCAGTGGATGATGAAAGGAGGATTTCTCCTCAAACAAATCAGGGTTAGACCCAATGTAGGTGCAACTCCTAACAGCTTGGCTAATCTCGGCTTTCAACACCCTGCAAACATTAAGCATCAGCTGGAGAGGGCCCTGAGAGGCTATCCATTTCAACACAGACTTACCATCAGGAAGCTTGTATGTGGAAGAGAAAGGATTGCAATTTACCAGTTCAGATAAGCATTGTTTTTTCCTAAGCCTTCTCTTCACAAACAGCTGTTTATGTGAGATACTTTACTTAAATGTTTTTGTTACTTTTCTGTAACAGCAATATTGTGAAAGCAGTAGGAAAAGGCTACATACAAGTTCCTAAACCTGGTGGAAGCTGATGCTATGGTTACCTCCCATGTGTGCCTCTCATTATAGCAAACAACAAACCCCTCTTCTGTTTCACCTCATCTTTACCCACAACTTCTCCCATCTCTGTGCAAGAAACCACACACATCCCATAAGTACAGAGCAAAATAAATAACCCCTCCCCAGACTGACACTCTCCTGGTTCCATCACCACTACTCTTGGTCCCCAGATCAGCTAATGTCTCCTTAAAAATCTTACAAGTTTTTCCCTCCTTGCCAAAAGGCAGATTAGTTAAATGAAGCTTATGAAGCACCACACATTCAGGCCAGCTAATCCTCCAGGAGAAATCTCCTAGACAGAAGATCCTCCCTGGGAGGGCTCCACAGCTAGCCAGACCTGGGTGACAGAGGAGATGAGTAACAGCAGCTTGGCTGAAGCCTTTTCCAGTTAGCCATGTGGCTGTGGGACAGCAAAATTAATCTTCCAGAGAACAAATACAGAATCATAGAATCAGTCAGGGTTGGAAGGGACCACGAGGATCATGTAGTTCCAACCCCCCTGCCATGGGCAGGGACACATCACACTAGATCCAGCTGGCCAGAGCCTCATCCAGCCTGGCCTTAAACACCTCTAGGGACGAGGCCTCAACCACCTCCCTGGGCAACCCATTCCAGGCTCTCACCACTCTCATGGGGAAGAACTTCCTAACATCCAGTCTGAATCTACTCATTTCTAGCTTTGTTCCATTCCCTCTAGTCCTGTCACTACCTGTCATCTTAAAAAGTACCTCCCCAGCTTTCCTGTCGGCCCCCTTAAGATATGAAAGGTCATAATAAGGTCACATCAGAGCCTTTGCCTCTCCAGACTGAACAGCCCCAACTCCCTCAGTCTGTCCTCATAGGAGAGGTGTTCCAGCCTTTTGATCATCCTTGTGGCCCTTCTCTGGACACCTTCCAACACATCCACCTCCCTCTTATAATAGGAGCTCCAGAACTGGATGCAGTACTCCAGGTAGGGTCTCACCAGAGCAGAGAGGAGGATCACTTCCCTCGACCTGCTGGCCACACTTCTGATGCAGCCCAGGATCTGGTTGGCTTTCTGGGTTGCAAGAGCACACTGCTGGCTCATATTGAGCTTCTCGTCCACCAGCACCCCCATGTCCCTTTCCTCAGGGCTACTCTCAAGCCAGTCACTACCCAGCCTAAATTGGCGCTTGGGATTGTCTCGACCCAGACCTTGCACTTGGTCTTGTTGAACTTCATAAGGTTGGCTTGTGCCCACCCCTCCAGCCTGTCCAGGTCCCTCTGGATGGACCACTTCCCTCCAGCATCTCTGCTGCAGCACACAGCTTGATGCCGTCAGCAAACTTGCTGAGAGTGCACTCAATGCCTCTGTCCATGTTGCCAACAAAGACATTAAATGTAATGCTGCCCAATCTATTTTTGGACCCACTTTTTTCTGCTGCATGAAGTAGGCTGGTGAACAGAGCATGCTGTGAACAACACCACCACCAGGGCCTAATTACATGAGATGTTTACACTTCAGGTGGGAATCAGAAGACCTCTCCTGTCTTGATGTGCCTTGCCATGAATGAAACCAAGCCAGTGACTTGTCCACACTGTGAGGGTGTGCTCAGCTGTAATTAGGTATACAGGTATCACTTATGAGACTGGCCAGAAAAAACACAATGAGGCCATTTCACAAGCCACAAGCCAACTGCACATAATAAAATCCTTCCTTCAAAATGCAGGTATGGGCAGATGATGGCTTTTCTACTTATCTTCATTTCTGTTCCAGAAGAAAGACCATCAGCTTGCAGAAGCAGTAAATCAATTAAAAAAAGGCATGTGTGCAAGGTGAATACCAACTTCCTGTGCAACTGAACTCTGCTCACCTAAAATCAATAATCAGACAGCTGTGTTGTTTAAGAAGCTTAATGAAAAACAGTTTCCTCAATGGGAAAATCAAACACTAACTCCACAATTTTCCTGTTGCTACACAGTTGCTCTGGGCTCTCAGCCACCCAACGTTTTAACTAACACAAAATATTCTCTTGCTCAGTGATAAGGATGGGGCTTACAATGGGGCTGTGTGTTCAATAGCTGTGAAATTAAATATTGAAAGACAACACACTGAACAAGCAGGACAGACTCCTGCAAACATTCTCAATGTGTGAATTTACAGCAAAAGAAAACCTGATTAATGAAAAAGATCCATAAACCTAATGTCACAGGTTCAAACGAACCTGAAGGGGTTAACCAGCCTTGAAACCTATGATACCAAAGTGAGGGGAAAGTAACACAAAAAAAAGTCTGGGTTGAGATAAAGAGTTGTGGTAAAAGTTTAGTGAATAAATGAGATGATGATATTTTTTTTTATTACAATTACCTCATCCTGTTTACAGAGAAAGCACAAAGCATCAGCAAGAGAGCTAAAAGCCCAAGTCAGAAGCTACTCCCTCATCCTTCCCTATCCAATTGTCACCTTAGCAGAAGAGAGACAACACCCAAACCCCCAGAACCCAAAAGCAGCAACTGGCACAAGAAGCATCTCATGTTGCCATCTCAACTTCAAGTCTCATAATACTTTGCTCCAACCAGCACTTTCATTTTGAAGCTGGCATGACAGAATCACACAATTATTGAGGGTAGAATAGACCTCTGAGATCATCAACTCCAGCCTATGACCTAACACCACATCAACTAGACCACGTCACTAAGTGCCACATCCAATCTTTCCTTAAACACCTCCAGGGACTGCAACTCCACCACCTCCCTGGGCAGTCCATTCCAGTGTCTAATTACTCTTTCCTAACATCCAACCCAAACCTCCCCTGGTGCAGCTTCAGGCCATGCCCTCTCATCTTGTCACAAGCTGGCTGGGAGAAGAGTCCAGCCCCACCTTCCCTACAATTTCCCTTCAGGTAACTGTAGAGTGTCGTAAGGTTCCTCCCCACACACCAAGTCGTCTTTTCTCCAGGCTAATCAACCCCAGCTCCCTTAGCTCCTCCTTGTAAGACTTTCCCTCCAGTCCTTTTGTAGCATGGTATTAATAACAACAGCAAATATTCAACTTAACCCATGACACTTAAGCAGTTAACAAACATAATAATTTGTAGACCAGAGGAGAGGAGTTTCTACCTACTGACCCGAAGCCTAACTGTGGCAAGAAAAAATGTCACCTTAAATCAGTTTGCCATGTCAGTGAATGTGCAAGGCTACTGGCTCAGGTGAATAATCAATACATATCTTTGCTCACAGTGAGCAAAGGTTAATATATTTAAAACTAGTCCATTAATTTGCCATCATCCCTGAAACTTCAAGTTGCTCTAGTTCTCACAGGATAAACAAAACACTGTTTTCACTGGAGACCACAGCGTCAGTAAGCTACAAATGCTAGGAAGGATTTGCAAGAAAATCTGATCTCCACTATAAAATGGTACGATGAATGAAACAGTAAAATGAAACCTGTCAGAAGTAAAGCCTCTCGTTACCCAAGGTCTGGTCCTTTTGTAGGTCATTCAGACTTTTAACATGAGTTGTCCCAGTGAAATCAGTGAAATTTCCCACTTACAGAAAACCACTATTAGGGAAACAATCCTTTGGCTTGGAGACACCACAGAGCCATCATAAAACTGCTCTCTACTGGTAAAAGCCTCACTCTAGGAGTTAGGTTTGTTATATTTTTCCTGCCAAACCTGGAAAATGTTTGCTACAACATGCGAGCCCCTGAATTCAAGAGTAACTTTGCAACTGACGCAGGATTTGGCATCTAGATCAGTACAGAAAGAAGCAGTCAGTTTAATCTTTCTTTTAATTTACTCAGCGGGGCTTTAGAGCATGTGCTAGAGCATTAAAATAGCCATTTCATGCAACTGAATCCTAATGGGAAGTCTCCAGAATGGAAATACCAAGCACACCAACCATGTCAATTAGACAGCAAGACTTGCAGCATCCCAGCTCACTCGTCAGCCTGCCCATTTACAACATGCCAGCAACACAAACTGCTGGCAGCAAAAGAGTACTTCAAACACGTGATGCTGAGTGAATCACAGAAGGTTGGAAGAGACCTCCAGAGAGCATCGAGTCCAACTGCCCTGCCAAGGCAGGATCCTCCCCTAGGGTAGTCTCCACAGAAATGCATCCAGGTGGGTTCTGAAAGCCTCCAGAGAAGGAGACTCCACAACCTCTCTGGGCAGCCTGCTCCAGTGCTCTGTCGTCCTCCCTGTAAAGAAGTTTCTCCTCACGTTGAGGTGAAACCTTCTATGTTCAAGTTTGTATCCAAACTGAAAAGAGATTGGCTTCATCCACCTGACACCCACCTCTCAGATATTTATAGACATTGATCAGATCCCCTCCCAGTCCTCTCAAGACTAAACAGCCTCAGGTGTCTCAGTTTCTCTTCACAGGGGAGATGCTCAAAGGAAAAACAAACCACATAATTCAACTGATTCAGGCCCAGTCTGTGTGAGAAAACCCTTAACTGCCTGTCTCTCCCCGATGCAGGTAAATGTGTGCTTGGAGAACTCATCCTGTGACACAACTTTGGAGGGCTTTTTCTTTACCCCCTGTAACCAATGTTTGCCACCCTTAGTGTGCTGTGTGAAAATGCACATTCTGCTACTTTCTGTGTTTTTGCCACGTCTGAACTTTACTGAACGTCCCTTGTAAACAGGCTGCCAGATAAGGAGAACAGAAGCTCTCCATGACCTCATTAATGTTTATAAATATGGAAGGGGTGAATGCCAAAAGGATGGAGCCAGGCTCTTCTTGGTGGTATCCAATGACAGCACAAGGGGCAATGGGTGGAAGTTGAGGTGTAGAAAGTTCCATGGAAACATGAGGAGGACTTTTTTCACTGTGAGGGTGACAGAACACTGGAACAGGCTGCCTAAGGGGGTTGTGGAGTCTCCCTCTCTGGAGATACTCAAAACCCGCCAGGATGTGTTCCTGTGTGATCTGGCATAGGAGATCCTGCTCTGGCAGGGGTTTGGACTGGATGAGCTTTCAAGGTCCCTTGCAGGCCTTAACTTTCTGTAATTCTGTGAACAACAAACTTAGCATTAAAAAATAAAACCCAACTACAAAAAGGAGTTTGTTCCAAATGTTGACAACGGTCTTGCTATAAGCTGAAAACTGACTCTGTTGCCTAGTGACATGGCTTTGAAGCAGGAATTAATATTTCCAATATTAACACATCAACAATTTTGCATTTAGTGAATACAGAAATGTTATCACAAGTCACCGTCCCAAGATAACCTTCTGTGTGCATGTCATTATTCCATAATTCATGTGAGGTCGCTCAAGGTAGCTTATCACTCAATGCTGGTCATGATAATGCCCAGGACTCTCTTATTCCAAGCTAATGTGCTCATTTGGACAAAAGGAAATAGCCTCAGGTTGCACAGGAGGAGGTTGAGATTGGATATTAGAAGAAACCTTTTCACTGAAGGGGTTATCAAAGACTGGAAAAGGCTCCCCAGGGAGGTGGTTAAGTCACCATCCTCAGAGGTGTTTAAAGATGTGGTTCTAAGTGACACGGTTTAGCACCAGGCTTGGTAGAGTTAGGTAATGGTTGACCTTGATGATCTTAAAGGCCTTTCTCAACCAAACAATCCATACCCTAGGCTAAAATTCTATGAACATGCAAAACTGACCAACTACCCTCTAAAAGCAATTTCACAGGGTTTGTTCTTCTCTCATATTCAGCACAACTTGGCCCTTCTCCAGCTTACATAGAAAAGTCAAAGCAAAAGGAGCTATGTTGCAGTAACTCCTGCAGATCTTTTAGAGACTACGATTAAAAAGAGAGTCTTTCTGACAATTAGCATGCCATGTCGGCAGCATGACTCACAATCCAGAATTCAATGCAAGGGCTCTGACTGACTGGATCTCAACAGGTCTCACCACGCCCCCTTGATTACCTGTAGAGAGTTGGGTGGGAAAAGGGTTCATTTCTTTGTCCACCATTTTCTGGTATAAAGCTCTCAAGCTGAATGGCTCCACAGTAAAAGGTAGTGTTCCAGTCAACATCGCATACATGTTCACCCCACTAAAATAAAACAGAGAGAAAGACACCAAAATATCAGGAAGGAGAAATTTAGGATTAGGGTTTTGTGACTGTACTTCATTTTTAATATCTGACAGCAATTTAAAAAGACCAAATAAAGCTCTCCTGTTGCACAGAATGATTCAAGCAAGAGTTCCCCGAGGCTTGCTCATGGAGGGACACACAATGTGCAGGACACAAGCTGAGAGCCACAGAACTGAACCCAGCTCTTAGGCAACTCCCTAGCTAAATGGCATGCCACAATTAAGTCTCTCCTCAGATTGCATAAAGATGTTGGGTTTGGAGGTCTTGTCTTGGTGCTGCCCTAAGTATGGAATGACTGTCAGCCTCAAAAGGGACATTGCAGGTCTTGGTTTAGCACCTAAAAATGACCTCCATGGCCTCTGGTGCAGACCTAATATCAGGTGTGAACAATTACATCTTTCAGGGCATAAAACTTACTGCTCGTTTATGCCCAGCACAAGCCAGTAATAAAAAACCAGGTTGGACACTCTTGTTCTTCTTCCTCTTAAAAGAAGTTCAAATTCAGAGGGAACTCCTCCCTTTTGGGAACTTGTTTCTCAGTCTGCTGAATAAATGTATGTGAGCAGAAAGAAACTAAACTAGTGTGCTATCACCAGCTGTGATGACAGACACCACTGGTTCAGCTGTAAGGAAGGGTAGGAGTTAACCATGTTTTAATTTTTATTAAAAAGTAAGAGCAGGGCATTATTACTGAAGAATTTTAAACAGCTCACAAGAATGACTGTGCTCCGTTTGCCTGCATTTCTCAACCATGATGTGAACATACAGCCCACTGCTGGAGAGAGAAATTCAGTAGCCATACAATCACTTACCTGTGCATCTCCTTGGAGGACAGACTGAAAAGTAGTTTTCAGCAGGAGGAGTTCTCAAGAGCCTTGAGGAGTAACAGTGTATGCACCAGATCAAACTGAGATGAATTTGACCGAGGCCCTAATCTCATGTATAAGCTAAGTCCATCCTTCTTAGCACCAGTAGTAGTTACATTGTACTTTACATTTTCCAAGCATTCCAAATATTTCAACTCAGAAATTGTCATAATTCTGTTATTTTATTGAAATTTATTCAAATGGTTTTATGACAACTTGGTGAGGGAAAAATCTATTGATACTAAAGCAAAAGCTAAAACTCAACTGACTCCCAAATAATTTCTCTCCAGGATTGACAAGCACAGCCAACAGCATGTCCACAGCCAACAAGAGGATAGAGGGAGTTGTACAGTCTAAAACAGTACTGTAGAGACAAATTTACTGACTCCAAAGCGTCCTTCTGGCTTCCTCTAGCACTGGGGACTTCTTTCTGTTCTTTTGTCTGAACGCTAGGAAGGTCCCAAAGGCTCACAAGTATGTTGGACATTTTTGTTTCCTCTTTAACAATCACGTTTTCAAAGGAGTGCTCTGACCCTATGTCATATTTCTTGTCAGATAATGCACAAATGCTGGAGGATCCTTTGTGCAAACCAAAAAATGCTGTTTGTCCTCTTGTGCCACAGCCTTGTCTCCTACTAAGTCTGAATATCCCAAAAAATAGTTTTGCTTTACTGAAATCTCTCCATGCTGTGTGTTCCAGCAATCTATATACCAGTACATAAAAATCTATTTTGAAACAAGAGATCTGCACCACTTAGTTCACAGAGTCATACTAATTAAACAGATTTTCTTGCTCCGAGTAGCCAAATATATGCCTAACATTTCCCATATGAGCAATGGGTAGCGGTGACAGTAAGAACAATTATAAACTAGAGAAGTAACTCACATGGACCAAACGTCTATTTTAGGGCCGTATTTTTTCCTTGCCAGAAGTTCAGGGGCCGCATATGCTGGGCTCCCACACTGGGTGCTGAATGGATCAGAATAACCCAAGATGCCTGCGCAGTTGCTCAATCCAAAGTCTGTGAAAGGCATAGAGACAGTTATGAAAGAGGCAGATACAGTGAAACCACATGAGAACACAAGGAAAAAAACCTCCACATTTTCTCCCGAAAGCTAAGCAATGAACCGCCTAAAGAAATTATCCACATGCAAACTTTTTTGTCCTTTCCTCGGAGCTATTAAATAACCAGATTCTCACAAACAATAAAAAACTCACAGAATCTGCCCAATTATCAATTTTATACATGTAGCAACTACATTTCACTGGGGACTGGATGACAACAACCAGAGCTGAGCTTGTGCCATACACCATGGGATATGCATGGGGCAGAAAGCCACTCTGGCCGTCATGGATTCCGTACCGCTGCAGTGTGTTATGTAGAGGTCAGGTTTAAGTGGGACTTCTTCAATCTCTCCTTCTAAACTGCATAAATGAGCCATCAGCTGCAAGGCAGAAGGGGCTGCTGCCTGGGACCACTGTTGCGATGCACAAATGCAGAGAGTTGCCGAGTCAGCATTTCAGCTTGGAAATAACACAGGGAGATCTTGGAGCAAGACAAGGAATGTGTTGATTTGGCTTCTCTCTCCCAAACTTCTGCCTTGAATTACTGTACTTCTAGCCCCTGAATGTATCTAATGCTCTTTTGCTGGCAGGAATAACATGGGACTGGCAAAGGCTGGCACCATGAGCCGACCAGAGACAAGAAGCAGCCTCTCCTTGCCAAAGGAGCCTGCAGTTTCACAAGTGCTCTCAGTCATCACAAGCCCAGGCTGGCGCTGACAAGAGCATTCCTGCAGTCTCCCCTTGTCTGCTCAGTGCTGCTATATCTGCAAGCTGAGCTGAGTTTAAGAAATGGTCAAAAAATGAAACCTCTAAGCAAAGAAAGAAAGCAGAATGGCCTCAGTAGCTGGGGGTAACATGCAAGCCCACACTGCCCAGCAACAGCTCACGCTTGGCTTCAGAGACAGCAATTACCAAATCACAGCCTGAGAGACGATATGAGAATGTGAGGAGAATTTCCAGAGTGTCTTGGAAGCGAAATCAAATAATTTGATGTGATAAGGGAAAGAAGATGAGATTGCAAGGAGGTGAATGACATGGGCAAAGCTGACAGGCTGGGAGAACAGCCTTTGCTGCAGGGCAGTATCTCAAGAAGCAGAGGATCTAGAGAGGTCACGATCAAAGAAAGAGGTTCACGTTTATTAATAACTTGTCACTGATGACAGCTGCAACCACAAAATCACTGCTATTAAGAACGCTGGCATGGGTGTTTGTTCCTTCATGTTTCTTTGATCAGACTTCTTAAAAATTCCCAGAATGCATCTGTGTTCAAAACGAAAGCTGGCAGCCAGGAGAAGCAGACTGCTGGATCCTCTTCCTCTAGGCTTGGGTCTTGCATCCACATCTCATAAACCAGCAGCTCTCTGGGTGTGCTACCCACCTGTCTGTCTTATAGGCCAAATGCAGCAGGCAACTGCTGAGCCCATGCAATAGTACACAGTCATTAATGTGGGTCTCTTGCCCTTATCTGCCTGCTTATTTGCATAAAAGTAGAAGTAAAGACCTGTCCTTTAGCTTTTACTCTACATTAAATCTGCCAGAAATCAGACAGGAGTTCCTCAAGGATCAGAAGCACCCTGATAGAGCAGTGACGTTAAACCTTGTTTCCTTACACAAACAGACAAAACCCCAACATTTAAAACCACCCTGAAACAATTGTAAAGATGCCTGTGTGAATTGGAGTGGCCAGATGACTGCACAAGGCTTGCCACTCGACTGGCTGCACCTCTGAGAGCAAGACAACCACATGCCAGGCAAGAATTGCCATATTTAACAGGGGATCAAAAGCGTTTGCTGGAGAACACTGTCAAAAGCAAAGAGACAATCAAAGACAATTTCCTTGTCTCTGATGGAAAACCATTGTCTCTGGACACTGCTTAATCATCTCAGCTAGATACGTATTATTCTTGGTGCTTATACAAATACTTCTGAGGTTTTATTTACCTAAGTAATGTATTTACTAGTTATGGCAGAAGATGAATTATGTCAACTGTAAAATACTTAAAACTCTGAGAGTGGAGGGATGCTATTAAATTCCCACACATTATTACACATGATCTCTACCAGTTTGTGTCCCACCACCTCAAAATCATCTCACTGTAATATAACATTTTACAACTCAAACAGAATACAGCCTTTATATGAGACTGTGTAGATCAGCATCCCTTTATTATTATCAATGGAGGTAAACACCTTAGGTACATTGTTCAGCTCACTTGTTAATCAAGGCTGGTATACTCCTTTTTCTAGGGCCCATTGAAATGAAGAACTGGCAAACACAGTGAGGGCAGGGATTGCACCACAGAAGAAACAGGAATATTGTTATTAACACTGTGGCAGCACAGTGTGATCGCAGTGTGATTTTTATTAAGGATGCACTGCTGATCTTAGGAGTATTATTACCAGCACCGATAAGTTCACTGCCATTCCTGACTCTGTCTTGGGCTTCCTTTCAGCAAGCTGAGCTAATTATAGCATTCAGATCAAAGGCCACATGGTTTTCCAAAGTAAATATTATGACACGGAAACTCCACCACCTCCAGTGTTTGTACTATCAAAGTATCGCATTACACTGCCAGTCTTTAACGCCTTCAGGAAATCAACGTGAAGCTATGGGTATATGGATATGTCAGAAGCTGTGACAGTTGGAGTTATTTAAATACCAGAAGCCTTAGCATCCAAGCTGGTGGACAAGTTCAACCAGCAGAGCTCCACAGAGCTCAGCAAAGCTACGTACTGGCAGGGTCCCTTTGGTGCTGTAGGTCCTTGAGCAGGACATCAAGGACTTCAAACGGCCTCTGAGTGGCTTTTCATGGCATCTTGATCAGATATCTACCACCATGGACTGGTGGATGAGAAGAAGTGAATTATTTGCCATGTATTCAAACTTGATGTTCTCAGATTTGAGACTTAACAGACAGCTAAGATTAAGTCTACTTAACACAGCAAAGGATTTCTTTTCTAATAACACTGTAAGAATATATAACAAACCTCTTTGTCATGTAACTAAAAGAAGTAATAAAAAGCAAGGTGCCACAAAGCAGCTAGGTGAAGAGGACTCAAGGGATTTAGTTCTCACTGAAATGCATGAATGAGCAGGGACTTTCAAAGTAGCTTCCTGGTATATTTTTAATCTTCACTTCACCTTTTCTTTTTCCTTTGTGGTGAGTTTTCTTCATTTCACAGTTATTACAAGAGCAACACTTTTATCAGTTACTACTGCATTTGTTGCTGCACAAGACATGATGACCAAGATCCCAGCTCAAAGCAGTTAATGTGAGCTGGTTTTGTATCTTAAAGTCTCCTCAAACAAGCATGCAGAGCAGTACATAATGCCTCAAAACACATTATTCACTCCTGAAGAACCTTCCTGGATGTAATTTCTGATGACTTCTTGGGCTGAACTATACAACAACACAACAGATCCCACACATTTCTATAAAGGCACATGAGATAAAACACTGTACTATGCACTGAATGAGTGAGGGAGCAGGCATAGAGGAGGAAGAGTAGTAAGTTATTTGGTATATTAATTATCTGGTTTATTTTGTCAGCCACAGGCAGGTGATAGAAAATTTTCCTGGTCCTGGAAAAATCTGGTGGCAATAAAAAGCTGTGCGGCAGCTCAAGCACTACTGCTGCTACCACCTGGAAAAGAGGTGTTGGTGAGGAGAGGCTGCCCAGGGACACAAAGCTGGTTTCTGCAACTTCCACTTCAGCTTTCCCCATAAGCACAAAAGACAGAGGCATTGCTTTATTAAGGTCAAGAATCAGAGATCTCCAGCATATCTATCAAGATATGGCATGACCTTAACTGTGGTATTAAATATGGTTTTACTTACAGCAAAATGATTGCTAATAAAACACCCTTCACTTCTCTGTACCATACCCAGATGGACAGTGGGACTTAATTGCTTTGTTTTAAAATACATACCATGTACAGTCTGCTTTGCTTAAAATATCAGGCTGCAGACCTGAGGACAATTTATTTCAATGCTAGCAAGGCTACAAATACTGAACTGCCTCTTTTCTCTATTCTTCCCACACACCCCCACTATAAGGAGACCTTTCTATGTAACCAAAACAAATGAAACTGCAGAGCAGTTCTAAAGTACTTTTGGGATGTGAGTATTAATTGTACTTGTATCATCTGATTAGGTCTGGGGTCAGATGTCAAGTTCACAGACTGTTGTGTAATCGAACACCCCAAATCAGGGAAGTTATAGAAATTCTTCCAATCTATCACATGTTCATACAGCACTGTTGGAAACCATCTGGTCTTACTTATCTGCTAAATCAAGATAATGGGTGGTTGCTATCATTACTGATGAATGATTCATGGTAACATATCAGTATCCTCTTGACCTGTAGCTGAGGTAACGCAGAGATCTCTTTTGCTATTATTTTTTCGAGAGTCGGTTGATTCATTACAGAGTAAGGACTAAAAGCTGGGGTAGTATTTCCAATGACTGAATTCCCTGAGTAAATTTCTACTATTTCAGACTTCAGCAACCACCTTTCTCTTGTTTGTTTGGAGATTATGTGCTTGGTATGTTACAGTGAACAACCATATGACCTGAGCATTAAGTGTTTTTCATCACTGTTCAGATCATGAAAGCTTCTGAAGAAAGTCAGTCAAGTTTTTTAAGCCTGCAACCACAGACATTGCTGCTGGCAAAAGTGTAGGCATGGAGATAAATATAAACAGATGTTTGGGGTTTGTTTTATGAAGGGATTTTTTTCTTTTCAATGCCTATGTTAATATTAATGGGAGTTATGCAAAGGCAGTGAGGGAACTACACCCTTTAATCTAAAATGTCTGCACAACTTGAACGAATCAAGTGCTGCATACAACTGATAACTGAATATAATCAAGACTCTATCATTGATCTTTGTTTTATTTTTAAACAGCCCTCTAAACCAATTTCATACTGGGTGCTGGAAGCAAATTTAACAAATATAAATATAGGATCAAGTTTTGCCAGCTGCTAAAAATGTGTGCAACTCCCACTGACTTCAAAGGAAGCATGTGCATATGGGGGCAGAAACCAATCCTTAGTAAATATAAAATTATCAAGATAATAAAATAAATTACTTCTGTGGTGTCAAATCTTTAATTCTTTACCAAAATCCCAATTTGAATATGAAAGCCATTGCTTTAAAGATGTAGGATTATTCCCATACCTAGTTAAAGCTGAATTATTTGGAACATTTTTTTCACAAGATGCTGTCAAGAACAGCTTGATTGCTATCTATACTCTCTCTCAGCTCCTCTCTGCTGCCACATAAGCAGTTGTCACATGGAGGATTATGAAGTCTCAAAAACTCTCTTTATAAAGAAACTATCAATTAATGGAATTGCCAAACTGATTTCATACCAATAAGCTTGATATTGTTGTCTTCATCTAGCAACAGATTTTCTATCTTCAAGTCCCTGAAAGAAATAAAATATTTTGAGTAAGCATCTGAAATAATAAAGCAGCTTCCCATTGCTCTCATCAGTGATTCATATGTAAAAGCAGTGTATAGTGGCATCAGCACAAACAGTTCTACCTTCAAAGCAAAAAGCTCCATCCATTGTCTCCTTTCTAAAATTACCAGTGCTTTCACACACTTCAATGTCAAAACCTGACTTTTGTCATTCATAGTCATCATGTAATGAATTAGGTTCTTCAAATTTCTCTTGTACTTAAAAGTCTGCACTGGAAACGCTTCAGGTACATGTTTCTGGAGTCAGAAGTCACTTTGACATTACTCTTCACAACCAAGGCTCTTCACTAGTCACAGCTGAAGAATCAACCTTCTGCAGAGATCTGAGCAGTCAAACATCTGTTCTATGCTTCTGTCCACAAGGGTGACCAATCAACCTTACCTGGGCATCAAAACTCATTATAGAGGTGGTCAGCACTGGCATTCCCATATGCTAGAGGCGAAAATCGAGGCTGAAGGATTGAAATGCCCAATGCCATCCAGAAAAGAAGTAAGAAAACCAAGAGAAGAAGCCACACAGGTTTTCTGAGTGCCACATCAGTGCTTTCTTCACCATGCCACCCTGCATGATCCCATAAAGCCACAGGGGATGCACAGATCAGGGCCTGGACCAGCTTTGGGAAAGAGGATAAAATGAAAGTGGCCTCCTTCTACAAGATGACCCACTCTTCTTTAGATACATGTGTCATTCTGTAGGTGCCTTTTCATCACTTAAGAACATGCTTGCATTTCTCCTAAGCCATACTCAATTTAAGAAAAATATTCCAGAGATCACACACATAAAAGCATCCCCAAACCTCAAACTGTGCAGACAAAACATTCAGTATAATATGAAAAACGTATTTAAATTGCTAGATAAGTTCTAGTAGTTGGTTGTGTCTTCATCAGAAGAAAAATTCCCCCATCCAGACACAAAAATACTTCTAGCAATCACCACGCCAGGATATCAGCAGCTCAGATGGGCAGTGATGCTTCTCCCAGCATGCCTCAGAAAAATCTGGGTAAAAAAGCCATCAGCTATAATTATGGGAAGTCAGTGACATCCATGGTACTTTGCCTTTGTAGGGCAAAGGAAGTAATGAAGAATGCCTCTATTACAGATGAAGATGCAAGGCTTAATAGAATAAGACAAGCAAACCAACCAAACCAAAGTACTTCCACAAGAAGTGATCTGGCACAGAAAGAAAAATAGCTGTGACCAACTCCAAGCTTTTTAAAATGTTCCTCTTCACTTCATGTTATGCCTATATTGTGTTTCAAGTAAACCTGAAAGAGAAGAGCACTTGCAAGTAGGATGCCACTCACTTCATCAATGCAGCTACAAAGACCTTCTCCAAACAGATGTTTCTACATCTCAACGAGCACTTCTTGCAGATTTTCCTTGCTTCATGCATAAAAAGAAGGAGGAGACATACCATGCAAGTCTACAGAAGGAGAGTATTTTGCAAATTTCAGGTATTCAGGGGCCACATCCAGGCTTTTCTGGTGCATCCAGACAAACACTTCCTAAGGACTGGACTGCCTTCCGCATCAGTCTTTCTCTTAGAGAAGCAGTGTAACAACTGAGTTACTAAAACACCAGGCTGACAGACAGGGCAAGGGGATTATGTTCTCTCCTCTGGCAGTTACCCACTTGAGGAAATCAACCATGCCCAAAGTGACAGATAATTTCAAATACCATCACAGAGATGCAACCACATTTGCTTTAAGCAAGATCCAGCCCTGCTCCCAGAGTGAGCACCAGCTCTGTGCCATATACTCCATAATCCCAGATAGCATCCACAGCATCCCTCTCCTCATCCTCAGGAGACTCCATGCACTGTGATGGTGCTGCAGACTCACTGCCCTGCATCCTCCAAGTAGGGTAACTGTTGCTGAGAAATTATTTGATACATGGGGAACATGATCTGCCAGATGGATTTGGATCAACCCAGTTCTGCTTCCCTATAC
Source organism: Pogoniulus pusillus (assembly GCF_015220805.1). Lineage (NCBI taxonomy): Eukaryota > Metazoa > Chordata > Aves > Piciformes > Lybiidae > Pogoniulus > Pogoniulus pusillus. The sequence continues at coordinate 15,781,532 of NC_087275.1, read as the reverse complement.
TGCCAAAAAAGGGCTTATGTCTTCAAGTCTCACATCTTTTATTGCTTGCAGGTGCAGGCTTCCATAGACAGTGTGATTAGCCTATAGAAAGATATCAGGGATGGGAACTTGACAGGAAAGACTGATTAAAAAACCACAGTTTTGGAAAGAGGAAAAAACAAACAGAGAAAATCAAAACTAAACTGAAATCAACAGAAACACATGGAGCTTTGGGTCATATGCTGCAATGCTCAGTACAACATCTCAAAGGAAGAAGACCACTTGGAAACTCTGAGTATACTAAACATTAGCTAAGAAGAGGCAAGGCTTTAAGAATAACAGTAAATGAACAGAAAGACGAAAGCTGTAAGTTGAGAAGAAAAGGCACACAGGGAATTAGAATAACAAATGAGTGACAGGAAGGCTAAAAATAAACACAAGAAAATATATTTTAAATTATTAAAAGCTAAAAAACTAAAAGGTAAACATTACAGGGCATTTTAATGCTACCAGAGGAAAAAAAATTAAACAGCCTCAATATAGAGTGCCATCAGACATGGTTAATTAAAGATGCTTACCCATATGCCTATTCTCAGCAGATCTGCTAGTAAGTGGTAACTCATCTAACAGTCCATATGCAACACATTTTTGTCAACTCGTGTCAACATGAAAGCACATTTTTTTGGTGTGACACAGAGAGCTAGGACCAGCTTTTTACATCTTGATACAACCCAATGAGAAGATCCCATACAAACCGGCCTGAGAAACATGAAGCAAAAGCTGTACAAAACCAGATTAAAAATGCCCAGACTGTGCAGTCTGGGGGAGGAGGACTTTGGGGTGCAGGCTGATGAAAAACTCAACATGAGCTGGTAACGTGCACTTGCAACCCAGAAGGTGAACCACATTCTTGGCGGCATCAAAAGAAGTGTGACCAGCAGGACAAATGAGGCGATGCTCCTCTCTCTCATGAGACCCCCACTGGAGCACTGTGTCCAGTTCTGGAGGCTCCAACACAAGATGGGCATTGAACTGTTGGAAGACCACAAAGATGATCAGAGGGCTGAAGCACCTCCTCTACGGGGACAGACTGCAAGAGTAGGCTTGGTTCAGGGAGACCTTACAGTGGACTTCCAGTACCTGAAGGAGGCCTACAAGAAAGCTGGAGAGGGAATGCAGGGCTTGCAGGGAATGGCTTAAAGCTGGAAAAGCATCAATTTAGACTGGATATCAGGAAGAGAGTCTTTACAGTGAGGATGGCGAGACACTGGAACAGGTTGCAGAGGGACCTTCCCAGGACGTGTTCAAGGTCAGGTTGGATAGGGCCTTGAGCAACTTGGTGTAGTAGGTGTCCCTGCCCATGGCTGGGGAGGGGGCCTGAAACGAGATGATTTTTAGGGTCACTTCCAACCCAAATCGTTCTGTGATAGTTGGAGAACCACTGCTATGCAGATGTGGACCTTTGCATGGGACTAGGTAGGATCCCTGGGCAGCCCAATTACCTGGAGCAGGCTAGCAGCAGGGCACAGGTGTGGCAGGTATCCACGGTCAGGACAGCAGACTGCATGTCTGGAAAAGATCTGTGGCCCTCAGGACAGAAGGGTTATTCAGTGAATACTTTCAGCGACTTTAGCAGTGCACCAGACTAACCACTATTCATTCTTGACAACAAGTGCAGTGGTACAATCCAATTACATATCTGCCTTAGGCTCATCCTGCAGACAGGACCGATTTCTCCAAACTTCCTAAATGCTTTATGATGTCAGTTTTATCCAATTCAAACCTTAATTATTTTTCACAAAGATCAGCTTTATCGAGTTGCTGTTTGATTTGAATATTTACACTAATTCATTGCAATGGGCAAAGTGGCACCACTGCACCCAAAAGCATTAGGCAACTCTCAATTTCAGGCACTACATGATAAATTGTTTAATGAATAAAAGCAAACATATCACCTTATTTCTTTTAGATAAGGTTTAAAACCATGCAGCAGGTTTCCAACAGCTGCACACTGCAAGGGAGAACATGAATTACCAACTACAATACACAGCAATTGCAGTTCTTGCTGAAGTCTGTGGGAAGATCTAGAACACTGAACATCAGGAACACAGATAGTTCCTGCAGACTCAATGGTCCTCAATGCTTTGGCATATGGCTTATACTTCTTGGTGTGCTTCTAGAGCTGGACACACCTGCTTTGCTATGAGAGGGGCTAGGTAAGCACTCGTGCCAGCATGAAGTGCCATGCTGCGCAGGGTTGAAGTGGGGAGGAGAAATGCTGCTGAAGACCTTCATTTCCCTTCCCTGAAGTAAATTCAACTTTGTTTCTTACTGCCACAGCTCCTCAAAAAATACAATTGAAGTATTTATTTCCCCCACAAAACATTTCATTGCTGAAAAACTTCAAAATACTCTCAGTGAATAAATACTAAATACTTTTTCCAAGACATTAGTTCCATCGCATGTTTAACTATGGTACAAGTTAGTCAAACCCACAAACAATGAAGACACTCAGGAAAGACCAAGCTGCATTATAACAGTGTGGATAATCAGCACATATTTATGTGCTCCTTGTATTTGAAAATATGCCTTCTTCGTGGGATGGTTTGTTGATTGGGTTGATTTTTCTCTGGATTTGCTCAGGGGTACAGCTGTCAGCTCAGCCTGCTTTTGAAAGATGCTTATTCAATGCTATTGCAGACATCAGACAAGAAAATTAAACTTTTTTGCATTTCACACTTTATTTCTTCTCTGGGGGAAGAGGGATGAGAAAGAAGGTTTTAACAGCAAGCAGCTGCAAAGCAAGCAGTGGTTGGCTGCTGTCTCCTGCATCTTATTTTAAACCAGCACAGCACCATGAAAAATCAGTCCTTAAATACTACACTACAAAACCAATTTCTAGCCCCATGCAAGAGCTGGAGAGGTTGCAGATATTTCGGTCCATCATCATGGCAATGTACATTTCAAAGGCTCTGTAATCAAAACATTATTGATTGCACCCCATTCTTGTATCAGTCACAATCTCAGTAAATTCAGTGTGTTCTGTAAAAGAGGAATTCAGTTGACTGTCTTCACTAAAACAATATTTAGTTTGTTTACAGCTGAGTATTTCAAGGAAGAATGCCCAAAGGTAATTTTGAATCTGACATAAAATAGAAAAACAAACCAGCTTTGCATTTCAAAATGAGACTTTGCTCTGTAGCACAGGATTTGTCATAAATATTGCATCAGCAACCAGACTACTGGCACTAAAAATTAATAGGATGGAAGTTATCAAAGCCAACACGTCAAAGTAATGGGTACCAAGGCAGGAATCCCCTAGCACCCTGAGCAACTGGATCATGTGGCACCACCTTACTCTGCTAAGGAAAGAGATCACAGAAACAATCTCTGTTCAAAACTGCAGGGGTTTTTTGTGTCTTTCAAAATTCTGCTTTTAATTACAGAATGGCAGTGGAAGGTACAAATACACTGCTTTGAAGACAGAAAAAGGGAGAACACAGAAAGCTATCTGCCACAAATACATTAGTAAATTCTTTTCTTTGACATCCTGACAGTAATTGCACTGAATGGGATTGCATTTTGTTAAAATTACTTTAAAAGGGTTGTTGAGAATTTCCTGCGGGATGCAGTGGCAAGTACCAAGGCTTTCACTTCATTTTTCCGTTGTCCTTGCACTCCCAAGGGATGTAAGTGTTCATCTTACTTTTTGACAGCATGAAGGCCTATGTAAACACCCTCTGAAAAAAGAAACCCTTGCCAGATACTGCCAGTTGGGTTTGTTTTCCTGTGTCAGAGGGAAAGATAAATATTCCTACCTGATTCACAGCTGAGCTTGTTGCTAGCATATTTTTAGCAACCAACCACCTCTTCTGATAGAAGGAATGAAACACAAGTGACTGCATGAAATTATATTTAGAATAGCATAATTTCTTTTTCAGTGAGCAGCCAGCAAGTTATGAACCTTGGATACTCCTCACTGAAGACATAGCTCCTGCATTCAGGAGCCTGAAGTCTTCAGCCATCATAGCAGAGGAGGTATTTAGAATTTAAAAACTCACCTATATAAACAGGACGTTTGCTTTTTCTATTTTTTAAACCTCTCTAAATAAAATTATGTTTCTCAAAGGATTTTAATTTTAGGCTGTTCACATATCAGTGCCTCTTAACAGAAGCATTTCCACTGAGCCTTGGGTCTCATCTCTTGTCCGAAGATCAGAGTGCTTTTCTGCCAGGCCAGGTCTTGATTTTAAGTAATGAAGCTTACTGAATAACATCCTTCAAACAGTGTAAGTAAATTTCATGCCAACTTGAACTATTTCATGTGGCTTTTTTTTATCCTGAATTATAGAACAGTGTAAACCATCTATAATATTCTCTGAGCAATGCAGAAAACCCAGTTATTTTTTGTAATAAGATAGTCAGTGAACACTTCTCAATGTCATGCCCCATTCAAGGCACAGGATGAATGCACTTGGAGGGAGCAGACCACTTTCTGGCCTAGGATGCCATGTTTTGTTTCACATGCAGTGAATGAGAACACCCACAGATCCCCGCGTAGATGAAAGTGCTGTTATTTTTACCTGCTTTTAAAAATACAACAATAACAACAACAGAACACTGCCTCTGCATCCAGGGTGAGCATGAATCATACTTCTGCACTATTTTTTCCCCCTCTTCAGTTACCAATTGAATAGTCTGTTTTTAGAGTTGTCACAGTCAAAATCCCAGGATGCTGAAGGACAACTTCTGGAGGAACTATTGTTCTTTCTCCTTCTCTTGCTTGAATACAGCCAGGAGAGCAAATCTGGATCACGTTACTAGTGTCCTTCTTGCATCTCCACACTGCTCTATATACTCTGCTTGCAGAATAAGTCAAGACATTGAATGGTTAAGCTACGGAAAATTCTTGCTAATACACTGCCTGTGATTCTGTCAGGTTTTATCAGTTTAAGCAGAACTGGACCTGCTCATTACCCAGAAGGTAGACTCCCAAGGACAAGCTCTGTGCCATGGCACAATTTGAGAAACAGAGTGGATGGGCTATGCTGCCTTTGGCGTAAGGATTAATCCAGTGCCATGGGGATAGACAGGCAGAGCCCAGCTGCCAGATGCAGCAGAGCATGTCAGTATTTCCAGGGCTGCTTCCTCCCTCCACTCACAAAGGTCCCTCACACTTCAGGGTCAATGGCCTGTGCTTATATACGTGGAGAAAGCAAAGACAAAGAAGAGGTAGGGGGGAAAAAATGACACTATCATGCAGTATCCATAAGGGAACTCAGGATCCTTGAGCTTCCATCCCCTCTGCATGGCAAAGCTTTGTCTTCTTCACAACACAGTAGCCTGTTGATTCCAGGTTGTACCTAGCAAACAAACTATTTTTTTGTAGAAAATGTGGATTTGAATTCTCTCTGAAAAACACAGGAATCAAAGTCAAGCCTTCTAAGTGCCTCCAAGTGCTTCGGCCACTATGAAGAGGGGACATTTTTTCAGGGAGAGGAACTGCTGCTGATGAACTCAATACTGTTGTTGAGCTAAACAGGTTAATCTGTTCCTGCTGGGTCTATTTCTGCTCATCTCAGAAACTGTGACCTTTTTCATCCCACTCTCTCTGTACATACCAGATATTAGTTAATCCCTTAAAGCAATGAGTAGACTTCTTCCTTTTCCATGGCCCAAACTGTGAGGTTAATAAAGAGGTTAGCAGTACAGCTGCTAATACAGAACCTGCAGAATAGACTCTGTGACTCCTCAAGTATTTATGTTAGAAAATTTAGCTCATGGTAAGACCTCAGGACACCCGAGGTTTAATGTGCATGTAGCACCTACCACTTAAGAATCACAAGGAACACAAAGATCCAAGACAAAAATAAAAGCAGTTTTCAGAGCACATGAAGTTTCACCGAGCCAAATGCACCTAACAGCAGTGCACAGTGGTAGGCATTTCAGCATGCAGCTAGGCACAGGTAGGGGCTACCCTCAGGCAGTTTGCTAGATGCCTGCACAGTAACCCAGTGGACAAGGGTGTACAGCAGCTCTCCAACTTCTAGAGTCAGTGCAGTCAAGTAAATTAAGCCTCAGATCCTCAAAAATACTCAGGTGTCTAGCTCTTATGACATGCATGCATAACCTATGAGGATGAAGCCTACACAACTTGCTTGGCATCACAGGGGAAGTATGTGGGAGTCCAGACTTAACACCAGTTGTCCCAGAGTTAGAAAGTTAGAGCCTCCTTCTTAGACAATACCCTATAAATACACACACCTAAGAACAGAAGTGGAAACATACTGCCTCAGACCAAAAGTCCACCCAGCCCACCAACCTCCTGTCTCCATAGCAGCCAAGATTACATAAGCAGAGAAAGGCACAGGCAATCGCATGTAGTACTTCTACCTGCACACTCCCAGACTCTATCATTTGCTGCTCAAGGACTTCAGGCAGAAGCAGCTACTCCTCAAACACCAAATCTAGACAGACTTCTCTCCGATTAACTTATTCTGTTCCCCCTGAAGCCCAGGTAAACTTTAACACCATAGCACACTCCTGTACGCATACAAATAAAGGTCCTACAGAAACAAAGCCATGTATTGCAACAGCTCCAGATCTTCCCTAAGACGTGGGAGATGAACAGAATGAGTGCATACTCTGCATCATCATACTTCACATGTTCAAACTTTTGAGGTTCTGTTGAGGCAATATAACAAATGGAAAGAGTAGAAATGAGAAGCAAGAGAAACCCATGGTTCCACTCAGGCTTTGTTCCAGCTATGTCACTGCAAGGCTTTGGGCAAATCAGTTCATCTCCACTGTATTTCCACCAGTAAAATAACAGACACAACCACCTCTTCAAAGAAACTCTGAAAAGACTCATTAAGTGATGTTGGTACAGAGCTCTGAAAAGGCAAGGTAGTGCTACCTGCAATGAAAGACTCCTACTTCTGGAAAGCACAGCCATGACTTCTGTGTGCTCAGCTGAAGTTACACACTTATCTATCTGCTTCTTGCAGATACTTTCTAATGTCTAAAATATGACATCTAAATGATACTGTAATGACCAGCCAAAAAACCTATCACAAACAGGTTTTTGTAAGGAAGCCTCCTTACTATATGAATAAATACCAAAATACCACTCAGAAGGTCTGAGGTAAATTTTACCAGAGAAGGTTTTTAAGATTACCTGTGAACTACTCCTGCCCGGTGAAGATGCTCAACCGCCAGGATAAGCTGCCGGATATATTTGCGTGCTTCATGCTCCTCAAGTCTTTTTTTCTCATAGATCTTGTGCATCAAGTTGCCACCAGGGCACAGCTCCATGACAAGATAGTAGCTGTTTTCAGTTTCTAGTATATCTAGCAGCTGAGCAATATTTGGGTGACGAATCATTTGCTGGATCTGCCCTTCCCGTCGCAGATTCTTGGTGACATAGGTGTCCTTTTTGGCTCTTTTCTTGTCGATTACTTTCACTGCCACCTAACGAAAAAAGAGAGGTTGTTAGCAGTCGCACCAATTGTTCACTGCTTTAAATTTGTACTCAAAAAAGGTGTTTACAAAAGGAGAAATGAAAAAAAGTCAGTCTCAGCTGACACACGACTGCCCAGGTGAGAGAAGCAGCTGTTTTTCCAGCCCCACTGACGACTTCTTTTTTTTCCTTGTAGGATGACACACAAAAGGTATTGCAAGGAAAAAGGCAACAACGGAAGGGAGACAATCTCATTAACCACATCCAAACACTTAGCACACTTAATGCTGAACATTTATTTTCCTCTTCACGCAGAGAGTCTTCAGGCTGGTGCTGACAAGTTGTAAGTGCCATTTTTTTACTTTTCAAGGCTTTGGATAGACAACTTCTAATAATATGTCCCCGTGACAAGTTACTAAACTACAACCAAGCATTAGTTTTGAGTGATTAAACAGAACAAAAGCATACTATGAAAAACAACATAATTTTGATCTTGCTCTCTTGGCAGGGTTTTTTTTTCCTCTTTTAAAATATATACGAAAGATGATTGCCTTGTGACTTGTGGAAACAAACAACTCTGCAAAACCCAAGGTGGCAAAACGTCGAGTTTTCAATGACACACCTGCTCCCAGCTGTCCGAGCCCATTATGAAAGCACATAATAAAGCTAAGGAAACTCCACACCACAATCCACACCACACGCTGCTAGCACCAGTCCGAGCGCTGCCTTGCCCACTGCTGGTTCAGAACACAGCGGGAGGACAAAAGGACGGGACTGGCTAGGATATGGCTCTGTTCTACACTTGAAGAATTTGGTTCCTTTTGTTGTCTTAATGGAGCCGCTAAATAGCCGCAATAAAAGTATCTGCCTTTTTCTGCCTGAAATTTAGAGACGCTTATTTATTGAGATTTCTTATTGAGATTGGGCGCTGCAGACTTCCAGGTCATCTGCACCAGACAAAGATTTAACAGCTTGTGCCAAACTGAGCAACAAAAGGCACCACAAAATCCTCCTCCCGGGCATTTTCTCAGAGCTCCGCGACAAAGGAAGCTCTTCACCTCACACCCCCGGGCCCTGCAGTTTGCCCATCATTACCCATGTGGCAGCTGCTTGTTTGTAAGGCTGAGAGCAGAGAAGCACAGCACTTGGTATTCCTGCGTGACTTTCACAGGATGTTTGCATGGGTTCAGGTCCAACAAAACACACAGAAAATGCCCTGCCAGATGGAGGCACAAAGATGCTGCATCCGCACCTTCACTGTCTGCCCCCATCTGGCCTTATAGAATCTCCTGCATTACCTTATTTCCACAGTGAGAAGAAATAACAAACATAGGGAAAGCCTCGAGTTTTATCTATCCTAGCCGTAGCATCCAGACGACAGCACAAGCCCAAGCAGCTTCCCTCCATCTCCTGTTGGTACAAAACATCCCTAGTCGTGGCCGATGAGCTAACCACTCGCTGCAAACTCGCTCTCAACTACGGCAAACCACGCAGTGTCGATCCACAGCGCCGAGGGCTGCTGCCCTTCAGCAACTACGAGACGAACTTTTTCCAACTGTATCTGGCTGCCTTCCAAGCTCGAGAAAGTGCCAAGCACACAAGCACATGACAGCTCTCAGTCTGACCAGCTTTACCTTCATTTTTCCTGCAAGTGAAGGAAAGGGTAGATGAGCAAACGCTTTGCTTTCCCTCTCAAGAACAAAAAATATGGTCTGGAAATAGGACAACAAAAACAGATTCAAACCTTTTGACATGAATGCATTGAATCTAAGTTTTATCAGCAGAGGAACAGGAGAATAAAACTAGAGGAATTGGGGCTTTATAGTCTGTCCTAAGAGACAGAAGTCGGTATTGTTCAGTATGTTATTGTCTGGATACCTTCCTACTGCTAAAAGATCATTCTGATGAAATACCATTGATGAAGAGGTAAGGCTGAATACCACACATGAGCCAGCTGCCTGGGTGAAATACAAGGCAGCATCAGCACCATAAACGTCTGGAAGCTGACTTGTCACACTGAAGAAAGGTCATTTAGTTACAAGATAAACCAACAATAAATCAGAGCTTAACTTCACCATTTTTGAAAGCCTTAGGTGATTCACCAAGGAAACAGTCTTAAATTAGTACATTCTTTCATCTAATGAGATAGAACACAGAAAGGCCTGCATGGATTATGTAGACTGCAAACCACAGAAGTTATTTTGGTGAGGACAAACAAATTCATGGGTTATAGAAACATGAGATGCCAGATTGTTTGCTGGCAGCACAGCACAATTTCTGCAAACCAGTTAAAAAAAGAAGTTGGTATTTTCCACAGCTGCAGGATACAAACCATGGATCATCAATAGTATAGAGCAGTAATCTATTACTTGTATTGGTAAATCATCTCCAATTCATTGGCTCAAAAAAAGCACATTATTACCTGTGTGCACATCTGCTGTCCAGGCTGAGCACAGCTGTGGAGACAGGGACAACAACCAGAACCCAGGAGACAGACTTGTCCCTTTTTCCAAAGAATCAGCTTTCTGGGCCTTAAGGGCAAATTTTGCCTGTGATTTTGACAGACACTTGGTCGGCTACTCTACTTATTACAGTAGACAAGCAAAACTGCTTTCAGGTCCACCTGGGATTCCAAGATACCTTTCTGCCTTCAAGCTTCTCTGCATTGAGCCTGAGAGATCCACCAGCAGAGCAGACAGAACTGACAAAGGTGGAAGCAACAGTTAAGGCTTTGGCAAAGCTTTTCAGAGAGGAAAGAGAACAGCAAAACACCAGGACAGGCTATGGCAGACCTGCATCTCCCACAACAGCTGGAAAACTGGCTGTGGTGTGATACTGCTTGCTTTTGGGATAGATACGAGACCTTGAATCCTCTCCTAGGTCTGTCTTGCATCACAGGACACCCCAGAAACATCAGACAGATTCACCCCCTCTTAGTCTCAGGGACTATTCAAGGTCCAGAGTCTTTAAAGAAACCTTTCTATATCTGAAGAAACCTGCAGTTGACACACAAACAGCCTAAAAACTTTCATCTGGATATTCATAATAGCTTCTAGCTTTTGTTCCTCTCTGTTCCACCTAGGCCATCTTCCTTGCTACCCTTTTCACTTGTTTTTCTGTCCTCCTAAGTCAATGTTCTTTCCCTTGCACTGCCTTCTATTTCCTTTGGTCTCCTGTAGGATCACTTTGCTGTGCTAAATGAAATGCATTCCATTGTACAAAGGAGTCAGCAGTGTCAGGCAGAGCTCCTGTGGATTTTTTTTTTCGTTGTTTGGGTTTCTTGATTTTTGGTCTGATTTATGATTTACTGTGAAGCATACAAAGGAATTCTAGGGATCAAACTCTGTATTCAGTTACTCCAGGGTTGACTCAGCTAAGCATCCCTGATTCTGAGTTCATTCAGAGTTAGGTCAAGGTAAAGTTAACTTTTAAGATTTACTTAATCTTAAATTAAGCTTAACCAAGTTTAAGGTTAAGGCCAAATACACCCTGACACATCTAATATTCACAGTCTCCTGGAATGGTGTAGATTGTGTGTGCATATACCTGAAAAAGTCATTCATGCAGGAAGAAAAAGTATTCAGTAAAGAGAATACAGCAGATATTAGATAATCATCATAAATACATTCAAGTTTTCACAGCCTACCCAAGATGTTTTCCTCTCCCAAATTTCAAGTAAGAGCTTTGTCTCTGTATTGGACTTGATGATCTATGGGGTCTCTTCCAACCTTGGTGATACTGTGTGATAGTGTGAATTTTTGTCCAGTATTTGCACAGAAATAATAATAAAGCTTATTATAAAACAAGTAATTATTCTGAATATGTAGCAACGGTGGCTCTTGACAGTCAGTACTTGTTAAACCTATGCTGTGTAAATAAAGAAATGGTTTATGTTACGACAACAGGCTGTAGCTTTGGTTCCCAGGTTCTGGAATTGCACTGTTGGAATGAATTAATTTCCTGAAGTTTATGATGTGACACATCATATGAGCAATTGCTGCTTATCTCAGTCTTCTCACTAAAATAGTTCAGGTTGGGCTAAAGCATTCTGAAGTGGAGGCGAGGGGGAAGTGCAAATACCACTCTTTTCCACAGATCCTTGGAGGAGTTGGTGAAACTGCTTACAGAGCCAGGCAGATAAAGCACCATCAGCAAATGCAGGCACGTGTCATCACCCAAACAAAGGCACGTGTTTGACACACATGGGCGGAAGGTTTCTGCCAGCTAGTGTTTTAGGACACTGTGGGAATCTGCAAGAGAGGAGGTGGGGTGGAGCTGACTGGCACCAAACTGCATAAAAACAGTCACAGCAAGGCCCTGAGAAACAGCAAAAAGAGACAGTTTAGAGGACCAAATGTTGCCTGGAGAAATCTGGGAGCCAGGGTATCCATACACCCATGCAAGAGGCACATCTCACATTGAGCGGCTCCCCAGATTTGTGGCCTGACAGCAATCTGAGCCTGCCGAGTCAGTGATGGGTCTGCTTTGCCAGGCAGGAGAAACATCCAGGTGGTCGGTGGGCAGAAGTTAAAGTCATCTTCTCCCCATTCCCTCCAGCCGCCTATTTATAACCCCTAAGTGACACTTGGAAAAATCACAGGTCAGGAAGTAGCACTCCTGTCAGTGAGGGAACAATATCTGCTTACTCAGTGGATGTGCAAAGGTCTATTTAGATGACTGCCTGACTGCTGTGCAGCAGTGTTTGTTTTGTCAAACTGCAGCATGGTCGTCTTCCCTTCCAACCAGCTCTCCGTAAATACTCCTTGGTGGGGGAAATCTGCTTTAAAACTTTGTATTTTTTAACTTCTGTTGTGCTTCAATAAGAATTTTGAGGCATAGTAAGCCTGCAATGTACTGCTGATGGGAAACCAAATGCTGGCTAACAAGATGAAGTTGAACACGAAAACCTAATAATACTGAAGATGAAGGTAGATTCAAGTCTGCCATACAACCTATTTTCAACCACACACAAAATTGACAGAAAACACCAGGTTTCTCCTTTTCATCTGGTGGTTTCCCACCTCTTCATGCTGCAAAGAGCTTTACTCAAGCCTTGGTTTTACAGTAAAGTCATCTACCCCTCTACTTAGTTTTTCCTGGTGCATCTCAAGTTTTGATCAGTTAGTACGTATTCACACAATCACAGAACCTTAGAGGTTGGAAAGGACCTCCAGAGATCGAGTCAACCACCCCACTCCCCACCAAAGCAGGATCACCCAGGGCAGTCCACATGGGAATGCCCCTAGGTGGGTCCTGAAAGTCACTAGAGAAGAATACTTCACAACCCCTCTGGGCAGCCTGTTCCAGTGGTCTGTCAACCTCACTCTACAGAAGTTTCTCCTCATGTTGAGGTGAAACCTTCTTTGTTCCAGTTTGTATCCACTGTTCCTTGTCTTATTAGTGTTCACCACTGAAAAGAGATTGGCCTCCTCCACTTGACTCCCACCCCTCAGATATTTGGACACATTGATCAGATCTCCTCTCAGCCTCCTCTTCTCCAGACTTAAACAGCCCCAGGGCTCTCAGCCTCTCTCCAAAGGAGAGATGCTCAAGTTCCCCAGTCAACCTCATGGTTCTCCATTGGACTCTCTCCAGCAGATCTCAAGTTGGATGCCACAGGAATAGAATGAACACTTTTCTGGTCATCTGATGCAATGCAATTCATCTTTGCAGATCTATTTGTAAAAATGAAAACACAACCACCCCTCCTTCCCCCCCCCCCCCCCCCTTTTCTTTTATATCTTCCCCCCCTCCCTTTTCTTTTATATATGGCTAGACAGCACAAATTCTTACAAGTGATTCACTTATGGAAGTCTCCAAACACTTCTTTGGTTATTCTCTAGTGAGAAAGTAAGTAACCAACTGAGCTAAAACCAAGTAACAATCAAGCAACAATCACAGGAACAGCACTGACTTAAGTCACACAGTACATCAGCAGTCAGAGAACCCAGAACTGAGTTCTGCCTTGGGTTTCTTGCTTGCCAGATCGGCTGTCTTTGCACAGGCTGCCTCTTGGCAGAAGGATGTACCCCAACGGCAGCAAGCCTTCCTCTCTGCCAAAAAAATGGGTTCTCTCAGTGGCCTATTTACTGAGTTAAAGTCAAGAGGTCCTGAACAATACTCATGTCAGATGCTTTCAATAACAAGTAGAGGAATGGCTTCAAAATAATGGCCCCAGCTTAGCAAATAATGTTATAACATGTTTAACTTTACAGAGAACAGAAAATGGCACAGGACTTTGCAGATTCAGGGTATGGCATTATGAGGATTTTTTCTGTACTTAACTAGCCTTTGAATTGTTTACTTCTCAAATTCTGTTCTAACTTTAAATAAGAGGAAGGCAGTTCCTGCAGACCTCTGCCAAATGGAGATCCAGCTGAATTGAGAGGAAACTGGTTTGAATAAGAATCCAGCAAGCGCTGTGGGATTTGGCCAGGAGACCAACACAGCACAAGAGAAACAACTTCAACTATCAGAGAGACTATTCAACTACTGGAAGAACAACACCTCCCTGCCTTTTTTAATTTACTCCTCCTTTTTTCCTTCCTCCAGAGCCTACTTCTGGCAAATCTGATGGAGATGATGCCAAGCCAGGCTGCAGTTCTGACTCTCAGCACTGTCCTGGGCCATGAGAGTTCTGGTGCAGCCCGACCATTCAGATAAAGTTTCAGAACTGTAGGCTACAGGGTGAAGGGAAGTCTGAGGAGACAGTCAAAAGGAAGACCTGAGACATGGACTTCCACGCCTAAACTCTGGTCTGGTTTAAACTTAGTCCAGATAATGAGACCAAGAGCCAGACCATGTACGTGTTTAGCATCATTGCTAGTGCAAGCCCATCTCCAGCTCTTTTCTGAAGTGCCCAAGAAGGCTCACACAATTTATTTCTCTTCCTTCCTTTCAGTGATAGATGTCTGGGCATCACTTGTAGCTTGCTTTGTATTTACCACTATTCTCACCACAAAAAAAAAAAGAGACTTTAGTTTTCAAAACCAGCTGGTGATTTTGGGTGGTCAGTTCAAATCATATTAAACAGACCTTACTTTGAAGCCTGCACAGTTGTCAACACAGTCCTGAAAACAATCTCTTCAAGGGTACCTCAGTTAGGACAACCAGCGGAATCCAGGGATTAAAAAATGCCAGCTTCATTCACTGGACAGTATTTATTCTTTCCTTTAGCTGTTACAGCTTAGCAAATTTTACAGCAAAAGAGTATTTTTTTAACATAGCAAGTTCCAATATCTTAAGATATAAAGCACTGCAGAAAAGGATCATCCAGGCAAACATGTGCCAGCAATCAATAAAGTGTATACCTTCAGAAAGAACAAGTCCCACTCAGGACAGAGACAATGCACAACTTTTCTCTTAGGACTGCCAGACACATGTAAGTCTAGACATCATCACAAAACTACAAACTTAGCTTCACCACGGGACTAAACACAATACAACTACAAAATGTTAACATACTTGATGCCAAGCATTTGCCAAACTACCCTCTAGCCCATACCACCCAATTCAGAGAATGAAGCGGTGCCCAGGGTGGCATTTTCAGCAGGACTCTCTTTGGCTCTCCTGCTTGACTTTCCAGTTCCCACATCAAACTTTAGCATGCTATTTGCCATTCAGGAACTGCTTTCAAAGAAAGCCACAGAGCACTTCTGAAAGTATCACAAGAAGGCAACCACTTGCCAACCATTCTACTCACAGCTTAGCCACTCATGTCAAAGAAGCCAGGAATTGTCCAAACCCACAGCAATGCATAAAGGCAGATTCTTCAGCAATAGTAAGACCTGCCTTATTTAAGAAGGATAGAAAAGGACAGTCATGCTGTGGTAGCCAGCTGGTACCTTTTATATTTGCTTTGTACACTTCCTACTACTGAAATAGGGGGAACAGAGGTGGAGTTAAACATGTGCATGATGTGCACATCTATGCACTGTGAAAAGGCTGAGCTGTTTAGTATCTCTACAGTTGAAAGCTGCATTCAGGTTTTACATTAAACATGCAGTCTCATCTCTGCTTTACACTTCAGTGGCAACGTTCAGCCTGTGACAGATTAATATGTAGCTTTTCTTTTTTTATTTGCCCTGATATTAGTAAAATCAGTAATCAAAAAAGGTAGAGCAGAGTCACTTCTGTTTAAGTATTCTGTTTTCTTCTGAGTCTCTGACAGCATAAACTGAGAGCTTTGAGCTTAGCAATACATAAAACCAGCTGCTATAGAGACGAGTATAAGATAAAAGCACTGTTCTAGGCAGGAGGCTACTCTCTCTGTTGGCAGACTAGACACAGTCAGGAAAGCTTGAAATCGGCCCCTGAAGAAATATCAACTCTTCCAAATAAGAAAGTGGTTCTGAGTATGCTCACTCATATACTTTGAATTCAAGGTGGCTCAAACAGAAAGAATCAAGTTGCCAGGGGATAAAAAAGAAAACCTTATCATTACTTACAACTCAGAGATGACAGCATCCAGCAATGCAGAAAAGGATTCAGGTTACTTTAGATAAGCAAATGAACATAAGCCCTCTTGATGCCACAGCCAACTTCAACATAATCCCTACAAGCATAAGCAGGATGTATTTATTAAAGTAAGAAAAGGTATTAATTACACCTGTTCTAGGCACTGGAGACTACTATTAGATTACTGTATCCAGTCCTGGTGCCAGTAATTTTAAAATGTTAAAAATTTGGAAAGAGTTCTGAAAAGAGCTTCAGGAACAGTCTGAGGTCCATGAACCGTCTGTCATAGTGGGTGAAGCTCAAAGTATTTAATTAGGAGAACGTTAAGCACTGACTTGATGGTTTTCTTCAAGTACCTACATGAGGAAAAGAATTATGATAACAGAAAACTTTTTAATAGGAATTAACTTCCTAAAAGGTAAACTGGACAAACTCAGGCTATAAACATGATCTCTTTTCTTTGTTTTTTTAGGTACAGTGATTATAGAAACATCTTATCTTACAGAGATTAATGTAGATCTTAATTGTCCCCCTTCCTCCTCCCCTTAAAAGTATGCAACTTCTCAAAAAAACTTTGATACAGATACTCCTGAAGAGCATACTGAGGCTTGTCTTCTACAGGAGGCCAGAGTGTATGACTGCTGTGATCTCAGAGGGATTCAGTGCCTGTGAAGCCTTTGGTCCCTGCAGAGAGTATTGGGGACAGGGCATGACACAGAAGGATGAGGGTTGACCTAGGCAAGACAGTCTGGGAGCTGTCAGCAGACACATCAAGCATTTTGCAAGCTCTGACATCCTTGCTGGAGCTCCCCAGAGCAGAAGACATGAAGTATCATGAGGAAGAGTCATGCAAATATTGATGCTGCTGCAGACAGCCCAATTTCCCTACAGCTCTGCTGCTGACTGAATCAGCATAGTCAGAGAAATGTTTCCACAGGTAGATTGAGTCTTGCTGCATTGAGGCACTGCTGTTTGTAAGGATGCACTACAGGGTTGCTCCCGTTGTGCTAAGAGCAAGGATAGACCACATGAAGGCTTTAAGACCATTAATATTGCAAGGCTGTGTGCATGGACTCCTCAGGGCTTCCTCATGCTCTACCTTAGTGACCTTCCACAGAGTACAGCAATCCCTGTACTTCTGCAGCTCTTCCTTGCCTTTCCTCTTGCTTCAGACAGGAAAGAAGGAAACAGAGCAGAGGCAACTGCTGATTTAAGACATGACTAATGCCATGTCTGATGCAGTCCGTTTCCACAGAGCAGCTCAGCTTCAATGTGTAGAGCCACTTCATGTCATATTTATGGGTAACTTCTTGCCATACTTCATGGACAACTACTGTTATCCTCTCCTGGACATGCCCCTGCATTTCTGCTTCCACATGCCAGCAGTCTCCTTCCCTCTCATCCTCTGCTTCACCCTCTTTTCAAACAACTGAAAGAAAGACATAATCTTCTATCATCTCTGCCACTGTAAATGGCCAGACCTTCAGTGCACACCAACTCGCAGGAGATGGTCTCAAGACAAGCAGGATCCCTCAATTCTGCCCCTAGCCAGCTGCTCTGAACAGAAACTTCCATGAATTACATTTTTCCTTGGTGCTGTAAGTCCAAAGAAGCAGAATTTATACAACACACAGATGCAACTGGGTTGGAGCACAGCTCCGGAGCCTGGAAAGCGGGAATCTGCATGGCTACAGCACAGCCGTGTTCCCAGGAAGGAGCACATGGCTCGTCTGGAGTGGGTCACGGAGGGGATCTATCTCGCCTCTGGCAGACAGAAACCAATTCCAGTGACCTTTCACCGTTCTCCTGCTCAACTAATTAATCGGGTAGCCATAACTGCATCCCCTGAGGGAAAGCAGTGCATTTTTACCTCCCTGGCCTCTGAAGATATCTACACAAGTCAAGAGAGATTACATAGAGACTGACAGAAGCAGCGGCGGCAGAATGCCAGACCCAGAGATACATGAGGATGCACTAAAGAGGTTCCAAAAGAAATCCTTGTGAGCTCGTCAAAACCAGCCTGGAGGATGGAGACATCCCCTACAAGGAGAAAGCACCTCTCTGAATGCCTAGGACAGCCAGTTTTGCCTTGCCATTGCCATCGCCATGCATTTATCAAGGGTCACTTTCCGAACGATACCTGGTTTTCAGAGACTTTGCCCTTCGCTCCCAAGGTGAGCCTGACACGCTGGCACACCCCCGGCACTGCATGCGGAAGCGCCTTCAGCGCAAGGAGCGGTCAGCTAACGGAGGCCATTTTCCAGGGCCTGTCACGCAGATGCAAAGGGAGCCTGTCCTGCAGTCACTGCAGCAGATGGAAAACTCATTCAGAGCAGCGAGGTCCTTATTTCCTACCCACAGAAGCTGATGGCTACTCACAGCCCCTCAAGAGAGGAGGCCAGCAGGACAACTGCCGCAGAGCAGAGCTCGTCCCAAGACAGGTGTGGCTGTCAGGACAAGAAGCAGCCCCGAGAGCTGAGGCACGGCACAGCACAGCTGATGCCTTGATCACAAGCAAACTGTATCCCAGGCAGCTGCTTCTGATAAACCATAACCTGCCTTCCTAAGGCTGAAAACGTCTTTCACGGTGCGATGGATGAAGATCTCAGGTTACGTGAAACAAAAGCAGAGGAGTGAAAGAGTGACACCAAACCGCATTCCCCCAGCTTGGATCCTTACAGAAGAAACCTTGCTTCTCATGCCACTTCCCATGTGCCTGGCCAGGGAGCTGCAATAGGTTTCACAGTGAACAGGCTCCATTTCACATGTTAGTGACCAAATGCACAACTGGACTCACGGAAGACTAAGAACCACTGATTTAAAAGCTATATAGCTATTGAAGTGCTTTAGGAGAGAAAAAATGCCAACAAATAAACCCCCAAGAGCCACTGCTTTTGGGGCCCAGAGAACACCCCTCCTTTGTAGCGATTCACACCACAGCAGACAAAACATTTACAGCTGTTGGGTGCCCAGAAAAAAAGGTGTCTTCAATAAAGTTTTCTGTACATAAATAATGTGTTCTCTCGCTTCACTCTGTGGACATTATTCACAGAAAATAAAGTTATTCTCTGGAAAAAAAAAAATGTTTCCATGACAATCTTCCACAACAGGCAGAGAGCAAATGAATTTTATTATATATAACTTATCTTTTTTTAGTTCTCTTTGTGGCAATGAGCACCAGCAGCACTGATCTGGCACTGCAAATGAGACAAGCCTTGCTGGGCCTAGTGTTAAAGGTGTGGGACTCAGAGCTCAGCAGTGCAGCAGTGGAGCAAAGCACTGACAGACAAGAAAACTGCTTGGGGTAGCGCCAGATTTCTGTTCATCTTTTGCAGGTGGTATCCCCAGGGGACAATGGTAGCACCTCCCTGATTCTTTCCATAAGGATGAGGTTTGATCCTGCTCATCAATCCTAAAAGCAGATCAACACACTGTAGGGAGCCACTGTGTCAGTTCAGAACCGGGTACCTCTGCCCTAAGGTGGGCCCCACAGCTGAACTCTTGATGATGGCTTCTCTTCCTCCAGTAAAGCTTACTAGAAAACCCTACCCAGTTCTCTTCACTGGCATGAAATCCATCAGTCCATCAAAACCATGGCATCACCAAGTTCATACCCTTGAGAAGATCAGCCATCAAACAACACACTGAGGAAGCATAGCACAAGCCAGAATCAAGAGGCCGAGGGTTTTTGGTCTTCAGCTTATCTGAAAATAACAGCTAAGCCAACGTGGAACTTAAGTAATAAGATGTGTGGCATTATGGCAAGCACAAGTGTACTCAAGATGGTCTGAATTCAGCTGGTACAGGCTTGCTTTGATTTGGTTGTATCCCATCCTGCTAGATGAGCACCAACATAGCAATCCCTGTAATTCCTCTTCTGGCTGGTCTCTACCTAGCTTTGGACAGTTTTAGATGCTTCTCTGGAAACTTGAAGAATAGCAAACTCAACAAATAAACTCTCAGCTCATATTATATTATTGTTCATACAACACAACAGCCTGGGTTTTAGACAGACTATTACAATTCAGCTGCCAAAAATTTGCTGCACAATCTCACAACTGCTTCCTCCTAGGGTTATATCTTTGTGAAGAATAAGTGCTGCTCCTTAACAACCTCCATTTTCCCATCTGCAGGCAAGCAGATCAGGAAGGCAGAGGGGCAGAGATGCCTGGTGTGTTATATGCACTGAAGTGCACGAAGCTACAGCAGCATTCTCCAGATCATTGATGTAGAAGGAGAAATAGCAAATTGCAAGATGTAGCTACCAAGACATTTACAGGTAACACATGCCTGCAGAAACAGGCACACAGCTGTACGCATCATTACGTTAAAAATCCAAGACTTGCAAGAACAAACAGAAGGATCCAGATGTAAGCATCAGATAAGACCTACACCTGGTGTCAACTCAACCTAAACACTCAGCTTCCCTCAATACTGCATACATGACTAAAATTGTAACGGTATACACAAAAAGCAGCACATTGCTGACATCCACTGTTAGTGACATTCTTAAAACTGCTGAATGTAAACTTGAAAGCAGATTACCTCAAGAGGATAAGCAATTGCCACATACGCATCAATTCAATTCACTGCAGTCCAAGTTACAAGCTATAACTAAAGAATATTAAAGCAATCTCCCTGGAAAACAGACTGCACTAATGAACAGGATCTCTTGCCTATTAAAGCCTATTCCTGCTTATGTCAAGTATGCAACACAGAAAAGGGTTAGAGGGAAAAGTCTGGCTTTGTAACAAGGGCCTGATGCACCTAGCTGTCCTCCAGATGAATAAACTGTTAGCAGATGATCATATAACAAACTGAGCAGGTAGATGCACATCAGCAGTTTGGCTGTATTCTGTCATATTCCATTGCTCACACAGCAACCAACTGTCTGGCCCTGCTTCCAGCCAAGTCATAGAATCAACCAGGTTGGAAGATACCTCCAAGATCATCCAGTCCAACCTATCACCCAGCCCTACCCAGTCAACTAGACCATGGCACTAAGTACCTCATCCAGTCTTTTCTTGAACACTTCCACAGGGATGGTGCCTCCACCACCTCCCTGGGCAGCCCATTCCAATGCCAATCACTCTCTCTGTGAAGAACTTCCTCCTAACATCCAGCCTATACCTACCCCAGCACAACTTGAGACTGTGTCCCCTTGTTCTGTTGCTGGTTGCCTGAGAGAAGAGGCCAACCTCCACCTGGCTACAATGTCCCTTCAGGTAGTTGTAGACAGCAATGAGGTCACTCCTGAGCCTCCTCTTCTCCAGGCTAAACAACCCCATACTGCTGTCACTGCAACCATGACACTGTCCTTTGAATAAATTTCTGAAGTATCATATGTTAACAAAAGCATATGTTTAGGAGTTTCAACACAAATTATGCATCTGCACACACACACATACACCCTCTGAAAAGGATAATGTCAAAGTTGTGAAAGCAAACACTTAGATGCAGGCAAATGGCAAACTCCAGGCTGCAGAAACACCCTCATTTCATTCCCTCAGAGGATATAATTAAGAGCAGCATATCATCCAGGTGCAACAGTTGGCAGCTGTTAATAAAGGCAAACAGCATCCTGGGAGAGAAGCACTGTGGAGATTTTCACTAAGCAATTTTCAAAACAAGCTTTTTGGATAAGATAGACATAAAAGTTAAAAATATGTAGAGAAGGGAGCAAGAAGAGAACTACCAATTAAATACTCTGAGAGAACAAATGCATCTAGGAAACTGACATCAAAGTCTCACTCAAGGAAGAACATAAAACAACAGATCAACTTTCAAATTAAGGTCCTGTGGCTTTGCCCTCTGAAAGCAACAAAGCATCACAGTTTTACCTACAGTTTCACAGCATTTGGAGGAGAAAACAAGCAAGAGTTGAACAAAATGATGAGTGATCACCTCAGAAACTCGAGTTGTGCTTGCAATGAATTAACTTCCTGGCTTATTTGGTTGGCGAGATGGTTTGAAAGCATGCATGCACACACACAGAGCTCCCAGATTTCTGAAATCAGACAGAAGTAAAAATCCCAGAACTATATTGAGTGTATACTAAATTTTCCAGATTTTAAGACAGTATTACTCCTTGCACGACCCTGGATTTTGAGATACAGACAAGGCTGACAATGACAAGTCATGGAGCAGAAGCTCTCTACGGGAAGCCCAGGGCTGGTGTCCCTGATGAAGTGTATCAGTATGGTAGGGGGAGGCACAGGTATCAAGGGCATTCATTAACAGTGCAAAATGCCACTTTCCAACACATCTGAAGGCCATTGGCCACCAAGTCAGGTTTCCATTCACTGAAGTCTATGGTGGAAGACACAGGAAAACAACTACTGTATTTACTAAGGGCAAAATAAACACTATAACATGTGAATTTGCATATGGCATCATGACAACTGTTGCTGTCTACTGGAACCATTTTTGTTCATTCTCCTCTGCATCCACCTGCCTATATACTCTTAAATGCTTGCTAGATGACAGAAATTGTGTGAAAATAGTAATTCCAGCCTTTGCCTCAGGGTAAGAGCTTCTGACCAGCTCAGATGAGAGCTGCCTTCTCTGTCCTAACCAAGAAGAGGTTAGGGGTCTTCACTGTGAGGCAGCTCACAGTGGGAAAGGTGAGGTGCAGCGTCAGGGACTGATATCACCATATAGAGATGTCTCCATACTCTCATTTATGTAAATGCTGCTTAAACTGACAGCTTGTGCCCAGTTATGGGGAGCATTTTAGAAGATGGCTACTTGGCTGATGTAGAGCAGTCATGTAACCTGCATGGCCTGCTTCTCACATGGGCTTCCTGGCAGGCAGCCCCAAGTCATTCCACACCTACCAAAAAAGCTGGGACGTGCACCACTCTTGCTGCACCCATTGAAAAGCACTTTGGAAGGTGAAGGCAAGGTGCAAGATTCACACAAATGAACCTGCTAAGCCAGTATGCAATTTTGGTTAACACACAAGGCATAACATGCTGCTAGCAGTTGACAGCTGTGCAAGTGCCCTTTGGAAACACCTCCCTCTTTTGAGAAGGGCCTGCCGGGGTGAGAGAGGCATTTTCAGCTCTCTGCAGGGAGGCTGTTCTACCCGCCTACCCACCCCAGCACCTCCAGGGTGCCCAAATACACTTTTTTAATTTTTTTACCTTTTTCATATGCATTCTGATCAGGAACCCTTGTGCCAAAAGGCTGTTTTTAATGTTAATTGCGTTGCCCTCATAGAAGAAGCTGGCAAACTGTATTTTTAGCAGCTGCTTCCCACTAAATAATGTTGCCCAAAGCCACTTGACTAACTGTAACTAAAAATGTACCTTTCTTGAGCTTAATAATAGCACTGAGGAAAATGACAAACAATTTTTTCTGGTGGATAAGAAATCAACCCTTTGGGGTTTTTTTTTGTACTGCTAAGACTACACCTAAAAGTAGTTTGTTATCTCAGTTCAAGTTTGTAAGAACTTTGTCTCAAAATACTGTCACTCTGCAACAGTATATGGAACTACTCGAACACTTCACTGAAGTCCACAGCAGATAACACAATCTATTTGGTCTACTAACAGAGCCTCATACCACCGCCTCACTGCAGTGATGGCAATGCCTTCTCAGCTATCCAAAAGCTTAAAAAGTCACTATCATGAGATGTCTGCCTCTGCCCAACTTCTGTCACCCAAGGACTGACTCTTCTGAGCCCCAAGCTGAAGACTTTAAACAATCTGAGAGTATATTGTGCACAAGCTCTCAAGGTTAGCTGAATAAAGCTAACTCAGCAGGGTTCCAGAGCCACAACTTAAAGCTGAACTGGCTTGCTCTTCATAGAGGAACTGTTTTCTTAACATTAGCAATAAAGGCTGCCTGAGCCAATCTGACAAATCAGCCTTTTACCCAAAAATGTCAGGATTATAGGCTGCAATAGTTTTATTCAAAAGCAATGGAAAGAATAATCTGTTCAGCATTCTCCTGCACTCAGTTAAAATACATTTAATTGCATCAGGCACTACCAAGCATTTTTCAAGCCCAGAAAACACCAAGATGTCTAACATTATGGCAACATAAACCACAAGAAGTACTTCAAGTCCGTCCAATGCTAAAGACATTCATAGTGAAGGTTTCAAAGTCTCACCTTAGCTCACCCCCTCGTGCTTAGCTGCTCATAGGAGCTGCTGATTCCCATGTCTCACAGGGGTCATGCAAAATGCATCATCCATCAAGCTGCCCCCAAAACCAGCTGGTAAAGTAACTAGCATTTGGCCCAAAGTATATAACATCTCATGCTCTCTTGAAGACCTCTTTAGCGTCTAGCAATTTCAGGGTGAGGTAATGGCAGATTTTTGGCACCCGCTTCGCATTGCCTTGATTCTGTACAATGCATTGTGTCAGCGCAATGGATCCAAGCCTAACTGGGGACTCATTAATCCGCACATTTCACTTCTAAACACACAATTTTCTGAAACAATAATGCGCATTAACTCCTCTCAAGTTGCTAAAGTTTGCTGCAAATCAAAACCTGTTTGGGCCCCCTTTACTGACGTTAGATATTTCAGTGGCCAAAAGGACCTGGGCTCAGTTGAAAGAGCTACCAGATGTTAGTAAGACCCCTACTTTTCACTATTATGGCAATTTTATTGAAAATTAGGCAATGTCTTAGCTCAACAACAGGTTTACAAGACAAAAATCAGACATCTTTTTCTTTCCCTTGTTGTTGTTGCTTTCAAAATACATGCAGCCACTAATCCTGGAATAATAGGCTCATAAAACATCAGCTTAGAAAAATGCAGCAATTACACTGATCCAACGAGCTGTCCACAGGAGATGGCTTTGTTTCCGTATTTTGCTTCGCTGAACTCCACTTGTGAGCAGATTAAGTACACACTCCTGCAGATTAACTTTTCCTCTGCAAGTAAGTGGACTGGAAGACTACATGCAGCCCATTTCTGGGTCACCCAATGGAATGAGGAACAGCATCAGGTCCTAACAGAGAACTACCTTCTCTCCCAGCCTCTGGAAAGGCATGGTGTCATTCTGGGGGGGACTTTCTCACAAGATAAGTTTAAGGATGGAAGTGGGCAGAGATAGATGACAAAAGGTAACTGTGACATGCAGCTACCGATGCCATATTTCAGACAGCTCCATTAACTCCAGCCTGACTTTGGCTATCTGATGTCTGAGGGAGGAAGCCTTTTCTAAACATTAGTGTCACTTGGACTCAGATGCTCGCATCGTCATACCTAACCCTCCAGCACCTGGTTTGCTGTTCACCAACATTTCTCAGAAGGCACATACATATCTTAATCAAGGGATCTGGTCCTTCATGTGCCAGGATGCTCTTCTAGAGGTATTTTGCCACGGAGATAAACTATTTCTAATGCAAAATGCCATCTTCTCACACAACCTCCCTTCATGAGCTGCTGCCACTGGTTCCCACTCTCACGTTGCTTGTGCTTTTGCTCTCAATTCCATTCCTATCCTTGCCAGCCTCAGCCTCCTCTCCAACACAGCCTTACACTCCAGAAGAAAGGAGCCTGGGTAAGCAGATGTTTTTTTCCTCTTCTTCATATCACAGGCAGAGCTCAGTCACCCATGGTGGGCTCCATGTAGGCAGAGCTAGCAGCAGCTGTGAGGCAGAGCCAGTTTGGGCACATTTCAGCTGCCTTTGGCTGCAGGCCACACAAAAGCTCAGCAGAAGAATATGCCCAGAAGAGCTGAGTGTCCATCAGCTTCTACTCGAGGTAAAATTCTCATATGGGGTCATGCGTGGGATAGAAAGCATTCACCCCTCTGGTTAGAGGGAGGAACATCACTGAGAAAGGACCTCACCTTAAGCAAATCATTAATTATTCTTATCTCTTATCTGTTAACTAAAATTGCTTATCCATAAATACCTGGAATTAAATAGATGGATTTTCTGGGAAGATGTACCTTTGATTAGTCAATTTCAAACGACACAAATGATCTTTCACCTACTGAAGTACACAAGAGCTTCCTTTGATCCCATGGTACAAGATCAGGTCAGAAGGAGCTCAGAGATCGTCATGTCTGTCCACAAAGATGGACACGGTGGCTCAGCAGGAAGGTAGAGTGATTCTCCAAGAGTTTCTACTTGTAACTTTACCTCAGTATGTGTTATTCAAGACAATAAGAGAGAAGAGGGGAGAGAGAGAGAAAAACCAAACCAGCAGACCCGGCATCTGAGACAGAGGTCCATGTGGAGGGTCTTGTCTTTTTTTTTCCCTCTTAACAGACTGAGATAAATGTAGCAATCCAAAAATCTGGAGGTGGGAAGGACGTGTGCGTGCATGTGCATGTGCTTTTTATCAACTGGAGGATCATTGGATGTATCTGTTACCAAGGAGAAGCACATGCTTGGTAACAGAAGAGAGCACCTTTTTTTTTTTTTGTGCATTCCTGTATGGTAATAATCACTAACCTGATCATTTTTCTCATGATGAAATTCAGAGCCCTACATTAAATTTTACTCCATGACATATTTGCTGGAATGAAAGAAAAAATAAATAAAGAAAAAGAAATAACATTTTAAAAAACACTCAAAGGCTGCAGGAGTGCAAGCTACCAACACGCAACTGTAACAGCAGCGCACATCCAGTGCCGCTGGAGCTGGAGGAAATCACACTGCACTTGGCTCTATTGGTACAAGGAGCTTTCAGTAGCCAGGCATCCTGCTTTGGGGTAGCCCTCTGTTAAGCGCCTTGTAAAACAGAGGCAGAAATCAGACAGCTCCAGCAACTCTTCACCAGGGAGCTCTAGCTGACTTATCCTTGTTCTGTTTACCACCCAGCCCAGCCTCTACCACTCTTCATAACGTCGTGACAAGTCCTGATTGATGAGTAAAAGCCTCCACTGAGGGGTTCTGGACAATAAACAAAAAGCACCCTGGGGAAAATAACCAAATATCCAGGGTACGTTTCGCGCCTTTTGCCGCGCAGCGACATCAACACACTACTCGCCGAAATGTATCCCGTCCTCAGACACGCACAGCAGCTCCCACCGTTTTGATGAACAAGTACCTGCATGTACCCTACAGTCCGAAATGTCGCGACTAGGCTGCGTGACCGTGATTGGCGGTTAGCCATGTAAGTCCCATCATTAAAAAACACCCTTCAGACCAAGGAACTACACAAACAAGGGGAATAATAAAAGAGACAGATCAAGGCAACCAAAGTATTTCAACGGACGCAGCGTTACAGGCACAGAACGCCCCGTACGCGGAGCGGAACCGCCGCTTGAAAGCCCGAGGCGTGCGGCAGCGTCGCGG
Source organism: Pogoniulus pusillus (assembly GCF_015220805.1). Taxonomy (NCBI): domain Eukaryota; kingdom Metazoa; phylum Chordata; class Aves; order Piciformes; family Lybiidae; genus Pogoniulus; species Pogoniulus pusillus. The sequence goes on along the minus strand of NC_087275.1, from coordinate 15,754,371 downwards.
ATGAACTGGGGGCCCCATGCCGACCCCCGGCCCGGCGCTCCTCGGGAGTGTCTCCCTCGGGGAGTCTCATCCCCCCGGCTGGCAGAGACCCACCAAGTTTACCTCACACACCGCCAACCCACACCGCCTCTCGCCCCAGAAACACCCCGGGGTGCCGGCAGCCACTCTAGGGGTGCCCGGCTACCCCAGTCCCGACGCAGTACCTTCTCTCCGGTGAGCACATGCAGCCCTTCCCGGACCTTGGCGAAGGACCCCTCTCCCAGCTTCCTGCCGATCAGATAGTTGCCGACCCGCTTGGTGTGCTGGAAGTCGCGGAGCCGCTCCCGCGGCGCCGCCGCTGCCGCGCTTAGCCAGGCGGCCAGGAAGCTGCACTCCGCGCCCGCCGCCGCTCTCCGCGCTTCCCCACCGCCGCTTCCCGCCACCGCCGGCGGCTCGCTCAGGAGCCCGTCGCCTGCCGCCGCCGGCATGCCTAGTCCTAGTCCCGGTCCTGGTCCTGCCGCTGCCCCTGCCGCGCCGTCTGCCCCCGGCCCGCGGGGCGGTCACCGGGCGGGCGAGAAAGTTGCTCCAGTGAGAGCGCCGCCGGCCAGGCTGGGGCGAAGGGGCCGGGGGGCGGAGCGGGGATGCAAGGGGGGCCGGGGCTGGGCGAGCCGGCGGTGCGGAGCCCCGAGCTGCCGCCCCTCATTGGATCCAGCACCTCCCCTCCTCCCTCTTGCCCGCCCGCCGCGGCTCTGCCCCGCGCCGGCAGAGGCTGCGAGCGTGAGGCTGCCGCGCCGAGCGGGGAGGAGGGGACCGGGAAAGGGAGAAACCGGCAGAGGGAGGGGGAGAGCACTCATTCAGTTTGAATTTGCGGTAATTTAAGCCGCTAGCACGCGGCGGGAGCAGATGCGATCCGAATCCGGCAGCCTGAACGTCTTCAAATCCGGATGGCCCCTCCTCTTTCCTCCAATCCCAGTACCTTAAACCGGGGGCTGCACTGAAACAACGATCCTGGCTCCCGGGCAGCGCCGTGACTGTCTGCGTGAGGCTGTTTTATTGTTGCCCGGGAATATCTTTTGTGCTGCTTTTCCCCACCTTCCTTCCCAAGCACGCCTTTGTCGTCCTCATCCTCGTGTCGGCGAAACGTGCTACCGCGACACGATCGTGACAGCCGGTCGCTCCTGCGGCGCCGGCGGGCTTTGCTTCTGCTCCCCCCGCCTCGCCCTATTCACCACCCGCTTCTCCATTTTATGCCTCCCGGCCCTCTGCTCTCTTCTGCTGGCGGCATCCTCCTCCTGTTTGGCAGCGAGGGGTTTCTAGCCGAGCACAGCTCTTCTCACCACGTATCCCCAAAACCCTCACAGAGGCCTGATGGACCAGGAGAAAGGAGGTGACTTAGGCACTCATGCGCCGCAGGCTGCGTCCAGGAGACTGTCATTTTCCTACTAACCCTCCCCACTCCGTGGAGAGGAAGAAGCGACGGGCTTAGTGCCGTTTTCATTGCCCAGCTCCCTTCCCCCTAGCTGGACGTTGCACTAGCGAAAGGGAGGCTCACGGAGAGGAAGAGCAGCGATAGGAGATGAGAAAGAGCTGGCACAGCTGCCCTGCTTTGAGCTTCTGATGGTCACTGATGCCAGCAACCTTCAGTTCATGTTGTGAATGATCTAATAAAACAGTTAATTCATAGAAATGCCTCATGGCATGGAGCAGTTTCAACTTTAAACCTCTTTAGCGTGGTATCATCAAGGAAGTATTCAAGGAGCCCTAATTTATCTTTAAGCTTAATCTACACTTTGAAGTTTTGCACATGTAGTTGTGTTAGCTAGTACTTGGGATGAAAAGAACTCACAGGCACCCTAGCAGATGTGAGCTATGTCAGCAAAATCTCCCGGAAAGATGCAGCTGTACCTGATAAAAATCGGCTTAGAGCTTTTCTGCAATCACACTCCCGCCCCATGTGAAGCTGCTGTTCCCACTAGAGGGCTGGCTGGCACAGCTCTCCCTGCGCACACCCTGCTGCCACTTTTAAAGCCCTTCTTTTACTCCTTAAAAATGTCAAGCCAATTTTACACCATGCTGCTGTCCGTTAGCTTTTGCTTCTGTCTCGGCTCAAATTCCACCCCTTCACTGTGAGAATTATACTCCTTTCTGGTCTCTTCTGCTGGACTTGTCTATCTGCATCAGTAATAGGATTTTGGCTGGCAAGGGTGCTGATGAACCATGTACTACTTCCACACCACATTTCCTCGACATCACTGCTTTAGTAAGATTCACATTATTTAAGCCAGAGCTGAGCAATGCCATCATTTTACCACCTCAGTCATGATAGCAATTTGTAGTCAAGGCTTCCCAAACTGTGTTTGATCAGATTAAAACATACTCAGGTATGGCTTTAGGCAAAATGTGGGCAGCTGCCCAGGGAGGCTGGAAGTGAGGCGCTCCAGACTGCCAGAAGTGCTGAGCCCCTGTCATCTCCCAATGACCGTAAGGCTAGAGCTGGTCAGGATGCAGCCTGAGTATGAACCCTCTCCACTCAGCATGTAATTCAAGGGAGATGCTGAGATACTGGCATGTGTCCACAGGAGGGCGACAAAGCTGGTGAGAGGCACGGAGCACAGCCCTGCGAGGAGAGGCTGAGGGAGCTGGGGGTGTGCAGCCTGGATGACAGGAGGCTCAGGGGTGACCTCAATGCTGTCTACGACTACATGAAGGGAGGCTGTAGTCAGGTGAGGGTCGGCCTCTTCTCCCAGGCAAGCAACAGAACAAGGGGACACAGTCTCAAGTTGTGCCAGGGAACGTATAGGCTGGATGTTAGGAGGAAGTTCTTCCCAGATAAAGTGATTTGCCATTGGAACGGACTGCCCAGGGAGGTGGTGGAATCACCTGGAAAAGCCTGGCTGAGGCACTTAGTGCCATGGTCTAGTTGATTGGCTAGGGCTGGGTGCTAGGTTGGACTGGATGATCTTGGAGGTCTCTTCCAACCTGGTTGACTCTATGATTCTATGAACAGCAAACCAAACACTCTTTGTCAGCTATTTTGGCCCAGTCATGTCAGGAGTCTTGCTGATTTTGTTCCACAGTTAGGAGCAGTCCTTACCCAAACCCCTTATCTTTCCCTGTAGGGGTGTCTAATCTGCTGGGAAGAGAGAAGCAGAGGTAGAGGGAGTGGATGCCCACACTGCATGGAGGTGGGAGCTGATAGTTGTGTGGGTCCAAGGCCCTTACTGCAAGGCAGAATGTGGGGAAGGAGAACTAGGGAAGCAGACTTGCATTACATATTTCTGGAGCTCAGCCGGCCAGCTTCCATTATCCCACTCTGGATTCCCTGAAACTTTTAGTGACCCTTCCAAAATTTATTCTCCATGGCTAAATACTGCATGTTTCCATTGCTGAGAATAAAAGAGAAATCCAGCACTGTCCCAGTAGGCAGAAAATGGAAAAGGGAAAGCCACAAAGACAACAAATAATATTTTGGTTTTAAAATATACACTCACCCTGTGCTCTGGATATGTTCACAAATATTGTACTGCACAGTTCTTGAACAAAAAATCTGCACATTTTCTGACCTACCACTACCCTGGGAGAAGTTTGGTCTCCTGTAGGAAGGTGTAGGGACACAAGACCATGACACACTGTCTGAACTGTGCTGAAGTTGTGCTCCCTGTAGCTACGGTGACATGACACATCCCCAACGGCAATTCGTCTGCCCCAGCTCTCCCCCATGGTGCAAAGCTGTGGCAGCATGCTTGTGCTGCTGTGCTATAAACAGGGTTGATGAGATGATCCAGGCTTTGTAAAAATGCCAGAAAGTTTAAGACAACTGCTCTACTGACCTGGCCACCAGAGAAATGTAAGTTGAAGTGCACAATGAGGCACTGCAGGCAACCTTGTACCACACTGTGCCATGACAACATCATCCTCAGACAAATTACCTCTGTTATCACACCCCCTTCACATTCCTGAATCAACTGGGATTGATAAATCTGGCTCACAACAAATGTGAGTGGTCCAGGAGAGAACTTAAGCTGGAACTGGGAAGCTGCCAGTCACATACCTTAATAGTTTGTAAGGTAGGTGACTCAATCCTTGCACAGGGCAGGACAGTGGCAGAGCACGACAGTTCACTGGTAAGCCTAAGTATCAGGCTCCTCTGGTTGGCATGACGTATGTGAAGTTTTTAACAATATTGTTGTGGGGAAGGGAAAGGAAGGGAAAAGCTGTGCTGCAAACAGTTAAACCGGAGGAACAGAAAGTACATTTTGCTTTCCAGTTGAGGAGAGGTTATTTTTTATATTATTTAAATATATCACAGTATCAACAAGGTTGGAAGAGACCTCACAGATTATCAAGTCCAACCCTTTACCACAATTCTCAAGGCTAGACCATGGCACCAAGTGTCACGTCCAATCTTGCCTTGAACAGCCCCAGGGACGGCAACTCCACCACCTCCCCGGGCAGTCCAATGACTCTCTCAGTGAAGAACTTTCTCCTCACCTCAAACCTAACTTTCCCCTGACGTAGCTTGAGGCTGTATCCTCTCGTTCTGGTGCTGGCCACCTGAGAGAAGAGAGCAACCTCCCCCTGGCCACAACCACCCCTCAGGTAGTTGTAGGCAACAAGGTCACCCCTGAGCCTCCTCTTCTCCAGGCTAAAAGGGATGGGGTTCAATAGCTCCAAGTGCAGGGTGCTGCACTTTGGCCACAACAACCCTATGCAGAGATACAGGCTGGGGTCGGAGTGGCTGAGAGCAGCCAAACAGAGAGGGATCTGGGGGTGCTGATTGATACCCGCCTGAACATGAGCCAGCAGTGTGCCCAGGTGGCCAAGAGAACAAGTGGCATCCTGGCCTGCATCAGGAATGGTGTGGTCAGCAGGAGCAGGGAGGTCATTCTGCCCCTGTACTCTGCACTGGTTAGACCTCACCTTGAGTACTGTGTTCAGTTCTGGGCCCCCCAGTTTAGGAAGGACATTGAGATGCTTGAGCGTGTCCAGAGAAGGGCGACGAGGCTGGTGAGAGGCCTTGAGCACAGGCCCTATGAGGAGAGGCTGAATATAACTAGGCTAAAAGAGTTTACAGCTCTGTTAGATAGCTGTTCTTGCAATGGACCAAATACACGTTTCAGACAGAAAATGCAAGAATTCCCAAGTGTGTCATCTGCAGGGAACTGAAACAAGGAAATAGGAAATATGTCTGCCCAAGAGAATGCTGGAAAACATGCCTGCATGCTGCTTCTGGCTAATCTTTACACAGAACGCAGAGGAAAGGCGTAGCCCTTCTCAACAGTCAGAGTGTGCACTTGGGCAGGAAGAGCTGTAAGGTAAAGCATGTGCTCATTAACAGCAGGAGGCCAGCTCATAGCTTAAATGGCACTATGTGCTACACAGCAAGAGATGCTCTGTGTACACAGACCCACATCCTCCTTTCCCTGTCTACAGAGGTCATCTCAGACAACCCATGCTGGCCTCAGTGTCTGTAAGTATGGATGCCTGAAAAGGGATGCACATCAGTGTCAGTAAATCCTTACTGGCATAGGAGGTGAACTAAGACCATGTGCCTTGTTTGCTTCCCTGCTAGTGCCACCTGAGGAAAGAAGGAACCTCACCCACTGCTAAACAAACTGGACCCTTCCTTCCCTTACCCAATGGAATACACTTTCAGACAGACAGAGGCTCACAGCTCCCACTCAGCTAACAGAAACATGCTTTTGGCCACTGTGATGATTAAACAGATGCTAATGGTATGTTTTTCAGTCAAACACCTGAAAATCAACATCTTGTAAAAAGAAAACTGGCAAGAAATGGCACTGCAGCAAACCTTCTGAGAGCTCTGAAAGAGCCCAGTGAATATTTTGTTTTAATTGACTCGAGGACTTAATGAGTTGACAGTATCCTTTCAAACAGGCGAGACTGCTGCCTTCTCACAGTTTCTATCCTGTCCAGCTGTGCCCATCAGGGTGCAGTCTGGATGGAAAAGGGATCAAAGGCTGCATTCATTTCTGTCCATGCTTTAATTTAAATTTAACTCCACTGTGCTTTATTTTGAGCTGCAGTCTTTTTAGGTAATGACATTTTCTGATTAACTGTTGAAATTACTAATGAATTAGAAGACAGTAGTCTGTCTTCAGGTTGCAAAAGCTGTAATAACAAGCTACTAAAAATAATGTAGAGCTTGATTTAAACCCATGAAAGCAAAGAAATTCAGACTTTCCCTGACAGTATTATCCTTTGCTGACTTCAGCATTTTGAAATATTGTAGTAAAATCTATCATCAGCTTTCAGACTGGGAGCTTTACAGCCATGTAGACCACTGGGGCTCCTGAGCCCAGCTCCTAATGTCTACCTTGTCTGAATCTTTCAAGGGGTCAAAATGCTACATCCAAGTCTCCAGGCTACAGTACCATGTCCAAGGAGGATGTGGCTGGGGACAGAACTGGAAAATGCTGGTCCAGCAGCAGAGCATGGTACTGCAATAGGAAACGATTGTGAGCCTGAGAGCCCATGAGCAAGGTGCTTCACCTTCCTATGCTATTCTCTCTTCTGACACAGCTGTTTGGTGGCAGCTTTCCAAGCACTTTCTGAGGAAGGATAGGGCTGTTGCCTGGGATGCTCGAATTCTCTTTAGAGCTCGCTTGCATATGCAATTCATGTTAATTGCTTTCTCTCATTCTTCTGAAGAGATCTGGGGTCCTTCAGTGAAAGAACATGGAAATTTCAGATTCACAGATTGCATCAGGCTGGAAGAGACCCTCAAAGGTCATCTTGTCCAATCCCCCTGAAGTGAGTCGGGACACCTCCAACTAGATCAGGCTGCCTAGGGCCACACTGAGCCTGATCTAGAATGCAGTATTTGGATTTGAGATATTACAGGGATATTAATTTCAACCAGATCTGTGGGTTGTCTTTTTGTTGTTGGGTTGTTTTCTTTTTTTTTTAAGTGACAATGTGTTTGTGTTTGCTCTTAAAGAATTTATAAGACATATTTTCTTACAGTGATTAAATTCCTGCCTGAGTTCACACTGGTAAGAACCTAAATTCACTTGCAATTCCGAAATAACAGATGATGTACCTAGTTCAGAAAAACTGTCCTTTCTCACCTACATTGCTACATGAGTAGTAGTGAAGAAAACCCTTTCAGCAGGACAATGATGCGCAGCACCAAGTGATGACTTATGTGCCTACATATGGCTAGTGCAGATATCATTCAGCTGACAATGACAGTGGTATAGAGAATGACTGTACTTCACTTTCAATGGTTGCAGAAAGAAGACATCTACAGTTAAACTTCCATAAGCTTAAAGCTTGTAGTTGAAAAATGTTGAACAAATATTATCCTCAAAAATATCCAGAATATATGTGTATGGGAAAGTACATAAGTAAGCACTGAAAGGATTTGCTGACCTTTACAGAAATACATTGGCAATGGTGTAATGTCACTGTCTAAGTTTCAAAAGCTCTACTTCTCTCATGCTCCCATCAAAATCTTCAGCTTGCTCTGTCCTGTGGCTTCTGTAACATAGTTCAAAACTGAGAGGGCGTGATGACTCAGAGTTATCATAAACCAAACTGAATTTAATATCAAAGCAAACAGAAGGGAGATGCTGTATTGATGTTGTTACTCTTTGCCACCACGCTTCATTAATTAAGAAATTAAAATTCTGAACTGAAATTAAACTGCTGTGAAACCTTCCTTCAGTGCATGGTGTCATAAAATGCAGGATCTTGAATTTCTATTCCATTTACATAAAAGAGAATACAAGAGTATTGTATAATTACGCCTGTGAAATACTTGTGTGTCTTCAAAAGCTTTTAGATACCAGTGATGGATGACAAGAAAACCAGATTTTTATGCACCTCTGGGGTTGGTGTATCATACACAAAAACATGTGAAGTATTACAAATGCTGACAAAATCCCTATAGTGGACTTCCTGGGCCATTCTATGCTGTCACACTGGCACAATGTTATTGTGCTCCAAGAGTGATTTAAATGCATAATGGGAGTGAAGATAAGTGTGTATCTGAAAGAAAGGCTTGCATTTGAGATGGGTCTGATGCAAGTCTAAACAATTTTGCCAGTGTCATGCCAGACAACATTCAGGAAAGTAACCTCCCACAATGGAAATACAGAATGTCTTCCAACCATAAGACTGTAGCTCTTCTTCTTTTACCTGGCAGTAAAACAGTATTCCAATACCACAGAGTATAATGCAGGACTGATGGATTTCCTACTGTTGCTGCAGTCTGAGCACCATCAGCCCTTGTTTGGGGTGTACTTGCACCTAAAGCAATCTCTGTTTTTTTCAGTTGAAGAAAGGCAGGTGTTTAAATGCTTTCTTGCAAGGAATGTTTCAAACACGTTGTTTATATCCATTCTAAAATGTGAACAACCCAGTGATTCACTCCTCAACTAAGATTTCTGTGTTTTGTTGAAGCCTGAAATGTTTTTTTTCAATGACTGAATGAATTGTTGGAAAACAGTTTGACAGCAGTAAAAGTACACATTACACTATCACAAAACTGTCACCGATATCTACTCTCTCTATATATGGGCTATAGGAGGGTGCCTACTTAAGGACAGAATCTGAAGTGCTGAAGGTCAAACTGCTCACTGCCTTTGCTAGCTCTGCTGTAGCCCTGCTGCAAACTTCCTGTCCAAGGACAAGAGCAGCAAGGTCTCTGTCCTCATCAGCCAGATGTATGCAGGGACTAGGTCAGCTGTGTTCTGCTTCTGATCTGACAAGCCGAGTTTAAGTATGCAAGAGCTACTGTGCAGAGGTGTACCACAGTACTGGACACAGAGGCCACAGCTGGTGACACTTGAGTTACGGGTTTAAAAACTGGAAAGTCCTAATAATCGCATACAGTCCTCAAGGCACTAGCTGGGCCAGGAGGTGGACACCAGAAAATGTCATCTTTTGTTATTTCATCCCATCGTTTTTGCATTTCTCCTATATAAGCAATCTTTTCTGTCTATTCTGCCCTTTTCTCCCTCTCCCTGCTCCTAGCCAGACCTTATCTCTCGTGGGAGAGGTTTGCGGTCTGGCTCAGCCTTGGTAGAATGAATCTTTTCTGTGTCATTCAGGCCTGAGTAGGGAGGTATGGGGGAGGAGAGGTGTTTGTGGCTGGGTTGGATGGGAAGGGTTTTTTTTTAATTGGATAATGTTTGCCTAATGAGACCTTAGTAAAGCCCAAGATGGAAAACTGAACATTAATTTTGTGTATTTTGAATAGGTTTGTATTGTTTTACATAGTTGTGAATAGTACTTCCACTAAAATTTCCAATTCTTTCCAACCCTGCGTGGAGTGTTTTCTTGTACTCCTCTGGAGAGGGGTGAAAGAGGATCCATCCGCTCTGTAAAACCTCAACAGTTCAAGCTGCTCACAGTTCAAGCTCAAGCTGGCTTTAGCTTGAGTTACTTGGACATTACATAGAGCAGGTCTGCACGTCTCAGCTTGGGCCTAGGCTTCCTTGGTGCTTAACAGTTGCAGAGTAACTAGTGCCCTTCATACTGTCAATAAACAGGTTCCCATAGCTGTTCACTTGGGGAACACTTCACCCATGAAATATACAAAAGGAGTGATTCATCTTCCCAATTGCAAGGTGTGGCAAAGGAAAACAATAAAAAACTCAAGCCAGCTGTCATTCTGACTGTTGCATGCAAATCTCATCACAAAACCACTAAATACAAATCTTGTTAGTATAATTAGTGTTAACTAGAATTTTGGAACCCTCATACATTTAGTCAGGTTAAACATTTTGACATTAGTGCAGTCCTGTACTAAGCATAAAAGAATTCAGCTTGATACTTTGCAGCTGAAAGCATTGATTTTTCCAAGTGTCTTCTTTTGTACATAGAGTTACTACATGATCACGGCAAATCTCATTTGCAAATCATGGTTAACTTGCTGCAGTCACGTCTCTGTACACAATTTCCCTAACTATTGAAACCACAGCAAAAATCCAGAGCTGGGAAAGCCAAATATGAAGTGGATGATTTTTTACAGGCGAATGGCATGTATTCAGGACCTGGCCTAGCCCTGAAACATTTCCCAAGTGATATTAGATTAATAATAAATTACATTTTAAACTATGAATCCTGTCTGCATGATCTTACCTAAATACAACTCAGTGTCTGAAATCTCTAAACATTCACAATTAGCATAAAAATCTCTGTGTGATTATGCTTAACTTGCAAAAAGAAGTAGCACAGCAGCCTGCAAGTGAGAAAATGAGATGTGACCAACTCTTAGTTTGTTTATTTATGAGATCCATGAGATCTAATAGAACAGCATGCGCAAGCAAGCAGGCAGAGATATGACTTTTGATCCTTGCTTCTAGAGCTTTGCAAACACTGAAAAGCTGAAGCAGGTGCAGAGGATAAGTAGTGGAAGCAGAAACAACATCAGGAAGGATGTGATGCTGCTGCAGAGGAAGCAGGCAGCCATGCTGAGCATAGGTAAACAGAGGCATGACTCGGAGGAACACATCTGATTTCAAATGGAAACAGATGATAATGCAGAGTCAGAACTTTTTGGTCAGAACACAGTATGCTCCCTTTGTGATCTAGGGAACTTTCTAACAGTTTTTCTTAAATATTTTCTGATTCCCACCAGGCTTTACATCTATGGCAAAAGCCTCCAAGAGTTAATTAGTACCTGTTTACTTTCCTACTCTCTCTTCAGCCCATAGACATTTCAGTGAACAGGTGTCTCAGCCTGGTGCCACACGCAGTTTTTTTTTTCCTTTGCATTCTTTAAAGAAGAACTAATTGAAATGAAAGGGGGGGAAAAAGGAAAAAAAAAGAGGAAAGGAAGATATCTGTTTCGTTGTTACCTTGAAATTCTTATAGTGTTAATAAAGGCCTCATCTCTTTAATGATTCAGTGTTGGCTTAATCAGGAGCATATAGTATGTGCCAGTCTGTTGTCATGGGGGAAGCTGTGGTATACCTTCTTTGTAAGATCAAGAACAGCTGGCATGGTAGACAAAACTTTATCACTTAAGCATGAAAAACCTTCATAGCACAGCTACCAAAATCTGAGAGGTTTGTTGATTTCAAGAAATTGATTCTAAAATGCCTGTAGGGTAAAATGATTGTTTCATTTCCCTGTCAAAGTATGAACACATATACATTGCTTAGCTTAAAAAAAAGGCAGATACATACCAGGCTGGTCACTGTTCATCTTGCAAGTGCTCCCCCAGGACAAGTTAACCATGACTCTCCTTGCCAGACCCTCAGGCAAAAACTCTGAAAAAACAGATGGGCCTTACATTGTGCCCTGAAGGTCAATGGACGTCGGCTCTGCTGGGCCACTGGGAGAAGTAAATTCCTGAGTTGAAGATGTTTCATGAGGAAAGCAAAGCTTACACTCTCCAGATGTTCATATTCAGGGTGTGTCAGCAAAAGCTCTCTGGCTGGTCTCAGCTGTCAAGATAGCACTTACAGAAGAGGAAATTCCTCAGGCAGCTGGAGTCCAAGCTATGCTGTTTCACTGGTCCAGTCTGGTGGTCTCGAATTCACAGCATCAGAATCATTGCAGGAACCAATGCCTGGAAACAAATTAAGTATGCAGGGACTGTGTTATCTCATCAGGAACCTCTATCTCGACAGTGCAACTCACACATGATATTCTTGTGCAATTATTTCATAGACTCATAGACTCAGTCAGGGTTGGAAGGGCCCACAAGGATGGTCTAGTTTCCAGCCCCCCCTGCCATGGGCAGGGACACCCTACCCTAGATCAGCCTGGCCAGAGCCTCATCCAGCCTGGCCTTAAACACTTCCAGGGACAGGGCCTCAACCATCTTCCTGGGCAACCCATTCCAGGCTCTCACCACTCTCATGGGAAAGAATTTCCTCCTTGCATCCAGCCTGAACCTACCCATCTCCAGCTTTGCTCCATTCCCCCTAGTCCTGTCACTACCTGATATCCTGAAAAAAATCCATCCCCAGCTTTTTTGTAGGCCCCCTTCAGGTACTGAAAGGCCACAAGAAGGTCACCTCAGCGCCTCTTCTCTAGACTGAACAGCCCCAACTCTTTCAGTGTGTCCTCACAGGAGAGGTGCTCCAGCTCTCTGATCATCCTTGTGGCCCTTCTCTGGACACACTCCAGCACATCCACATCCTTCTTGTCATGGGGGCTCCAGAACTGGATGCAATACTCCAGGTGGGGTCTCACCAGAGTGGAGTGCTATTAGCTTGGTTCAAAGAGCACAAAACAGTAGGAGCTCTGGGAAAACTCATGGTTCAGACCATTTATCCACATCTCTAATTTTCAGGTAGAATCACAAAATGGTATGGGTTGGAAGGCACCTCTCGAGATCTAGCCCAGAAGACCTGCTAAAGCAGGTTCACGTAAAGAAGGTTGCACAGCAGATTTTGAGTATCTCCAGAGGAGGAGGCTCTGCAACTTCCCTAGGCAACCTATTCCACTGCTCTGTCACCCTCAACGTAAATTTGTTTTTCCTTACATTGAGATGGAACTTACTGTGTTCCAGTTTGTGCCCATCAATCCCTGTCCCATCACTGGGCACCACTGAAAAGAGACTGAACTCATTCTCTTGCACTTGCCCTTTAGATATTGGTAAGCATTGAGAAGATCTCATGTCTTCTCTTCTTCAGGGCTAAACAGAACCGGTCCTTCCTTGTAATAGAGATACTCCAGTCACCTAATCACCTTCATAGTTCTCTGATGGACTCCCTCCAGTATTTTCTCGTCTCTCTTGAACCAAGGAGTCCACACCAGAGCACAATATTATAGATGTGGCCTCACTAGGGCAGAGCAGATGGGGAGGAAAATCTCCTTTGATCTGTTGACCACACTTTTCTTAATGCACCTGAAGGTACTATCATCTTTCTTAGCCACAAGGGCACGTTGTTGGCTCACAGTAAACTTGTCCACAAGGACTCCCCTTGAACAGAGTGGTCGGTGAATTTATCTTTCCTATAAGATCTTCATTTCCCCTCTCTCACTGATGTCCTCAATACAAAGACAGATTCCTTGCCCTTAGGTCTCAAATTGCCTGCTGCTATGACCACTGAGGCTCTGGTCCCACTGATGCCAGGGAAGGATTTGCACTAAATGCTTAGTGAGAGAGAGGATAGGAGTTAGCCAGTGTTAGCAAAAGGAAAGTTGCACAGACTGTTAAAGTGGCTGGCAGGTTACCAAGCCTGGAAGAAAACAGCAGTTTCTTCAGCCATACTCAGAGGCAGTTCAGCAGGACACAGTGCTCAGCAGCTGGCACTGCACAACACTTCTCTGCTGCAACTCAAGGATCTGGATAAAGCGTCCAGACATCCTGGATCTGGTATTCCCACTAAATGCACCTTTTCAAACCTTCAACAATGGACAACTGACTCCACCACCAGACAAGGGATGTCCAGACCATCGTCATAACCCTGGGCACCCCTGCTGCAGTCCTGAACTCCTGAACCTCAAGTATACTGAGATAACAGTTTTGGAGATAGTTTTGTTTGGCTTCAGCCACGTCTCCACATGAATATCCTGAATCTGCAGACTAAAACCTGCCTCCTAACCCCATCAGCAGTGGGGTAGCTGGCTTTTGCACGTCTGACTCCTCAGCCAGCCCACCTGCAGAGCCAGCACTAAGGAGGCCCCCATTCAGTAACACTCATCTGAGCATCTAAAAATGTCATGCCTCCAAATACCAGGAAGCTGGCTTGAAAATAAGTCTAACCTCTTTTTGTCTTTCCCTTCTGGTTTCTGGCTTCTTTAGACTAGTGCTGCAGGGGTCATTTAGTCTAGCTCTAAAGCATATGCTGTCTCTGAAACATTTGTTTACACAGGTAATCTGTGCTCAAATGAACACTCCTGTTCAACAAAATCAGACTAGTCCTAGTGAGGAAGTTTTACAAATTTTGCCCTAAATTTAGAAGGAATAATCAAATCTATTCTGGGTGTAGAAAGTGCTATTTACAATTTTTCTTCAGAGAGGCTCCAGTCAACATATCCTCTAAGTCCTTCAAAGGAAAAGTGGAAGGCAGCTTATGCTAGGTCCTGCTATGTTTTGCACTGGTAGACTGCTAGAGAAATGGAGAAAAAAAAATAACTACACATTTAAAAAACCCAACCAAAGGAAAGATTCCCTAAATCCCTCCCCCCAAGAAAAAGGCACCCCAAGATATCCCAGGGATGGTTCTGGGCTTCCATATTTACATGATTACATCATACTCAGAGATGTGGTTGAGTACGTCAGGATATCAGGTTATTACAAAACTCAAAGGTTATTAATTTCTGCACTTGTTTATATACCAAGCATACCTTCTCCCTTGAATCAGCACTGATTTATCCACCTTGCTGATGAATGTGAGAGATTAGGCAGGGAAGGGGAATTAGTCATGAAAATTTTGACTTTGGTATCATTTTCAGACCCTGCTATTTCCTGTCTGGTCTTAAATGGCCAGAAGAAATAATGTGACTGAGGCAGTGGGTAGGTATTTCTGCCTATCAAAAAGAAATTTCTGCCCATCAAAAAGAACAATTTAGTCCATTTTAAATACAGCCCAACACCATACACATAAAGGAAAAACAAGGAATAAACAAATGAGCTACTAAGTGATCGGTGTTCTGCAGCCATGTCAACCCATGTGGAAAACTGCAGCTGTTCCTGCTCTCCACAATTCAAGGAGTAAATTGGTAAACTGAAGAAAATTCAGAAAAGTGCTCTGAGACTGAAGAAGGACCTAAATAAAGAGTTTCCAGTGGAAGAACTTGGTCCTTTTAAGATTAGCAAAGGGAGGGTGTGAAGGCTCAGAGTCTATATGCCTAAGTATGAACACAGGCTCACAAACAAGACTGTAATGAAATCCAGCAGTTGGGAGCTCAATATAGACAAATTCAAGCTATAAAATAAGAAACATTTTTAACAGTAAGAGTAATTAACCACCACAGTAACCAACGCAGCAAGGCATTACAGCAAAGTCTCCCTCTTTGGAATTCTTTAAATCAAAATCAGATGTTTTCTTCTAAAAGACACTGTATTTCAAACAGGAAGAAGCCCGATGCTGTGTGTCAAACAGGAAGGCAGGCTAGAGCATCACAGTAGCCCATCTGGTTTTGCAAACTATAAACTAGAATTATTCTTTTGTAATGAATCAGATTCTCCAGGGGAGAGTTGAAAGAAAGTTTTGCCATTGGAATTAGAAGTTAATGCTGTCAGGGTGGAGGGGTGAAGCAAAGCATCGTATAGAGGGAGAGATCCTATCTTTTATTCAATCAGTAGATACAGTTTGATCAGCTTTTGCTAGCTTGTTTGCAGTTTTTTCCAGTTATATCCATTTGTCTACTAAAATATTTTATCTTCTGACAAAAACCTAGCTTCACATGTCATCAAAGATGATGGAAGGACTAATCACAAGTTTGTTGTTAGGAAATGAAAGGGAGAGAGAAACAGATTTACAATGAAGATGATCAGCTGCAAAACATGGAAGGCTGAAGGACAAATGGGACAAAATTTTGTTTATGCAATGAATCTAGGGATATATTTAAACACCTAGTGATTAGGTAGACAGTCAACAGTTTTTTGTTTACTCATTACAAAGGTGTCCAGCTCCTGAGTGTGCATGGAATTTGGCACAAAATACTAGAAAAGTGACAACAGCTCAAGTGCTTCATCTGCCTTTCAGTTAGGGATATCTATCTCATTTATGGAAAATAAGAAGTCTAACCTCTGATTACCTTGTGGTCTTTTATTTAATTCCCCTATGTTTTCTATGGCATCAGAAGGAAACTGGAAAATCAGCTGCTTACACTCTTAATCAAGTAACTGAAGTTTCACAAATCCTTAGGTGCAGTCTGTAAAACAAACCATCAATGCATGGCAAGACATTAACTGAGTGTGCAAAGAGATAAATAATTTACACAAACAAAACTATGGATGGCTTCATAGAACATAAGGCACACCCTATTTTTCCTGAGGCAGACATTTCTCACACTCTTGTTGTATTATGTGAAATTCCTGACCCTTCAGAATGGAGACTATCACAGCTTAAAATTGCTGCTCTGGTATGAGCCATCACTAACAAGCTCGATTTTGCAGGATCCAGGGCACTTTCAGCTGCTTGCTGGCCCTTGCAGGACCAGAAATGGATCAGGAAAATGAAGTGTGATTGACTGTCCAATCATTCTTCCCATCAGCTTGTTTCTGATGCCAGTAATCCTGCAAGCTCCTCACATAAATAGTAGTTTTACTGTGCCAGACAAAGTGGGTATGAAAAAAACAATCAACTGACTGACAGTGAAGATTATGTAGCAAGAAGATTAGAACAAAACACGTAGTTATTAAATGCACTGCGGCATTCTGAATCATTTACAGTTAGGATATAATTACTCCTTTAGTCTGTCCCCTAAAATATGATCATAGAATCATACAATCAGTCAGGGTTGGAAGACCACAGGGATCATCTAGTTCCAACCCCCCTGCCATGGACAGGGACACCCTACCCTAGATCAGGCTGGCCAGAGCCTCATCCAGCCTGGCCTTAAACACCTCCAGGGATGGGTCTCAACTACCTTCCTGGGCAACCCAGGCTCTCACTACTCTCATGCTGAACAACTTCCTCCTCACATCCACTCTGAATCTACCCACCTCCAGCTTTGTTCCATTGCTCTTAGTCCTGTCACTATCCAATAGCCTAAAATGTCCCTCCCCAGCGTTTTTGTAGGCCCCCTTCAGATATTGGAAGGCCACAATGAGGTCACTTCAGAGCCTCATCTTCTCCAGACTGAACAGCCCCAACTCTTTCAGTCTGTCCTCATAGGAGAGTTGCTTCAACCCTCTGATCATCCTCATGGCTCTTCTCTGGACACGCTCCAGCATGTCTACATCTCTCTTGTAATAGGGGCTCCAGAATGTGATAATACAGGATAAGAAAAAATACAGATGAAAACACTAGATCTTTATCCTTAAACAAATGGAATGAGTAGTTTCAAGAAGATTGAAGCTATACATAAATATATTTGAAGCACAGTATCAAAGAGAAGTCCATTCTTACAAAAGGTTCTTTTTAGAAATAACTCTACTGATGTAAGAGGATGATTTGTGTATATAAGAAGCCTTTCTGCTCTAGGGAGTTAAAGGTTTTGACTTTCAATAGGTTTTACCCAACTGGTTAAGCAGTAACAGCAATATAAATGTCATTGTGTGACAGATTAAAGTCAGAGAGCTTCTCAGAGACCCAAAATATGTACAAAAAGCAAAATTACATGAGCTTCATTTTCTTAGTATTCTAAATAAAATGCTAACACACTTCATGGCCATTCAAAGCATAATGCACACATCTCCATCATATGTGCCAAACGTATCTCATTTCCAGTTGGTTGATCTCCAAACAACGTAGTATCAAAAATACAGAACAGTTCTATGAATCTTTCCAACATGTCAGACTTAATTAAGTCTGAAGCATGCCTTGCTCACTACATTTGAATAAAATATCTAAATTTAAATGTTATTTGGACTACACATATTCAACATTAATACAAATTTCCAATTATACTTATTACAAAATTTTTTTCCCTGGAATCCACTAAAACTTGAGTTATATTTTTACAACACATCTCATATTTGTGGGTATAGTTACACAAAACCAGAATAAAGTAATGAATAGATCTGAAAGCATCTTTGCAATGTGTGTTTCTCATCACACACAAATCCCCGGGCATGTAATGCATATACATGTCCAGGATAAGGACAATGCACCATGATGGTACCGCAGCTGCAACTAACTTATTAGCAGAGACTTTGAAAATATATTAAAAGACAGAGTTATCAATCTATTCTGGTTTATCTCCAGGACAATATAGTTTATATATTTTGCTTTATTTCTATTCTCCTTCACATGGTCTGCCAACAGAAAACAATGCACTGATCAAATATATTAAGAATGCTCCTTACCAAAACCCCTTAAGTGATACTCCAGAATGCAAATCACACCTCTAGAACTGCAAGGGATATTGAGAATGGCCTGAAAACAGATGACTCAAGCCAGAGTCCACTTGGAAATGCCATCCCAAATGCTTTGCTGAAGGAGAAGTGTAGCAGTACTGAGAAAGGGAGGGGGAACTACAATTCCAACCATTGCTTTCCAACAACACTGTCCAAGGTTGGAAAAACATGAAATCAGGAAAATAAGTTCCTCTGTTATGAAAGAGACTTCAAAGGCAGGCACTGCCATCAGGTACTAAACTGACAGAAATCAACTGCCTAAGTGCTACTTCTGCCTCTAAAAATCCACCTTGAGGACTGTCCTATTACCCAAAGGATGGTCAGAGGGTTTATCCTTTCTCTAGAAAGGCTTTCTTAGGAGCCACAAAACCCCAGTTAGATTTCACAAGTGTTTGAATTGCCCATAAAGCTTCCTGCAGATTGGCTGGAGGGCTGGATTGGTTTGGGGGTTTGGGTTGTTTTGTTGTTTTTCGGGGTTTTTTTTTGTTTGTTTTGTTGGTTGGGTTTTGTTTTGGTTTTATGGTTGTTGCTGTTTTAATGTGGCCTTCTAAATTTCAGTTGTGCATAAGAGCTTGTCACAGAAACCTTTGGTCAATCGCTTCTGACTGTGCTTTCATATTTTCAGTGAAAATAACCTCCTGGCATTTGTATTGTTTCTGACAATATTCAGTTTTTACTTGCTACCCAATACAAAACGAAATACAATAACTAACCTCAAGCAATACCAGAGGCAAGAGGCAGGTAAGGAGAAGGAGGCTGAGTGTAAACAGACACATCACCAACTACAGCTGACACTAATTCCTCCTTATTAATAGCATCCAAAGAAAGGGTCACACAAATTGCTGGTGGTGGCTGGTTGCATAGCAACAGCAGAGCAAGTGCAGAAACCCAAGGATTGTCAGGCTACAGAGCCACAGCAAACTCTCAGAAGGCAAGACAGTACAAATACATAATGAGTCTGCAGAGGACTAGGACAAGGAATAGGCCAAAACAGAGGAATGCTGCTTTTTTTTTTTAACAGGGAATTAAAAATACTGAAAAACCCAAATGACTTCCCTGCTTCCATGAGAAGTGAGAAGGTTTGGGGCTAAACACCACATGCACCCACAGCCATGGGATGTCAGGCTGCACTGGCCAGAAGGGTGATGGAGAGAGTTTGCAGCTGCTCTTCCCCTTCCCTGGTACACATAATGCTGTTGGTGGAATTTACAGGTGGGTGTATTCTGACAGAAGTCTCTCCCCTGGACGCTCATCTTGCCTCCCTATACACAAACCTGGGCACAGACACAAGGCACACCTTGTTCCTTTGGACTTGTGTGGGACAGTCTTCTGAGTGCTTTCACAGATCTAGGAACCACAGAATGCTAGAGGTTGGAAGGGACCTCCCAAGCTAGAACCTTCTGGTTGTCCCAGCAAAGTACATAGGCTCATCCTCATGCTGGCAGAACACCTAGGTGTGCTATGTGACACAGTGGAAAGAACCTGTGCTGACAGCAGTCTACTGCTTCTCTGCAGAAAAATACAGGGTTTCCATCTACAGACCTGACTGATGAGCACGCAGCATAAGGGAACACTAACTTCACATGCACACAACAGGATTTTTGTGTGAGTTAAAGCAACCCACATACACTTTGTAGGCAGCAGAGCAATTAGCTGGAAATTTCACCTCAACAGTATACTGCTATTTTGATAGACTCAATTTCAGTTAATGGGTTCAGAAGCTGTTTTTCTCTACCTAACGAAATGTAAACATATCTCATGATATATCAAGCAGTCAAACACAAACTGATATGCATTGCTGTTTCACGTCTTATTTTGCTATGGACTGTTTAAAGTCCTTTCTTTGCTTCATAAAAGCTAATCCACCTGGGATGTCAAAGTAAGCAATGAATTTTTCTGAGGGGGACCATCACCATGTGACAGAAGAGGTGCCACAGCCAAGTGGCTGAGCAAGCAGCATGAGGATACTGCAGGACAAACAAACAGAAGCCATGTCTCCTAACTCTCACAGTACATTACATCCAGACCTCAATTATATGCAACTCAGGCTCTCACAACACCCCTTTCTTCTTAGTAATGAGTTTTTAAGAGTAGCATTTGCAACAACGTAGCCATCACATATCTAAGTAGTGGAAGATTCACACATGCAGAGTAACATTTATCTTGGCAGACTCTATTTCAATAATTATTTATATTAGAAATGACTGTATTTCTACTTTGCCAAAAAACCCAGTGAGTTTTGCAAATGAAGCCTGTAATGGTGCAGTTAATGGTTCATGGTCAAAGGAAGCACAGTTGGACACGCATTTAGTAACAGGTACGCTCATGCTGCCAAGAGCTGCTTGAAGCCTATGGCCCAAGCAGCTGAACATTACACAGCAGCAGAAGGCTCACATCCAACTTGCCAAGCAGCTGCAGCAATTCAAAGAACTACTGAGACCTGGTTTCCACACCAGAGGAAAAAAAAAACAAAGTCAAGCATGCAGTCTGGATTAATCACTGCCTCGTTCCAACCAAGACCCTGTTCTGGACTACTGACAAGACAGCACATACACTGCAGCCTCTCCGAGGCCACTTTGGATGCAGCCAACCAGACCACCTCTAGAGCTTCTTGCAGTCCATCATTTCACAGCTCATAGTCTTTTATCTCCAGCTAGTGGTGAACTATTTGACACCAGAAGTATTTTCTGTTTTCCTTTCCCAGGCTGTTGATTGCAGTCATCGGGCGTCAAAGCCCAGGAGTCCTTTTGATTGTTTAGGAGCTTAGCACTCAGATATGGATCTTAAAAGACTGAGCTGGAATTTGCTAAGGATAAATTTTGTCTTGAATCTCAAAAACTACCACCACAGTCAGGGGATGAACTATCCTCTGCAAGAATCTTTCTGCATGCAATGTAGAAAATCTGGTTGTTAGTGGCCATGGTGCAACATTTATTTTCTTACCAAGTGCCATCTCATGAAAACACAAATGAAACAGGTTTTCAAGTTGTTCTCACAGCTGTTTTTCTAACTGAAGCACAACTCAGGGGCTAGAGAAGTTTGTATGCAAGCTTGCACTATCCAATACAATGCCTACTGCATTTAGAGAGAGCAAAGCAAAATGTCTGGAAGCAAATCCCCCAAAATAAATAAGTGATAAAAAGTGGTAGTGAGAAGTCGTCTGTAGGGAACAGCAGGTGAAAGGGACAGGTCACAGGAGGTCTGTGTCTGCAGCTATTAATGTGATGAACAGACGACTGGTGCCATCAAAACTCTGGCAGCCACTGATATAGGCTGGATCTTGACCTTGTAAGGACACCAGAGGCAGGGTGTCCAGGGATATTGTGCAGTGCTCCCCCACGCACAGTAGGGCAGACAATCCACTCTTGTTTCCGCGCCTTGGGAAACTCTCTAGATGAATTGCAGCCACTTTGTATTCTCCCTCCTTGCAACCTCTTATGTGCAAATTCAGAACTTCAATCTTGGATGCATAGAAGAGGTGAACTGTTTAACAAGACTAGTTTAGAGCAATGCTCCTGATGTTTGACAAGATTATATTAGGATAAAATGTTCACGTTGAGATGACCTATGACAAATGGGTATGGAAGTTAGTTACGATGGAGAAAAGTATAACTTGGTATCCACGAAGGAAAAAAATACCGTAGGTCTGGGGAGAAAGGGCAAGTAGAAGTACAAAAAACATAGGTGATAAAGCTGTATCAGTGGAAAATCATCTTTAGACTAGGCCATAATGTGCAGTACAAAATCTCATCTGGAATGGGGGGAGAAAGTGATGGAAACTGCTTTTATATTATTCTCCTTAAAAACAACAAAAAAAAAAACCCACGCACAAACCCAAAACCATAGGATTTTTGTTTGATTGTTGCCTTCTGAACTCAGGGACATATCAGATCTTCATTACTGAGTAAGGAACTAAAGGAGTTTCTGTGTCAAGTAACAAGTTCCTGGACTTTGTTCTTGAATCTGTGCCCCTCATGTGCTACAAGATCAAAGTGATCTTTTATCCTGTGAGTTATCATTTACCCAGGATATTTACTGCCGTTCTACAAACACGCTTTCAGCAGAGATCTATTAGCCCCATTCACTCTTTCTTAGTGCATACATCAGTGCCATCTTCTGGCCACATCAGGAACTGTAAAAGAAGTCGTAAAACGAAACAAAAACCCAACAAAACAGCCCAAACTAAACCAAGTTTTAAAACCTAGAGTAGTTTGTGAAGACCTATTTGCTGTAGAGACAGTAGTATACAAAATCTAGGTGCCTACGCATGTAATGTGAAGAAATTTCATTTGGAAGGTAAAAGCTGTCACCTAAATTTTAGCATCAGCACAATTGTGAACATCCTTCTAATGCCAGTAAAGTGGGGAAAGACAGACACAAAGCTTTACTTGAAGATACATCTTAACCACATAATGTCATTCGCCTCATTTGGAAGTAGCTACAGCCAGTGGTCCAAAAAGTCCTCCTTAACCTGTGCTCTCAAGATCAGCATGACAAAACCTGAAAAGCTAAACAGATGCCACAACAAAGGATTGTGCCACCAGTACTTACTTATCAGAGAAAAACGTTCAAACCTCTTAAGGCAATTCAATCAAATCATAGAGAATCTGACAACTGTGCTGTTGGATTGATGCAGCAACGCAGAACCCTATTGAAAACATGTTTCTGAATCAAGTGAACCTCAGCAATCTGTTCATGCTTCTCCTAGAAAGACCGAGACAGCTCCCCATTGCCAAATAAACTTAGGCCTAGGGATCTCTGTCTCTTATACAGGATTTCTCCCCCTTGCCAAGTATAATCTGACTAGAAAATTTTACCACTATATTGAAAAAAAAAACCACCCTTACATATGTATTAGATTCCCTCTTAGTTTTTAAACACTTTGTGGGTACACTCCATAGTAAATCCACTGCTAGTACACAGGGTTTTATTGCACCCCATGTCATCTAGTTACCTTCAAATCCCATTTTCTGAAGTACTGCCTACATGACCACATGAAGACCTTGGTGTTAAAAATATCTTTCTCATCAACATGAGGAAGAAAAAAACAACAAAAAAGGGCAACTGCCAAAAGCTAGAAAGCAAGGAATTACAAAGCACATCTACTGTCCTTGCTGGTTAAGCCTCTCTCTCATTACAGAAGAAAAAAGAACTGAACATATTTTTGTATGCTTAACAGAGAAAATACAAAATAAAGCACTTGAACCACTACTGGTTCAATGATTGTGATGCAGAATGAGTTACTGCAAACACAAACTATACAATATACTGCAAACAGACTGCACTCAGATAGAAACCACTTTGAAATCCAGAACCTCGTTTGCCCTAGATAACATGGAGAGGGAAGGACAGACTCTAAAAAGAATAGAGAACTATTTGTTGGTACCGTACAAGATGTTTGGCACAAACTCTTTTGAGACCTAAAGTGAGCTTGATGGGTTTAATGATAATCACAAACTGCAAGAACGTATGTATCACCAAAACCCACTGAAACCTGCCAGAGCTTTATTTCAGTAAAACTCGGAAGCACAGAACTTAAATAAGGACATCAGGGTTTGATCTCATTTAGAACTGATTTAGCAAAACAGATACCAGCACTGGAATGCTGGTGAATGTTACCAGGCATTACTCACAACAAACGGTAAGCAGAAAGCTGGTTTCATAAACACGTAATTTTCTGCTTCTATTCACTGTATAATTTGATTTTTCTTCTAACTAAGCAAACAAGACAGGAAACAGAATCCCTATTCAGCTCAACAGGAGCAGTGTTTTGCTTCTTAATTCGTTATGGAGGGGATGGGGAAAACCCACTGAAGTAAAATTTCATTGAATTCAGCACTGAATACTGTCGTTACAAAGTACCTAGCAAGAAAGAACAAGGACCACAAAGTTACGCGAGACAGAAGTTATACAAGATACTGCTACTGGCTTATACACATGCCTAGAAATTGACTCAAATTCAGAATGGTCACTGCTTTGGCACTACAGACTTTTTTCAAATAAATGATTCACTAAAATATTAAGGAATTGTAAATTACTTTTTCAAAAAAAGCAAACAACTTTCTTCTTACCATGCAGGCTCTCTAAAGCACTGAATTGTCAGGTGACAATTGCATGGACACATTTGTTGCAGTTGTTCTTATAGACCACATAATGTCCCAGACAATTAACCATCACATCTATTTCTGTATCAGTTTCCTTTCCCTGTGTCCTACATCTCCTATGTTCACATACTCTCCTGGGTCACAGTTAAACATTCCATTTTGAAAAATATTTATTTTTATTCCTGTTATTCCTGTTTGTTCCTCATAGCAAGAACCACAGTAGCAAAAATATTGCCAGAGAAGGAAGCAGTTGCATCTACAAGAAATATCTTGGTTAGTCTCATAATCTAACGAGACTCACATCAGCCCAGAAGAGGCTGATGACTATAAAGGAGTAAACTGGGAAGGTTGCTCTCATGCATCTACTTGCAAAAGCAAATCTAGATTCCATAGAGAACTTAAACAGCAGTCTGTTTTCTACCAAGTTAATATTCTATCCCACAAGCTTTCAAGCCCAAAACCTTCATTCACTTAATAAGAAGTTGCAGAATCTTACAAATTGAGCTTTTTATTATTATCTTGCTATAACAAGATTTGGAATCTCTGTAAATGCCAGTGTAATAGAATCATAGAATCAACCAGGTTGAAAGAGACAGTCAAGATCATCCAGTCCTACTTATCATCCGGCCCTGTCCAATCAACTAGACCATGGCACTAAGTGCCTCAGCCAGTCTTTTTTTGAACACTTCCAGGGACAGTGACTCCACCACATCCCTGGGCAGCCCATTCCAATGGCAAATCACTCCCTGTGAAGAACTTCCTCCTAACAGCCAGCCTATACCTCCCTGGCACAACTTTAGACTGTGTCCCCTTGTTCTGTTGCTGGTTGCCTGGGAAAAGAGACTGGCCCTCACCTGGCTACAGCCTCCCTTCAGGTATTTAAAGACAGCAATGAGGTCATCCCTGAGCCTCTTCTTCTCAAGATCCACTGGAGACAGTGGATTAGTGCACAGTTCCATTTCCATACAGCTATTCAAAACACTTTAAGGCAGAGGATGCCTTCTGTCTGGAAAACATCAAAATAAATGGTTACACTAAGCATCAGATACAGACAAGCCACACACTCAGTGGTTAGATATCAATCAATAGCAGCTTTAGATAATGTTTCATCAGTAGCAGTTTTGGATTTTGTTTGGTGGTTTGTTTTTTCATTCGTTTCTTTTCAAGACTAAGGCCAAGTCTACAGCAGTGACATTATGGCAGAGCATAAAAATTTAAATGCTCACAACAGACAAAATCCATAAAATCCCCCTCCTTCAACTTGCCTCATAAAGTAGTTCAAAACCCTCTGGCCAGAAAAAAAGTATTTTACACCAGACTAAAATCAAGACATTTGTTAATAACTCAAGATTGCCCCACAACTTGAAGTATCTCACAGCAGACATCAGATCCAGCTGTGTGCATCAGAAGGCTGCCTGCAGATTCACCTTGTTTTACTTTGGTCACTTATATCATGTAAGAGACAGGAAGAGAGAACCTTTAAGGTGACCTGCAGTTAAACTTTACAAAGTTTATAAGGTTAGAACCTAGGACCTAAAACTATGCCTGCATACTTGCGGTGGGATGTAAAATCAAACTGAAAGACAGCTCTGTCCAAAGTTTCTGCACACTGACTGACTCACTCCACTAAGCAGGAAGGCCACTCTCTGTCTTACGAAGCTTCCAAAAGACTCTGAAAACACAGTTACACTATAGTCTGCCCTTAATACTTGAGTATACAGACAGTAGAAGAACAAATCAGCATCCACAAGCATCATTGTAACTCTAAAGTGCAGAATTATGGTGTGAGGCCTACAAGTTTAATGCTGACATAGTACAAACAGTGAGTGAAAGGCAAACTCTTCCTTCAAAGATCTATTAATTCCAGGGATCCAATTTTAGTGTGCCTTGTATTTGATGCCAACATTCAGAGAATAGTAAGTAAATTCCTCCTCCTGATGTGAAGTAGAGCTACCCAAAATGCCCATCACAACCGAAACACTTGTAAATTCTGGCAAACGTATACAGTATTACTTTACCAAATAATATAAAGTCACAGCCATATACTGTACATCACAGGCAAAACAGCTTTGCTTTCCATAGACATAGGACTCTAGGAAATGTTGCCCCATATGTTAAATTACACCAGTAAATCAGAGAGTGATAATGGGAAGTGATAACTAATCCTTACTGAATGAGTCAGAGAAACACTGGGAGTGTTTCATAGATAATCAAACAACAGGGAATATGACACTGTAATGGATGATTGTTGTAAATCATAATGCACAGTGCTAATAATAATAATAATAATCTAGGACAGTGATAAAAAAAATCTTCAAAGATCAAGACTTACTGCAAGAAAAAAAATGACAGATAAATCATTATGTAAAACTTCTAAAATGCTTTAGCTAACAAATTCAGTTAAACTCATATTTCATTATGTGTAAATTGACAATGACTATACTGAATTAAAAAGCACTTCAGATTTCAACAAACTTGAGTAAGACTTGCACATGTATTTCATCAGCAAGTACAAAGACCAAAAGAATCTCGACATCAAGTAACCATCATTTGTACTCAACAGCAATTTCCATACACTGGTGTGCCCATTTATTGCCCATCTGTCAGAAACAAATGTAAGCAAGCTGAACAAACTGAACTCATGTACCAACTTAAGTCAAAACTGTTAAGCATAAGACATATGAAATAATATGAAACGATATTCTAAAATACATATTACATGAACAATAAGAATTATATTAAACACTCTATGAGCTACACTGAATGCCATGGTCTTTGAGACAAGGACCATCCTTGATATGAATATACAACACAATGCTGGGCACTGTACACCATAGACTTACCAAAGTTGGAACGGACTTTATGATTCATCCAGTTTCTATGTCCTTGCCATGGGCAGAGGCATCTTCTACTAGATCACATTGCTCAAAGCTTCATCCAGCCTGCTATCTTAAACACTTCCAGGGATGAAGCATCCACTATTTCTCTTGGCAACTTGTTCCAGTGTCTCACCACCCTCATAGTAAAGAACTTCTTCCTTACGTCTACTCAGAATCTACCCTACTTTAGTTTAAGACCATTGCTTCTTGCCCTATTGCTACATACCTTTGTAAATTGTTTCTCCCCAGTTCTCTTGTAGGCCTTCTTGATACCATAAGACAGTTATAAGGTCCCCCTGGAGCCTTCTCTTCTCCAGGCTAAATGCAGCCAACTTGCTCAGCCTGTCCTTGTAAGGAGAGGTGCTCCATCCCTCTGATCATCTCCTCTGCCTAACGGTACTATAAAGGCAGCTTTAAATAATAAACCAGCTACAAGCTCATGTATTTACTTTTCATTAAGAAACTATATGGTTCTCTCTCCTCTCTACAGGTAGTCACCACGCAGCACAAGCACTATCAAACTTTACTTCACAGTAACTGAGCATACTATCTTTATAAAGCAGTTTGGCTTTGTGTAGCAAAGCCACAGCCTAGTAGAAACCAGTCTTAAGTCTAAAGCTGAATTAATCTACTTCACTCTTTCCCACTCCCAAATCTTAAGATGCAGCTCATGAGGAATCAGAATTTAATTCTCGGTGAACAAATGTTTCCAGACATAATTCTACAGATCCTAATGATGTCTATGCTGAAGGTAGAACCAGGACCATATTTGTAACACAGATGACCACACCAGACTTCAGCTTGGTAGGTCAATGGGAGCAAGGAAAGCACCAATAGAGAAATTCCATTGAGCACCAAAGCACTGCAGCTACCAGCACTTGTACTAAACAATTCTGATACACTTACATGTCACGTAAGATCCAGTTATGCACAATGCCTCATTACAAACACGCTACAAAATCTAATAAAGCAATAATGAATGTATAAACAGCAAAGAGGAAAACAGTATGTAACACCCAATTTTCATAAGTTGTGTCTAGAATCTGTAGTGACACTCTGGAAAGACAGATAGACAGCATCAAGAAGTTTTTCATAGGCAACAACACACACATTTAACATCAACTTTTACAACTACTGGCAGCCTTCCCTGTCCTGGGAAGTTTTTTCTGTACTCTGTATAAACTATTACGTTTGTTGAGAGCTGTATTTCTATTATCAAGTAGATACTAAAAGGAACATGTCAGGTATTCAACATCATAGAAACAGCTGTCACCATTTCACACCTGGGGTTCAAACCTGAAAATGAAATCACCAATACAGGAAGCCCATTCGAACTCACATACTCTATTACTAACCCAAGAGCCCTCAAAGAAATCATTCTTACTTCTCAGAAAGCTTTTTAGCTGATGCAAGAAATGAACAGAGATAATTTGCATTTTTCTCATCACATACTGATCTTATCTTTGCTACTGCTATTTTTCAGGTGGCAGAACAAACTACCCTTTTGCAAATGTTTTTGACGGCCACATGTAAAAGAACAGTAGTAAAAGCTACAATGAAGTCTTGTATCATGTTGAAGCTGGGAAAAAACAAACAAACAAACAGCACCCACAAACAAAAAAAAGCCAAGACACTGACCCTAGATGGGCAACATTATACCTCCCCCCTTCTCTTGCTTAACAGCTTTTCTTTAAAATGAATTGTGAAAGGTAGACATTTATTGTGTGGGGGGCTTTGGGGTTTTTTTTTGGTGGGGTTGTTCTGTTTCTGATAAAATATCAACCTATAGAAGTCAGTGACATCTGGAAAATTTTGTTTTGCAACCAGAACCTATTTTAACAATTCCTCTAAATATAGGCCATATAACTGCACACAAACTCATCCTTCTGCGTTTCATAACCCGAGTGGAACAAGAGTTCTTGTTACTCTTTAAGCATTCTTTTAGAGGAGGTTTATCACTGGACAGCCATATACTGATGACAGAAAGAGTCCTGAAACTCATCTGCATTTGGTTAATTCAAACACCGCTAACGTCTTAATAACCAAACACGAAATACAAACCAATACACTGTCTGTGAGATTAAACATTTTGAGTCTTCTTTCTGATGCACTGGACTACGGCTGAACAGTAAAATTTGAGGTTAAACCCCAGCATTTTGAAAATGCCATACGGTACAGTGGCCTGCAAACCTCTAACCGCTATGATCTAGTGCTAACACCAACACATTATTACAGCACTTGACAGATCTGCCCTTTAAGCGGTCGCCGACAGCCAGCTAATGCCTTTGAAAATACACTTTGCTGCACGGCAAGCAGTTTTCTCACGACCAGTAGCTGCTATTGTTAGTACGAAGGCGGTCCTTGATAATCTGTTTTCTTCACCGGTGCAAAACTCTTGACTTTGAGGACAGTTTGGCAGCTCTGTATTTAAGGTAACAGCGCAGGCTCTTCTACCGTGACGCTACTCATCGCTAGTTACCGATCAAACACGCTCTACTCCTTTTCTCAATTCAGAGCAGAGTTTAACGTGTGCTCTCTGCTACCCCAGACTATGAAGGCTTAAAAGGAAGGGGGGGGGGGGGGAAGAAAAAAAGAAAACAGACAATTCCTGAGTGCGAACGTGGAAGCAGTACTGCTTTTACCCCAGCTCGCAGCAACTGCTCGGCTCAGGCGCCCTTCCTCGCCCGCTACCTCCAGGCAGCCAGGCCAGGCCCATCCAGCCCTAACTACCTGCGGCCTCCCACGGAGGTACAAACGCGCTCCCGACGCCGCCAGAACGACGCGTCCGCACTAACCAGCAGCACGGCAGGCGCACAGCCTCGCCCCCGCCATTTCCCCACCCCGAGGGCGGGGCCGGCGCTGACATGGCG
The DNA here is from genome assembly GCF_015220805.1 of Pogoniulus pusillus. Classification (NCBI taxonomy): domain Eukaryota; kingdom Metazoa; phylum Chordata; class Aves; order Piciformes; family Lybiidae; genus Pogoniulus; species Pogoniulus pusillus. The sequence goes on along the minus strand of NC_087275.1, from coordinate 15,724,580 downwards.
GGGCCCGCCGAGTCACGTGGTGCCCCGCGCGCGCACCCGCTCCCTCTCCTCCCCCTCCGCTCCCTTCCCCCTCCGCTCCCTTCTCCCTCCGGTGGGTGGCGCGGGGCCGGGAGGCCTGCGCGATCCCAGCGTGCTGTGCGTGGCGTAGGCTCCGCCATCCCACGGGGAGAGACCGTCTGTACCGGGGCCCTGCCGGGAAGACGCCGCACCGAGCACGCTAGCGAGGGCGAGGGGAGAGCGCGAGGCCGCCGCCGCCAAACGGCCATGTCCGTGCGCAGCCCCTGAGCGGGACCGAGCTGCCGCTCCTCGCCCTCCCCTCCTCCCCTCCCCCGCGCGGGCGCCCGCCCGCATCAGCCGCCGCCGCCAACATGGAGGCCGTGAACGCCTTCAACCAGGAGGTGGGAGCCGCGGAAAGTGGGGGTCGGGGAGGAAGAGGATGGGAGAACGGGCCTGAGAGCCGCGGCGGTGCAGGGAGGGTCACTGCGGCCGCCATCGCTGTCCCCCAAGCCGTGCTCGGCTTCCGGCTCTGGGCCGCGCGGGCCCGGTGCGGCGCCTCCAGAGGCCTGTGCTGGGGAGGGCCCGGTCAGCACTTGTCCTGGCCCGGTCCAAGGCCTCCCGCCCGCCTGAGGGGCAAAGGGTAGGGGAGATCGGTCTCCTGAGTAAAATGGAAGCGAGCGTTAGGCCCGCCGCGACAGTTGCAACGGGCTCGAGCGTTCCCTGAGCGACGCCGCAGACCAGGTTCCCCCCCAGGCGCAGGAGGGTATCTCGGGGAATCTTCGGGACTCCCTTTCTGCTTTCTCTCCCGTCAGTTTCCTTCTCGCCCCGCTGGAGAGTGAGCAGGGATCCTTATTACAAGGCGTTCCCACTGCATGCTTTGCGCGTTGTTGAGGAAGCAGGAGCCGCGTTTCGGGGCGCGAAGCGGTTCTGCTTCCTCGCAGTGGTTTGGTGAGAGACCTGCCATGTGAACAGGCAGCAAACGGGATAAGCTGGAGGTTGAATGGAGAGGGAAAATCCCGAGGGGCCTTATCTTTGTATAGAAGCCACTCTTCGGGGATGTGACTGAGATACACCCCAACGTTAAGGAAATGGTAGCTAGGTTGGAAAAGCTAAGGCATTCAGTCTCCTTTCGTGCTACACAGAAGGTACGTTTCGTCTTATGATTTTGGAAAAAAAAAAATGTAGTAAGCCAATAGAAATCAGAAACAAATTGAATCGTGGGTTTTGGGTTTTTTTGAGTAATATACAAGATTCTCTAGGCTCTACTTAAAGGTTTTCGCACATGACTTAAAATGATTCTTACATTAGATAACGCTCTTGCCTCAGTTTGACTTTTGCAGATCCTTTATGAACTGTGGAACATACATATTCTTGTTGCACATAATCTGATAAAGCTAAACCAGAACCTATTCCACAGTGTTTAATATGTTTTGAATGTTCAGTTGCTGTGCATGTTTGCTGAACAGAAACAGGAAAAATGGTAGACTATTCTCATGTGATGAAGTCATGCTGTGTAAAGTTCACTTGCCACTGCTTGTCTTACACACACACATACAACTGAAAATCTACACAACACGATTCTACAAGTACAAAGGGAGAAGTAGGTAGTGTACACCTGTCCTTAGCAGTTTTATCGTTTTTATTTACTTGCCAGTGTTATGGATGTATTTTGCTGTTTTGAACCAGTGATATGGAAGGGTACCGAGCAGCCTTCCCAAATACGTTAAAATAGAATGGCACACATGCAGCGTTTTCATTTTTCCTGTAAGCATGCGGAAATACCAAGAAATTCTAGTAAATTATTGCTTTCACTTAATAATTTTCATCATGTTACTACCTGATGAAACTTGTACAAACAGTGCTTAGTGTTTCTCAAACAATAAAACTCACTACTTCTGATTTGGTGGTGAAAGTGTGACTTCAGAGCAAAAACAGTGTTTCTAGGTATTCTGTGACTAAACAGTTTTAGAAGTGGACATGTTTTATTTCATACATCTTCCTCTACGATATAGAAGTGTGTTACTGTTGTTTGGTGCAATGAGAAATACTGAGTGAAATTCTAGTGGTCAGCTTTCAAAGATAGCTGGATTTTATTGGAACATCAGTCGTGGAGAAGAAAACTGTATTTGCTAAAATCCTTATTTTGCAATAATGTCTGTGTGACTAGTTCTATACTAACATATAAAGCTAGCATGTTAATAAATTCAGAGCTTGTGTAATTACTGTCCTGTTCTGAATGGGTGTTTATGATACTGACTAAGAATCTAAGTCCAGTTCTCAAACTGTTCTCTTAGCTTAGCAGTATGTCTGAAGCTGTGCGTGGAAAACAATACATACTAAAGTGTGAAACATTTCAAACTTTGAGGATGGTAGGATTTACAGTCAGATACTGTTCCATTTCTGGACTTTGTCAGTGAAAGTGGAGAAAGTGAAAGAGCTGTTTTACAAAAGATCTCAATGTTGTTCACAGAATGGTGGGGATAGAGGAGGCTAGTGAGTGTGAGACCTCTTTGTAAAAGTTGGAGTGCGTAGATGTGGGATTTAGAGGTACCAGTCTGTTCACTGAATAATTAAGTATTTTATTGAGTGTGGGATAGCTTCAGCAAGGAAAATCAGCATGTCTGCAGAATATTCTGTAAGTCAAGAATTCCTGAACTTGCTGGCTGCACTGTACTGCTGTAGACGAAGAACTATGGATTTTTGCTGGGCTGCCCATGTATGTTAGAGGTGATGTGCTTCCAGTTTACACCCTCTGCTGCGGAGGTTGTAATGCCACTCACTGCTTCAGGTGATGTGATCATTTGGGGTGGGTTTGGAGATTACAGCAATTTCTTGGATGGTGGGAGGTCCAGGTTTGAATCATGCCTGTAGATAAGGCACTCTTGAAGATGTTAGGTTGGTCTTGTCTTCTTGGACAAAAGATCTTAGGGGACAAGAGAAAAGCACTAGCAACATTTTATTTATGCAGTTTGAATCGTTTTGTTTAGGTTGGAGCTATTCCTCAAGTCCTGTAGAAACCATTAATAGTTTTGGCTGAGTTAGGTTCCTGTTCTACATGTTAAGGTCATCTTTTGCCCTTTGGATTCTCTCAGTATATATATGATTACGTTGCTGTGAAGCAACAGGTTTCTGTCTGTCAACTAATTGTATTGAGTGTGTGATCTTAACTGTCCGTCGGAGTTGTGAGGTAAAAACCAGAGGTTGGAGCTGGCATGTTACACTTAGCAATTGTGGCAAGTTAGGAAAGGACACTTAAGAGTCAATTAGTTTGACTCTGGCAGTGGGTGGTAATTTACACAGATTAAGTAATTTGATGATGTTTGGTTGTGTTGCCCATTCTCTTAGTCCTGCTCTTTGCAGCTATACTTTGAATGCAAATTTTCCTCAAATGTGCCTCTTCAATATTCTCATCTTTCTACAGGAACAAACACATCTTTTGTGTTGACCAAATATGTTTGCCATTTTATTTATATGCAGCTGTACTCTGAGCAGGTATTCTGAAATGAATAGATGGGATTAGACAGTTATGTAGTATATTTGCTCGTGGAAACTAGTTCAAACTGTATCCTGGAAGAACAAGTTAGAATGGGTACATATAAGTTACAAAAGGTAACTTAATGATGATGCAGAGCTTCAAGAAAACAAGCAAGCGGTTTTCTTAAATCCAACCCAAACCCATACACCTGGTTTAGAAAGGTTTTAATCCTTGTCTTGTTTTAATTTAAGGGATATCTGCTTCCTTTTATTTAATCTAGATATTAATTTAATTTGAGAATAGTTTGCTGGTTAGAAAAGTTAGAGATTTCATGTTTTCTTTCTGGAAGTAGAATAAAGTCAAGTTTCCTATTTTGTAATCTTCTATTTGTATTGAGTAATGCAAGATACTTAATTGTGTGTCTCAAGTTGGTAATAGTTTATCTGTACCACTGAAACAACTGGTATATTGAAGTGTGTATGATTCACTAGCAGCATATTTTTTTTGTGAGATGTTTCTTTCAAGTGGCAGTTTTACTATTTATCTGTATTCAGTAAAATAGACAGTTGTAATTTTGATCTACTGTAGCTGTCTTCTGCTAATGGTAAGACTTCATTTTGCATGTTCTATTACAATCTATTGCTCCCTGTTCTTCCTCTCCCCACATCCTATAAATAGAGGTTAGCAGGATATCCTTTGCAGTGGTTCTTCAGCAGTTCCTGGAATTTGTGAACTCCAGTTAGATTCCCTCTGTTCTGTGGGAATGATACAGTTATCATACCTGTGGTTGCAGGAAAGACTATCATAGTGATTTTGTGCATTTTGGCATCCTTTGTCCCTTTAAGAAAACAGCGAAATCTGCTACCTGTTGTAGCTGCCTAAAATGATTCACAAATTCCAGTAGGTACAATAGCCTGTATTTTTGAGAGAGAGTGCTTAAGTAGCAGTTCAAATGCTATTTGGATGGGATAAGAGGGAAAGAAATATAGAAGAATGCTACTAAAGTTTCAGATTGAATTTAGGCCTTTTTTTTAGACCACAAGGCCCAGACAGATTACAGAAGTAGTGTGCAGCTCTTTGGTCATGAAAGTTTGTGTGTTGCTTTTATGACTGTGTCATGGTAATTGAAGGGTTTTTATCACTCTGATCCTGTTGCTTCTCAGCTGAACTATTTCCAGGAACACTGAAAGCTGTGACGTTTGGGTTAGTAGAGATTCTTGATGGAGAAGAAAGGAGATGAACAGCTTTTCAGGAGGCATGCTGGACTTAGGAGCACAGCACTCATCCAAGGAGGCAGATAAATTTCAAAAATCTCTGGAGAACAGAATTCTGTTCTGTGTACTTTAATGATGTAATTTTCATCTAAGTGTCTTTTGTAAAGGTGTTTCTTCCCAGTGATCCAGAATTTGAGTGGTCTTTCTAGGCCACAGAAATAGCTTAGTTGAGAAAATGCTGTTTAGCTTCATTGCCTGGGGTTCATATCTGGTCAACTTTAAATCTCACTTTATTTTCCAAATAAAGTAACTTGACAGCAGTGAATTTTATGGTCATCTCTTGCCTTCAGCAGCACCTAATACTTGGTATGCTTCACAGCTGGTGGTCAAGAATTTGAAATTTATATTGATCCTCTGAGACATGGCTTAATGATAGAATTTTGATAGTCATAATTTTCTTTTTTCTTTTCTTAGTAGCTCAAGGCAGAATGGAGACCTGAAAGGGGAAGGGAATTAGTGAGTTTTATAGGGGAGGAAAATATAAGTGGCTAACAGAGTTACTTTGGACTTGTTTGTACTTTTTAAAACAGCTGACCTTTTAGAGATCTGATCACACATTTGTGTTTTAACAGAATAGTGTGGTATCTGTACTTGCTAGTTATGTCTCCCATCATGCTTTTATTCTGTAGACACATGAACAAATATGTGAATGACTGTTTAGAGTACTGTGTTATGTGTGTGTGTGTATGGAGCCTGCCTAGAAGAATGTTCTTGGAAGTGTAAGACTTGATGTAATTGCTTGGGGCGTGTTAGATTGCTCTGTGAAAATTAGAGAGGGGAAGATTGAAGGAGAATATTGTAACAATGACCCCAGTGCTTGATATCCACTAATGACTAAACACTGTTTCTTTCAGCAGATCATGTTTCTGTCTGTGGTACTGCTTCTCTGTAGGTTTTATTTACTAAGTATGTAAAATGGAGCCCTACTTCTTTATTTTGTAAACAAAGAGACCTTCTTATGTCAAAGAAACTTCAGCTAGTGAGCAAAGCTGGAGGAGTCCGTTCAAGACGTAAAAGATATTTTTACCTTCCTGCTGTATTATCTCATGTTTAAAACAGATAAATTGATTTAATATTGTACATCATGTGCAAGACATCCCAAAGGATGTAACCCTGATCTTTTTCCTTCTGTGTGAATGGGGTAAGTCTCAGTGGATGATGTCACTTTCCTAGTGTTTTCAGGTTTGGAATGTGTATAGGCTGCCTTTTTTATTCTGACCACGTGTCTTATGTGTTTCTCTTTGCATTTATGTTCCTTCTTTATTGGTGTGCATGCATTGCTAGTTTTGCTTCTCATGCAATGAGTTCAGTAAAGTAGGGAAGCTGATAGCAGTCCTATATTTCAGTTTACTCTTGTTCTGAAGACATGGTGTGCCCGAACATTCTGTCTTTGTAGGAGTCTAAGGCAAGCCTTCGCATAAATTTGAAAAGTGATTTTTCCGTTTTGCTTCAGAAAGGCATAGTTCTTAGGTTTCTGTGTAAGACGGACCTTAACAGGCATTTGCTGCTTGAAAGACTGAAAACTAAAGGCCATCATTGTATTTCCTCTCCTGCCGCCCACCCCTCCTTGTACTCTTCACCCAGGGCTTACGAACTGAAGCAAATTCTACAGTTTGAGTTGGAAAGCCTTAATTCACTTTTGCCACGTGTTTTCTGTAGTACTTTACATTAAATGTTAATTTGAGGTGGTTACCAGCCTCCTCCTAAATAACAGGCAATATGGTTAGTCTCTCTTTTACTATCTACTGTGATTTAATGAGTGGCTTACTCATTGTTACTTACTTGCATTTATCAGTCTGAAAATGCACAGGTGATTTTTCTGCATTTTAGGTTGACTTCATAGATATTTCATTCTGTTCTTTCATACTGTTGTGAAAAGTATGCAAAAGCTCGAATCAGTATTTTGTCTTGTGGCTTGAGTTTAGTGGGCTCTTTAATGTTTCCGTGGTTTTGGAGCATGTGGGTTGATACAGATCAACAAAGAAATTACTCCTTTAAAAAGCATGATACTTGTAAAAAACATGTGCAGCTAGAGTGCACAGATTATTGAACCCTCTTCCTCTATGTTTGGAAATTCATAAAGTGAAATAGTATCCTGAGACACAGTTTGTGTAAAACAACAGTGTTCTTTTTTAATACTACTTTCAACAGGTGGGACTATTATAACTGGAATACGAAAGAGATTCTTATGACCTTTGCCTTAATGATTTTGATAGCGTTTTGTGGCTAAGCCTTTCTGCTTGTTTCTCCTTGTGTATAAAAGAATCTGATCTAGACATCAGGAAATAATTTATATTGAAATTATCAAAACTGCATAAAGATACAAGCTTTGAGTAGTCCTTGAATTAATTAGCTCTTATATAAAAACAAAGTTTCATCTAATTTCTTTTACCCTGCTGTGTTTTGCCCTGTGGTGCTCTCCCCTCACCCATCTCAGTGAAGTGGATACTCTGAGTGGTTTTCTCTATGAAGTGAATGGGCTGTGGGCACCGACACTGGAAGTAGAGACAGAGCTAACTCCTGCTGCTTTTTTAGCCAGTGGTGTCATTGCCTGGGGAGGGAAAGTAGGGAAAAAAAATCTGGGAGCACATCCAGCTGTGGTGGGTAAAATCAGAAAGTAATTTCTAGAAGGTCAAGCTTTACAGGGCGCAGAGCATTCCAGGGACAGGATCCTTTATAAAGCGTCAAAGTTGCTTTTTGAGCTCATCATGTTGTCTTTGAGGAATTGGATGTATTATTAGAAGGGTGGTCTTCTGAAAGTAGAGTGGTGGGTTTTTTTTTCATATGTTGGTTTGGTAAATGTGTATGAAAGAAGTTCCAAGTCCAATTGAACTTACAGAAATGTATATTGATGTCTTACTAAACAGTTTCCCTTTTTAACACAACCCACAAGCAGCTGGTAAGGTGGCTAAATTTTAGATTTGCTCATCTTTAAAACTTGGTGTGACACCTGTAACAATAATACTGCAAATTAAATAAAAATCAGCTTTAAAATGGCCATTCAGGAATTCTAAAATATTACCAAAATTTTTAAAAGGCAACAAAATCTTGATGTGTTATTTCAAGAAACAGCATGTGTATATCTGAGGAAAAGGAGAATATACATATATAAACATAGGCACAGACACGTATATCCATATACATATGTGTATAGATGTATGTGTGCATATATATTTATATATAAGTATATTTGCTTCTCAATTTGATTTATTTCAGCTGTAGTTCATCCTAAGCTGTAAATATCTCTGTGTACTGACCTCATTGCTTTTACTGTGGTTTTGTTGCTGTTGCCGTTGCCCAGAGTGCTGTCTGTAATAGCAAAGAAGCAGTTTACAGTGATCTGCTCAATACTGTTCATCCAAAGATCTTATTTATTCCAACCTTATTAACCTAAGTTTTAATTTTCTCATATTCTCTAATGACTTCTTCAAGCTTCCACATTCTTCATTGTGTGCCCCCTGGCTTCTTCCATTCACTCAGCAGATTTCTCTTTTTTTCCTGCCCTCCAGCCGTTTTTCTCCTTGGATTTTTTCTTTTTCCCCAGCTTGCAGTGTCATTTTTTGAGATATCTTTTAAGACACTTAAGTTTATTGTTGTCCCTTGTTTATTGTATTTCTGAAATAAAAACGCTGAAGTGTTGCTTTCACACTGGCTTCATAATTCTTGTTGTATGGGACTGGCTAGTTTTTCTGCAGGCCCAGTTGCTGCTACATGTGTAAAGGAAAGGATATGGAGTGCCTTTCTTAATATTGGCTCCTGTAACTCATTTCTTGAGCTTGTGCCAGTGTTTTGTGGATGTTGTGGAAATTTTTTGTTGTCTTTCACTACCTCATGAAACAAATTTTCAGAGGTTTAATAGTATTGCTGGCTTGTTCCTGAGTTTTCATACTTACTCAGAAGAAATATTCAGAATGGAACAAGCTTTTTTTAAAAAGAAGTAACCAAGCCAACTCACTGATCACTCTTTCCTTCTGTCTGTTACCTGACAGCTTTTGTTCATATTGTGACTTCTTAGCAATCAGGGATATTAGCTGAAGTATTTCTTACAACTTGAATAGCTTTAGAAATCAAACATCCTGGCACTAGAACTTGCCTTTTATAAAGATTAATAATGAAAAGTAATAGTCTTGACTCAGTGTTGGAAAAGTTACCTGCTTTCTGTTGTCTTGAAGGGTAATTTTTCTTTTTTCATACCTTCTGGAACAGGAATCAAATTAAGCAAGAGAATGCTTTCTTGCCTACTCTTCATATTTTATTGATGCATGGCTTTAATTTTGTGTTACTAAGTCTTGTTATCACTTGTCTTCAAATATTTGGACAGTTTTTTTTATCTTTGTTGTTTTATTCTGTAATTGACAAAGCGGATAAACCTCTGCAAGTTGGTAACTTCACAAGAATCTTGAAACTTTAAATTCATAGAAAAATAAGAGATAGGTTTTAAATTTGCATCTTACTTTCCATTATACTGATATAAAGATATTTTACTCCCTTATTTTGCTTTGTGGCATAAAATTGAGCACATTTTTGGCTAATATTCAAGGGCTTTATTTTCTCTTTTTTATGAAAAGCAAAAGGAAATTATGTAATGCAGTACTGTTTTATCTATGACTTGTGGGGAATATTTTAGGGGTAAAAATCAAGACAATGTAATGATTCTACCTTTAGTAAGCCACAGCTTAGCTAGGAGGTGAAGTTTATAAGAATAGAAAATAATGAAGCAGAGCACCTAACCATGAGCTGTGATGTAAAAAGAGGAATTAAAAGTAGTACTTGGTATGTCTGGGCTTCTCTTTCTGCTTAGAAGATGGGAGAAGAGTGGTCCTGACAAAGTGATTGTGCTTCCAGATCTAATGACTGGTAAGACAAAAGTGTGCATGATGTGCCATAAACACATAGTTTAGATTCTGCAAGTGGTTATTTTACAGTGTGTAATTACAGCAGCAGTTTGTGGAGTATGTAGAATTTTACTGTAGATCTGGAGTAGGCAAAGTGGTCTGGAAAGTGGCGAGATGTGCATGGGATTTTGGTGTATTCTGGTGTGTGTATACAGGATTATGAGTACCAGACTGTAAGATTGTTAGAAAACAAAACTAAAAAAAAAACAACAAACAAAAGACAGCAAAAACAACTCCTCAAATCCCTCATCGCAGGAAGCAGAGTACAGTAAGAGTGTCATGCTGTTCATGTGGTACTGGTGTCTTGAGGAACGTGTATCCCTCACCCCTCAGCTTTCTATACTCCATCCTTCACTGATGTTTCAGCAGCTCAGACAGTCCTGTGGGCAACTTTTAGTTTCTCGGTTTCTGCAGTGTGAAACTAATACTCGTTCTCATAATAATGATCAATACTGGAAGATGGCAGTGTCTTTTCTGAATGCTTAGGCTCAAGACATTTTGAAAATGTTTTGTCATCAGTTTCCTAAGGTGTGAGATTTAAGTCATGGTGATGCTATTTGTGAAAAGAAGGAGGGTTTTTTTTTGCTTAGAGTCACACTTTCCAATTTCAAGAGCTGAACTAGAATATGTGTTCCATGAATTCAGACTTAAACAAAAAAAGTATTTAAATCTAATACTGCAGAATCTCTTTTTGTGCTTAATGGCCTTAACAGAATACCATTCTTCCTAATGTCTGATTACAACTTTTGGAAATAGTATGCCTGAACTATGTTTGCAGGACTAAGAATTATTCTGTAATTTGGGTTCACAGAATGCCTCAAGTATTCACATATAAAGCATTAAATTTTCCACTAGGTGATGTTCGTATGGAGAATAGTACAGACAAATCTCCAAAACAGTTGTTGCAGTTCATTTCACTTTCTATGACCTATCATATTATTATTAAAATGGTCTTTAATGGAGATATGTGCATTTGCAATGCCTGTGTATAGTTGGATAATTTGAAAACTTAATATTGATTTGATCAGCTCAGTAGATGAAAGTTGTCATAATTTTATGTATGTTATTTTAAGATTAAAGGATTATGTTAATGTAGCTATCTGTAGTGCCATCCTCATATTTCTATTTGGTAAACACATGCTCAGATTAATCCAAGTCAAGCTGAAGTTATTTCTAGTTTGTATTAAGTTTTGTAAATTGGCAGGTTTCCAATACCGTAAGTTAGCAGTGTCTGTACCATACAATAACAGATAAATGGAATTTTGAGTCTGGTAAATGAGTGAATATGGGTTAGTTCCCAAGCAAGACAACTTTGAACATTGCCTAGAAAGATCTGCTTGTTAGTTTTCTTGTTTCCAGGGCCAGCCAGCATTGTGAGCATACATAGTATGGAATGTCATTAATCAGTCAATTGTCTGAAATGTCTTCTTGTTAACTGCTTAATCTTCAGAATATATTTTAAGTATTTGTTTTCTCTGCTTAGCTCTTTTCATTGATGGAGATGAAGCCTCCTATTTCCCGAGCAAAAATGATTCTCATCACAAAAGCTGCCATTAAAGCTATTAAGGTAAAATAGCAGTAGAACAAACACAAAACTGTAGCAGTAGCAATGTTTTGTTGTTATACTCCTAAGTAAATCTATGGGTTTCATGGTCTTGGCTTCCTGGATTCTAGTTGGTGTTAAGAATGTTACCTAGAAACAAGTGCATGATGAATTTCGTCTTTTGGTTTTAGACTAATTATTATGTACTGCCAGCTGGATTTTTTTTAATCATTGCTTTTTAATACTAAACTCACTAGGCTATTATTTTTTCTATGTAATAAAATTTTCAGTGTTGCAGGATGTAACTAGCACATAGTGGACTTGCTCTAAAGCAATATTTACTTTAGAAAGTAAATCCAGAAAGCTCCCATTAAGAACTCTACTAGCAATATGTCTTTTGTGTATATACTGATACACTTCTGACAGGAAGGAGAGCTTACTTAGCTCAATAACATTATTCTTTTAGGATGTAAGTGCAATGTTTTGTAGTCTTTCCTAAATGATAGTAAGTGCAAAGAGTTAAAATATTTATAAATGACGTGCCACTGTTGAGTAATGATACATTAATTAACATATTTGTTTTCCAGCTCTACAAGCATGTTGTGCAGATTGTAGAGAAGTTCATCAAAAAGGTAAAAGTTAAAGAATCTACTGATAACTGTCTGCATCTGTTACTAGACATTATTAATAATCCTAGTAAATAACCAAAAAGCCTTTTGTTATTCAGGGACTGAGGGAGAAAATTCTGTTTTGTTAGGATTTTATACATTTTAGTATCTCTTTTTCTATATAATTGCCTAATTTCAGTTTAGAATAGTGCATTAAAAAGCTGGGGAGGAAACTGCAGGAACTGAACTTCAAATTAATTTTCACTTGCTAAGATAATAGATATTTTGAGAAAATACAGTTTTCATGCTTGCTTAGATGTGTAGAATAACAGAATAGAATGTAATGCTCACTAAAACCAAAATCTGAGTGACAGGGAAGGTATTCTTTTTCATTCGGAGTTCTTCAGAGACCTCTAAAGAGAAGGACTTGGTATTAAATTCTGTAGTTTGGTCAGTTGAGTGTTGCGTAGCTCAATGGCAGAGTTGTGACAGCCTGTACTGTAAAGTGCTAGACTAGAAGATTGCGTATTGTGAACCTAAAAGTACTTCACAAGCAGTGTTGAGAAGGTAAAGGCTTCTTCAAGCTGTCCAGGTGTATTTGCTCTGTCCCAAATGGGAAAGCACATTTTTCTACTTTCTTTTCCACTGCTATGAAAGAAACAAAACTAAAGCACGTAGTCAGAACCATTTTATGTAGTCTACATTAAAAAAAAAAAAAATTTTTGTTTTACCCAAATATACCAAGTATAGGTTTCTTGTAAGGATGTGAGGGAATATATGCTACCTTGTTAGTATCATTGTATAATGTAAGTAATTTTTGTTTTTAGTGCAAACCAGAATATAAAGTCCCTGGATTATACGTTATTGACTCTATTGTTCGTCAGTCTCGTCACCAGTTTGGAACGGACAAAGATGTTTTTGGGCCAAGATTCTCTAAGAATATTACTGCCACATTCCAGTATTTGTATCTCTGTCCATCTGAAGACAAGGTACAACTATAATTTTTCAAGTGTTGTTGTGAATTGCTAACAGTGCTACCTTGGTGTTTCCACTTAGGTGAAAGCTGATTTAGTCTAAGGATTTTCTATGTGCATGGTAGTGAATGTTATTCTATAAAGTGGTTAAAGATGCTGAGAAAAATTGCACAAGGTGATAGTTAAATGAAAGTTTGCCTAACTTTGATCACTTTTGGTTTATCTATGCAAAAACTTCAGCAGTGTGACTATGCATGCTCCTTTAGGAAAAATTAGTATGGAATGTGTTGTCTCCCACAAAATTAAGTGTCACAGAAGAAGATGTGGTACTGTATGCAGTGAAGGTTCTTCTCCCACATATTAAAAGAAATCACTGTACTGGTTTCTTCAGTCTTCAAAAATTTCACACTTGAATTTCATTGCCAAGACTGCTTTAATGCCTCAGTTTTCTTAGTTTTGCTCAACTTACTGATAGAACAGAGGCTCTGAAAGTATTTGTGGTGGTTCAAGTTGCTATCAACAGAAGATGGCTTGTGTGTCCTCTGTGAGAAGAATTTCAAAAGACTTCCAAGATTTAAGAAGTATTTAAGAAGCCGCCAGTTTCCATAAAATTTCCTAGTTGCCCTTGTTCTTAATTGTACTCTGTGAGAGCAAAATGCTGGTTTTCTAACTTTTTAACCTAATTTTCTAACTAAGTGTTTGAAAAAGCTTTAATGCTGTTTGGTTTTCTGATGTGGAACATTTACACCTTTAGGCCTTGAATCTGATATTCTGGAGCTTCTGGATTAATATACTGGTGAAATATTGCAAACCCTTTCTTCTGAATTTGTAGCTAACATTTTGTTTATCTAAATTAATTGGACTATCCATCTTCTTTATGGAACTACATGATAACCTCACTGCTAAAATAATTAAGATTTCTGCTAGGGGGATAACACCATTTGTAGTGTGCTTGCTTTATGAATTTTCGGTATGAAAACAACATATCCAGCAGCTATGGTTGATACCCAAAGAGAATGATACTACTCTTTTTTAAATACTCTTTCTGTAAGATCAGTAATGTGACTGGAATCAGAAGTATTGCATTTATTAATTTTTCTGACCTCCATATTACTTTCAGGTCTTCTGGAGAGTTAGAGTACCCAATGCCAAAAAATGCAGTTTTATAGTTGTTTTTTGAGAAAAAATCTTACTAAAAATAGATATTTTAGGTTTTTCTTTATCTTATTGTAGAAAATATATTTGGAAATACTTAATCACTCAGCTTATGGAAGTCTAGATGGATTTGCATGGGTGTATATATAACTGAGTCAAGAAAGGCATTTTATTGTTAAAACAAGAGAAAAAAAGCAATTCATTCTTAGCTACAGTAGAAGTAAAAAGTACTTAAAATGTATAGTTGTGCAAGTCAGGTGAATTATGTATGCAGAAAGGAGAGGTGTATCTGTGTTGCTCTCTATTCTGACTTTCACGTACTTTTGTCATCTTCCAACTGAAGCAGCACATCTGTTGAGATATTACTGTTCAATACTAGGATAAAGAGGGAAAGACTGACTTCCAGCTTGTTCCTGAAAGCTTCATTGTTCTTAATGTTAAAAAAAGAAGTGAGCTTAAAATAACAGCTGACAATGGGGTTCTGATTGAATCTTTCAGTTAAAATGTTTTCCACTTGCTTTGCTGGTCATTTGAGTCACTGTGGGTTTTCTGGTGTCAGTGTAGGATTCATTGGGTTAGAAAAAAATTCAAGCAAGCAATCTTTTATCTAACATTGTTTTGTTCTATAATTTTAAGATCTAATTGCCTCTCTCTTCATTAAGATTTTTCCAGCTCATTTTCATTTTCCCTGTCTTGCTTGTCGCATTTGTTGTACATTTCACACCTTTATGACCATCTGTGAATAAATGATGGGGTTGATGTGACTTCTGCTATTGTATATCAAACCTGGATTTTCTGACTGTCCATAACAGTTTGAGAAAAGTGGCACAAGTTGCTTTTTATTGAAGTGGACAATAAAAGAAGTAATCAGTTTTATCTTTGCCACCTAAAAAGTGTTTCTGACCCATGTGACAGCTTAGGTGTTGTTAAATAGATAAGCCTAATAATGTTGAAATCCTATACTGTTCAAAGCTTTCTTCTCAACATCTGGAAGATAAATAGGGAGTTTATGAACTATGTATGTGATATTTAGTGTTAACGTTTGCCTTGTTTTAACAGAGCAAAATAGTCCGTGTCCTGAACCTTTGGCAGAAAAATGGAGTATTTAAAATTGAAATTATTCAGCCTCTTTTGGATATGGCAGCAGGAACTAGTGCCACTGCACCAGTGACAGAAAATGCTACTAATAATGAAGGTATGACTTACATTATAGCTTCTTTTAAAAGGATGAATGATAATAGGTTGTTTACTTAACCTAATTTACTTTAACTAGTTTCAACATGACTAAATTTACCAAAAGCATATTGCAGCTCAGATTCAGTTCTGGGCCCTTAACTACAAGGAAGACTGAGTTGCTGGAGCATGTCTGGAGAAGGGCAGTGAAACTGGTGAAGAGCTTACAGAACAAGTCTTTTTATAAAGAGTGACTGAGTGAGCTGGGATTGTTTAGTCTGGAGAAAAGTAGGCTGAGGGGAGACAGCTACCTGAAAGGAGGTTGTAGTGAGGTGGGAGTTGATCTTTTCTCCCAAATAGCTAGGAGTAGGACAAGAGGAAGTAGCCTCAAGTTGCAGTAGGGGAGGTTTAGATTAGTTATCAGGGTAAATGTCTTTACTGAAAGAGTGGTCAGGCATTGGAATAGGCTGCCCAGGAAAACAGTGGAGTCACCATTCCCTGGAAGTGTTCAAAAAAAATGTGGATGTGGCACTTCAGAACATAGTTTAATGGGAATGGCAGTCTTGGATTGATGGTTGAACTAGATCTTAGAGTCTTTTTCCAACCTTAATGATCACATGATTTTTTAATGATTCTTTGAAACTCAATTTTGTTTTCACAATTGTGCGTAGTGGCTGAACTCATTCTAAATAAATACTGGCACTGTACTTAAGCAGTTACCAGACAGTGAACATTTACGTGGAAAATATCTGATTTTTTTATAATGTGTATGCATATGTACATTCAGTCTTTTTGTGTGTGTCTGAAAAAAATTCTATTCTCAATTTTACAATGCTAAATTATTTTAATAACATTAGACTTTGGATAAGCTTTATCTTTTCTTTGATTCATCTTCATATCTGAAAATAACAGCTGTCAGTCTCTTTCAGGATGCAGCTCTGAAACATTTTAACTGGTGTTCAAAAGGCAAATTCTGGAACAGTAAATTTATGCCTGGCAGTAGGCTTTTAGAGAGGCTACTGGTTGAAAACTGCTGACCTAAAGACTAAAGTAATGATGTTCTGCCCACAGTGTTTTCACTGACCTGTTTTATGCCACTTAAAAAGCTGATAATGAGGTTACCAGATTGTGTATGAGAATGTGCATACCACAATTATCTTTTCTTAAGAAAGCGTTTTTGAGTTTGCACCCTATTTCAGACTTAGCTTTGGTAACCTTTATTTATAGAACTCAAGTATGTTGGAGGAGAACATGGAGAGGATGTGGTGTGATGGTAGACAACAAAATAATGATGCATAGTAGTATCAATGAAATAATTTCTGTTGGTGTTAAGGAAAGCATATTCTATTGACATACTTTCTAAACATGGCAGGCCAGGGGAAGAGAATGTCTTAGCATCTGAGCAGACTGGTGACTGTACTATTTCATTCTGATACGACAGATGAGTAGCACTGTTTTTCCATCTTTGTCTCATCACTAATAGCTAACAGGTTGGATACCTTCTGCCTAGATTTTCATGTACAATTTCAGTGGAATTATTCGGATGCACCAGGGGGGATAATTTATCTCTGAAATAAATATGCTAATGAATAATAAATACATTAATGCCTTATGTGAAATAGAATCTATTGAGCTCATAATGTTACAAAGTCTGCCTAGCTGAAAGAAAGAGAGAGAAATGCAAATTTTTTTCCCTTGAGCAAGCAAATATCCTTGTGAATATCTACAGGAAATAATCTGGGAGTTAATTTATATTTAAAAACAATCATGTATCTTTTTGCAGTATTTTTACCTAGGATCCGACTTTTGGGAAAATAATACTTAATACATTTGTCTTTGCTTGCTGTATGTAAACGCTGCAATTAGTTAAACTGCCAACATTCTAACGCCTTTAAAGAAACTGGTATTGTGAGGCAGACGTTTGATTAGTGTCTCAAACTGGAAAAGAAATGGTTCTATTAGTGGGTTTATTTTAAAGCTGTCTTTCAGTTTTTGAGTAGTCAAAACTAATAGCACATCTTCAGATGTGAAGCTCAGTGGAAATGGGTCTTTCCCTGGAAAAAAAAACCAAACAAACCAAAACCACATTCTTGTGTTAGGAAGATTTATCTACCAGATGCAGATTTGGCTTCTGCTTATGCAAAACTGGCATGTGAACAAAGGTGTTGAAATGATAAGATGTTCTTATCAAAGAAAAAAAGTTGTTTATGAAATGTGTTTAAAAACCTTTATAACCAGACATTTTAGGGAAAAAAATCTAGCAAAAAGGGCTAGGAAACAGACACTAAGAGAAACTCATTGTTGTACTTAAATATTAGATGGTTGATCTGAAATGTGCATACAAAAGAATGAGTCCTGAACTTTGTAACCAAAACTGATATCTTAAGTATATTGATACATACTTAACATTGTTATCTTTTCTAAATTTGTGCAATTATAAGTATTGACTTGTGATCTAAAACACCATACAGGACCAGCTTTTGGACAGGCTGCATTTCTTTGTGTTCTTGATGTGCAGATGAGAGCAGTAAAGGGAGCAGTTAAAGGCAAAATTAATAGAATATGCAACTGGGGTAGTTCACATAAGACTTTTTTAGTTAAATAATGTAGCAGGTTGACACTTGTTTTGAGCAGGTACATGTGGACCAAAGAATAGAATAAATGCTTTGGAGTAATGTAGCTCTTTCTCAATTCCTTTGAATTTATCAGGTTCACCACCCCCTCCAGCAAAGGTTCCTTCGGAGCCCCCTCAAGTTACTGCTAACTCAGTACCTACTGTGCCACAGTTGCCCAGTTCTGATGCCTTTGCTGCTGTAGCTCAGTTGTTCCAAACAACGCAAGGACAACAGGTACCCTCTTTTTACACGATTGTTGCATAAATGGGAGAAGCAAAACCAAAAAGTATCTAACATTTTCAGTAAAGGACTTGTGAGAGTTCAAGATAGTATTTGAATGATCTGTGACCCTTCTATTGACCAGTTAATGGCGTTAGAGAAAAAAATCTTTGCATGTTTGTAAGTAATTTGTTCTGAATTCAATCAGTGATGAAGTTTCAAGTACAGGCAGGAAGAATGTATCAAGCAAAATGTTGAGTTGTTTTGTCCAGTCTACTTAACTGTTCACAGTGTTGACAGGCCTGAATAGTAAAATCTTGGAATTTGCTGAGTTTTGCTACGGAAATGTTTAAAAAGTGACTTTTGGTCTTGCTGAAAAGTTCTTGCTAGTCCACTCAGGTTGTTTATGATGTTCATCTTGTGCCATAGGTTTGTTTGATGTAAAATTTATATCTTGCAACTGTTTCAATACTATATGTTTATATAAGAATACATGTTTAATACTACATCTGTTTTTGAAGCTTCAGCAAATTCTTCAGACTTTTCAACAGCCTCAAAAACCCCAGTCACCAGTCATAGATAACACTGTGATGGCTCAGGTTCAAGCTATTACTGCTCAATTGAAAACTACATCAGCACAACCACCAGAACAAAAAGCTACTTTCCCACCACCTGAGCAAAAAACATCATTTGACAAAGTAAGTCTTCGTTTGTTCTTTGTGTTTTAACGTTTTAAGTTCAGCAGAAAACTGATGGATGCTGCAGCATCCTGCATTTGTTAGGAGGAAAATGTTTCAAATTTCATTTCTTCTCTCCCAGTTTGTAGGTCAGCTTTCCTGGTTTTGTAGCCTTTGCATTTTCTAAAGCTGAGAAAACTGATTTTGGACAGTTTCTCATTCTGTATTAGAATATAGATTTGTGGGAGGTTTTGTTTGGTTTTGTTTGTTTTTTTGTCTAATTCCTGAGCTGTTAAAGTGTATAGAAAGGCTTCAGTAAGAAAGATCATTTGGCTCAATCTAATTTCTTACAGAAGCTACTAGATCGGTTTGACTACGATGATGAACCAGAAGCAGTAGAAGATTCAAAGAAAGAAGATGCAGCTCCTTCTCCTTCAGTTTCTCAGCCAGCTTTGTGAGTTTTGTGTCATAATTTAATTAACAAGTCATTATTCTAAAAAAATCTTTAGTTTAGAAAGGTGATTAAAATTCCAGTTTGCTGCCGTGCTTAGCTATTGTAGCCCCAAGTTGGAATGGTGTTAACAAATTCTGGTGGGTTGTTTTTTTGTCCTTTTATTTCAGTCATCTCATATACGTATGACACGTTGCACCATCACTTGAGGAATGTGTTCTGTAGAAGAAAACACAGTTTTAGTTTCAAGATGAGTTCCATGTTTTTATTGCACAACCAAGTGTGTCAGGGCATTGTTAGTAATCAGCTGAACTGCTTTGCTGGCTAGGGACAGGGTGCTGTTCCAGAAGTTTTTACTTGGTAGTTTTAGATACTAAAAAAATGAACTGGCTTTGCAGCTTTACATTCTCAAACGTTAAATACCCATGCAAACTAACACACACTCCTACTTCCCTTTTGATATGCATTATGATAAAGTCTTGAATTACATGATCACATACTAGTTTTTTCCACAGGACCTCTCTCTCATTCAGTGCACAGGCTGGATGGTGCTCAATATCTGGGTTAGTCAATATTTCTTTTTTTCCTGCTTCAGTATGTGGCCCCATGTCTTACTTTTTGTATATGCCATCCAAACCTTGCTCTCAGAAACAAACTCACTAACTCTGTCATTAGCTTTCTTATTGTGTTTGTTGCTTTGAGGACTTCTGTGTTCCACAAATAATAGTTAGAATGCATTTAAAGTAAATTGGTAGTATTACCCCTGTAATACAGATGGAGCTCTAGAGTACAGAAAGATGAGGTAGGTCAAACATAAGCACTGCTTGCGTATGCCAAACTAGAGATCATTGGAATAAACTTTTCAGCATGTTTATGTTCTGTTTGCAGCACCTCAAAGCCTCTATTGTATAAGATGCCTCTGAAGACTAGATTCCGGTAGTTTTGTTTTGGGCACACAAAATTAGTAATACTCCATATACAAAACCAATCTGTCCAGAATCATGTAAGAATTGCATGGAGCCTGTGTTTTAAAATAATACAAAATTCCATTTCACCTCACCATGAAATTATTTTGCCTTCCTAAAGTCTTGTTCAGATTCTTGTACAAACTACATCTTGTAAACAGGTTGTATTAACTGTACAGACTTCGTTAATTACCTGAGCACTGTCCATTCTGTGTGTTGAATCAGGAGGTGAATGGCATTACTGTAATCCTTGTGAGATATACGTATCCCTTTATCTTCTGGCCTACAGTCCTCCCAAATTAAAAGGTGTTTTACAGGAAATTACAGCCAGTTTATTTTTCTTGAGGAAAAGTCTTACTACTTTTATTCCCAAAAAAGGAACTGGAAAGGAAGAAAATTGTCCTAAGTTGGACAACCTTCATGAAAATTTCCATAGACTGAGATCTTTAGCAAGATCATATAAATACAGGGGGAAAGGAGGCTCCAACCTTTACATAGAATTTCTTTAAAAGTTACTCTCTTACAGTGAAGAAAAGATAAAGAAGTTGTTACTATTTCTTTTTGTTTTAACTTTTTTGAGAAGAAATGAGACCATAGTAGAGATAACTTTCTGTTTAAATTTGAATCAAGACATAGAAATGTGTAAAATAAAAGCAAGGAATTTGCGTGTGTCTCACTGTCTCACTGAAATGTTACTGCTTTTAGCGGCTTTCCAGGAGAAGGTATACAACAGCCAGTATTTCCTCAAATCCCAAATATGGATCCCTTTCAGCAGCGAATGATGGGAATGCAGCAGGATCCAATGCGCCACCAGGTAACTTCAGGGATTTCCCTCGTCCCTCTGTTGTGTCACATTGTCTCTTTTGCCGTCTTCGGTGCAGAAGTAAGTGGTGTTCCTATTAGTGAAGAGAAAATGCAGCTTAGCCCACCAGCTTTCTTAGGAAACGTAGTTTTGTTCTCCATTCTAGTCAAGCTTTAAAGAACAAGGTTTTTGTTTTCTGCACTTAAAACACTTGACTTCATCTTTATTGGGCCTCTGGTCTGTCTTTGTGGCTTTAGAGCAGAAGTATAATTTCTACTTTGGGAAAGCTAATGCAATTTGGTTTTTTATCCTTATCTGAAAGTTTTTGTTTTTTTCTTCTCCAAAGGTTCCACTTCCTCCTAATGGGCAAATGCCAGGATTTGGTCTCCTGCCTACCCCACAGTTTCCCCCTATGGCTCAACCTGTGATTCCACCACCAGCACCTGTGCAGCAAACTTTTCAGTCTCCTTTTCCAGTACAAAGTGAATCACACATGCAAAAACCACATCAGCAGGTGAGGACCTGTGGCAGTAAACAGACTAACCTAAATGTTTTTATACAGGTCTTTCTCAAATATGCGTAGTTTGTTCAGGAGAGGAAATTTCATGATAACCATGGAGAGACATGGTTGGGAGTGTAGCTTTATATGAGAGAAAGTTGGAGAGCTGCAATGCTACATGATGAGTCTGGTATTTCAGAAGTCTAGCAAAACCAGGATATATATGCTTCATGCCTTCTTTTTTTGAAAGAGGTTGGATTGCAATTGAGCTTTCCACATCTCACTTTATCTCATCCCTCCTTACCTGCCCTCTTCATTATTCAGGAATATTTTGTATGGATTGCATTATGGAGACTAAGGTTTATGCAGGACAAAGTGTGTTCTAGAGTGGAAAGGTGTAGAAGACCTTTAAATGTCCCTTCCAACCCCATGCATTCCATTATTGATCCCATGATTTGATGTGGGAAGGGAGAACTGTACTAAACTCATTCATGTGTGTCTTTTTAAAGCATACTCTTGCAGTCTGTGTATTGTTTTGATGATTTCACTGCCTTGTTCTTCAAATTTATTGTGTTAACATGGCTTAAACTAGTTTTCTATAATATCCTGGAGAGAAGTTTTCTACTAGACCTTCTTTTGACTGTGATTTTGATGACAGAGCAAGATCCACTGACTTTGAGGAATATAATTAGATTTTGTGGGGATATATGTGGTCCTGAGATGGACCAAGATAGGGGAAAACAGTAATTTGCAAATTACAGAAGAGAATTTTGCATAAATTATGTCTATGATGGTTTTGTAGTGGTTGTTTTAAGTTCATGTCCCTGTTGGTGACTACAAAGTAATGGTGATGCTTCTGAGGAGAGTTGTGTTACATTTTACATATGTTAATATCTGATACCATTTTAATGTTATGTAATTTAGTCTAGGCATAGAATGAAATAAAATGCTTGGCTACTCATCTGTAACACCAGTCATCTTAACATTTTAGGATATAGAAGTGGAACAGCCACCTATTCAGGAGGGAAAACGACATGTTTCTGACAGCAGAAAGTCAAGATCCAGGTCTGCATCCAGGTAAATTAATGAAAGTTCTCATAGTGAGGGTATGTATTATAATAAGTATTGAGTTAACTTAAGGAACCAAAGACCTGAAAACACTTTACTAATTCTGAATAAGTACTGAAGAGAGTTGTGCTGATTATTTGGAGCTAAGAGAATCTGGTGCATGGTTGTCCAGCTTCGAACTGAGATAACAGTAAATAGCTGAGAGGTGAGCTAAGTTCTTGAACTATTGGTGGAGCTCATTTTTGATGTTTTAGGATACAGACATGTTGCCTGTGTTTTGTGTTGGCTTCTTGGGTGCCCTGCCCAGCATTCCTTTGAGGTTGTTTCTAGTAAGCACACATTTATGCTGTATAGGGTGGATTCTATAACTGAATGCCAAAAGACACATTTAACAACAAAAAGTCCATTTCAATTTAACCCAAGTATTATTTACAATAAATTACTGTTTGCTTACTATTCTTCATATGAACAACACCAGTGGAATTTCTTGATAGTGAAAACTGTCACGGGCTTTGAGTTGCCTTTCTGGAAGAGAGGGAAAGAAAGACCCTTCTGATCTCTTACTTCTGAGGGAAGTTGTGTATAAATATAGCTAAATGTTGGATGTGCTTCAGTGCAGTCATAAGAAAGAGATAAGTGAGTCTTAAGACTTGTGCACCTCTTGAAAGTTGTCTACCTTCTAAGGAGAATTGGGTATCTATACAGTTCTCTTTTATGCGCAGTGAGTAACTTCCATGTCTACCAAAACAGAGTAAATTTTAGGGAAGCATAATATGACAGTTCAGTTTTGTCTGTGCTCTGAGGATACGATTCTTATGAAGAAATCTGTGATCTGGTGTAGTATGGGACTTTGCTTGTCACAGATCTGGCTCCGGCATCAAAGCAAAGCTGTCTAGTTACTTGGGAGTCTTTGCCAGGTGTCATATGGCCTCGGGCTGTGACTGGCTAGCTTTTTTGGACACTGGAATGGGCTGCCTGGGGAGGTGGTGGAGTCGCCGTCCCTGGAGCTGTTCAAGGCAGGGCTGGACGTGGCACTTGGTGCCATGGTCTGGCCTTGAGCTCTGTGGTAAAGGGTTGGACTTGATGATCTGTGAGGTCTCTTCCAACCCTGATAATACTGTGTTAATACTGTGTGATACTGTGTTAGATCAGATATTAGGAATATATTTTTTAACAGCAAGAATAGTCAGGCATTGGAATGGGCTGCCCGGGGAAGTGGCTGAATTGCCAAACTTGGATGTGTTTGAAAGTTTGGATGTGATGCTTGGGGATGAATCTTGTAGAGCAGGGGTATTGATTTGACTTGGTGATTCTGAGGGTCTTTTCCAACCAGAATCTTTCTGTGATTTGTGTGACTTCATTGAAGGTTTTCTTTGCCTTCCAGACCTTGAATGGTTTACACCTTGAAGCTGATGTAAAATGCAATTTCACTGGCAGAATTTTTTAGTTTCTTTTTTTGTTATTCTTCTGTAGAAGCAATAAACATTTTCCTCATTGAATTAGATGCAATTCTTTTCTGTGTTGATGTGGACATAGTTTTGAAAGTCTAATATGAAATTAATGGAAGATAAGTTGAAAAATTAAGATCAATAAGATACTGTAATTTATTCTGGTTCTAAAGTCACATTAATGATCTTGGATTTTGTTTGTGTTTTTTTTTTAATGTGCTATTGACTGGACTTTTGATGATCATTTAAATAGGTATCTGAAATAGTTGCCTGCCTTTCAGTGTCTGGGTCAGAAGGATTGATTAGAAATATTTGTTGGTTTAAAATAGGTCACCTAAAAGGAGACGTTCAAGATCAGGCTCCCGATCTCGAAGGTCACGTCACCGTCGGTCTCGATCTCGGTCCAGGGATAGACGCCGACACTCTCCTAAGTCTCGGTCACAAGAAAGACGTGAACGTGAGAGGGAGAGAGAGCGCAGGTCCAAAGGCCTTCCTCAGATCAAGTCAGAAACTGTTAGTGGTAAGTTTACTCTTTGTTGTTGATGTAATTCTGCAAATTCTTGTACTATATTTTTCAGATGCACATCTTCCTGATTAATATGTGGATTCTTTTTGTTTGTGCCTGGTATTTAATGGAATTTTCAAGTTGTGGAAGTTTAGGATATTACAGTAGCTACTAAGCTTGTGTAAGCTTGAATATTAAGAAGACAGACAGGTACTTTAGAGAAACTCAAAATGCCAAAGAAATACACTTCTCGTATCCACTAGACTTTTTTAAAGAAAACTTTATTGTTGACAAGTCCACTTACCTTCAGTATGTGACATCTGCTCAGAATATCACAGAAGACAACTCTTAACTTGAAATGTGATGCTTTAAAACTTTTTTTGGTTCCTTTCTCTTTGGTGTAATGTTACTCATATGTGGCTTCCAAGACCTGTCCAAAAAGAGAAAAAAGTAAACTGTACAGCGATTCATTTTCTGAACTGTTGTAAATCTGGTAAAAATTAAAATCACCACACATTTCCTGCACTGCCTTTACTCATAGTAGACAATTTGGCATTTCTGGAATGTCTCCAAGTCAGAAATATTTTGATTGTAAAATGAGTAAAGAAACAATTGAATCACCAAGTTTTTCTTTTCCTTCCTTCAAGACATGTAAGGTAAAACAGAATGAGCAACAAGAACTTCAGTGCATCATTATGTTTTTTCTAATGATTCAGTATTGTTGTCTCTCCAACCTGGAGGGAAACTTTGGCCTGGAAATTGCACAAGATAATGTTTGCATCTCTGAAATAATCCTGGGTTTGGCTGTGTTTATAGACAAACTTGAGTAGTTGTTTTCTGAATATTAATGGGAAGTGCATAATATTCTCTGGAGTCACGAAGTAAAATGAGACCATTCTTTTTTATGTAAGATGGACAAGAATTAAGAGTTTTAAGTAGGCAAAATCTTGTAAATGACAGTGCCATTATTTTAAGAGGATGGCAAAGGCTTAGTAGCCATTCATTAAAAGCTCACTGGCATCTCTCCCTGATTTTGTCACATAGTGCTTTTTGGGATTGAAGTTTTATATCACTTAGTTGTGGAAGTGAAGATGAGTTGTAAATGTTGCCATAGTAATCTTCAGCATGAAGTTGGTTAAGCATGCTGTTTGTATCACTAATTTTGCACTTGGCTGTTGAAAGAAATGGCACTGAATAGGTCATTGAAGAGGTTAAAAGTTCGGTTGCTGTGTGTAGTTGAATTATCACCACATTACAGTGGAGAGTTTTGCTAGTAGTGGGTATATCACCATAAAGAATGTAGTTACCATCTTGACAGATTAGAATATGCATTTTAATATTGGGTGTTTTTTTCCCATTTTGAATAACTGATTATTTAAAAATTACTATTTTGACATTCTGTCATGTGAAATGTGTGTTACTAAGTGCTCTTACAATCTCTGTAACTTTTCATAGTGTGCAGTACTACGCTTTGGGTAGGACAGCTTGACAAAAGGACGACTCAACAGGATGTTGGGAGTCTTTTGGAGGAGTTTGGCCCAATTGAATCAATAAATGTAAGTATAAATGGTGCAGCGTAATCTGTTTCTGCGTGCTTTGATTACAAAAAGGCCTTTCAGACTTTTTAGAAACAGCTTGTCTTTGAATATGTTCTGAAGAGTTGAGAGCTCTCAGTTCCTATGTGGTTGTAGTTTTAACATGTAAAGTAAGTTAATTTGGCTGTTGTGTAGAAAACCAAGAGAGCAGTTGCTTTAGTTTCTTGCAATTTAAAAATGCTCTTCAGATAATAGAGAAGATGATTCCATTTTCATACAAATCATCCTTTTTCTGTGGAGAATTCATTGAGAATGGGCTGTTGAAGAGGTGGGTATAGAATTGCTTGTCTGTTTCATTTTGTGTGATTACAGAACTATGGACAGCCAGATGTTTTTCTTGTTTCTCTTCTGTGAAACACAAAGAATCACAGAATGGCTTAGGTTGGAAATGACCTCCAGCTGCCCTACCATGAGCAGGGATATCTCTGAATTAGACCTGGTTGCCCAGGGCTTCACTGTATTTAAGGATTTTTTAAAAATGTAAATGATAGTTGTTTTGGTAGCTATAAAGTGTCATAAACAAACAAAAATAAATCAATACTCTTTCTATTCCTAAATTTTGTAAAGTTGGCAGCTTGTGGTAGATGGAATGAAGTGGGGTGCGTCTTGTTTCTTTTAACAAAGTGACTAATTGCTATGCCACAGCGTTCATATGAATGTTCCTGTTTAAGAATTTTAAAGGATTACATATGCAACAGCCATCCATATTCTCACATGGAGTAGAGTTTAGCACTTTCCACATAAGTTGCTTTTAATTTGCTAGACATTTGTATTTCCAGATTATTAGGCTGGTTATCCACCTCTTAAGCTAACATTCTCTTTCTTAAATCCATAATCCTTTTAGAAACACCTGCTGATGTTCCAGTTTACTGCAATTGAATGGTTCTATGTTTACTATTTTGTGTGGTAGCAAACCTTTTCTTTTTCCCT
This sequence comes from Pogoniulus pusillus, assembly GCF_015220805.1. Classification (NCBI taxonomy): domain Eukaryota; kingdom Metazoa; phylum Chordata; class Aves; order Piciformes; family Lybiidae; genus Pogoniulus; species Pogoniulus pusillus. Next base: position 15,697,712 of record NC_087275.1, on the reverse strand, counting down.
TAAAACACTCAGATGATACCGCCTAGAGGATGTGCCTATATTGTAATGGTTCATAGACAGGATGCTTACCGTGCCCTGCAAAAACTGAGCCGAGGAAACTTCAAAGTCAATCAGAAATCTATAAAGGTACTTTTTGGAAAATATTAATAAAATATTAAACTATTCTAAAGTTACTGCAGTTACTGTAACCCTTTTTCAGTCTGTTCTGGACTTGGGAGGTATTTTAGGCTTGTATGCATTCTGAATATGATATTCTGTACATTCCTGTGAGTGGACCAATGTCTTCAGAAATTTTGTTCTGTGACTGGTGGGCCTTGAAAGATTGCCAGTAACTGTCTATTTAAGCCAACAAAAATTCTGTTCTTGTCATTACAGTGGACAGTAACCGTGTTTTTCTTGTTGATGGTTGTTTGTCTATAACTGAGTGTAATTATATATGATAATCCTACACAGAGTACTAATAGTTCCTGTTATAGCACATCATGTTAGAATGTGACCTTGTCTTTTGAAGGAAAAATAGAATTAATCTTTGTGACATTAGAAAAAACTGCCTTTAAGCATTTTTAAATTGTATTCAAGAGTCAAGCCAAGAAATAAGAACTAAACCTGCTTTAAAAAAAACTTTTATTTCAGTATTTTGTACCTAACCTGTTTTCCCTGCTATATCAATTAGAGTATTATTTTTGCTTTTTAGCCACAAATGGCAATGCTGTTCTATGAAAGCTAAGTATTAAATCCGTTAGAACGGAAACATCTTACTGACTGCATGTATTCTTCTCTCCGAGATTGCGTGGGCTTTGAATAAAGGAATAAAGCCAGATTACAAGCAGTATTGGGATGTAGAATTAGGTGTTACTTACATACCATGGGACAAAGTGAAACCTGAAGATCTTGAAAGTTTCTGTGAAGGAGGAATGTTGGACAATGAAACTCTTAGTCCAGGTAAAATATTGCTACATTCAAATACTTTTTATAAAATGCCCTTTGTGCTGATGTCCTGGAGTTGGTGTGGCTGATTTTCATGACTTTGAGGTGTGTATGAAATCCTTGACATGGCTAAGAAGTGCAGCACCTGTAACCCCTAACTTGGAAGGCAGTTAACGACAGCCTGACAGGCATTTGTCAGGAGATGTGCAGCTGTGTTAAGAAGGCCTGAGCTAAAAATGTAGGTGGATACCATGTGACCTATCGGCTGTGCTGGTGTTTCCCCTTCAATATAGTGCACCATTCTAGAGTGCTGTACTGAATCCCAGAACCAGCTTGGTCCCTGCCTCCATGGTTTGTGGGAGGCACCTGTTGGCAAAGGAGCCTGCCTTTGGACTCCTTGTGTAGCACCTGAGGTGACAGCAACTCTGTGACTTCTAAAGTGCCTGTAATTTTCACACTTGATTTTCAGTTCCTTTAGCAAATCTTATATTAATAGTAATCCAATAGATTTCATGCTACTTCATATGTAAGCAGTGAAAATATCAGAAGTCTGTGGTTGTATTGAGAAAATAACAGCTGTTATCAGCAGCCTCAAAGCAATTACAGGCTCCAGAGTGGCATAGAGTCACTAGTGTGCTGACTGGTGCAACTGAAAAAGTAATATTAAATTAATGTAATACTTAAAGAACGTAATGCAGTTTCAGTTTTTGAGTTGGCACTCTAGACTGCTCTTGGTTTTAACTGTTGTGTAGTGGGCTGTCTAGCTATGGAAACATTTCAGGATTTTGCTGTTCTTTCCAATTTTCCTTTGTTAGATGGTGAGTATTCTAAATGATTTCTTCATGATAAAAACATAAAAATGAATTGAGTGCATATTTTAAATGAAAGTTTAACAAATGGCAAACATAACTCAGTACATTCCAGTCTTCTCAATACTGTTCTTTCCCATAATGCCTCTTCATTGATCCCCTTTTTATGCTTAGCTGTTTTTCCCCAGGATACTCTGACAAACAACAGAAGCCATATTTCTTCTGTAAAATGAGTTGAAGCTATATGTAATGTCTCCATTGTGCTACAACTCTTTAATGTCGCATTCTCCTTTTCCTTGTTCAAGACTGGAAAATGCTGGGTTGGTTTTTTTCAGAAGTGACTTCTGAAATTAGTGAAAAAGCTGCTGTCTGCATGCTTGAGAGTGAATCTGTTTAAAGCTCGTCCCAAAATACCCTTACTGTTTTGGTTACAGATGATGTGTTTCAGAGTCCTGGGCATGTATAAATGCAGTCAGTGCAAAGAATTGTTAAATGACTAATGGAAAGAATAAAATTACTTACTGTCTTCCAGTGACTTGCTGTGGTGTGTTTAAAGTGATTAAGAATTCTCATTGTCAGAAATGCATTTAGCTCTGTGCTTCTCATTACCTGAATATTTTCAATTACATCGTTTTTGTAAACATCACAGAAGCATGGTAGTTTTACATGCCAATACTTAACTGCCTGTCAACTTCTTAGTAAGCTGATACACACGTGTTTGGTTTGGTTAATTATTTTTTGTTTGGGTTTTTTTTTGTGTAGAGTGGAAGGGGATTCCCAAGAAGTCTGAAAACGAAGTAGCTCAAAATGGAGGTGCAGAAGCTACACATAATGAACCAGTGTCACCTATACCTAAAGCATTACCTGTTCCAATTCCCGTTCCTATGCCTGCACCAATAACAGTACCTCCTCCACAGGTGAGAGTTGCTTCCCATTTGCTTTGGATGTCTAAAAAAACCCTTATTTTAAATATTAATTCCGTATGACGGTAGCTGAGTTAGGGAAGAACTGCAGTGGAATAGTAGCTAGTGTGTGTGTTTGTTTTTGTTGTCCTTGATTAAAAATGCTCTTGTTGGCTGACTGCTGTGATATCAATTTATGTGGATAACCTTTCTGTGCCATAAATCCTAAAATCCATTATTCACATAAAAGAGCAATACAGCCTCCTAGACTAATATTCATTTTTGTCTAAGTCACAGTGGCAGTGAAAGATGCGGGAAAAAAAAACTCATATCTGTTAGGGTTCAAATGTTTTGTGCCCATCCAGAGCAGAGAATCTGTGTTGATTTCAGTGAAAAGTGATAAAGTTTGTATGTACCAGAACAGCCCTGGGAGTGAGTCAGCATGTGGCTGGCGAGAATGATGGAGGATTAGCTCCAAAACGTGCTGCTACTCTACTGCTAATGTGGACAGGCTCTGTCTGCCAAGTCTTTGTTTGTTAAGACTGCTTCTAGTACCTGTTATCTCAGACCTCTTTGTATTAATAGTCAGAATGACATCCTTTTGGTTTTATCATGGCTTTTTTTCCCTGTTTTTCTAATTAATTTTCTTCACTGTTGCCATAAGCTGTAGACTTTCAAAAATAGACACATTGCTTTTGTGTCTGTTCATACTCTGTATGCTTGTCTTTCAACAGCCTGTGGGAATTGAATGTGAACATTTTCATACTCTGTTGTTATAATGGTTCTTCAGTCAAAACTAATGCTCGATGTTCATTCATTAAAAACCCACTTTGAAAAATTGCCATCATGCAATTTAAGTATCATGCAATAATGATGATTACTTCGTCCAGTGTTTTATAATCTCTATTTCATTTAGCTCAACTTACTGACTGATGTATTACTACTCTTATGGGAATCATGTCTTTCTTGTCTGTTAAAATAGTAGCATACTTCCCCCAAATGCAAGAAAGTGTAAATAGAATCATAGAATCAACCAGGTTGGAAGAGACCTCCAGGCTCATCCAGTCCAACCTATCCCCCAGCCCTAGCCAGTCAACTAGACCATGGCACTAAGTGCCTCATCCAGTCTTTTCTTGAACACCTCCAGGGACGGTGCCTCCACCACCTCTCTGGGCAGCCCATTCCAATGCCAATCACTCTCTCTGTGAAGAACTTCCTCCTAATATCCAGCCTATACTTTCCCCGGCACAACTTGAGACTGTGTCCCCTTGTTCTGTTGCTGGTTGCCTGGGAGAAGAGGCCACCCCCCACATGGCTACAATGTCCCTTCAGGTAGTTGTAGACAGCAATGAGGTCGATCCTGAGCCTCCTCTTCTGCAGGCTAAACACCCCCAGCTCCCTCAGTCTCTCCTCATAGGGTTTATGTTCCAGGCCCTTCACCAGCTTTGTTGCCCTTCTCTGGACATGCTCCAGCACCTCAACATCTCTCTTGAATTGAGGGGCCCAGAACTGGACACAGTACTCAAGGTGTGGCCTGACCAGTGCTGAGTACGGGGGAATAAGAACCTTCCTTGTCCTACTGGCCACACTGTTCCTGATGCAGGCCAGGATGCCATTGGCTCTCTTGGCCACCTGGGCACACTGCTGGTTCATCTTCAGCCTACTATCTATCGGTACCCTCAGGTCCCTTTCCTCTTGGCTGCTTTCCAGCCACTCAGTCCCCAGCCTGTAGCGCTGCTTGGGATTATTGTGGCCAAAGTGCAGAACCCTGTTTTACATCTTGTGGGAATATGATTTCGAGATTATAATGTGGTAGACACTCAGAAAATATCAAGAAGTCAAATTATTTGAAAATGTATATAATTTAGCCAATTATGTGGTTTGAAAACATAGTGTATCGAATTCCGGAAATGCTGTAACGTATTGTTAGTAGGTGCACACATAAGTCAGATTTCTGAATTCAGAATTTTATTAGTCATTAGCTGTATTAAATAGTAGTGATTTTGTTTATTTCCCTTAAATCTCTACTGAAAAAGGAAATGTAAATTAAAAACCAGTTATAGAGTAGATTGAGTGTGCTAATGGCTTGTTTTGGCCTCAGCAGCTTTAGCTTTTTATTATGTCAAAAAAACTTGTCACAGATTGAGGCTAGATCAGAGAATGGTATTTAGTCTTCATCTTTGGTTTTGCTGTGAACTTTTGAATTTTATCTTACTTTATCAATTGAGTTGTCTTCTGTGGCTGTAAACTTACAATTGTTTTAATTTGCAAATATTTCTTAAATCTTACAAATTAAGTTCAGCTGTGATCATGTAATGGTGTTAGTAGTAAAAGTAACATTATGTAATTTGCAAATGTGACCTGATACCTGAAGGAAAAAGCTCATTACATTCCACTTTATTTTGTTTTGCTCTGTGAGGTACTGATGTGTTTTTGTCCTTTCATACTAGTAGAACTGCTTTCATTTGTGTTGGCCTTCAGTGTTTGACTCTAAGAGGCGGAGAGGTTGTTAGGAGTGTAGGGTAGCTGCTGATGCTGTCCAGCTTGGAATGTGCATCAGTACAGCAATACCAGATTTGTCAGTCTGTCCTCTTGACCTGCCCATTCTGGTCCCTGTGATTGGAGAAACAGATTAGATGTCTGTGACACATTGGAGCAGGCTTTGTCCTGATGCAGGCTGCGGTGAACAGGCATAGAGCTGCCTGACAGATGACCTCAGACAGGTTTGACTGCATGATTCCCATAACTCTCTGTTTTCTCACTTTGTGACCTTCTGTTTTGTTGTGCTTTCTCCTCCTTTTTTTCACTCCAATCCCCTCCCAAGTTAACAACTCTCCCTTAATTATTTATTTCCAGTGTTGGTCCCTAGGTAGCATTCCCTACTGAGATTTGCTGTGTATTATACTATTACCTAAGTAGTACTTGTATGATATTCCTGGAATATGGTACTTACACACTGTTGACCTCTCAAGGAAAGTACTTTTGCCCATAAGATCCTCAAACTGCCTGTCTGGTTGTCTCTGAAGCTTGGATGTTGATCATGAAGCACCCTCTTAACCACAAACAAAATCTAGCCATTCCTTATGCCTTTGTCTAACATGTCAGCTTCTCACATTGTTCTCTCTTGACTGGCAGTTTCTCATGTTGTGCTTAGTAGCTTCTCATGCCCTTTATGTCCTTTATCATGAAGCTTAACTTTAGGCCAGGACCTATTCAGACACTTTGTGATCTGCCTATGCTCCTAGAACCCCACACTTAAAGGTATGATGGGAAGGAGCTGCATCACTGCTTTCTGTGGTGGAGCCTGAATGTGCCTTTTATGGTATCCTGCTGCATGGACTGGACACATAGGGATGGAGTCTGGCTCTGCTGGATGTTACCTGTGAGTTAGTTACCTGTAACTAACTGTGCATTGAGCTGAGCTTTTGCTATGGCCACTGTCACCTTAGCCCATGAATGCAGCCTCTGCCTAGTAAGGCACTTATTAACATCCTTGTAAGAGGGATAGGCTATGTAGGTAAGTCTGATTCTTTGGCTTCATTGGTGCACACAGCATCTCTTCAGCCACAGGGCACGGTTGTTGGTAAGATAGGTGAAACACCTCTGTTGTGTCATGCTGCTAGAATGAGCCCTTTTCTTGCCTATAGATTCAGATCTTTGAGATGTTGCTGAATCTGGTCCCACTCCTGCAGGTTTGAGTAATCCACCTCGGTGCCCCTCTCTGAGGGTAGGTCTGTGTTTAAGTTATAGCACAGTGTCCAAGATCAACTTCAGTCTGTGACTGGTTATCGCGAGTTAGTTAATAGCACTTGTGGTACCACTTGTGTTCTGTGTTCATTGACACAGTTTGAGGCAATTGGTGTTACTCTACCAAAACTGCCATTCTTTTACAGTGAACCATGGCTCAGGCTTTGCCAGGGTTATACGTTGAAATCCAAAGGGTTTGCTGTGGCCACCCTTTCCGTAAGTTTTCCTCATCCAACCCAGTGTTACTTTTCTTCATTTAATGAGTTTTCAGCCACAAAAACAGGGTTCAAGTCGAGAGTGTGTCTCCCAAATGTCCTGATGTATTTCTCAATCCCATATGCTCCTTCTCCCTGTAACTAGATGTGGGAGTGGTGCATTGGTCTGACACCTATCCTATCCCCTTCTTACTGAAACTAGCAGACTCCTGCTTTCCAGTCTTCTCCTGGAGACTCCAGATACACTTAAATACATATTTACTTGTCTTGGAGCACTGTAGGTAAACTGTGCTCCTTTAGTTCACAGGGCCAGTGATTCTTCTTCAAGTCTCAGTCTGAGGTGTGCAATAAGAAATAGTTGTACCTGGACAGAGGCCAGAACTCAAGACATGTTCATTGAGATGCACCTGGCACTTTGCATTACAGTTACTGAGAGGTTAGTTATTCCTCTTTCCAATGTTACTAGTAAAATATCAGGTTTACTCAGTATGTATTTTCCCCGTTAATAAAGGGTCTCTCTCATAGCATTTTTGTAACTTTGTTTTATCCAGTTCATTAGCTGTTACTCAGAAACTGTTCACCAGTCCTCTGTGTTTGTGATCTGTCAATGTTTATTAGCCATCGGTTCCATCTCTTTAACAGAGAAACTTAACACTCCAAATTGTGTGTTAAATCAGATGCTGTGACATGTATACACAGATTTTTATGGCCTTCCTTTTTTCTTTCTGCTTAAAGGGTTTAACATGTTAGAATTATGTATTAGAGGGTTAACTTTTTAGAAAAAAAAAAGTACAGCAGTTAAACTCAAATAAGTAGGCAAAGAATATTCTCTAATATCATTCTAAACGAGCTTTCTTTGAGGTTACTTGTATCTTCATTCCATCATAATACTATGCTTCTCAAGACCTCGCATACATGTGCTTCATGCAGTTTTCTCAGCTTTTAGCTACTTAAGGGCTGACAGTACTTAGCAAGTTTTCATTTTTTTTTCTAAAAAAAAACACCTTTTTGCCTTCTCCATACCCCTCCTCAATTCCTTCTGCTGCATACATGCTCTGTACATGAGTGCTTGCTTCACAGAACACCACTGTGACCACAGATCTGTCAGTGTGTCCAGCTGCTGTTCTTTGAGTGAGTGACCTGTAAAGCAAACAAACAAATCTGTCAAGACCATTAGGTTACTGTGGTTTTGGAGCACTTTTGCTAAAGCTTTAGCTGCACTTAATGCAAACACCTCTGGGGCTACTCAAAGCTTAATGTTCATCCAGACAGTCTTGGCCTTGGAGGGTCCTTCTAGATATGCTTACCTGTGCACTGTTGGCTTTGTAAGGTTCCTAATCCTCAGAAGGTCCAAGGTGCTCCTTTCTTCTTCTGTCTGAAGTTTGGCTGTTGTTCACCTAACACCCCCCCTAACCGCCTGCAGAATCCTGTTATCCCCCATGGTGCCTTCTGCAACTTTTGTCACCTTCTCACATTGATACCTGTCATGTCTGGCAGTTTCTTGTGCCATATCCATTAGTTTCTCACATCCTGTTCAGTTAGCTTAAGTTTAGCCAGGGTCTAATCATCAGATTATTTGAAACCAAAAAATAACCAATTAAAAACTCGAAAAGAGAAGTGTTGGTCTACACCAAAGTCTAGTGAATTAAAGCCTGTTGTAATTAACTGGTTTTTAAGTTAAAATAGTGCAGGTTTTCAGGTGCTTCATCTCACTATGTTGGCCATTAGGAAAGCACGTAGAATTTTGAAATTGTATTAGGTGCTTGGCAGCTCTAATATCTTCTCCAAATTTAAGGAGGATATTTTTTGGGTTTAATGCCAGTTCTTTCAGTTTTGAGAATAAAAGAGTAAAGACTTGACTCCAGAAATAAAAAATTAGTTATGAGGGGGATAGTAGTTCTGAAATTTGATGGTCATGGAGGTGAGTCAGTCATGATGAGTACATAGCTCTTCTTTTGCTTTAATAAATCAATTTTAAATGCAGAAAGTATATTTATTAAACTTCTTCCTTTCAACTCTCACACAGTTAATGTAGTTTTAATAGTAAGCTCATAAATATGAGGCTAAGGACCAGTGTAATTTAAATTAGTTTTCATTCAAAGCCTGATATAAATAAGAGTTAAAAAAACCCATGACCAACAAAAACACACACCAAAACAAAAAACCCAAAACAACCAACCAAAAAATAACAACGAGACAAATAGTCACTGTAATATAATCTACAGACTCGGGTAGTGGTAGTGAAAAATTAAAAAGGTTTTTGATTGATCCAAACTTGTGTGCATTACAGTGTGTTGTGCTGGATGGTAAAATTAATTCCAGCTACTGTGTAAAGGGTGTATTTAGGTGAGTTCCCAGCATAAATTAATATAGATTTACCACAGAGATTTTTTTTTTAATAACAGCAGTGAACAAGATCAGTGTTGATATATTTTAAGTTGTAGGAGTATTTTGACTGTTAAATAGACAAGTTACATAAGTCACTTTGTTGCAGAGTAATTTGAGGGAGCTTCTTGTTTTGGTGGACAAAGCACAGAAGACAGCAGTCCACTACCACATAACAAATAATCCTGTCAGTCTTAAGGTAACAGTTCTTTCCCCTTCCTTTTTTCTTAGGTTCCACCACATCCATCAGGTCCTCCTGTGGTTGGTGCACTCCAACCACCTGCTTTCACAGCACCTTTAGGAATCCCACCTCCTGGATTTGCTCCTGGAGTGCCGCCACCACCGCCACCTCCATTTTTACGCCCTGGTTTCAACCCAATGCATTTACCACCAGGTATATTTATGTATTTTTAGGAACATTCAGTCCTTTTTTTCTTAACCCTATAACAAATTAAAGCATCTGCCATGTAAACTGCACAAATGCATTTTGGTAAAGAGGCACTGACTGTTAATATATACTCTTTTATAGGCTTTCTTCCTCCTGGACCACCACCTCCTATAACTCCTCCAGTATCTGTTCCTCACACTCCAGTAGTAAACATCCCAAATTGTAAGTGTTTAGATCTTGGGCAGCAGTAGAAGGAAGCTATCATGGCAGCAAAACCACTGACTTGTGTATTTTTCTTTTTAATATGTCAATGCCTTGTTTCTTAGCTACAGCAGCTGGTGTGAATGAAGACACTACAAAAGATTCGTCTGTAGGAAATCCCATCCCAGTGGTTTCTGGAGGCAGAGGGACTGGTGAAACTACCGATAGTTCCAAAATCTATGGGACTGTTCCACCTCCTGTAGCACCTACTAACGTACCTGCTCCTGTCACCCAGGCTATTCCGCTTCTCGGTAAGTTCACGTTTGTATGCATTCTTCAGTTTATTGTTCCCTGAATTAGAAATACAGTTTTGATTTTGCTACTGACTTAGAGTTTGTGGGAAAGTAAAACACATTTCTCTAAACGTGGTGAAATTTCTGCCCTTCTATTGGGCTCATTAAGTTTTAGAGGTTTGATTTTTGCACAGAAGCAGCAGTAAATTTTTTCTTCTATTATCAAAGGAACAAAACCCCCATAGCATTTAAGTTACAACTTTAAGACAGAACAAAATGCTGTCTTCTAAAAATTGTAGTTTATATCATACAGAAAATGAACTCGCAGCGGAACAGAACACCTCTATGACATACAAACTGTGTTTTAGGCTCAGCTAATCACACGTATAAAATTAACTTGGAGAAGCTCAGTATTTTTAGGGTGGTTTTTATGTCTGAAAATGTGGTATATCATTATGTATGAAATAAATTCTTTTAATAAAATGAAAACAAAAACTTTTATTTAGCCCTGCAGTATTATAGATTTTGAACCCTTTTAATCAGTGTTTATTTAAATATTGCAGGCTGCTATTTTTATAAGCAAAACCAGGCAAACTTTGGATATCTCACAGCAATTAACTTTCAGAACATGATGTGAACTTGGTTAGACTCCTAAAGAGAGTGTATGCCCTTTAATGTTGCAGAGGTCTACTAAATACATATTTTATGGTGGCCTTTTGTTGGTCAATATACTTGAGACTTGTTTTCTACAAATTTTACAAAAATCCTACAAATTTTAATGGGATTATTACATTTGTGGGACTTCAGACCTCTAAACGAATGTCTAAAAAATGAATGAGAAAGATAATTTTGGTTTAGCATGATTCTGCCCAGAACTTTAGAGCATACACTGAATAAAACCCCAACAATTTGTCTCTGTGAGAGCTCACTGCTCTGTGGGATTTGATAGCTAAATTTTCCAGCTGTGATTAGTGGTTTTTGGATCTTTCATGCTGGAAACTTGACATAACATCCTTTTAAAAGGCATTTTTTCAGAATGTAAAGAGCTACTTCTCTATGAAAACCAGTCTGCTTTTCTAAAATCTATCAAAGCAGATAAACCAAATAATTCATTGGTTTTAGAGCATCTTGGATCCCTGGCAAACAGAGAAAATACCACAAATTTACAGTGACATCCTGGACTGGGAAAATTTTGTAACAATAAGAATAATTAGACAATACATTTAAGATACTCACCTTTCAGGGATAAGTTACACTTTTTATAATTGTAATACACTATTACCATTTTTTTGGAAGTTTCATGGTACATCTTGCAAGGCATTCCGAGACTTTGGAATGTTTTAAGTTACTCTGCAGTGGCTATGTCACTATACACATCAGGGAAAAAAAGTTTTACAAAATTAAGATTGATGTGAAGTAAATTACATACCCATATTAGTTACTTGGACAGTAGCTTTTGTTATTACAAATTCAAGGAAGATGAATTTGGTAAATTTGAAGATCAGGAACTTGCCTTGGTTTTATTAACTTGGTTATGAAGTAGCCAAGGCCAGATGTCTGTGTGGTCAGAGTGAATTCTCTCAACATTCAGTCTCATCAGCAAGGGCATAGGAAAGATTTTTCTTTTCATGAATTGCATATGTGAGCTTACAGTGTCCTGAAGTAGTAGCGTAGAGATCTGTGTGTTTACCTAAGTAATAGCACTAGTAAAGGTTTGATGAGTTTCTTATTTCAAGAAGTAATTTATAATCAAGGAGTTACATAAAATCCATCCATCCTAACTTCTGGAGTTAAAGGGGGGCTGGTCACAAACTGATACGAGATACAAGAAAACTCAAAGGCTGTAATATTTTACATGATGAAAGATAAAAGGCTAGTCTCTATTGTCTTTGCTTTTAAAACTCTTGGTAAGTTAACACAAATGAAACTACCTTCTTAAAACAACTTGGATTCACTTATCAAGTGAACTTAGGCCTGCATGTGAGAGTCCAGATCTGTTCTCTCTTTTTGCTGGAAGAAAACCATGAAAGCGGTAATGTTATCCACCACTCATGCTGATCTGGATAGCAGAGAAGTGTCACTTGAAGTCTTGCCCTCACCATCCTCTGAGTTCAAGAGCTGGCCAGGGTTGCATCACCATTCAGTCCTTTCATTGTGGGATGTCAGGTTTCACTGCTAGGGAAATCAAAGCACGGGAAACAGTGTGTCAGTTTCACCACGTGTACGGGCAGGAGATGCCATCTACATGTGCATCCCAGTCCCTGAGCTCAGAAGCCCTTGCCTATTGGACAATATAAACGTAGCCTTAGTGTCTGATATTATACAGGTCAGATGCAAATGAACTGGACTAAGTAAATGAGTAGGCACAGCATCGCCCTCAGATAGCCATGAAGTGCAGGCAAGGGACATCAGAAGCTTCCAACTAAAGAACCTCATGTTCACAAGTATATGGTTTAGCAATTTGAATAGATGACTGATCATGTGACTGATTTCTCACAGTCTTCAAACTGCTTGTTAAACATTCCCATGATGTGGCTCTCCAAACTGAAATAAGAAGGTGGAAGAAAGATTTGTTTGACAGCATCATGAAGTATGTCATGAGGACTCTGCCTGGGGAAATAGGGGATGCAAGGGGATTGTGTAGTGTAACATGAAGAAGAAAGAAATGTTATTTGGATATTTGGGCAGGATAGAAGAACTTCAGCAGGCTGAAGTCAAGGAATGAAGATTGCTCTGAAGAGACTGTTATAGAAATCTAAACTTAACCTTGCTTGAGCACCCTATGGGATCTGTATAAACACAGGAACTCTTTTCTAATTTTTGTAACTTCAAAATGAAGTTTATCCATCTGTCCAGTTTTTATATGGAATATACAAAGTAATTCAAAATGGATTATTGTAAGATTTCATATGCTTTCTTGGTAATGTAACTTACCTTCTGTTTCATCTCCGCTAATTTCGTTTGTTCCTCCAATGTAATTCTTTCATCACTTCCAACAAAGACATGTTTGTGCTTCAGAGGAGTGATCCCTCTTGAATGTCGTGTCTGAACTTTCTTGTGCTTACACTTCTGAAAGCCACCCTCAGGTTGTTTTGATCTAGGTGTATTCCTGATCATACTCATTGCTGTTATAGCTTCTTGTTCTTAATGTGAACGAGATTATCCAGACTGTAACAGGTTTCATGAGTGTGTGCTCATATGTAATTTTTAAGTGATCTGCAAAGCAGATATTTTCAGACTCTTTTTACATGTGCATACTGCAGAAAGCGACAGGCTTTTAAATAATTATTTGCCAACTTGTTCATAGTGTTGAGCAAATGCTGTTATAAATTGCTGCTGTGGATGCTGTGTCTCAAATATTCAGATTCTGTGATCTGTTACTTTGATTAAATGCACTATTGCAGTTTGTAGGTCCTGGTCTAGTGTTCTTTTTACCAAAGTTCTTACCATGATGCTTACATATTCTCAAAGATGAATTATTCTGTAGTTCTCATTGAACTCGGAGTTCATTGCCTGTTAGTGCATGCTGAATTATTCTTTCCTCCCTTACTGGTTTGTTTTTAAGCAACTACGTGGTCTTTCTGTAACTGCATTAAACTACAAAAGACAGACTGCAATATTCTCTGAGCTCATCAGAGTATTACTGTGTCATAAAGCAGATACTTGTTCCTTCACAGGGAGGATGAGCTTTTTATTCATACTGGAATAAAAAAATCTCAACTTGTGATAGCTCATTTAGAAAGCATAACAAACCTACTGTTTGCTAGACATGTATATGACTGTTGCTGTCATAATGCTACTGAATGAGAATTCAGAGGTAAGGGAGCATGAACTCTCAAGCACCATTCATGGAATTCAGTTTTGTCCTGATGATTCCCTTGACCAAGATATGTTCAGTGTTTGTTTTGTAAAGCAGGAGCTCTAGAAGGCTTCGTATTGGTAGCTAATGCTACACACATAATGTATTTTGACTCATGTCCTTGTGTAAGCATCTTGTATTAATGAAGAGCAAGCTTCTACTGGCTTCAGTGATGGACAGGAACTACCCTGAAAAAAAGTGGTATTCATGGCAAGTTACTATGCTTAGGCTTCATTCTTTACAATCATGGTTTTGTCTAAAGGATTCTGTACCAAAGTCCAGGAAAACACAAAAGACTTGTCCCACTGTCAAGAATTTCCAGGTAGCATTTAATAATGTTCTGGCTTTAAGATGCCACATTCCCTAATGGAGTACAACAGGAGAATTTATGTGGCATGCTAATTGTTGCAGAACATCATCATCAAACTCAGAATGTAAACCTTCAGCCTATTCTGCTGGAATCATGATTTCTCTTTCTCGTATGTCCGTCAGATTTCAAAAGGTGGTGTATTTGAAAGAGGTTTGCTGTCTCAGGTACAGAAAGCACCATTCCTCCAGTTGTTGTCTTGTAACAGTGCAGATGAGAAATAATTTAACAGATGGTAGGAAGCATTGTAATCATGTACTGAGCAGAGTTCAGTTAAGAAAAAATGAAATTAGATGCCGCATTTCTTCACTAACGTCAGCATTTCTAACACTGATAATTGTCACAAGGGAGCATGGGGTTTGTCCAGCCAGGAGAGAAGATAATCAGAAATGGGATTACAGTGACACAGAAATCTGGCTTCTTACTTTACTTGGCAAAACAGTAAGGATGATGGCCTCCTGTGACCTCTCTGAATAAAAGACACTTCCTCTGGACAGCTATGACATTTTGGGCTCTGTCTTAAGAGTAGAGTGCAATAATGAAACTTTTGGCATTGTGTGGATGTACTTGCACCTCTGAAACAGCACTCATGGGTGGCGATGTTTTTGCCCAATACATGTACATCTGCCTTCCTCATTGTAAACATTCATTTCAAATTCTGAGGACCTTTCACTGTGCATCACTGGTACAAGTTGCAAATAAAAATAAGGTGTGAAAGTGGTCTATATTTTTACCCTTTTGAACAGAATGTGTTATGTGCAAGGTCTGAGGATTGTATCTCCAGCCATAAAAGCCCTGTCATAGCCAAGTTATGGAGAATAAACAGCTGGTGAAAGGGATGGTTGTATTTCATACCCATAAGCAAGAAGACAAGGTTAACTACTACCAAAAGGCTTAGAGTTATGCATGAAATACAGGCTCCTGCACATAAATTCCCTCACCTCTTTGCACAGGTATGAGATAGAAACGATGGATTTTATGACCGTGGGACCTCTGGTACTTCTTTTTAAGTTTGAGAAACTGTTCATAAGTTTTATATGCTGTCTTCCTCCGTCTCAGACAGCAAAGGACTTAAAAATTTCCTAGCCACTGCATGTGTGATCTATACCACAGATTTTACTGATGGATGTGTAAATTGTGATTTGGTGTCTGATTTGTCAGCACAAAGAGGAAATGAATAGTTCTTTCTACAGTCTTCTTCAACCTCACTGTTTGAATGGCCTGACAAAGTAAAACATGTTTGACTACCCTGCTGATGCAGTTCAGATTGAAAGAGGAGCTTCATATACTGTTTACTCTGCTGCACTGCATGTTGTGTAGAAATCAAGTTAAGAATTTAAATCAGTTGTATTTCTTAATCAAACACACTTCCCTCTTGCTGGTGTTGCTGTAATGTACGTCTACTCTGCTGCTATGGAGCAGAAGCGTATGCTTATTCTCTTCAGCTCATTAGTTCTCAGTTACTCTTTCCTGCCTGACTTTAAATCCTCTGTGGAATAGTTTACATACCAACAAAAATGTCCAAAATTCAGCAAAACACAAATCTTAAAGCTGTTAGCCACATGTCTGTCTTGTCAGATCTGTATTGCAAAGTCACAAGAGGAGTTTAAACTAGGTGCCATACAGCCCTGGCTATGCAAGAAGGTGGAGGGAGGGCTGTGCCTTTTAAAATTAAAAAGGAGAACAAACAAATGCAACCAAAAAATGCACTCTTCTTGCTGGAACATTTCTTTCAAAGAATGTGGCCTGTCAAGCCATGTCTTAAAAGTGACCACTTGGAGGGGAAGGTAAGATGATACCAAGGACTGGAAGAATATTCACATCATTGTTGCCCAATCCCTCTTGGCCAGCACAATATAATTCCCCTCTAATATGAATGTAATAAGCACTCTGATAACAACATCTCTAACAGAAAACTTTTTAAGCATAAGAAATGGTGTGGTGAAAGGGCAATGTGTGTTTTTCAGAGAGCTCATCCACATTTGGGATAGAAACACTAAACCAGTGAAGGAAGAGGGAAGCTACAGTAGCTGAGGGGAAGGTTACTGGGGGTGGTGGCACCACTGTGTTCATTCAGCTGAAATCAGAATGCAGTTTCCATCAATGACACTGCAAAGTATTTAATTCTAGTGTTTACCCCTGTACTCAGCACCAGTGAGGCTGCACCTCAAATACTGTGTGTGGAATTGGAGTGCCTCACTGCCAGAAGGGCATTGAGGTGCCGGAGCATGTCCAGAGGAAGGCAGGAAAGCTAGTGAGGGCTTACGAACACAGATCCTATGAAGAGCAGCTAAGGGAGCTGCGGAGAAAGGAGCTGGAGGAGGCTGAGGGGAGACCTCATTGCTCTCCACAGCTACCTGAAAGGAGGTTTCAGTGAGGCAGGGGCTGGTCTCCCAGGTAGCAAGAGACCAAGAAGAAATTGCCTCAAGTTGCACTATGTGGGGTTTAGACTGTATGTTAGGAAAAATTTCTTTGCTGAAAGGATCATTGAGCACTGGAACAGGGTGCCCAAGGAAGTGATAGAGTCACCATACCTAGAGGCATTTTAAAAGATGTTCAGATTATCTCAGTGCTTTGGGACATGGTCTCACAGTTGTGTACAGGGAAATGTGAGGTTATGGTTGATTTGATGCTCTTAAGGTCTTTTCCAGTCAGATGATTCTATGATTCCAGTTATTTCACATTCCAGTTTAACCAGG
The DNA here is from genome assembly GCF_015220805.1 of Pogoniulus pusillus. Classification (NCBI taxonomy): domain Eukaryota; kingdom Metazoa; phylum Chordata; class Aves; order Piciformes; family Lybiidae; genus Pogoniulus; species Pogoniulus pusillus. Next base: position 15,680,920 of record NC_087275.1, on the reverse strand, counting down.
GCAGCTTACATGCTTTAATTTTTATTAATATATGTAGAAAGAAAATGTTATAGTCTCACCTGAGATATAAAGGAACACAGAACAGATTAGCACAGATTTGTGCTTGTTGTGCTGGCAACTTTTGATTCCTTTAAATTTTGAACTGGGAGTTTGAAAAACACCACGTACTTTTGCAGAGAGTGAGCTTATTTTCAGGTACATAACTGCTAGTGAGCAGAAAGAGCAGATAGACCCAGCACAGAGCTTACAGAGAGCAGGAGACAACAGTGTTAAGAGTCCAGACAACAAGGAGGCACAGGAGATAAGCTGGCACATGCTTATGGATATGAAGTGCTCATCTGGAGCTTGGGAAACCTTGTTCATTTTGCCTTATCATGTTGATGTCAGCTGTCTTTGGGCTGCGTTTTCTCAAACAGTATGTTTTGAGAGCTCAGGGTTATTTTCCGCTCTTGCGCCGATCGTGCCAAAACAAAATAATCCAGAAATAAATGTGCCAAATAATTGGGTGCTGGGTAGGTGCTATAAAAGGTGGAAATTTGTGTACTGAAAAAAACAAACCCACAAAGCACTTTTTGTTTACAAAGTTTATTCTACTGAAATGAAACTTGGTTGTATCCCTTTTCTCTGGAACAGCGAATTGAGCTGTCTCTGATTTCAGGGCTCCTACCCCAGCCCTGTTCTGACTTTACCCCCCCCTTCACAGTTTGCTGTACCTACCACTTCTTCTGTGTGTTGAAAATCTTACTGATGACGAGTTCAAGTCGCAAGTATTTTAACTAGATGTGATTTTGCTGATATTTACAAGAGAAGAGGAAGGTTTGAAAGCTAACTGAAGGAGGAGACCTGTCTCTAATTAGAAGCCTGGGAAGTGTAATCTATTAGGAAGGTGTTTTGTCAGCAGTCAGATGAGGAGGCAAGACACAGAGCTGCTGGAGATCAGGAAGAGCTCTGACCTGCAGAATAGCAATGGCTTTTTCACAGAAGGAGGCCTTTGGGATGTGATTAGTTACTGCCATTGCAGTATTAATTACTTCCAGCATGACACAAACTTTTGTTTAAAGATGAGATGCTCTACAGTATGTAAGCTAGCACAGGAAGATTTGCTCTGCTGCCCCACCCTTATTTTGGTGTAACTTTTATAATCAGAAGAGTTTCAGAGTGTTTTTGTAATTATGACAATCCTTCTTTTATGCTCCTGCCAGCCTCTGATTGTACTTTGTATGTATTCTTCTTTGTTTCAGGTACTCAAGGAGTTGCACCGCCCCCACCAGCCCCTGTTGTTGGGTTGCAGACTCCATCCACTGGCCTCTTGGGTGCCCGGCCTGGTTTGATACCACTCCAGCGTCCGCCAGGAATGCCACCGCCACCTCTGCAGCGGTTTCCCATTATGCCACCACGACACATGCCTCCCCACATGATGCACAGAGGGCCCCCACCAGGGCCAGGGGGCTATGGCATGCCTCCACCCCATGGAATGAAAACTCCCTTCCCACCACCAGGTCACTTTGTGAGACCTGGGGGCATGCCAGGAAGTGGGGGGCCAGGAGGACCTGAGGAGAACAGAGACGGGAGGCAGTTTAGGAATGACAGGCAGACCTTCACGCCTAACAGAGACCAGGAAAGGTTTGGAAGGAGATCTTTTGGAAATCGGGTAGAAAACGATCGTGAGCGCTACAGTAACCGCAGCGATGACAGAGATCACGACCGACTCAGTAATCGTGACAGGCGAGACTGGGGACGGAGAAGCCCGGAGCGGGACAGACACAGAGACTTGGAGGACAGAAACAGGCGGTCCAGTGGCCATCGAGACAGAGAGAGAGATTCAAGAGATAGGGAGTCTCGCAGAGACAAGGAAGAAAGCCGAGGAAAGGAAAAAGCAGAGATGACAGACAGGGCAGATGGTGACAAAAACCACGAATCTCATAGCAGCAAAACTGAAGACGCAGACATTGTTTCAGAACTTGCTGCGGGAGAATCTGAACCTACAGGCGTAAAACCTGTTGAAGAGTTAACACCTGAGGCTACCTCATCTGTGGAACAAGCAGACAAGGATACGGGCTCAGTGGCGGAGGCTCCTCGCTAGCGACTGGAACTTGCTGAAAGCTGACAGTGACATTTGTTGGGAGTGTAGAGCTTTAGAGTTGTACAGTCTGCTGTATTATATTTGCTTCTGCTTCTATCACAGCCCCTCAGTAGTTGGTGGGGGAATTGTAAGCAATTTGATTGCTTCCCTTCTATTTAAAATAGCCACAACATAACATGACATACTGAAGATATGATTAAAATGTTACCCATTTTTGCTGTAACTTTTTTAAAGTTTTGACTTTAAAAAGTTTACAAATCAGAAGTAGAAAGTGCTTTCTATTTTTTTTTTTTTTTTTTTAATTTAAGAAAAGGTAACGGTGAAAGCTCCTCAAAACAATAGGGATGTGTTTTTAATAAACTCTATTTTCGTAACAAACCTTAACGTGTGCTATTCTTCCTACACTGCACTGAAGTGGAAAAGGAGTGTTCAGCATCTTAAAAGTTTGAACTGTTCTATGCTGTACCGCAGTCTAAATTAGACTGTTTTGTTTATACTTGTTAAAAGGAATCCATCTGTTTGTGTAGCTATTCACAGAAGCAAATTTTTATTTGTAATAGTCATCTTGGGGTTTTTTTTTTTTAGGTTGCTGCAGTTTAATGATCTACTTGACCATACTAGATAAAAGTTAGTGGTTTTAAAATGTTAATTGAAGAGTTAACTGTTTAGTGTTTGCAATGCAATCATTTTTTAATTTTATCCCCTCTCCCCCCCCACCTTTTAACTGGGTCTGTGGTAAATGTTGTCCTAATTTGCCTTTTCTAAAGAGGTGGACACCTTCAGACATACTTTAAGTTGCTCTGCTTGTGATGTTATAAAACTGCTGGGTGTGGTGGGCTCGGAAGCACACCAGTACAGCGTCTTTTTACCTGGTATTGATGCTTTTTGGAAAGAAATCTAAGACACCAAAACCACAATATAAAATAACCTGTTTTTTCTTAAACAGGGCCAGGAAAAGGGAGGGAGGTGGGGGGAGGGTGCACGAGGATTCCAAAATGCTGCCTCTTGATCCTTCACATGAATCTGGGTTGCTGCCCTTGAGTGTGTTAGGGATGTGATGTCTACCTCCTGTAATCCTGCAAGAGGTAGGTTTAAAATCTTTACCCACCAAATGTACCTAATTAGACTGATGGACAAAGGGTGCATATTCTTGCGTTTGTGTTCCGTTTTACCATCTCTCCATATCAGTCAAGTAATGCTGTCAGGTTTTAAGAGGGCAGATGCTAAATCTTGTTGGTGGGCTCCTCAGGCACTTTTGCCAGAGGGCTGCACTGAATGCAGTCAGAGCCCAGGCACATCTGCCCTCACACATGGCAGCCCTGTTGCTCAGCCAGCACCAGGCTTTCACTTGAAGCTTGTTTTAACTCTAGAAGCTTAGAGGAAAATTTGTATGAATCCTGTGCATATTTCATTTTTTTTCTCCTTGATATAGGTGTGTTCTACTTTTAAAGTTGGGTTTTTATCCCTTAAGTGAAGGGCAGCTGTTTTTTTACACCAGTGCTTTTTGACAGCTGCTCTGTGGCAGAGGAATTTTTCTGGGGGGAGGGGAGTGGGAAGGCAAATGTGGAGTTATGGACTGGGGAAAGGACATATATTTTTATGTTCTCGCAATAGCAGAATAAAGAGAGAAAAAAAATCTGTTTACATACCTTGTAGTGAGCTCAACTTCCATGTGTTAAAATTTGTGTCCTTAATGTTTGTTTCATGCTGGGCCAGTGGAACTAACTTTTTCTCACACAAAGCCAGACATTTGTCTTATGTTTAAGACTTGTCTTAGTACAAATTGCCATAATTCTGTAAGGAGGTAGGATTTTTTAAAATGAATACACTTTATTAAAAGATTTGAAGAAAAGAACGAAAGAGAAGGCTTTATCTGTTCACACAAATGCCACCTCGTCTTTCCATTTCCCTTATTAGGAGTTTGAAAACAAAGGCCAGTAAAACCAAGGAGCTCCTTTGTGGAACTATTTCTTGCTGCCTCCTGAAGCAGTGGCTTTGTAAGAAGCCTACCAGCAATACATCATCATTACAGCATCACCAGTGTAACTGCCCTGCGCCTTCTGCAACTACCACATTTCACATTGCTGGCTTTAGACAAGCCAGAAATCTGTAGGTAAAGATTAATCAGCTCAGTGCAAGCACCCAACACTGATAAACACAGTGCTAGCAGTGTAACACCTTGGTTATTAAGCCTATGGCAGCCAGTCACACTGATTCATACATAAACCTAACATTACTCCCGTGTCTTTCAATACAGCCAGGCTAGTGTGCCCTCAGACATTTAACAGGTTTGGGAGGAAAGCTCTGTGTACAGCAGGCTCTCAGAGCAGCAGGGTTCAGCACTGACAAGGGAGAGGAAGCAAGCAAGAGCTTCCAGAGCTCTCATTCCACTATAGGTCAGCCAACTGCTGTCAAGTTACTTTTTTTCACCCTGGGGTAAGGTGGAGACTATGTAATTGTCCTCTGAACTTCTGAAATGCAAAGAGGTGATGGTGGTATTTGTGGGTGTTCAGTGTTTGGTATGCCCAGACTTAAGGGAGCTGGAAGGTGCAGCTACTATCTTTGTTCTACTGCAGCAGAAGCAGCAGAGTGTAGACTAATGCATGGGAAGAGGTACAGGTGGGTAGAGTGTACACCCCCTTGTTTGCCACCTGCAATGAATGTAAGTTGGAAGTGTTCTTTTACAGTATTCTTGCTATACTACCAAAAGCCATTTGTAACATACTACACTGAAATCTGAGTGTCTAGAACTACAACCAACTACTTCCATGAATATCTTTTCTGTACAAGATAAAGGAATGTTGATACAAGTCTTCATTAAAATTAATAATCTCTATTAAAAGACTTGGAGATCTGTGTTTAAGAAAAATCAAAACTGGCACAAATATACAGTGATTACACTGCTAGAAAGCTTTATGAAATTAAATAGAGATTTCTGGCTCTGCAAATCCTTCTCAAGGAAAGACCCATTCCACACTAGACCCTCCAGCGTAGCCTGAAGGAGTTTGCTTCATTCACCATGTTCAGGCTTTCACTGCAGAACAACCCTGCAACCAGAGGTGCACAAGGACACATGGAGCTGGACCATTTTGTGTGTTTGGGTTTCCTTAGGTGCAGTGACATATGCAGGTCATACAACTCCCTTACACTTCACAGCAAGGACATTTCTGCAAAGAAGCACTTGCCCTTGTGTAGAGGAAACCACTGGCTCCAACATGCAGGAGGCAAGGTTGATGCCTCAGAGCATGGGATTTGATTACAATAGAATACATGACAAGGTAAATAAGAAATATCCTGACTGAGCTCAAGTCTAGTGTCCAGGAAATTAGCTACTGACTTGAGGAAGTCCAAGCCTACTCCATGTAAGAAAGTCAGCAGATGGGTTTATTTTGATAGAGACAGCAAGACCAAGGCTTTTACCCAGCAAGTTTATTACACAGGTTTCAAACCTACAAGTGCTGCAACTTTGCCAGGAGGAAGCCCTGATACATACAGTGCCTACTGCTCTTTGGTGAGTAGTCTTGCCAAAGCTCATAAGGCTAATCCTCCAAATCACACTGGGTTACTAGAAGTTTGCCTGTTCAGGTTGTGACCTACTAATCTTCATTACAAAGAACAGGAGTCCAGTCAGTGAAGTTATACTTAATGGTTACAACAGATGCTTTAGCAGAAGACTACAGAGACATTCCATCAGGGTCACTTTAATTGCAATATACAACATACAAAATTAAGTCAGTTTTCACCAGTTTAAGTGATACTCAGAATGCAGAGTAATAATGAGATTAAGTGATAAATCTTGTTTGCACAAGGAAGGGCAAGTGCCAACATCTGCAATGGAATACAGCCCATTCTTCACTGTCATTTTAAACATTCCAGGTGCAATACTTAGCTCTTTGCTATCCCAATTACACCACAAGCTAAACGAGGACCAGCATTTCCAGTTATTTTGCTCTCATTGTCTCCCCCTCTACCCAGGTCATCGCATTTTTCATGGACCTAGAAGAGAATTAAAGATTTCTTAATTCATGTTATTGCATAACTACATCACATTTTTCCTTATTCACCTTACTAGCAGCAGTGGCAAGCAGTACTGCCAGCTAGCAACTGGGTGTTATGCAACAGTACCTATTGTAACTGTACTCAGTTTTGTTAAATGCCAAATTGACACACTGGCTAAAACTCTTTAAACTTGTCTAAACTTGTCTGGAAGTCATTATACCCCTATGTTTCACATTCTTACTAGTCCAAAAGCAAGCCTGGACTTAACATTCAAGGTCACCCTCAACACACAAGGCTGACTGCTCCACTTCAGGCCAGTTCCTTCACCAAAGTGCTCCACTACACATCTCTCTGCTTCCTGTTTCATGCAGAAGCACAGTGGCTTCAGCACACACTAGAGTCCCAAGGAAAACAAGACTGACAACGCTCACGTGTGGCTGAGTCCTCTCTGGCTTTGCCTCCCTCCTTCCCACTGAAGCCATGACAAGTTAAGCCACCAGACCAGTACTAGTGAAAAGCATGTCCTGAAGTGCCCATTACCATGCCTTTCAATGACAGCTTTTGTGCCAGACTGCCAGTTCCCCCCTCAAATGAAGCTGCCTCAGTCACTTGGCCGGAAGAAGCAAAGTTAAATGGAGAGGAACACCTTTTAAGGCAGACAGAAAACCAAAGATCTCACGACAGTGAAGCACCATACTATTACAGAGGCCTTCCAGACACTTTCAAAGAACTCCCCATGTCAAAAGTCTTGTGCTGTAACAAACACCAGCAACTGGCCTCCAGGATCAGAAAGTCTCCATGCGCTGTCAAAACTGCTCTAGACCTCTTTAAAGCATCCAAGTAGGCACCAAGACACTTACCACCATGGTACGTCCAATGATGCAATGTGGCCCACTGAGAGAGACGAGAGAATCTTCTATTGCCACTTCTGCCACTCCTCCTTTAGCGGTCACATTGCCAAGGTCTCCCACGTGTCTACAGAGATGCAAAGAAACTCACAGAAAACTTGTTTGAGTTGAAAGCTCCAAGTACAGTCAAGCACTCTACCACCTTAAACAGCACATATGTTCTACCACCACTAGTTAGAATAGTGGAAGGGTGCAAGGTTAAGTCCTTTAGTTCAAGGGATGATTAAAATTCAGTCCTAATTAGAACTTGAAACTACAGGCTAATCAGCTCTGGGGAAAGGAATGCCAGTGCCAAACAGGCCAAAACAATGGTGTACAAGTCACAGCCAAGAATTCCCTCCTCTGCTCAAAGAAAATCTCAAATTAGGCAAAATAACTTCCCTGCACATATGAAGTTTGGTGTGAACACCACTGCTGTTCTTAAAACCCTTTAACACCTATCACAAATCAGATATTCCACAAGTAGCTGCAGGCTCTAGGCTTAAACAGGATTAGTAAAAGCAGTTTGTCAAGTGACAGGTCAAAAGTAGCTGCATCAAGTACTAAGTTCTCATCTGTACCAGGTATGACTATTCAACTTTGTTTGGTTTTTGCCCCCACACACTTGGCATTATGCTCTACCACAGTTCTTCAGAGCTTGATCTCAGCTAGGATGTCCTTTAAGATTTAAGCATCTAGCAGTTCAGTTTTCATTCCAGTATGTTGTCCCCACACATCCAACCCCAATAAACTGTTTGCTCAAATGACAAGGCAGTGGTGTTCTGCAAGACTCCTAGCCGTACCCAGAACCTCGAACATCAACTGGCTTCTGAAACTGTCCATGCACACAGGGTGACCAACTCAGCTCGCTGAATGCTGACTACCAGCTTCTTAGACATCCATTTCATGTTTTTAACCAAGCTTGATAAAATCAGGTCAAGGGCAGTTTACCCTTTAGAAGTTCTTATTTAAGCTCCAGGAGGTTTCAGTCCAGTTATTTCAACTCTACACTGACAGATGTATGATCTAGTTCTTATACACTCCCTAAGGGCACAGCAAGCCTACAGATGCCTGAGCAGGCAGGTTACATCAGGAGCTGGATTTGACAAAGCAGAACAGACAGAAGCCATGATGGTTCATGCAGTTTCAACCTTTAGCACAGAGCAGTTCATTGCCAGTAAATCCTGTGAGCACACCTTTTCATGTTGCTCTGTCATCCAGAAAAATGGCTGAAGCCAGCTTGCTTGGTCTAGCATTCAACTGATCCCTCAGGTATGGATTTCAGCCACAGGAGGTATAGTTCTAGATGTCACTGTGATCATTTGAAGGCTAATCAGTGTCAGGCTGGTTCCAATTCTACTCCAGACCCTACCCATGCAAGACCAACCTTTTAACTCGCTCCTAGCAAAACCCACTACCATACTGTCAGCACATGTACAGCCCCCTCCCACTCTCCAAAACAAGTCAGCATACTCTTAAACCTGTTGCTCAGACTTGAGGTCTCAAAGCTGTAAGGGTTCTCTGAAGGCAATCAGACAATGAAAACTGCTTCCAGGGAACGAGCTAGGTCCCAGCTCCCACAGAGGTAGACAATCAGCATAAGCATCAGGCCCTGTACTGACACATAGCACATGGCCCCCAGGGAGCACTAATTATTAGAGTGCCTAAGCTAACAGGCTAAGAACAACCAAGCATGGGCAATAAAAAAGCCACTGCGCCCCAGCACAGTTTCCCGTGAAGCCTCAGCACCTTCCACTTGATCATGAACCTGTCACATGAGAAGTCTGCATACAGCTCAAAAATTGACAGTTTAAGGTCCCAGTTGTTAAAAACAGGCCCTGAAACAGCACCTGATCAATAATGATTAAATAAAAGCTGTAACACATGAATCCCAAACACACCCTGAAGAACCTTAATGTGTATAAATATGTTAAGAGGTGAGTGCCAGGAAGATGAAGCCAGCCTCTTCTCAGTGATGCCCAGTGAAAGGACAAGGGGCAATGGGTGGAAGCTGAGGCATAGGAGGTGCCATGTGAACCTTAGGAAAAGTTTTTTTCACTGTGAGGGTGACAGAGCACTGGAACCAGCTGCGCAGGGAGGTTGTGGAGTCTTCCTCTCTGGAGTTATTCAAGAACCATCTGTATGCATCCCAGTGTGATCTGCTCTAGGTGATCCTGCTCTGGTAGAGGGGCCAAGGGCTTTCAAGGTCTTTCCAGTCCTTGACATTCTATGATTCTATGAATCTTCACTCAATAGTAGTCTTATTGCCTCTTCTCACTATGATAAAAATTCTAAGTATGCTCCAAAAAAACTACATTTCAACCATACTCTTGGGGTCAAGACATCCAACAAATCATTGTATAATCATCTAAGCCATTGAGTGACCTTAGAAATCTTGCAGGAATTATCATTTTTCTTCTGGTATTGTCCCAGCACTGTTCATTAAATGGCCTCCAAAAACAGAAAGTAGCACTGAGATAGCTGCTACATTAAGTAGCTGACCAGCAAGAGGCCAGGCACATTAAACTCACCTTTCTGCATCCTTTGGTCCACCATGTTGCTTGCCTTCAGGATTGAAGTGAGGACCTGCACTGATACACCCTGAAACACAATGCAGCCATAAAAAGCTGGGTTTTGGGGTTGTTTGTTTTCCAGCAGCCAGTTTAAATGTATTGCTTATACAGCACAACAAAGTAATCTTCCCATAGCCAAAGCATGTGAAGTCACTAATGATGAAACACAGCTACTCTCTTGTTAGATGTTCTAGTAATCCTCTGGAGTTAAGTAACCTACAAGTTCAGTAAAGTGAGAGTAATCACCCTAGAACACTATGCTCACCTGAAAGCTTCCTTTCAAACACAACACTTTCAGAGTATTTAAGTTGGTGCTTGATATCTCAGAACTTGAACATCAATTGAAGCATGTTCCAAGAATTACATGGGAAGAAATTCCTTACAAAATGTTTTAATTCCTTAACACAAGATCTGCAGTCATGAGACCCAAAGTACCTTTAAAATAGTTGCTGCTGCAACATTAAAAGATCTTTAATGCTGATCAATCACATTACTGCTGTAACTTAAGAACTTGGGATAGATATTCTCACCATTTGTATTGTCACCGAATTCGTGGACGTGGAAGCCATGATCTCCATCAGCCAAGCCACTGATTTTCCCAGTAATTTTTACTGGTCCATCACCCTTTAACAGAGAGAATTTGTCATAAAAATGACTACAGCATTAAGTGGTTTTGTGTCAAATGAAGCTCCCTAGTTGACCGGCAGCACAGACAAGTTCAGCTTCCGAGACATTACATTAGGTCAATCCTATACGCCAATACAGTACTTCACAGAATGCTTGCGTTGATCTGGCCACCACCTAAAACTTACTCTTTCGCATAACAAGAAGCAAAAAGAATGCCTTTTACCAGAACGCTTGTTTCTGGAACGATCATGTACTTCCCTTTGGAAGCACAAGGAACCCTGAAGTCACTCCTCCTCTGCAGGGATAACGCTGCCTGTACGCAAGCCCTTCTTTACGGAATATAAGAACTCTAAGAGGGGCTCTGGCCAGTTAGCAGCTCAAGCTCCGTTAAGTCCTGCTCGGGTAGCGGTAAACAAGCTCCGCAGGAAGACAAATGCCGCTTGCAGCACTGAATTCGGTAGTACGTCTCCAGTAAGGCAAAAGCCTTCAGCCCCATTAGTGCTTTTATAGCCCCGCTTCGCGCTGCTGACCCTCCCAGACGCCACACGATGTCCGGGGTGCCCCGACGCTTCCAGCACCAGGCGAGCCTAGCCTCGGGGCGGCCTCTCGCTGCGGGCCCCGGCGGCACGCAGAGGCGCAGCCCCACCCCCCGTCACCACGGCGAGAAAGGCCGCTCAGCGCAGCTACTGCCACCCTCCGCGGCCGCCAGGAGGAGGGGAAGGGTGAATCGCACCACCCGCCCAGTGCAATGACTCAGCACCGCGGCCGGACAAGCCTCCGGCGAAAGAGCAGAGCCACAGAATCTGCGCCCGCCGCCGGCCCTTACCTGCTGCTGGAAGTGGATGACGCCCTGCACGGGGCCGTCCCCTTTCATCACGCACACGGCCTTCAGCGTCGCCATGTTCCCGCAGTGACCGAAGAGCTTCACTCGGCACAACCTCCAGCCACCAGCTCCGGAGGACGAAGGGTGCACCCCTCCCGCGGCCCTTATATACGGCGGGCGGTCAGCGCCGCGGCCAATGGCGGAGCGCTCGCAGGTCACTGGGCGCAATTCTTACTCGGGGCTCGGCCAATCGAGGGAGAGGAGCGGCAGCCGCGCGCGGACGCGCGCCAATCGGCGGCTCCCGCGTCTGAGCCAATGGGCGCGCCCGGCGGCGGCGCGCGTTGTGTAACGCCGGCGGCTGGAGCTGCTGCGGGCGGCGCTGTCGCCGGCGGCGACACGGCCGGGGCGGGACGCGCTGCGTGACGGCAGAGGGTAAGCGGGGCCTGCGCGTTGGCCGGTGACCGAGTGGTGCCCGATCGCGGGCAGGCTGTGAAGTGAGGCAGAATTGGTTCCATCTCCATGCTTTGGCCTGCGCCGCGTTGTCTTTCGAGAGCTTGAGGGAATTTGCACCTGTGTTTTACATCGCGGTGTCTTCTGGGCCCGGAGCAGACAGCGTGCTTTAAAGCGGTCTCAGTTGTCCCATGTAATGGTTTCACCAGACAGAAGCATTTTCTTTCAGTCATGCCCTTAAGTAGTGACAAGAGGAGAAGCAGCTGCAGTGTTGTTTTCCTTTTCTGCAAATGATTTTCTCTCAGGATCTTTGCATCTTTTTCTCTCCCCTGGAAGCTTATTTTCCAGTGTTACTGTGACTGAGGTGTGTCACGTCAAGAACTCTCAGCTAAAAAGGGAATGCAGTTTTGAAGTTGCCTTTGAAGCTTTGCACTTCAAAGCAGTTGCCCTTCACAGAAGAGGTTTTGTACAGAAACCATTGAAGTTACAACCTGACGCCTGCATTGCTCAGTTGCTGACCTTTCTTGGACACCCCTTTGCAAATAGGTTGCCCACAGGGTACCTGTATGCATGATACGGCTGAGTATGTACTGCGCAGCTCAGAGCTTTGCTTAAAGTGGAAAGTGTGTTACTGTAGCCATAGATTATTTGAAGGAAGCATAAAGGGAGAGATGACAAAATAGATTCCCTCCGTGCTGATAGCACCAACAAACCTTAACCTCCAAGGGAAAGTTAGCACCTGAACTAAGGAACGTGCACCTCTGCGCTTCTCTTCGATGCTCTGCAACCTTCAAGCATTTTGAGAATGACAGATTGCATTTAATTAATTCCTTTGGCAAGCTCACGTTGCTTGCTTTTCTGCTGTGTTATTTATAGATGTGTTATATCAGAGGCACGAATGATTTCACAGTTGCTGGGACTTCAGGTAGCCTGTGTATGTGACTGAGGTATAAATGACTTAAAGGCCAGGTGGTTTGTATGTAGGAAACACAGTAGGTTTATTTCACACATTAGACGCAGCCATGACACTTGAGTCATGGTTCAGGTGGTCTGACTGAAACAAACAGGGATTTTTCTGCTCGCATGGTATATTTCTCTGCTTGAAAAAGCAACAGCAGGGGAAAAAAACGTACATTAGGTTTGGGGAGACTGTTTGCCTGAGAAACAGATACAAATTTGTAGCTTAATCCTGGAAAGAATCCTCGAGAGAATGCAAGCTGGGCAGCTTCCTATCTAGGAAGCATCTTGGCACCATGAGTTAGTTTCCCTAGAATTTCATTCCTGATGTGCCTGGAGAGAACAGATTCTGCAAGCTTCTTGTGAGCAAACAGGTTTATGCTCATGGCACAACACACAGCACCCTGAGTGCTTATTAGATTAAGAGCACAGATTCCAGTGCCCTAGAGGCAAATCTGTTTTGATTTTAAATGGTTTGTAAACTTGGAGGGATAGTAGTGACTCATCTACTTTCAAATAATCTTTGTCTTCCCATATCACTGTCTTTGCTTGTCTGTGCCCTTTCATAAAGAGGGGTATCTTGAGTGCTGTCTTACAGGGCTTTCTCTTATTTTTATCCCTGTCTTCAAATCTGCCTATGTTCATTGGACAGGTTTATGCCTTCCTTCCTGGAAGTAAGTTTTCAAGATCTGCCCTTCTTCATGCCTCTAGATGGACGTAGGATAAACATATAGAGAAGAGACAGACATGTCATCTTCTTAGTAACGGAACTGAAAATATCTGAAGTAATGATTTCAGAGATCTGTTGCATTAGACATCAAAACCAGGCTACCTGTGAAGGTACCTAATGGTCAATGCCTAGGTTAGGCAGAATGCAGCTAACAAATCTGACATACTAAGAGACAGCATGTTGAAGAGATCAGCAGTAGGAGGCCAAAGGAGATATGAATTTCAAGGACTCGTATGCAAGAGTTTTTGTGGTGCATGCAGGAGGAGATCAGTAACTTTATGAGGCTAATGGCCTCGCCATCTAGAATGTTTCCCGTTATTATTTTCCTTTGCAAGTACAGAAGTATTAATTTATGTGTGTATTCTTTCATGTAACTCTTACCTAGGAAGCCATGGAAAGGGTTTGGTTTTGTTTTCTCCCACATACTTCCTTTTGACTCATTTATTTTCTTAACTCTCACCGGTAGGTGGAAAACTCCACCCCAAAGAAGCCAAACAGGGTGTTTGTTTTCAGTACATTATTTTACTACTTGAAGCATCAGAGTCACAGCAGAGGAAAGAAGAAAAAAATGCAAGATGGTGTGACAAATTTTGACAGTAGGACAGAGAATCTGTCAGGCATGAGAAAGAGTGGCATCTCTTGCAACTCTGGCACCTCTTTGACATCACTCTCTTTTTGCCCCATAACGTGGTTCTGCCATCCCAGATTGGAATAAGCCTAAGTCTTGGGCCTATCCACGGGCAAATTTGTGATGAAGTGGCCTGATCTGGAGCCCAGAGTGTTGGAAGTGGATGCAGGAGGGACAAATGCAGGGTTGAGAGGACAGACAGCTTTGTCTGTTCACCCTGTTTTGTAGTTGCCTGCAATATATATCCATTGTAGCATGGGAGCAAAGCAGTTTTCAGTGAAGATCACAACTGATGCTGTCACTGTGTAAGGGTAAGCACACGTGGATCTCTGAACAATCAGGATTCAAGACAGTCTTGGTTATTTTCCTAATCTGCCAACTTAAAAGGCAAATGAAATAATTACTGTGTGTAGGTTGACAGAAGTCTAATCTGTGTAGATAGAAGCTAATAAACTTCTAAGCAAAGTCTGCAAAAGTAACAAAAGAATCCCAAATCCTTCTGTGCTGCAAAAATACAGCATATATAAAGCATCAAGCCCATGAAGCACAGTAACATGATTTCTGACTGAGATCTGAGATTTTTTAGGGATTAAAAAATTAGTGGGAATTCTGAGGATTATAGTTTCCATGGCAACCATATCCCTGGTGCCATATTTTCCACTTCTGGTTACTCTTCTAGAATAACTCAGAGTGAAACTAATATGGTAATGCTAAACTTCACTCTAAATTGCCTGAGCTTGTGTTCATAGGGACTTACTCATGAAGATCACTGCCCACAAGTCTGCATTTATATGTAATAATTTTTAATGTTTATTCTCTTACACTAAGAAAAGCAAACAGAAAAACAAAACAAAACAAGACAAAACAAAACAAAACCACATGCATTTTGAATAATAATCCTTCCCATAGGCCCATTTCATCCTTGGATGTGTGTTTTTGGAGAGGAGACTGCTGGTGGGATAAGTACAGGTGTGCTGATTCTAGCATGCAGGAAAGCAGACAGCTGTTTCTTCTCCATAACCTTGTGCTACAGCAATTGAGAATCCCAATGAAATTTGATTCTCCTGATCCTGGAGCTGATCTTTGGCTGTTCTTAAATCATTTTTCTAGCTCAGTGGATGAATAACCTTCTTACGTGAGGGTGATGAGCAGTGGCTTCCCAGTGCAGTAATGGACAGATGCACAGTCTCATCATCTAGAACTTCTCTGTGGAAAGGTGGATGCTACATTTCCAATGTTACTGTGACCATGTGCTGTGGCACCATGGAAGACTTGCTGCATTTGAGAGCCACCTAATGCACAGAGAACACAAATACATGCGTGTTTTTACAGGCTTGCTCAGTAAGGAGAGTGCTGCATCATGTGTAGATTATTATTCTATATTCTGAATGGTCTAGAAGAGGATTGTAGGTTTATTTGGTCATTTAATGTTTGTTGGGGTTTTTTTGTTCCTTTGGTATACCACAGGTACCCCACAGTTTGGGGTTTTTTTTGTTCCTTTGGTATACCACAGGTACCCCACAGTTTGGGTTTTTTTTTGTTCCTTTGGTATACCACAGGTACCCCACAGTTTGGGGTTTTTTTGTTCCTTTGGTATACCACAGGTACCCTACAGTCTCCTAGTATCCAAAGCTTTGTCACTGGACTCAGCTGTCTACACATCAGTGTCTAGCACCATCTGAGATACTCTAGGCTATCTCCTCTGGCCTCTGTCTGCTCCTTGGAGCTGCTGTTCTCTACCTGCCAGCCTCCTGTGAGTCCTTGAAGACACTCTGCAGTGTCACAAAGAGCACTAGATACCTATGCTGAGAAACCAAAACAAACCCAGGTGTTTGTGTTAGCCTGGGCAAGACATGGTGTGTCACTGAAGTCTTCTCCTTTGATTACACATGGGTAATGACACTTCCCTGCTGCTAAGGGATGCTGGGAGAGGTAATTAACTGAGTGTATGCTTATATAGCATTTTGAAGATGAAACGTACTGTGGAAATTAGTTAAGTGTTATTTCACTAGAAACTTTGTACTGGTGGCTCCCTAGTGGAAAGCCTGCTGTTCCAATTAAGGGGCAGTGGTCCTGATAACCAAAGCATTTGTGTAATTAAAGTAGTGTCAGCTGGAAAGCCTTTACACAGAACATACAAGATTAAAAATAACATTCACTTTTAACAGCTGAACTGTGCTAATCTGCCTGTTGCAAGGCCCTCACCCTCTATTGCTTGACAAACTGAGTTAACCTGAAACATAAGATTCAAAGGAGAGGTTGTGTAAATGTTGATAAAGACCTTTGTACCTAGCTTGGGGCTTGCAGCCACAAATTACTACAACGCTCCTAGGGCACTGGTGCTATTCAAGATCTGCCCACTGATATTTTTTTTCCCACTTGTTAGCATTCACCAAGGGCTGGACTTTAAGTATTTCATGTGCTACGAAAGCCTGTGCATGTTCTTCCAGTCTGTTTCTAGTGAATTCAGTGGATCATACCAATCCCCATCCCAGCGATTTGTGGTGGTCAGCAGCAGCTCTGTGAGAACAGTGCAAAACTGATGCTCAACGTCTCCTCTCATCTCCATACCTTCATGAGGACACACTCTGAAGGAGCTTGGTGGTAGGTGCCTGAGCAGAGTAGGAGCAATCACAGGAGAGAGTGCTCCTGGCAATGCCCACTGCCAGGGCATTTCAGACCAGGTTCCTGACAGCTACTAGCACTGCACTAAAATGCTGATGATTTAAAAATTACAATAGTTTACCTCTGTCTGCCTTAAAGAAGTAGCTTGTAAAAGAAACTGTAACCCTTTGTTTCTGCTCAAAACACCTTATGACCTTTGGCTAAAAATTCCTGAGAAAATGAGGAGTTCTTGACAGGCACCCCTCAAAGGTGTTTCTCCATCAAAACATGCAAACAGGCTGAAACTGGGAGCATGAAGCAGCTGACAGTGACTAGCAGCATCGCTATACACAAGATGGATGCACACATCCATTCTGGGGATTCTCTGATGTTTGCAGAAAAAATAGTTTGCTGAAGTCTTTATAGGAACTGATGCTGTAGTACAGTGATGAGTACAATCAGACTGAATTGTGGGGAAACCTTGGTGAAGCTGAAATTTGCTTTGAAAGTACTGAAGGGTTTTATTTGGTTTGATTTATTTTTTAACTGGGTTTGAATAGTTTATAAAAAATTCCAAAGAATAGTTTGGTTAAAGTAATGAAACTTGTAATTTGAGGCTTTATTCTCCTGCATGTACCTATTTTAAACTGGCACTGCTCCATCAGCCTCAGGATGTACACTCCGCACCTTGAGCAGTTTATTTGACAACTTGGCCTGCAGGCAGAGAAGCACAATCACAGCTAGCAGACACAGAAAACTGTTGCCTTAGTGTGCACTCTGCTGATGCGATGGGCACCTTTCCTCTGGCCACAGCAGCACCCCAAACCTCCTGCTGCTTCTGGGATTGGGACAGGAAGCTGTGGGCAAACCCCAGGGTCATGTACTGCAGCTGGAACAAAAATCAGGCCCGGGGATTAAGGTTTCTGCTGTCACAGAAGCACAGAGCTGTTGGCATGAGCAGCGTAGGGCAGACCAAAGTCCTTTGAGTCCTTCACCCCTTTGCTGCTCTTGCCAAGGCTCTGGCACTGTGGTCAGCACCTATCAGGCATTTGCACTGGCAGGAAGAAAATGGGTGTGCATGCATTTCAAGGTGCTCAGTGGTGTCTAGCAAAGCTACTTCTGCCAGGAAAGAGAACCAAGATTACAGAGCAAGGCATGCTTCATGTAATTGGTGATTAAAATTTTTGTCAAGCAAAACTAAAAATACTACCTCTGAAAATGGTCAAAGACAGAACATTGTCCAGAAAGCTCATCTGAAAGATTGTTGTTGTTTGTTGTTTGTTGTTTGTTTTGTTTTTTTTTTAATTAGAGACCATAAAAATATTGTTGCATTTAGGAATGTTATTTGCCCACTGAAAGGAACCTGAATGAATGCAACTGCAACATTGTGTGTGTGTGTATAAATATACATTAGGAAAATACATTGTAAACATCAATAAAGTCCTAAAAAAGCCTCTACCTTTTCATGCATTATATATGTGTCAAATACAGTGAGCTAATAAGGATTTCATTCATAGAACAGGAAAAAAGAAACACAACAAACCCCCAAACTGAACCAGCTTATTCTTGGATTTTTACCTAGGATACTATTTGTAAAATCCTTACAGGTGAAACTAAACTCTGTCACTTGACACATAAGCAGCTTTGCAAATTCCAACCCACATAAGCATATGACAGAGGTAACTTCCCCATGCAGTTTCTTTTGTACCTACTTTTCAGCATTCCCTGACACAAACCGTGCTGTGGTTGGTCATCCTTCAGTGTTCACTACATTTACACTTTGGTGTCAGGATGCCAAAGGATGAGGTGGTTTGGTTTTGGTTGACGTGGGGCTCTTTTGTTTGTTTGTGGTTGTTTTTGGTTGGTTTGGGTTTTTTTTAATTTTTTGTTTGAGTCTTTCTTTCTTCCTCTTTTACTTAGCTGAGTTGGGTGATCCTGGAGTTGCAGTCATTTGATTCAATACAGAACCACAGTGAAAATACTAATTAATAAGCAATTAGGAAATACCTAAATGATACAAGAGAGTAAAATATCCCACTTCTGCATTGGGAAATGAAGACTGCCACACAGATTAGAATCATAGAATCAGTCATGGTTGAAAGAGACTACAAGGATAATATAGTTCCAGCCCCCCAGCCATGGGCAGTGACACCTCACACTAGATCAGGCAGGCCAGAGCCTCAGCCAGCCTGGCCTTAAACACCTGCAGGGATGGGGCTTCCACCACCTCCCTGGGCAACCCATTCCTGGCTCTCACCACCCTCATGGTGAAGAGCTCTTCCTAACATCCAGTCTGAACCTACCTATTTCTAGCTTTGTTCCATTGCCTCTAGTCCTATCACTACCTGACATCCTAAAAGTCCCTCCCAGCTTTCTTGTAGGCCCTCTTAAGATACTGAAAGGCCACAATAAGATCACTTCGGAGCCTTCTCTTCTCCAGACTGAACAGCCCCAACTCCCTCAGTCTGTCCTTATAGGAAAGGAGTTCCAGCCCTCTGATCATCCTTGTGGCCCTTCTCTGGACACCTCCCAGCACATCCATATCCCTCTTGTAATAGGGGCTCCAGAACTGGGCATGATACTCCAGGTGGGGTCTCACCAGTGCAGAGGGGAAGGATCACTTCCCTCAACATGTTGGCATCTCTTGATGCAGCCCAGTATCTGATTGACTTTCTGGGCTGAAAGAGCTCACTGATTTTGAGCTTCTGGTTTACATCTAGACATTTCTAGAATAAGAGGTGTGTTTTTATGTGGATTTGAGAGCACGTGGTATTTTCTCTGGGGACACTGGGTGGCTGGGGAGCAGCTGGGTTCTTTCGTGAGCAAGAAGCAGAACTCAGCTTGGGTTCATGCATGTGTCAGTGAAATGAGGCTTCTGGGTGTTGTTTTAAGACAAGCAATTAATAAATGGGCACCCAGCTGCATGTATTGTAGCACAGTTTTCACAGTACTGTGTAATCAGTATTTATATGAGCACTTGGCATCTGTTAGGAATCTTTTTTTCCATAGGTCAGCAGCTATCTCGATCCCTGCTAAAAGGACAAAGGGCACCACAGGAGAGAGCCTGCAGACTTTGCACCCACTGTTCGTGCTAGGAACCATTGTCCCCTCAGGGTTTGTGTGATCTAGAATGCCTTCATAAAATGTGTCCAGAGCAGATAGGCAAGTTCTCAGTCAGGACTTGGGCACTGCAACTTTTTGTTTTGGTGGACAGGAGAAAAAAAATCCCTATCCAAGTTCACTTGTAAGTGTCAAGAGACTCTTAAAAGTCTTCTTGTATGTCTTTGCTAGGGACAGGCTTTGTTGCTCCTGGAGCAGGCTGCAGCATCCACGAAAACTTGTGTCTGCATTGAACAGTCTCCAACCCTGCTGGCACACTCTGTAGCTTGTAGGCACCAGGGTCTCTGGATGACACTTGCCGAAGAAAACAGTAGTGTGAAAGGAAGAGCTGCTTAAAACAAGCATGTGTGGGTTTTTTACACCTTTCCAGTATTAGCTTGGGCTCTGATGGGACCAAATGCAAAACACCTGTGTGAATGATTGTAAACGGCGTAAGGGGAGGAGTTGGGAGTTGTTTGTTGCAGTCAGTTCAGGGTTCATTAGCAGCGGCAAGTGTGGTAATGCGAGCCAACCACTGGGTGGCGTTAGTGGTCCAGGTTTCGTGTGACGGACGCTGCCTTGCAGCAGTACTGCCCTTCCTTTGCTGAAGTACTGGACAAGTTCTGGTAGCTAGGAAAAGAAATCAGATAAGCAGGCATGGTGGTGGTTTTATACGTATGTGCAGCTCTCCCTGCCTTCTCCCTTCACCATTCTTTATGAAATGCGAAGGTGAGAGAAGAAAGTGCAGCTGTGCCTCATAAACCAGCAGACCTTTCTGAAATGGTCTCTGACTTTGTGCAGCTCATCTCATTCCTGTTTGTTTAGGGCATTAATTTTCAGCATGTTTAGGGCATTAATTTTCAGCAGTGCTGGGTTTAGGTGGGCCCTGCCTACTTGAACCAACAGTGAGTAAGTTGCTGGTGTCAGGCTCTGGGAATTCAGGTCCTTCAGAGAAAGTTCTCTTTAGGAAACCGCTCCCTCTGTCTGCCAGGCATGCAGATCTAGGGGTTGTGAGAAACCAAAGCTCGCTTGAGCTAGGTGGGGTTTTACAAGCAGTGCTTAATTCCCTGTTGGTGCGTAGATCAGTCCATTTCAATTAAAATAAGACCTAAAAGGAATATTTTGAGATGATCCTTGCTCCATTAAACAAGGACTGTTGTGGTAGGCTCCTTAGTGCCCTCACAGGATCACAGGATGTTAGGGGTCGGAAGAGACCCAAGGAGGTCATCGAATCCAACCCCTTTGCCAGAGCAGGACCACGCAATCTGGCACAGATCACAGAGGAATGCGTCCAAACAGGCCTTGAAAGTCTCCAGAGAAGGAGACTCCACAACCTCTTTCTAGTATATCTCTTTAACCAGCCAACAGGATTCATAAGTAATCCTGGTTTATAGAGATTCAGCTTCAGACCCTCTAGCAAAAGCAGAACTTGGCTAAAACTTAATAGTCTGTTGGATATGCTTTGTAATGTTAAGATTTGTGGGTAATAGGCCTGACAAAACAAAGGGAATAGATTATGTAGCCTTATTAGCTCAACAAAAATGAATTTACCCTTTAAAAAGTAGGTTTGTAATTTGAAAACCTTTATGAATTGTTGGCTGTGTGGCAGTAGCAACTGTGGGGGAAACATCTCCTTCCCTTTTCCTGCAATGGTTGGAGAGTATTGCTGATAGTTTTCTGGAAGAGAGAATCTGTATCATGAGGGTTGAACTGTCTAGTTTGAAAGGAGATCAGAAAGCCTTCACATTCATACAAATGGTTGCTCTAATTCTGCTGGGGATGCACAGGAGATCAGTTACCAGACTGAGTAAAAGCAAGCTGCAAAGACTCCCCATCCACTGCAGTACATGGAATCGTTCTGTCATGTTCACCTGCTCTGTCTGGGGAAAAGGGATTTTAAAGTGGATGGCTCAGAAATACTTTGTGTGTTGTCTGATACTGCAGTAACCACTTAACAAGAACAGAAATGGCAGAATGCGATCTCTTGCCCTTTGGCAACATGTAGGACCTTGCCAGGGCAGAGAGAAGTGAGGAATGTAACAACCTGATGTAACAGAAATCTCTTTGTATGCAGGAGATGGGAGTACCAATTTAAGGCAACACCTGGCTCCTCTAACATACCATTTCTTGATTATACAGACCACTAAACAATCCACTCCGCCTCAAAAATGAAGGGAAAATGCCAAGGACACAGATGAGCTAATCCCATAAAAGGATTTAGTAGGGCTGGTACTGCCCTTGCACTCACTTAACATTGCAGCAGCTGAATTCCATGAGAAGCTTCCAAGGCTTTTTCCTTGCAGTCAAACTCTGCAAAAGCAGTGCCTATGCCTGGTCATACATACTGTGCTTGGAACAGAGCCATTTTGTTCCCCCTGGTCACAGCACAGATGCAGGCTGTAGTTTGACTGTAGGCAGAAAACAAATGTCCACCGTGGAGAGGCCATTTGCTGGAATCAGAGAGTAGAGTGACTTACTACCTGTATCAGCCTGACAGGGTTGAGTTATGGGAGAACAGCAGAAGCACTTGTGTAAATAGATGTAATGGAACTAATAAACACAAATCAATAGGCACAAGCATTCATCAATACCTAAGACCCTCTGGTCCCCTCTAAGCTATGGAACCTAACATCCATCACAGCAGGCGAGAGCAAGATAGATGGGTATGCTTTCAGCTCAGCCTGTTCTGAACTCTTGGGCTAGCCAAGACTGTGCTGGCAAACAGCCTACATCAAAGCTTCTCAGAGCTTTAGAGATCAAGCAGAATAATGTAAAAAAACCTTCACAAAAGGTACATGGTTGTTTAAAATTGTCCTGGAGGACACATCTCCAGAGAAGCTAACTTGGAGCCTGGTTTTGCCTATTTTCTGCCTTCCTCCTGGATCTTACAGCACACATTCTGGCTTGGAAGGTAGCACTTCTGTCCCCAGCTCCTCAGGAAGGAGGAAGGCATGCCTACACTTACTGATTATGGGAGGACCAGGGAGTAAATTCAAGTGCTGGATTCCTAATTATCTGCACTGATTAATTATTAGGTCAGTGTTTTCACAGATTGCATGGGTTGGAAGGGACCTTCAGTGGTCATCTTGTTTGACCTCCCCCTTCAGTGAGCAGGGACACCTCCCAGTAGATCAGGCTGCTCAGGGCGACGTTGAGTCTGATCTTGCATGTCTCCAGGGACAAGGCCTCAACAACATCCCTGCACAACCTGTTCCAGTATTTTATCAATTTCATTTTAAAGGACTTTTTCCTATATCTGTCTTGATCCAGTTTAAAACCATTGCCCCTTGTTCTATTGCCACAAGCCCTTCTAAACAGTTCTTCCCCAGCCTTCCTGTAGGTCTCATCTACTCTTGGTCAGGTGACCTGTAGCAGACCTCCACTATGATGTCACTTTCCCTTACTTTTAATCCTCACCCACAAGGCCTCTGTCACCTCTTCTTCTATCCCTAGGTGGAGGTCCATGGACTCCAGTTGGTGTTTGATGTAGAAGGCCACACACCCTCCTCTCCTCCCTGCCTGTCTTTCCTAAAAAGCTTGTACCTGTCTAATCTCACACTCCAGCCATGGAAGCCATCCCACCACGTTTCAGTAATGCCAATGACATCAAGCTCTGCAGGCATGCACATGTCTGTAGCTCTTCTTGCTTGTGCCCCATGCTCAGTGTGTGCACAGGCATTTTAGTTGGGGCTCCACTGAAGCTGGTTTACTGACTGGGGTTCCCTGATCCTGCTCTTCAGGTACTCTCTTCACAGCCTGCTGTCCAGCTTCAGGTCCAGGGTTCCTGTTAGGGTCATTTGCTTTGATGTGGGATGGATTGATTGCCCGTTCCCACAGCAGCTCTAGATTAAAGCTCTCGTCACTAGTCTGGTAAGCTTCTGTCCAAAGATGTTCTTCCTGTTCTCTGAAAGATGAACACCATCAGCCCCTAGCCCAGGCCTCTCCAAGTAAATGTTATGGCTTAGATAGCCAAATCCCTCAACCATTTATTGACTTTCCCTTTTCTGTCAGCCTTTTCAGGGGCTGATGAGAAGAGTCCCTGTGCTCCTGAATCCTTCACTGCCCCTCGCAATGCCTTGTAGACCCCCTTTATGATGCCTTTTAGGTTGCTCCCTGCTGTGTTGTTGCTGCCATGTGAAACAGCAGCAGAGGGTAATAGTCAATGGGATGTACAAGGTCAGACAGCCTCTCTGTTATGTCCCTGATGCAAGCCCCCAGGAAGAAACACACCTCTAGCTTGCGTGTTGGGGTGGCAAATGGGTGCCTCTGTGCCGCTCAGAGTCTTCCACTACTGTCACCCATCACTTTTTCTTTGTGGCTGAAGTAGTTATACAGCAGGGATCTGATCTGGCCATCTTGCTTGTGTCTGTGGACCTACCAGATGCAGGCTCCTTGTCCTCTGTCTGCAGAGTGCTGAATTGGTACTTCAGGGTCACCTTGGACTTCAATGGGGGTTTCTTCCTCCTGATAGTTCTAGTTCCTTGCAATTTGCCATTCCTCACCCTTAGCTTTCCCTGTTTCTGGTTGTGCTGATGGCGGGAGTTTGGAGCTGTTTGGCCACAGACTGTGAGTTCAGTACAGATTGCACTTGAATCCAGTTGTCTGTCTTCATTTCTGTCTCCCTTATACTACACAACCAACCTTTCTGACTGTCTTCCTGCAGCTCAGCCATGCAGGAGGTCCTCTACCTGAACACACCTTCTGCAGGTAAATTTGCCCCCCATCTTGGTTGAGGCACTGTCCACAGCTCCCAAGTCTGCACAGTTTCTACCTGCAGTAGCTCTGCCTGGGTGAAAGGCGTGGTTCTACCAGAACTTGCTTGCTTGCTGTCTAGTACTCAACCCTTCTGCCTGAGGTGTGGGTTCGGATTCACTGCTGCCTTACAGAGTGCCATGCCCATTCATGTAGGCACAGCCCCATTGCTTGCTGAGTCAGCAACTTGTGCTGCCAGATACTGTCTGGGACTGTGCATGCGAATCCCTGCCTGCCATCACCAGGAAAGTCCCCTGCTTGTCTTAATCTTGGCTTTTGACCTTTTCTACAGCACTTAGCATTATTGCTTTGCCTCCAGCACTCCAAAATGGTGACTCCACTGAGAGATTTTGTGGGATTTCCTTCCTGCCTGGGAAGCCCCCAGTAGACCAACCCTCTGTCTTAGGGGTAAGCATGATCTAAAGATCAGCTGCATTGCCTGGGATCAAACCCCCACCTCCTGCATGGCAGGAGAGGATTCTACCACTGAACCACCAATACTGGTGACCACTTCTGTTACCTGCTCCAAGATACATCTGCCAACAGAGCACAATATTTAGATAAATTGAAGAAAAGTCCTTTGAGGTGTCCCCTCTTACCCTCCACTCCCCTACAATTCCTTCCCCACTCCACACCTATACATGCGTGGAAGATGGCCTGTAGCAACTCTGACCACTGTTTTTGCTCTCCATGCTGCCACCTCCAAAGGACTAGGATGCTGGGAATGCTTCCCATTGCTTTCCACCCTCAGGGCAAGGATGACATGGGGAGGCCATGCTCTAACTGTTAAGTGAAAGTTCACTTCTCTCCTTTTAGTATTTTAAATTAATTACTCACAGAGTCTGCAGGCAGAATCACATTTTTTGTAAGGACCAAGTAATCAGGAAAACATTAATATTTGAAGAAGAAAAGCTCTAGGCTAATGATTTAGACAGGGATGGCTGGAGCAGTCTCTCCCCATCCTTTCATAAGCAGCTTTGTGCTTCTCTCTGTCTCACAGTCCTGACACATTATAGGGTGAAGTATGATTAATTCTCCATAAACATACTTCTGCTGTAAGTTTGCCTAAAAAAGGCAGACTGATTTGACACCACTGGGGACAGAAGACTTGAAGGGCAGCGTGAGACTTGCTGCAGCCTGCTTACCTTTGAGCAGTGGGGTCACTTGCACCTTTCCCCTGTCATTCTGCAGGCTACAAGCATGTTTCCTCAGGTAGCCTTCTCAGGAGACAGGCCAGCAGGCAAGTCCAATGGACTACAAAGCTATGCACATAAGACTATCTCTGGGAGTGTGTTCCTGCAGATCTCCATGCTGCTCAGAGTCAGCTTTAGTAATCAGGAAAACAAGTTACATAGAGCTGTGCTGAACACTCCCTGCAGGTGTGTCCTGCTGCTGTGACACAGAGGGGCTACAGAGCACACTGGTTAAAAAATCTTTCTGAACAGCCAAGACTGAGGCTCAGCTTTTCCCAAGTCCACCCAGGGAAGGTAACAAGGCCAGGTGCACAGCAGTCTGGACCTCAGCACAGCAAGCCACCTGAGGATGTAACAGAGTGTGGCAAAGCCAGGCCTGCAGCATCCCCATGGTTATTAGGGTCTCAAGTTCACCAGATGAACACAAACGTGGTGGTGCTTACCTACTGCAAGAAAGCCAACTGATGACAACACAGTCAACAGATTGCATCTCAGTCCCCAGCTCCCCATGCTCTGTGGGGAATTTAAAACTGCTCTTTCTCCCTCAGGGCTTTGTGCTTGACTAAGGTGCTGGTCTGACTGCTTGGTTGATTGCTGCTTCCTTGCCCTTCACCATGCTCAGCTGGCACAGGAGCAGCAGGCCTGCAGGAATTGCCCCTCACCTCATGTTGGGAGGCAATGGTGGGATACAGCTCAGGCTGTAAGGGAAAACTGAGCTCTGTAGCACAGACCAACATTAATTTCTCTGTTCTCCAACATTCATCTGTGTCTGCTGTTCCTGTAGTAAGAGTGTGATTACTGCTCTCACTGAAGACTCTGACATGTGTGAGCTGTATAAATCTTACACAACTCTCCAAAAGGCTTCAATGATATGTTGGCCCTGCTAAGCCTCTACCAAGGCACAAATTTCACACAAGGCCAGCCGTCTTTCAGAGTTGCTTGAACCAAGTACCCTAGCAGTAATAACTTGTTTAGAGGAGAAGAAGGAGTAGTAGGGATAAAAAAAAAAAGGCAGGGAGGTCATGGGGCACTATATTAAAGGACGATACAGAGATGAGAGTTGCTGGAGAGGTTATTTTTCCCTGCTGCTACCACCAGATGATGCTGCAAAGCAAGCCATCAGATGAGATGCATTGAAGGTTCCACCTGTAGGAGCCCACAGGTTTACAAACTGAGTAACAGCATTTTCAAGGTAAAATTGACTTTCATGTGGGCACTCCCCTTACATCTGCCTTTAAAAAAATTTGTTGTTTCCATCCTGAAAATGTCCTTCCTGGGCATTTCAGACAGCAATGGTGTGGCAAATGGAATCGTCACTCATGCACTCAACACATTAGTCTCATGCTGGCTTTTCCCCACACCTCTGCGTCAGTGTATTTGCAGATGGAAAGGCAGAAGAGGAAAATGCTGCCACAAAGTCTGCCATCCTTGTCCTCTCCTCTGTCAACGTTTTTGAGTTCCCTGTGGTTCCTTTCACAAAGGCAAAAGCCAGACCAAAGCCTGATGGGTTTGTAGTGCAGTGTTCACAAGGGCAAATGTACCCTTTGGGATTTAGTTAAGGACAGTGAATGATTTTTTGTCTATGACCTACATTAGAGCTGAGGCCAGGTTTACAGCAGTGAAAGGTTAATGCAATATCACAGATTTTGCTTAGGCTTATATGTTTGGGTTAACCTAATCCAAAAAGAGACAGATATTTTCAGTGGTGGTCTGTCCTCACAGAGCCTTTTCAGCCTCACATTCACTATCCATAAATTGACATCACTGATCAGCAGAATCCTGGCCTACTGAGGGCTGGTGGAGTCCATCTGTCAGAAAAGAGGAAGAGCATCTTTGATCATAGGCTTGCCAAGGTGGTCAAGAGGGCTTTAAACTAAAGTTGCTGGGGAAAGATGAACCTCAATCCATCCCTCTCCACCAGTTTGGTATCAGTGCCAGCAATTGACACCCAGAACCTGGAGAGGGATCACAGAACAGCAGAAGAGCATGTGAAGAGCAGCATAAAATCAGTAAGTCAGCTTCACTAGGGGCCCACCTTAAATGTCTCTGTGCAAATGCATGTAGCATAAGGAACAAACAAGAGGAGTTAGAGTCCTGTGCATGCCTTCAGGACTATAATCCTAATGGCCTTGTGGAGACATGATCAGTGTTGGAACAGAAGAATATGGGCTCTTTCAGACGGATAGACAGGGGAGACAAAGAGAGTCACCCTCTATGTTGGTGACCAGCTGGGGTGCACGGAGCTTTCTCTGGGGATGCATGAGTGAGAGCTTATGGGTCAGGATTAAAGGGAGGGCAAGGAAAGGAGACAGTATAATGGAGGACTGCTACAGGCCACCTGACCAGGAAGACTGAGTGGATGAGGCTCTCTATCAACAGATCAGAGCAGCCTGTCATTCACAGTCCCTGGTCCACATGGGGGACTTCAACCACCCTGATACCTGCTGGAGAGATAACACAGCAGGACATAAGCAATCCAAGAGGTTTCTGGCATATGTTGATGGCAACTTTCTTCACCAACTGATAGAGGAGCCAATGAGGAGAGGTGCTATGCTGAATTTTATTTTCACCAACAAGGAAAGGCTGGTGGGGGAGTATGAAGATGAGGAGTAGCCTTGTTTGTAGTGATCATGAAATGATGGAGACAAAGATCCTAAGACACCAGGAGAGTGCACAGCAAGCTCACTATCCTGGACTTCATGAGAAATTTGGCTTCTTTAGGGACCTGCTTAGTAAAGTACTGTGAGATAAAGTCCTGGAGGGAAGAGTAGCCCAGGAAAGCTGGTTAATATTCAAGGATCACCTCCTGCAAGCTCAGGAGCAATGCATCCCAAGAAAAAGGAAGTAGCACAAAAATGCAGGAGGCCGCATAGATGAACAAGGAGCTCCTGGACAAACTCAAACACAAAAGAAACCTACAGAGGGTGGAAGCAAGGACAGGTAGCCTGGGAGGAATACAGAGAAATTGTCTGAGGAAACAAGGATCAAGTTAAGAAAGCCAAAGTCCTGACAGAATTAAATCTATCCAAGGACATCAAGAACAGGAAAAGCTTCTATAGGTATGCCAGTGATAAAAGCAAGTAAAGAAGTCTGAGTTACTCAACAACTTTTTGGCATCAGTCTTCACTGGGAGACCTTGTAGCAGCCTTCTGGTACCTAGAGAAGGCTTATTATAAAGCTGGAGAGGGACTTTTTGCAGGGGCATGTAGTGATAGCTTATGGGATAATGATTTTAAGCTGAAAGAGGGTAGGTTTAGATTAGATTTAAGGAAGAAATTTTTCACTCTGTGTGTGTGGTGAGACACTGGAACAAGTTGTCTGGAGAAGTATTATCCAGGGAAAGCTCAGTTTTAGCCTCTATCCAAAGTACTCTGATTTTAAATATTACTTCACTTGCAACCAGCAGTTAACACAAATGACAGTATTTTTCAAAAGAGAGATGAGGGTGGACAATAATTCATCAAATGCATCTTCTCTTTAACATAATCCTAGGTGCATGAGGATGTGATCCTACTGTGAGCCTTGCTGCAGCCTGAAAATCATTCCAATACCAGCTGAAAGGAACAGGGAAGTTATAATTGTTATAATTTTTGAAGCATGCAAAGGCCTGGGAAAACTTCTCCAAGGGAGTGTAAGGTGTAATTGATGTTTTGCCCTCATGGAAGCAGGCTGTTCTTGCTAAAGAGGATGGCAACCAGCAATAGCAAGGTTCTGTGCATGGAGTTCAAGGTCTTGGAGCCAGACTGAGTTACTTTATCATAAAAGTCAGAAAGAAACTTCCACTATTACATTGTTGTTCAGGTTTTCAAAGTTAAAAAGAAAACACTCCTGGGTTGTGATGAACATTTTCTCTAAGCTGTGGGCAAAACTAACAGGAAAATGAGTGGAAGGCTTGATGTTCACCAGTACAAGGCTTGATGTTCACCAGTACAGAACGAGTCCCAATTCAATCCAGTTTTGATGGCCTGGTTAGGACTTCGGCAGTAAGCAAATCCTTCTACTAACTGAGTGCAGAACCTGAAATGTCAGCTTACACACAGGCAGCAGCACTTCCTTGAAAGGATTTACTACTGATAAAAGTCTACAACTACTTTTCAAAGAACAATTTCCCTTTTTTTTTTTTTTTAACCCTTCCCTTTTCAATTTTTCAACTTGAGATGTCCTCTGCCATTCCTGTCATTCAGGTACGTGAGTGCACTGCTCAGCAATACAAACACCCTTTTGTGTAATGGAGAAATAGCAAAACATGCATTACAAAAAGGAAAAAAAAAAGCTTTATTTACAGATAATGAATTTTACAAATGGACAAGGAATGTCTGGAGTAGAGACACAGCTTTGCTTTTGAGCTTTTCTTACCCATGCACATTTTTAAATATGGAAATGCTATTTTGTATTTTCAGTCATGGAATTACTGTCCTTGCAAGAGAGCAATTCTGTCTGGCAGTAATCCTGTCCTTGCAATTCAGTAGTTCTGTTCATTGTGAATTGCCAAGTAGATACTCCTGTGTGCCCTTGTCAAAAATGACAGTATTTTGCAACTCAATCATTCATAACATCAGACAGAATCTTCATAGGAAGTTGCTTTACTTCTGCTATATTATATGAAAACAAGGTTTGTTGGTGTTAGGCAAGGGGAATTTTCTGCTCAGTTCCATGTTCTGCTTCCTTTTAAAATCTTTTGGAGAAAACCAAACTTTTTATGCACACAATCACTGCAAGCCAAAAATAACAACCCTTAAATTAGCACCGAGTAGGTGGAGGGGCCCAACTAGCACACCAGCTTGCCGTAACAGTCTGGATATCTAAATGAAGAGATAGGACTTGACATGCAGAATAACTAGAACTGTCAGATGACTAATGGATTTCACTCATTATATGCTGGGGCTCTAGGAAAGTAGCTAATGAAGTGGGATTACTAAAAAATATGCCTGTATTAGCTGGAATAAGCCTTACTGCGCAGCCAGGTCTGCCCAGATGCAGCTGTCCGCTCACAGCGCGTGACCCTAGGATCTACGCCCTGTGTGTGTGGGGCCACAGTAGGGAAGGGGGACTGGAAGGTTCTTCTGTGCTGTTGGCTTGATGTGAGCCTAAGCCTGTGCTGTGGCAAAGAAAACAGTACCTGCAGGGGTTTCAACCTCTGGACCCTTTTTGACCCACTGGTGCTGAGCATCTGTAGAGTGGAGAGGTGAACAGGATGGAGGGGCTGGTCAGGGCGAGGGGCAGTTCCTTGCTCTCTCAGACACCTGGAGCTTTCTATGGAAGCAGAAATACTCCCTGATTCTGTCTGATGGTTTGCACCTGTTATGGGGCAGCTGCTGAAAACTGCACCAGTGTTCAAGCAGAACCATGCCAGTGTTGGGCACTGTGGTGGCAGGAGGCCTCTCTAGCATCAGAATCTTGCACATCACAGGATGTGTCTTGCTACCGTTTTGCTTTACAAGCTGACAGAAAATATCCTGGCCTTTCATCACCATCATATCTTCCTCACCATTCTACTCCACATACTTTAGAGGACAGAGAAGATACTGGGTATGAGAGAAGCCTGAATGACTGTGTGGTACTGTGTTGTACAATGCTTTGCAGGAGCCATAGACTGAGAAATGGAGGAGATAGGTTGCAATAGATCTTGTCAGATGATTGCCTGATTTATTGCCTTGTGTTTGTCTCAAACCATGCTGACAGCTGTGGGATTTCTCCTTTGGACAGGTTTGAAATCCTCCATATCACAGGAAGACTGGCAGACTGGAGGTATCCAGTGGAAGGACACTGAGGGAGCTGCTGGAGCTCATGGTATGCAAGGAGCATAGGCTGCCCAGAAGCTGTGAGACCTCCAGCCTTGAAGATATTAAAATCCTGATAAGACAAGTTAGTGCACAGCCTCCCTGACTGAAATTAACCTTGCTTTCAGTGTGAGATTGGTCTAGAGGCTCTCAGATGTCCTTTCTGACTTCACTTCCTTGGGGTTTACAGTCCACTGATACTCCACATAATAAAGTAGAACTTCTGCACCCTGTTGCCTTCCTCGTCTCTCCTTAAAATACCTCAGTGCTCTTGCTGCTTTTCTCCTTTCCCCTGACTCATTTCAGTGAAACTCTCTGAATTGCTTTGCTTACTCTGTGGGGAGGTAGCATCTTGGTGGTCACATCTGTAATGCACGGACAATAGAGCATGCTCAGTTTGATCCAGTCCTTCTGGCTTTTCTTTGCAGAATCACGTGAAGTGGAAGCATTGGGTTTTGCTCTTTGAAGGCAAATCATCATCAAACCAGTCCAATGCTGGATACTACTGGCCAAACTTAGGAAGAGACACATCATTCCTCAGCAACTGCTTCAGCAAAGTAGCTGTGCTATGTGGAGGATCTTCTACTGAATTTGGTAGCTTCATCTTGGTTGAGAGTTGAAATTATGTTCTTTTTTTTTCCCTTTTTTTTCTTTCTCCCCCTGCCTCTTCCCTTCTTTTTCACTAGAAGTTTTCCAAAATGGCAAATCCAATCAGAGTTAGAAGCTCATTAACCATACAACTAATAGCCATGCTGTGAGACTTTAAAGACCCACAAGTTATTATAAAAGAACATGTTTATCAAAGTGTGCCCTGATGTTGGCTGGGGAGCCAACTGTAGCCCGCTAACAAAGGGGGCAAGGTTTTCACTAGGCTGTGGAGGTGCCTGCAACATGGAAAAAAGTTGATTCTGGGATGTAGGATATACAGATATAAATCAGTGCTGTGCCAGGCACACCTGCCTGGTGGAACAGCAGATTGCCAAGCTTAGCTGACACATGATGACAAAGCAGCATTGCCTGGCTCCACATGGCCAAACCAGTGACTTGCACTTGCTCAGTGGCCAGGTTGCACTTGTGACCAAAGGTGCTAGTGATGCTAATGGGGCATATATCACATATAAAGAGCCCAAAGTGGAAGAAGTACATATAACTGCAGGAGGGGAGGAAGGCCAGGGTGCATAGGATTTATGCAGAGTGGGAGGAAGTGAGCTCTGGAAGGCATCTGGTCCAACCCCGCTGCTCAAGCAGGACCACCTAGAGCTGGTTTCTCAGGTTTTGAACATGTCCAGGGTGGGGGTACTCCACAGCCTCTCTGGGTAACCTGTACCTGTTATCAGTCTCCCTCACAGAGAAAAAGTGTTTCCTGATGTTCAGAGGGAAGCTCCTTTGTTTCAGTTTGTGCTCATTGCCTCTAATATTGTCACTGGGCACCACTGGGCAGAGCCTGGCTCCATCCTCCTTGCACAGGCCTCTCAGGTGTTTATGTACATTGATGTGATTCCCCCTGATTCTCCAGGCTGAACAGTCTCAGTTCTCTTGGCCTTTCCTCATAGGAGAGATGCCTCAATCACTTCACCACCTTCATGGCCCTTCACTGGACTGTCTGCAGTGTCTCTCTTTGACTGAGGAATCCAGAGCTGGATATAGTGCTCCAGGTATGGTCTCACCAGCACTGAATAAAGGGAAGGATTTCCAGCCTTGACTTGCTGTCAATGCAGGGTACCATATGCTGCTTTTGCTGGAAGGGCACAAGGTCTTTTTATGCCAAGCCACTTCCTAATTGAGTGGGCCCCAGCATATACTGCTACGTAGGACTGTTCTTCCTCAGGTGAAGGAGTTTGCACTTCATTAAGTTCTGACAGCTGAACTTCATTAAGTTCCTGTCAGCTCATTTCTGCAGCCTATCTAGGTTCCTCTGGATGGCATCACAGCTCTCCTTTTTATGTCACTCTGCAGTTTTGTGTCATCTTCAAAGTTACAGGCTACACTCTGCCCCATCATCCAGATCACTACTCAAGAACAGGAATGAACCCAGTATTAAGCTCTGGGGTACACTGTATGTCATTGGCATCCAACTAGACTTCATACTACTGATCACCGCCTTCTGGGTCCAGCTGTTCAGCCAGTTTTCACTCCTCTGCTCATTGAGCCCTCACTTTATCAGCATGTTTATGAGGGTTTTAAGGGAAACAGTGGCACAGCCACACTGAAGGCATGGTAGACAATACTCGCTTGCATCCTGTCATCTACCAAGCCAAGCATTTCATTACAGCTGCACTCAATTATCTTAATGTTTTTTTCTCAAACTAAATGATTCTACTGTTGTATGACTGTGGGAGGTCATCAGGGCAGTCAAGAGTGACTTTCCTTTGTGATTGAAACACTAAGATGGCTGAGGAGCAGGGTTTTCCTGGTTTGAGGCATTGTAGGAGGTGCAGCACCCCTACACAGGGCTAGGATGGCTCTTGGGTACACAGAGATTTTGACGTGCAACCCATAGCCTGATGAGATACATTTGTTTATAAGCTGATGGATACCTTGAAGATCTGGTTTTAAGTTATGCTGCTAATTGTCATCTATAAAACACATTGCACATCTGGGGTCATTGTCACTTGCTTGGTTTTTTTTGTGATTATTCTGAGTGGTTACTTGATCAGCTGATCTTTCTGAAGCCAGGGCCGTAGCACACTATCAAATTTACCATGAGCTTTTGGCTAAATCAATGGGGAATTTTACCTAAAAAATCTATGTCAAGGAAGGACCTGCATTTTATCTTTTTAAATGCTTTGAGGAAAATGCTTGGTGTGGTAATGCCACTTAAAATCTGCCATTGATGATCAATGGCTTGATAAAATAAACAGATGTTTTATATCTGGATTTGATTTGTGAGCAACATGATGATTGAGTAGATAGTTGAGATTTTGTATTTGATTTTTTAAAGGTAGAACAAATACACATTATTCGAAATTAAATATTATTTATTTGATACACAACCAAGCACTAAGATTAAAAATAGCTGATTTGAATTTCTCCATATTGACTTTCAAAGTTGATAGGGAAGTGCTTCCACTTGTTTGTTTTTTTCTTAAATCAGCTTATGTAGTTTGGCAGGTTTTGTAAAATACTTTCAGTTAAGACATAACTCATATTTATTCATTAATGCTTTTTAGAATGTACTTTTCCCGATTTGAGCTGAGTCATTACTTTAAAAAAACAACAACCAACCACCACTTTGGTAGCCTGAGCAATGCCTGTGAGAAGATGCTCACCCTGGCTTCCCTACATCCCGCTGAAATGAGCCTGTGCACGTGATGCTCTGGCTTAAATCCCCTCAAAATCTTCAGATGCAGAAATAGCTCAAGAGCCACTAGCACAGGGAAAAGCTGTTGCAGCTTGTGTGCCTCTCTGAGCCGTGCAGACAGCTGTTGATGCTTTGCGAGAAAAAGGGTAATGTGGTGTAGAATGATGCCTATAGTGAGTGAAGCAAGTGTAGGACAAGGTTTGGGCAAAAGACCTGGTGCCATCGGCATGTGCTGGGCAACGGCTTCTTGTGCCTAGTGGAGAACGTGAAGGAGAGACAGGGAATAGCTCAGCACTGCTCCAGGGGACTTTGAGGTGGCTGGGAGCCATGATCCTACTTTGCACAGCTCCTGAGCCCCCGGAATTCAAACCCACCTCTGGGGCGGTCAGGTCCCCTACTCTGGCGGCTCCTGAACCCCTCCAAACACAGCCCACCTCTGAGGTGGTCAGGCACTTTCCTGCCGTGGCTCCGGAGCTCCTCGCAACGGTCAGGAACCTTCTACCCCGAACTGGGCGGTGCAGCCGACGATGGAGAGGCGAAAACACAAGTCCCCGGAGTCTCGGAAGCCGGCCTGGCTTCGAAGCCAAGCTCTCCCCGCCCAGAGCCAATCACGTTCGCCGTCGCAGCGCGCGCCAACTTCGCCCCCGCTTCCCTCACCTTTTTCCCCGGGGCGGCGGGCAGCCCGCACGCCCTGTTCTCCGCTTTTACCGCGGGCTCCGCGGGGCGCAGGGGCGCGGGGAGCGGTCCGCACGTGGCGCCGCCCGCCCCGCTGCCCCGGCGCGCGGCCCCTCCCCTCCCTCCCGGGCGCCGCGTGGGCCATTGTCACACAGCATCCCAACTCCGAACGCCCCGCTGTTCGCCGCCGCTGCCGCCCATTGGCTGGCCCTGCCCGGATTGACTCGCCGGACAGCCAATGGCCGCCGGTTTCTAAGGAGTCCGCCGGCGCCGCCCCTCGCAGCGCCGGCAGTAACAATATGGCAGCGGCGCCTATTGGTGGCGGTGCGCTCTGAGCGGCGGCAGCCGCGGGCGCCCGGCGGCGGGGAGCAGCTCCCTCGGCGGCGACGGTGGCGGCGACGACCCCCGGTGCCGAGCCTGGCCGCGGCAGGTCAGTGGATCGCGTCCCCGTCCCTCGCGCACGGTATCCCCTCTCATGCCGATGCGCTCTGGCGGAGCGCCCCGCGCCGCGGGCGTTTGTGCGGCGCCGCGGCCCGACTCGCAGCCCCTCCGCTGCCGCCCGCACTGGAGGGGCCGGACGGGATGTGTGTGGAGGTGCGGCTGCTCTGATCCGCTGAGGGCGGGTGGGCTCCCGGCCCGCCGGGGCCCGCTGTATTGTTCGCGGTGTGGGCTGTCGGCAGCCGACGCCGCTACCCCCGCCGGTGCGGCGGCGCAGGAGGGGGCCCGCAGGGATGTCCGGGTCTTTACCGCGGTCTGGACCCACAAATGCACGTCTCCGGAGCCGGCCCTGCGGCAGACGGCCTGCGAGAACGCGTCACCGTGCCCCCCTCCCCACGGGAGGTTGCGCGGGGTGTGTGTGTGGGCTGTCAGGCCCCCTCGGAGACCCCTAGCAGCCGGCGCTGCCCGTGGCGGGCCCCGTGCGGAGCGCGGGCGCCGAGTCCCTTCACCAGGTGCTGCTGCTGCTGCTGCTGCTGCGGGGAAGCGGTGCCGTTCTGGGAGCGCGCGCGGCTTAATGAGCGCGTAGCTGGTGCAGCTGGCGCGTTTTGGCCGGGGGGTCATTAAGGGCAAGGCATAGCCTGCCCTGGCTGCAGCTGGGGGCTCTTAGCGGCTGATCCTCGCAGTCTTGGGCTACGTCGGCAGCCCTGGCACAAATGCGGTCGTATCCAGCGCGCCGCTCACTACCACCACGTTGGATTGGGAAGCGCTGGGAGGAACTGGCTTTCCGTTCCTTGTTGGTCCTTCATTCCCACTTCCCCTCTTCGTGGCAGACAGAGGACTCTGGAGTGGTGAGAGCTGGCTAGAGCTAGGAAATAGGTAATGCTTGTGAACCATGATACTATCTATGAAATTCTGATTAAAAAACGTATTGGAATAAATTAGGGGAGGTTGAGATCTATGGAGTGATTACTTGGCTGCCTAATTTGTGATTAGAGCATCTTTCCTCCTTGTGTTATTAAAATGCTTCTGTCAATTGCAATGACACTTCAATGCTATGATATAATGCCTTGCATTGCTTATTTGATTGCATGTAAAGTTTGTTCTTGCTGTTTCCTGATGAGTCCACAGGGATGGGGCAGTCCTGTGGGATTTTGAAGGTGTAACTGACCTTGGAAAGTGCTTTGGCTTTCTCTCTTGGCTTTTGCCTTAATTGCCCTTGTATGCCACAAGCATTTTGATTTGGGGATTGATGTATGCACAGGTCCTGAGAAGTGTCTTAAAACCTAATAATCATTCCTGTGGTAGTTAACTGCGTATATTTGGTAGTGGCAATGGACACATTATCCTAGCACCTCCATACTACTGGAGGTAAAACGTGATACAGGAGCGGGTGGGGAATGGAACCGCTTCTTCCCTTCCGGGCTCTGGAATGGTGGAGGTGAAGAGGAATGTGACACCCGTGGGGACTTGGTTCACCTCTGCTTTGGTTACGGGCAGAATAATCCTACTCCTGCTTAGGCTGCAGGAACTCTTACTGCTCCAGAATCATGTTTCCCATGGAGGAAAAAGCTATTTCCTTCTTGAACAGCAGAACAACTTGAAAATAAAGATTAAAAAGAAATTTAAAGGGATTATTCTAACAGGAGTTTAATTTGTAGCCTTTTTGCTGTTGTTGTTCTTGCGTTAATGACCCAGTTGTGTTTTCCAATATATTAAACACAATATTCTAGAGTCCTTAAATGCTCATAATCTTTAGTGATAACTAACTTTGGGATCTGACCCTCCATTATCTCAAGCAATGCCTATGAATTTGCCTGAAGAGAAACAAGATACGCTGCTGTTTTAAGTACCCTTTTTGGCTTCTCTGGTTGCTCTTGACAGAAGTAGAATTCAGTGAAACCTATACAGCGTCTGTCTGTTGATTGGCCAATCTTGCTTGGAAGAGGAGAAATACCAATGTGTGATGTTCGTTGGGTTTTTTTGTTAATCTGAAGTGATTGTGCTGTGTAGTCATTCAGTGGCTGGGAAGATGATAAAAAAAAGACAAAACTGAGAGGCATCATTTGGAAAGATCACTGAATGTCACAGGGGAAAAAACCCTATGCTTGGCTGGTACTAGAGCTCTCTGTTTCTCAGATGAAGTTCTAGTACGGTAGTGAGAAGCATGGTATAAATAGCAATGCTAGGTCTGAGCCACGGAATCCAAAGTTATGGTTTCCACAGCAACCAACACTCTGGCTGTCATTTACGTATCTACTACTTCCCTCTTTTTTTAAATTAAAAAATAAATCTAGCTTTTGGTGTTGGGCTGTGTCCAGAGCTCCTTCACAAACATCTTCCACTTATTCTTCCTACTCCGATTTTGAGCGTCCCCCTCTGCTTTTCTTCTAACGATGGCTATAATCTTGTTCCATTCCCAGCTCCAGGCTTCCTGCTGCCTCCTTGTGGGCCAGTGGCTGAGGGCTCGGTGTACGAGATGCCAGCCAGTCCGCTGTGCTCATTTGTCTTCTAAATCTTCCTTTTGGTACCGGCGTTTGCTTCCAGCTGTGCCTGTGGTATGGTAGGCACCACGTGGCTGCGGGAAGAAACAGCCTTGCTTTGAATCCATGGCATATCCCTCAAATACCCAACTGTGTTTCCCACCTCTCCCTTATCTGGAGGGCTAGTGTCTTGGTGGTAGGTCTGCATGCTTTCCTGGCTCTTGCTCAGTCATTTCTGTAAGGCTTAAAGGAAATGCAAACAGAGAACTGTGCCCTGTTTGAAGGGATGCAGAATGTGCCCTTCCTATGTGAAGATCAGGATGCAGTACTTGTTTGGGAAAAAAAAATGTCATGTGATAGTGCAGTGTTGCTAAAGTGCTTTCGTTTATAGCCAGGAGGTTGAGGTATCTACATGGTTGTGTCCAAGTTACAGTTTCCAGAGCAACTGGAGCTTTGTGTCTTGGAAGACTGTTAACTAATGTGTGAAACATCGCATCAAATGTTCCTTTCTTAAATTCTGTAATTTTAGCTGCCATTAAAAATGCAGCTGTGCTTATCTGAGAACATGTTTAAAAATCTTAAACAACCACATAGCTCTTCTTCAGATATGTACCTGTGTAATTGGAACAAGATTGGGAAATTTCAGCCCCCAAAGTAATTATCCTTAGAATTGCCACAAAAAGCATTTTAGTAAAAAAAAAAAAACCAAACCATGAAATGACAATGCTGTCTCATATGTATCTCTAACCAGAACTAATGACAAAAGTGTAGGCTGATAAAATTGCTTTCCACCAACATCAGTCTTTTTACTCAAGCATCAAATGAAGCATTCTCATGCCTGGAGAACTACCAGAGGGTAGTGCTCGATGGCTTGAAGTCCAGATGGAGAGCAGTGACAAGTGGTGTCCCTCAGGAGCCCAAACTGGGACCTGTGCTGTTTAATATTTTTACCAGTGGTATAGACAGTGGGGTCGAGTGCACCAT
Source organism: Pogoniulus pusillus (assembly GCF_015220805.1). Classification (NCBI taxonomy): domain Eukaryota; kingdom Metazoa; phylum Chordata; class Aves; order Piciformes; family Lybiidae; genus Pogoniulus; species Pogoniulus pusillus. The sequence continues at coordinate 15,641,857 of NC_087275.1, read as the reverse complement.
CAGCCACTTTGCAGGTTACACCAAGTTAGTGTTGCTGTCAATATGCCAGAGGGACAGAATGTCAACCAGAGGGCCCTGGACAAGCTGGAGAGGTGGGCTTGAGTGAACCCCATGAGGTTCAACAAGAGCAAGTGCAGGGCTCTACACGTGAGCCAGAACAATCCTCACTATCAATACAGATTGAGGGATAAGGTGACAGAAAGCAGCTCTGTGGAAAAGAACTTTGGGGTGCTGATGGACAAGAAGCTGGATATGAGCAGACAATATGAGTTTGCAGCTCAGAAAGCAAATCACATCCTGGGCTGCATCAAAAGATGCACTGCCAGCAGATCCAGGGAGGTGATTCTGACACTTTGATGAGACCTCACCTGGAGTACTGCATCCAGGTCTCAAGTCCTCAATACAGGAAGGACTTGGACCTGATGGAGCGGATCCAGAGGAGGGCCATGAAAATGATCAGGGAGTTGGAGCACCTCTGCTATAACAGGCTGAGGAGGCTGGGGTTGTTCAGCCTGGAGAAGAGAAGACTCCTGGGAGACCTAATAGCAGCCTTCCAGTATCTGAAGGGGGCCTACAAGATGGATGGAGGGAAACTGTTTACAAAGGCCTGTAGTGATAGGATGAGGAGCATTGGCTTCAAACTCTAAAGCAGAGCAGATTTAGATTGGATGCTAGGAACAGGTTCTTTACTATGAGGGTCATAGAAAACTGGGACAGGTTGCCCAAGGAGGTGGTTGGGGGCCCATCCCTGGAGGTATTCAAAGTGAGGCTTGACAGGGCTTTGGGCAACCTGATCTGGCTGAGGATGCCCCTGCTGACTGCACAGGGGGTTGGACTGCATAGGGGTTGGACCTTTAGAGGTCCCTTCCTACCCAGACCATTCTATGACTCGATAATATTCTGTGAATTGATCCTAACAAGTAAGGGCACCCAGGATCCCCTCTACTTGGGAGCAGTTAGGCAGGCCGTGGTGAGGGAGACTGAACTGATATTACAGTTGCTTTTGTTTCCTTCTCTTTCCCCTTGGCTGCTAGCCCTTGTGAAACTGGGTACCCTTTACAGTGTCTCCCAGACAATTCTTTGAGCACTAATGCCAAGGACCTTTGGTTTCAAAACAGGTCACTTTCCCATTATAAATCAATTTGAGCCAATGTCACTTTCAGAAAAGGTGACATATGTGCATCGTAGGTTTTCTCCTTGCTCTGAGGAGAATTCTGTCAATAATAGGCGTGTCATTCCTTTGTAGGCTGCCCTTCTGGACACTCAGATTGGTGTGTGCACTGGTCTCATAAAATGGTTTGTAGGTTACCTGAGGAGTCTCAGCCAGTTGATAGCACTGTAAGTGTGGGCTTATGTAAAAAGGAGTTGCAAGGAGGATGTCTCAGGGGTCTGCCTTTCTAATTTTTTTTGAGTAATCTTCCAGGTCAATGTTTTTTATATTTCTTATAGATAATGTGTCAGTGATGTTACTGCCTATGATAGTATTGTCAGCAGCCTATGGTTTTTCCTCAATCAAATGGAGGAGTGATTCCACTTCTGTGAGATGCTTTCTAAATGAAACTTAATCCCAAACCTTGTGATCTTTGGTGTGCTGCCCAGATTATACAAACAAAATGATTGAAACAGCAGCTGCCAATGGCTTGAAGTGAGTTGAAATACCTTGAGCTTCTCTCTGGGTCTCTGTGCATTATGGCACAGATCAGAAAAGGATTTTAGCTTGTTCACATAGGAGTGGGCTGTTGCTCAGTAGCCATGGTCTGCTACTGTGGCAGGCAATGCTGAATGCCTGGTGATAAGGCAGAGAAAGCAGGTAAGAAGCTGGGAGAAGGGCCAGATTCTTTGCTGGAATGAAAACTGCCTATTTGTTTTCCTGCATGATCAGAAAGTGCCAGTGTCTGCTGTGCTATCAACTTAATTGGCTAAGTCATTCTAAGTGAAGGTAGTGATGCTACCTTCAGCAGCATATAAACGCATCTATCTTGGCAGCAGGACACAGTTTTTCTTCAGTGCACAGTAGAGATGCACCACTTTTTTGACCTCCATTAATTTCAGTGGATAAAGCCAAGTCATTTGAGAGCTGGGACAAAATACCTAATCCATTACAATTTAAACAGACTTACAAGAATTTCTTCTTGGCTGGCTGTTGACCAATACCTCCAGGTCCTCTTCTACTGGGCAGCTTTCCAGCCACTTTTCCCCAGCCCTGTAGTGTTGCTCAGGGTTGCTATGACCAAAGTGCAGGACCCTATACCTGGCCTTGTAAGCCCTCACACCATTGGCCTTTTCCTGTTGTCTGGCTTGTCCTCTTCCTTCTGCAGAGCCTCTCTACCCTTCAGGAGATCAACCCTCTCACCCAGCGTAGTGTTGCCTGCAAACTTGCTGAGGATGCACTTGATCTCCTTGTACAGATCATTTAATGTTTTTGGTAAAGATAGTGAAGAGAACCGTCCCCAGTACTGAGCCCTGGGGAGCACTACTTGTGACCAGCTGCCAACTGAATTTAACTATTCATCACCACTCTGGGACTGGAAACCCAGCCATTTTCTTTTGTCCACTGAAGTCTTTTTTCATCCAAGCCACAGATAGCTACAAATATCTCCAGGAGGATGCTGTGGGAAACAGTGTCAAAATAGCTTTACTAAATTCCAGCTAGACAACGTTGACAACCTTTCCCTTGCCCACGGAGTGGATCATCTTGTTATAGGAAGAGGTCAGGTTAGTCAAGCAAGACCTGCCTTTCATGGACTCATGCTGACTAGGCCTGATCCTTTGTTTTTCCTGTACATGCCATGTAATGTCATTCAAGATTATCTGCTCCATAACCTTTCCTGGCATTGAGGTCAGACTGACAGGCCTGTAATTCCTTATATGCTCCTTCTGGCCCTTCTTGCAGATGTACATCTCATTGCTGGCCTCCAGTCTACTGGGATGTCCCCTGTTAGTCAAGACTGCTGGTAAATGATGGAAAGTGTCTTGACAAATGCTACCACCAGCTCCTTGGGTAGATTCCATCTGGTCCATAGACCTGTTTGTGTCTAAGTGGTATAGCAGGTCAGTAACCATCTCCTCTTGGATAATGAGAGTTTCATTCTGCTCCCTCTCCCTGTTTTCCAGCTGAAGGATCTGTGGACTCAAAGGAAAACTGGCCTTTCTATTAAGACTGAAGCAAACAGGACATTTAGTACCTCAGTCTTTTTCGCACTTTGTTTCCCCCTTGCATTCAATAAAGGATTGAGTTTCTCAGTCCTCTTTTTGCTTTTTTGTTGCTAATGCATTTTCAGAAACATTTGTTATTGTCTTTTATGACAGCCAGTTTAATTGGGCTTTGGACCTAATTTTCTCTTTGTATAGCCTCACAACATCCTTGTAGTCCTCCTCAGTTGCCTGATCCCTTCCTGCAAAGGTAATAAACTCTTTTTTCTCCTATGTCCCCATCAAAGCTCTTAGTTCTGGCAGGCTGGTTGTCTTCCCCTCCTGCTCATCTTTTTGCCACGTGGGGACAGCCTGCTCTTCTGCCCTTAATATTTCTTTTTTGAAGAATATCCAGCCTTGCTGGACTCCTTTGCTCTTCAGGAGAGACTGGTCCTATCCACTGGGAGTCACACTTACAGAAGAAGAGTTCATGAAGTATTCTGATTTTTCCCTAGTTACTGCTTTTGGTTTTGAAAAAAAATATTTTTAAAGTTCTGATCTTTCAAAGTAGGGAAAGTGCCAACCTTTGACTGGAGCTTTGTCCATGTTGAAAACAATTGTTGTGCCTTATGGTTGGGAAACGTTTCTTACAGTGGCAGCACATCTCTGTATTTTGAGTTTTGCAGCTTGGTTTGTGATAAAATAAATACGTGGAACCCAGGGTCTCAATTACCTTGCTCACAAGAGAATTCTCTACTGCTTCATGTTATTCAGCATGTCTTAAGTCTAATTGTTTTTATCTTTTATATGCCATGTTCCTAAGAGTAGTGCAGCTTTCCTCTCCATGGATAAATAATTCAAACACCTGGACTGATGAAATGCGTGCTTCTGAGCTCAGAACAATCACGACATGTTTAATGACTGACTTTTTGAAGAAGATTCAAAGCAACTGAAAATAGCTGCATCACAAAAACATCAAGCATAACTTGGAAATTACGGCTATCATGTCGTGGTTTCTGGCAGTGTACATTTGCCTTCCCATTAGTTATGTCTCATTGAACAATCAAGGGTTTATTGACAACTCGTTTACTTTGTCTAATTGTATGACTTACTAGAGGGCAGGACTGTCCTTCCTTTTGCGGAGTGCTGGCAAAGATGTCCATGCAAAGTGGGACTGTGTTGTGCAGTAACTTGATTGCTCTGTTGGAAGCTGTTTCCTGAGGATGAAATTGACTGCAGATGTTTTCAGGCAACCTCAAATGTTGGATTTGGCCATACACTACCTCATACGTGGCATGAGAAGATACTGGTGTTCTTTTGGGCCCAATGTGACGCTCAGGTGAAGTGGCAAAGCTCATGGTGGGTGGCTGTTCCAGAAGGTCTGGCATTGGCATGGTGATGCTAGGAGCAGCTACTTAGGGGTGGCAACAGTGGGTGCTGGTGTGAAGAGAGCTGTTAGACAGGTTTAGGAGTCAGGATCTGTCAATTTCCCCCTCTGTTGTTGCTGTTCCCACGGGTATGAGCTCGTCTGAGGGCTCATACAAAACCCTCATTCTGGTGGGGTCAGATGTGCTCCTTGCCAGGGAGAGTGGAGGGGTTGCAGCTGTGCCTCTCTATATGGAAAGAATGTCCTGCTAATTTTCTTTCCCAAATGCCTTTTCAAAGAGGAACAGCTCTTAGGTTTTCCCCGTGTAAAGCCATATGTGCTCCACAGTCTCCTGTGGAGGACTGCAACCCAAACCAACTACCTAAGGGAAGACACTGTTTTTCCTAATGTGAGAGAGGCATCTCGTCCTGCATTGTTAGCAGTCAATGCTCTGCTGTTTCATCTCACACTGGCTGACAGTAGCACTATGTCAGTCTGAGATGACTGGAGTTCCCTCTCCCTTTGTTGTAAGAAATACTCTTAGGAACTACCTTTTGTAGAGCAACTGCATATTTCCAGGCTAAAGTTAAATCACAGCTGGAAAACATCTCTCATCTCTCACCTCTCACTCAAAACATCTTCTATCTAGGGATTTAAAACCTCCTGCCAGAAAGCTGTGGCCTAATACTTTGCCCACAGTTTCCTGCTTGTTCCAGTGCTGCTTTACAAGAACATGAATACCTTGGTTGCCTGCATCTTGTCTGCCTTCTTCACAGAGAATGGCATGGAGACAACTAGTGATGTCGTGAAAGTGTCACTTTGCATTTTGATTCCTCTCATGACTCCCCCTCCCCCCACCCTCCCTTTTGAAGTGTTGTATTTTTTTACAGTAGTCCAACTGGTTGGTTATCACATTAGCCCTCTGCCTGCCTGTCTTTCCACCCTCACTGAAAATCAGTGTTCAGTCAGGTACTAGGTTTTCATCAAGCCAGGCAATTCCTGCTTGGATCCAGTCACTGCTTGTCTGACAGACCTATCCATTATCATAGCAGCAGACGTTTTTTGTTGTTTCAGATTATCTTTTACCCTACTTCATCACAGGTGGTTCCCTTTGCTTCTTCTGAAGCAAATCCTGTGCTCACCTTTATCTCTTGGCATGGTCTGGGGAGAGATGTGGGTCTCCTCATTAACCCCAGGCAGGCTTTCTGACTGTTTTCCATCTGACTTCAGCTCTTACCATCTGCATCTCTAAACAGGCCCCTCTCTCTCCTGTATGCCACCTCCTCCACTCCAGCACCACTTTGATCTCCCAGGCCATGGAAACCCCCTGAGCTTTGACAGTTTTCTGACCTGCAGCCAGTCATTCCTTCACAACCAATAGCCTCCTGAACGGGCCAGACTATCTGTGCTCTATCCCACAACTCTTCTCTGCTGGTGCTCTCCCTAGGACTTGCCGCACTTAGTCACCACGAAGCCTTGGGCAAAAGGCATCTCTCTCTTGTCCCAGCAAAAGGCATCACCCTCCATGTCCCAGCCTCAGCAGCCCTCTGCTTGCATCAGCTCCTCAGCTTAGTTTGCTTACTAAAAGCATGTCTTAAAACCCTAAGAGTACTGCTTCCTAGCTGCCTGACTCTGTTCTTGCAGAGTCTTGGTGCTGTTTGAAACTTTTGTGAATACTATAGCTCACGCCCCATCCTCGTTTCTGTCCACACCTGCATAACTTGCAGGAGGCCTCCATTTGAAGATTCTTCCTTCGTCATGGACCCTCCCTAGAGTTTGGGTAGATGCTTGTGTCACACATGGTTGCAGTGGCACTTTAAAACCTGGTCTCCACGGGCTGTGTGACAGTTGATCTGGAGAGCCACAGTAAAAAAGTGTGGAGAGGGCTGACTTAGTTTAATTCTTCCAGTTCCTGCCACAAGCTTTCTAGAGACGACAGTGGGTTTTGGTCCAGAGGGCTCGATATCTGCTGTGCTAGGAGACGGAGAGCTGTGATGGTGACAAAGTAGCATGGCAGTGAGTAATACTTCACTTGTTCCAGTTTGGAAGTGAAAAAGTTAAATGCCTTCCCTAAAGAGACTTGGCTTCCCTGCAGTATTGGACAAGACCAAGTGAGGGAATTAAAATGCAAAACAATGCAGAAAGTGCAGTAATTAGATGATGTGAAAAGCAGTGATCTGAGGTTATTGGTTACTACCTTGTTAGTAGTTTTAAGTCACTTCTTGGCTGCTTAGTTACAGCTGAAGCAGAAGTACCTCAAAAGCATTTCTGCCGCCCTTACTGCCTCTCATACCTGATCTGTCTCTTTCAGATGAAGTAAAGGTTTTCAGCCCAGCAGTGTTCTATATTGTGTGTCTCCTGTGTCTGTCGCATCTGAGACAGGTGAGACATGACTTAGCTGCAGTGATTTTGGAGACAGAAAGAAACCAGAGGAGCTTGGCAGGTGTGCTTGTTTAGCTCCTGGGAAAGTCTTCTTAGGGTCTCACTGGTCCTAATGCTTGCTTGTATGAGGGCTGAGGGGTGCAGGATGCTCAAGGGACACCCTGATTGATTTGGGCCAAGCAGGTCGAAGTTACCTATAACTTCGGAGAACTGTTTTGGCAGGATTTTCTTCCTAAAACTAACCAAGAGGAAAGATTGTCATCATGAAGAGATTTTCTTTCTCCCCCTCCCCCACATATTTGTCTTGTTTTGCTTGTAGACGTTAATGGACCTGTGTAAAAAAAAATTCAAGACTTATTAATGGGGCGATGATTGATGAGGTATAGCCTGACATGCAGTGCAGGAAGAGAAAAACCCCTTTGGAGATTCAGCACGGGGTGCTGAGAAAACTTGGTACACTCCTACACCGGAGGAGAACAAATGTATCTTCCACTTACTCTCTGCTATCTGCATGGGTATCTTGTGTTTAAGAAAAACTGAATGTAAATTGTGCTATGTTTGCTTGTCACTAGCAAAATACGTTTCCTTGCTTGGTCATCGTTGTCTCCTGGGAAAGTTACACCAGTTGTACAAGCTTAATGGCAGATCTGCTAATGGAGCCGGTGGGCTTGGGATTTCACCCCATGACTCAGAAAACTGTTTATTCTGTTTCTGTAGGTTGTGAGGTTATAAAAATGTGATTGCTTCGTGCTGTCGGCCTGCAAAAGGGTGGTTGTGAAGAAGGAAACTTGAGCTGACAGAATTACCTGCCAAAATAATTAAGTGCATAGTTAAATGGCTATAAAAAGACCAGACAAGTAAATTGCTTTTGTACAAATAGCCTTTTTTTCTTCATGCTTTCCTTTTTTTTTTTTTTTCCCCCCTCTCTTGAAGCTTGCTGTAGTGCAAAGATCCCTCTGTGAAAATAAGGTGAGCAATTAGTATTAATTGATTTGGGTTTTAATATTGGTTGGAATGAACTTGCTGAGGATTAGTGTGGAAATGTATGCAGTTTCAGGAGAAATTGATTACGTTTCATCTCTTCCATTTGTAGCTTTCCCTTAAACTGCTGATGGAAGTTCAATAACTAATGAACAGAACATTTCATTAAATGTGTGCTGAGCTCAGAACAGTTACCAAGTGGTTTTTTGGGATCCCTCTTCCTTTCTAGTCCCCTTGTTTGCTAGGTTATAGAGTCTTTGATTTTATTTTTTTTCCCCTCTTTGCTTCTTAAAGCAAAGCCTTTTACATAGAAAGGCTGGGGGTTTTTGTCTGTTTTGCCTCTGGTAGCAATTACTGCTGCTTGCAGATGTGGCTTCCAGTTCAGAACAAAGCTGTTTTGTGAGCCTAGCCAGTATATAATTGTTGAGAGTTGATAATGTTGAAGACCTCTCATTGTGGTTAGGATCTGTATTATACCAACTTCTGAACCCAAATTACAGGTTTTTAATTTTGACTTCAGTATCCCCTCACTGGAATATTCTCTTTCCTCTGGTAATTATTAAAAAAAAAAAAGAAAAGTTGGTGTTAGTGATGTTTTCTAAGCCTACTCAGTGAGACACATTTGAAGTATTGCAATGACCACCTAAATTGTTGTTCTTACTGTTGTCTGCTCTTTCAAGGTTTCCTGGTAAGATCTAGATATTGCATCTCATGGGTTGGTTAAAATTGTTCACTCTGTGTTTAAATCTGCTATATGTATGTGGAATATACCAAGAAAGAGAGGAGTTGCTGTGGGACTCCATTCATCCAGTTCCTAATGCAGCTTATGGACCACAAGCCACTTAAAACCCATCCAGAGAAGCTGAAAAGGAGGATATCCACTATAGTGGGCAAGGGTGATGTGACCATGAGACCCCTGGAGTGGGGGAGCTCTTGGTGCCTGCACCAGCCACAGTGAGTTGCTGCTGTAGACAAGGCCTTGTCTGTGAATATTTCCAGCTAGTAGCTTTGAATGAGATAAGTGGTGTTACCTGGACATTTTTCAGTTTCTTAGTTAAATTTTCATGAGTAGGATGGTATGAAAATGAATGTGTCATTAACAAATGTCCAAGAATGCTGTTTGCTCAGAAGTGATTAGGAGATTAAGCAATGGATTAATTGTAATTATTCTGCCAGAACCCTCCTAAAGCACATAGACACAAGGCTTGTGTCCTCTCTGAAAGTGATGTGTCTGGAGCTTGCTCACGGGGGGGGGGTGTGTGAGAGGAGGTTGTGTTACTTTGGAGAATTATTTATCGACAATTCACATTTTCATCCTTGTTTCCCAAATTGTTTAGCTTTCACCTTTGAATTGGTCTGAACATTTTGCTGTCTTATGCATGTAGAAGTAGTTTGTTTGCAACATGTGATTTCAGGAAAGTGTTCTTTTTGCATTACAGGAAGGCTTAAGAAGCTTCTGAGAATAAAACAATTTTCCCTCGGTCACTTATTAGTTCCCAAACCTACCTTCTTGGTCATGACATGTACTCAGTGCTCATTCCTCAAACTCTCACATCATGTTTGTTTGGTTTTGTTGGTGTGGTGGGTTTGGTTTTTTTTTTCCTTCTATGAAATATGTCTGTGGAAGGCTACTAAATCGTTCCAGATTCTTCTGTCACAGGCATAAGACCGAGGCAGGTACTACTGACACCACTCTGAAGTGCCTTCCCAGCACTCTGCAATTTGAGGATTTCACAGGCCAGCAGCAGCTTCTTTGTATTTAAGACCTTTTTCCCACGTGAGCCAAGCAATGTGATATTTTGCCCTTCCTATGAGTGGCAGTGACTGTGATACCTTTGAATAGTGTGAGTCCCAAAGATGGCCTTGACTGGCATGACCATAGAGCTCACCTAGGTAGACCAACAGTGATATGCCACCTGGCCACTGCAATCCATCTGCAGTCCAGCTGCAATCCAAGAATGGGTGAAAAAACTGTGCTTTAGACATGAATGGAAGTTTGCTTCACAACCACCTTGGGATTTTGTGTTTCAAATAGCTGTGTGAGCAGTGATGCTTGGGTTAAACATCTGCCTATCAGCTAAGAATCAGAATCATTTTTGGTTGGAGGAGACCTTTAAGGTCATGAAGTCCAACTGTTAACCTAGCACTGCTAAGTCCACCCCTAAACCATGTCCCTAAGCACCACATTTACCTGTCTTTAAATGCCTCCTGGAACGGTGACTCAACCACTTCTCTAGGAAGCCCATTCCAGCTTCTCACAAGCCTTCGGCAGTGCTGTCATCATATGTGCCAGCCATATCAGGAAAAGGTTATGCGCAAGTCCTGCGATGGGCCAAGGAAAGGCCTGGATAGCACTGGCTGTCAGTCATCAGTTCATTTGATGACCAAATCCATGGTGTGGGTGGGGTTATTTTTGTGGTTAAGGATGAATTAATTTCAGTGTTAGAAGCTGAAGCATAGCTGTGGTGGGCCATTCACAGCTTTCTGAAGACAGTCAGCAAAGCATGTGACTGTGGAGATACTTAGTGGTTCACTAATTACATTACTCACTTCAGCTTGCTTGGGCCATCTGTGGTTGATGCACTGCCGGCTCTGTAGCACGGTGTTAAATGGCTTAGATCTTGCTTATGCAGTTTGCCCATGGCAGTGCTCAGAAGAAGAGCTGGGTTTCAACTGTCTGCCTGCCCCCTGCAAATAGACATCCTTTGACAGGGAGTTGTGGGACAAGTCTGAACATGAGGTTCTCCAGCCCTCTAGGAAGAAGCCAAGTATGAAAGAAATCTGCAAAATGCTTCTGAAGTATTAATGCTTTAAACAAAGACTGGTGGTTTACTGAGGAAGCTCAGTATTTTAACTGTATTTGTTTGTCTGCCCACAAACAATCCCTCTGTCTCCTGTGCAAGTGTGCCTGGCTCCTGCCAGCTGTGGAAAACTGGAGAGACTGAAGGTTGGGACAGGTTAAAAAAGCCCCAAGCAAGTGCAATTAGTGGCAACTGTGTCTGGTAGGTGAATTTCTTGGAAGTTGTGGATGTATATTACATAAATAGGGTATTCTGAAGTGACAGAAAGAGCCATTGCTCTGTACTTTGGTTTCTGTCAGTGTTAAATTAGAAAACAACATTGTTTTCAACAAAGCAGATGTTAAAACAAAAACTGTGAGTATGGGCACCCTTGAATTAAAACAAAAAAAAGAAAAACCTATCTATTTGGTGTTTGGATACAGTTATGAAGCCAAATGCTTGACGTAACTGAGGGATCTGGCATGCCATCCCTTTCCCTTTTCTTACCATTGCAGAGTGTAATCTGTCCTGATATCCTCCACCTAAGTCCTTGACTGGAGGATGAAAGAGCCTAGGGGACAGTGAAGAGGCATCTAGAGAATGTGAGGTGATCTAGGGTGAGCAGAAAGAGCACTTTTGGCCAACAGAGAGTAGGTCTGGTCAAGTTTTTTAAACTCAGAGTGGCAAAAAGACACTCCCTCTTCTCTTCCCTTCCTGGGAAACAAGAAAAATCAGCCTTCAGAAGGTAACACCCCCCTCCCTTCCTAGTATGATAAATTAGATGTCTGCATTTTTGTGATGGGGAGAGATCACCTTCCTTGACCCTCTACCTCATGTAGGTCCTTCTCTGTTCCACATCTAAGTCCTGGCGCTCTCTAGTTTTACTGATATCTTTAAGAACAACTAAGCTGTTGGGCAAATCCCATAAAGCTTTCTCACACAGATGACTGTGGCAGCTGTCTCCAAATGCTTGATGGCTTCTCCTATCTTCTCTGGTTTTGCATAGATCTGTGTTGGGCAGGTATGTGACAAACACAAACTGTTACTGAAATGAAAAGCAAGTCATTTACAAGTGCTTTTCCTCTTTCTGGACACCTGAAACCCCTGATAGGTGAGCTTGGGCTCTTGATTATTTGTTGCTGACCTTTTGTGGCTGTTTCTGGCTCTGGCCCTTCTGGTTTGTTTTCTTGATTTGGTCTTCTGTTTCTGTGGAGCTCAGACATGAAATATAGGCTTGCCAGGGGCATATCTACTCTCTTTGTCCATGATTGTTCCATTCAAATGGAATAGTCTTAAAAGTTTAATGACTTCTTTTTCCCTGGCACTTGGCCCATTCCTTTTGTCCTGCAGTGGGAGCAATAGCATCAGCAAAGATGACTGAACCTTATGGTTAAAAACAAACTTTCATCTTGGTGTGGCTCCAGAAGCAAATAGGTACTTTTTCCGCAGCGTGCTTAAACCTTCTTGAAATCTGAGAGGAGATGAGAAATTTTGCTTCAGGTTGCTCCTTGGGTTGGAATTGTGGGAGGACAACATAGAATCATCATAGAATGGCTTGAGTTGGAAGAGACTTTAAAGATCATCTAGTTCTACCTCCTGCTAAGGGAGGACACACCTCCCACTAGACCATGTTGCTCAAAGCCTCACTGAGCCTGGTTTTAATTGCTTCTGGGGATGAGGTGTCCACAGCTCCTCTGGGTAACCCATTGCTGTGTCTCACCCCTCTCAAAGAGCTTTCTCCTAATGTCTAATCTAAATCAACTCTGCTCTAATTTAAAACCATTGTCCCTTGTCTTATCACCACATGCCCTTATAAAAAGTCCCTCTCCAGCTTTCATGTAGGCCTCCTTCAAGTACTGGAAGGCAGCTATAAAGTCTCCCTGCAGCCTTTTCTTCTCCAAGCTGAATAGAGTCAATTTGCTCAGCCTGTCCTTGTAGGAGAGGTGCTCCAGCCCCATGATCATCTTTGTGGCCCTCCTCTGGACCCTATCCAATGGATCCAACATGCTCCTTGGGCCTGGGTCTTGCCTGACCTGTTTTCTCTATCCTGGGTTGAGGATTCAAAAAAACCCAAATATATTAATGGAGCTGTATGTCAGCAGCAAAAAAGACTTTTTCTAGAGTGATTTTAGCTGTGGCCTGTTGTCATGCCACAAGCATCAGTAGCAGTAGTGGAAGCACGGTCCTGCTGCCAGTACAGAGGGCACTCAGGATCCATGCCAGAAGATCCTAGTTGAGGTTTTTGGAGGAGGTAGAGGCACCCTGTTGGGAATCATCACGTGGCAGAACTGGGAATGGCAGCCTTGGGAGATTTGCCTCTTGCAGATGCCTGAGGTCTCTGGAATCAGTGAACAACTGAGTCTCCGTCCACTGGAAGGTAATTTATTCCTCCTTTGGATGGACAGGAAGGGGAAGAGCTCATGCATGATCCCTGTTTGCAAGCATGAGAGGGAGCGAGCAGTAGTGCAGTGCCAATTTCTTGGTCTGCAGATCCTACTAAGTGACTTGCACGCCCAAGGGCTGTGTTCTGTGACAGCCAGCAAAAGCAGCAGCCCTCAGGGGAGCTCCCAAGGTTCAGTTTGACACTGGGAGTTGTGGCCAGCAATGCATAGCAGACATTCCCATGTAATGCCAGGTGAAGTAACAACACTGGTCCAGGTGGATGGTCAGGCAGGGGTGAGACGGAAGAAGGCTGCTTCAGGAAGCATACAGACCTGCACTGGGATGAGATGTCCTGAGCTTGTCAACTGGGCAGGTAAAAAGGACTGATAGCAAACTGAGGCTGCTGGTACAGACAGAGCTGGGTGAGGGGTGGAAGATCAGAGGGATGCCTGGTCTCTGAGCTATGCAGCCCGTAGGCCAAGAACAGGCTTGTTTATGTCAGCACAGTCTAACACATCTTCAGGGGCTTTCACTCATGACCGATAGTAGTAAACATTTCTCTTGGATCTCCCCAATCCTTGTTGACAGAAGGAATGTGCAGGATTCTTGCCTCATTCTTCCTCTGCTCCACTGCACCCTGTATGCACACACAGATGAGGACCTGTTTATCCAGCTTTTCTCCGGGCCACCGATAATCTTCGGGTGTTGGGACTGGGAAGCCTCCTGCTGCTCTCTTGAACACAAAAGGCTCATTTGAAGAGGCATCACAGAATGCTAGCAGTTAGAAGGGACTTCAAAAGATCATCTAGTCCAACCACCCTGCCAGAGCAAAATCACCTAGAGCAGATCACACAGAAACACGTCCAGGCAGGTCTTAAATATCTCCAGAGAGGAAGACTTCACACCTGCCCTGGGCAGCCTCTTCCAGTGTTCTGTCACCTTCACAGCAAAAAAAAGTCTTTCCTCATGTTTCCATGGAACTTTCTATGCCTAAACTTCCACCCATTGACTCTTGTCCTGTCACTGGGCATCACTGAGAAGAGCCTGACTCCATCTTCCTGGCACTTGCCTTTCATGTATTTATAAACATTAATAAGGTCACCTCTCAGTCTCCTCTTCCCCAAGCTTAAACAGACCCAGCTCCCTGAGCCTTTCTTCATAAGAAAGATGTTAAGTTCCCTTAATCATCCTTGTGTCTCTGTGCTCGGCTCTCTCAAGCAGTTCCTTGTTCTTGAACTAAGTGGCCCAGAACTGGACACAGTACTCCAGATGTGGCCTCACCAGGGCAGAGGGGAAGGAGAATCTCTGTCAGCCTACTAACCTCAGCCCTTCTTATACACTCCAGAATGGCTTTGGCCATCTTGACCACAAGAGCACATTGCTGGCTCATGGTCATCCTTCCATCCACTAGGACTTCCAGGTTCTTTTCCCCTTCACTACTCACCAACAGCATACAGCTGCAAATATGGGGAGTCTTGCAGTGGTTTTGCTGTGCAAGGATCTTTTGAAGATTCCTGTATTGTGGGATCCTATTTGTACAGAGATACAGTTTTTGGCTGCAGCGATGCTGTCTGCTGAAGCACACCTGTGTTGGAATGGAGGGGAAAAACTGATGACACAGATGAGAGTTCAATATGTCTATGATGGACAGATTCTCTCTTAAAAGCTGGTGACTATCCTTAAAAGGATATATGCTTTCTCTCAAGCTGAAATGAGAAATTACTTTTATTTTTGTACTTCTGAAAGGTTACCAAGGAAGCAATGAGTTGTCAAAGCATTTTGAAAGTTACCCAAGAGTGCTACCCTGCCTGAAATCTGTGACTTTTCCAGCACCATTGTGCTCATTAGCTAGGCCATCTCTCTGTCACTTAATTATTTTTTGATCTTTGCTATCAGTTATATCTCAGAGTTAAAACTGCTTCCTCTAGAGAGCTGTGTGCAAAATTGCTTGGAGCTGAACCTGCAGTAAGAGAGGACTGTCTATAGAAGTTAGTGAAAGAACAGCAATACCTCAACTGTGCAATTACAGCAGGTGACAAACAACAGGGCAAGAGTAAGGCTGGTAACCCCAAACTGTATGAGAGAAGTTGGCCTGTGGCAGCAGGTTGCAGTGCAGACATAATGTGTGTTTCTGAGGTGGGGAGAAAACCTGTGCTTGACTTACTTTGTTTCTAAGCTTGCTTTAGTCTTTGTGTTAAGGGAAAAAAATATCATGACCTTAGTGTTGGTATTAAATGTATTATTAGTATAGTTTTCAGGTGTTAAGATGGCCTTTGTGTTTGAAATGATTAGGAAAATACATAAGCTCTTGGGAAGACAAGAAGTTTGAAGTGCTTTTACCCAGCTGGGCCTGGAAAATCTGGATTTCTCCTCATTATGCATAGAATGAACAGATTGTCCTGAGGTGATGACCGAGTCTCGGATTTTACAGGAAAGAAAACACTTTAAAAAATCATTTTCTATTGTATCTGTGCACTTAAACTTCACTTCATGTTACCTAGGTATTTATTGAAGTACAGTCTTAACCTGAGTAGTATCAGAGAGGGGTGGTTCACTGTTTCTGTGTGCCAGCTTCCCATTTGCCTGTCTTTATCTGCCCCTCTATTTGCCATGATCACAGACCTACCATTGTTAGAGTGCTGCGTATGTGAAGCTGTACAAGACCTTGCCTTACCCAGGAGCTCCAGAATCCTGAGCTATCCTCCACTGTACATACTGCATGCTGTGTTTGGTGAGGCCTCTTATCTGTTTTCCCTCATGCATGGTAGCCATAGTCATGTCTTTAATAAATGTGAGTATAAAGAAGTTTCTATCATCAAAGTGTTTGTGCAAATGTACAGTCTTCTCTTGGCACATCCTTCCTTCCCCTGAGTGCTTTAAAGCCTCCTTGAAAGGGTGGGAGGAGCTGTATGTGAAACACTCTTATCTTTCTGGGAGATGATGTCTGAACCTGTTAATACTTCGGGGCAGGTACTATACCTCCTTTTATCCTTATGAAAGACCGGCTTTTCTTCTTCTGCCAGTAGCATGCTTTGGGCTTTCCCTTTGCTTGGTAGTGTCACAAGCCACACAAGGTAGGGCAATGCCATAAATACAGGAAAGGAGAGGGAATTGTGTGTTGGGGGTTGTTTCCTTCTTCCTCACAGATGACTGTGGCAGGTAAATGAATCTCTGATCTGTAGCCATATCTGGCCACTGAATGCTTACCTGATGAATTTTAACCAGCCAGAAATGTGAAGATAGCATGGTGAGAAGCAAGTGACATTTCTCAACACTTGTTATCTGGTGGGTCAAGGGTGGGGGATGCCTTGGGGTGTCCCCAGAGCATGGGTGACTCACCATGCACTCTGGGCTTTGGCAAAGGTTGTAGAGCACTCTGACCTGCTGCTTGCCTGTTGTACAGGCTGACACTTTAAGAAGAAAGCACTAACAGAGACAGGACAGGCTTTGCTGAGAAAGGGGGGATGTTTTTACTGTAATTCACCTCAGTGCTATTTCCAGTCTTGTCTTTGGAGGAAGCACTCTATTTCCTCTGCACTGTACCCTGTCTGCTAATTGCTGTCTTTCCAGAGATTCTTGGTGCATGTTCCCTTATCTCCCAATGTTTAGATACTTGTTGAATAAAATGCTTTTTTCCTTCTCTTACCAAGTGCTGGCAGCTGAGTGCTGCTGGAATAGCCTCTTTTTTTAGGCGTTAAAGGTGACTGCGTTTCTGAAGGAATTAAATGCCAGGTTCTAATGTGCCTCTCAGATTAAGCTGAGTGTATTTTGTGCATGTACAATTGCATATTCTAAGGCTAGGATGCCAAGTCAAACCACCAACAACTATCATATTGAGATGAAAGGTTTGGCCGAGTCCATAGACATTAGTGTTTCAGTGGGACATGCTGTTCTTACCTAATGCAAGCTCAAAACTGAGGTCACTTTGTGCGGTGCCATAAAACCAGTCCTGGCTTTGTAAAAGTGAGTAGGACAGTTTATATTGATGTTGTTCCTCCAGCTCGCCAACAAAACTTAATCTAGCCTTAAATCTTGTCTTGCAAGTTAGGCATAGCAGTGTCACTTATCAGGGGCTGCTTTCCTTTAAAATCGCTTCCGTAGTGCTTGGTGGGAGAAGATAATTTCTGCTCTTCTAATCTTTGGAAGAGATTGAATTAATTTATCTTTTGTTAACCCATGCCAACATCTAGCTAAGAGAAATAGCATTTGAAATGCAGATTAAAGTGTTGCATTTCCCATTCTCATTTAATGTAAAACCATTCTAGATTTTAGGGGCTGAAAGTGCGTGGCACTGCCAGAGTAGACTGAAATAGCTGTAGTCTTAGTTGCAGAGTAAACATTCAAAAGCAAAATAGAGTCACTTTGTGTAATTTCTTTTTTCAGATAAAATTTGAAATCCTCAAGAGAGCTTAGCCACTGATACCTATCCATCCATCTCTATAGCTGCAGTACAGCGACGTCAAAGTGATTGTCAGACCTTGTGTTTCTCCCTTCAGATTCTTCAAAGGTTCGTGCTGATAGTTGAGTCTCTTTTAATCTCCCTGTCTCAGAGTTTTGTTTCCACTTAGGACTCTGTGCTTGGGTTGTAATACCTGCTCCCACTCCACATGTCTAAAGTAAACCTGCTGCTGAAGCAAGCCTGCTACTTTTGTTCAAGTAGTCTCTTCAGATGTTTTTTCAGAGGTGAATATAACCTGATGTACTCTCGGTATTTATTTGTACTAAAGTGGTATCAGGCTAGTGACCTGAAGGCCCAGTGTGCTTAAACATTGCACATAAAGCAGCTAAAGAAAACACTAATAAATAAAATAAATCAAAGCCTAAGCCTGAGGTCGTGAGGATCCCAAGATGCTGCTGCCCCATGGGTCAGTTTCACTGTTTCTGAACTAGGTAACGACCCTGACAGAGGCTGCAAGATCACAGTACTGTAAAAGGAGAGTAAGGGAGCCAGATGCTTACGCAGGGTACTTCTGTTATCTGCCACAGTAAGTGAAACTTCTCATAGTGCCTGGAATGCGACTGCTGCTCCAGGTGTTGCAGCCAGCTCCAGCAAGGGCACAGGAGACAGTTGCCTTGCCTGCAGCTGCTGTGGGTTTACATGACCCCATGGTTGTTGCAGGAGTTTGGTGTAGATGGGAGTCTGTGTGCCCCGCAGTGCTGATGGGGCCTTGTCTACAAGAGGAAGAGAGATTTGCTTTCCCTGCTTCCTCACTGTCTTTTGAAAATGCAGCTGGGAGTCCTTTCAGTTCTGGAAAGCTTGTCTGAGAAAGAGACTACTGAGCTTTCTTAAAATAGCAAATTAAGTATGATTTTAAGCTTGTCTGTGTAAGGAACTAGCCAGCATAGCTGTAATGAGGTTGTTCTGGCTCATTTTAATTGTGCTGATCTAACTTGTGTGCGTGTTTTAATACAGGGTAACGTTAGGCAGCAGACTTCTCTCTGACACCTGCAGTCAAAACAGCCTGTTTGAACTGGTTGAACCCCTCTGGGATGCTTGCTGGCCTTGAGACCTACCAGCAGTTCTGAGTGATCCAGATAGAAAAAGCATCTTTTCTGATATTTGTTCCTTCTAGTTGAGCTGTGGATCTGAACGTCTTTGCACTGCAGCTGACCTGTGTCAGGGGTTGTGATAATAGTCTTTCATAAATGTTTGAAGTTGGGAGTTACTCGTGCCTACAGTATTCAGTTGGATTTATTTATTTGATTCCACGTTAAGAGCAGAAGAGTTGAACACTCGGAAGTTCAGAGGAAACCCTGCCCGAAGACTGCTTGTGTGTGTTCATGACAGTGGCCTCAAACAGATGGTGTGCAATGGTGTTATTTATTTATTTCTACCTAGGACCTTCATTCAGGATGTTTCCTTTTAGCAAAGAATTACTTTTTTTTTTTTTTTTTAATTAAACAAACATACCTCATGTAACCTCCAAAGCATATTTTAAATATGTTTGCCCTTTTTTCCCTTTTATTTCTAAGAGTGGTTTGTGCAGAAATAGCAGGACGTATCCCTGCTGTGTTGCGGTCACTCTCTTTTGGATCTCTCTTGTGCCTTACAGAATTACTGTTGCTCTCTCTTAGTCAGCTGTGAGTTCCATTTAGAAATTGTTTAGATGCTGGGAGAATTTGGGCAGTGCTTCATGTCAAATCTTTGTTGGCCTAGAGAGAAGGCTGTCCTAACTGTTGAATTCCTGCAAAGAGATCAGTACTAACTCCTAGGTCTTAAAGCAAGGAGGGCATCTCAGTGAGAGAAGCTTCTAGTTTCTTTGCTGGGGAAGAACCTGGCTCTGTGTCTGGGAATGCTGTGTGATAGAGGGGTCAAAAAACTTCTGCAGCT
Source organism: Pogoniulus pusillus (assembly GCF_015220805.1). Taxonomy (NCBI): domain Eukaryota; kingdom Metazoa; phylum Chordata; class Aves; order Piciformes; family Lybiidae; genus Pogoniulus; species Pogoniulus pusillus. The sequence goes on along the minus strand of NC_087275.1, from coordinate 15,622,503 downwards.
TAAACAGCACCTCTGTTGGTATTTTTCCCTTTGGGATTTAGATCAAGCTTTTGATAAAACAGTGTCATCAACTGGAGAGAATACAAAAAGAAAAGTAAAAGCCTCCAAACACTACCTCTGAACACTTCACTGCAGAATTATTTGGCTTTAATGGCTTGTTTTAAGGCTTGGCTTCTGAGCTCCTTTCAAATCAGATGTAATGCTAAAACTAGTTTGCAATGATTACAGAGTTTTGCCACTGAGTTTGCCGTGTGCAAGAGGGAAAACCTTTCTTTTTCTGCTGCGAACGAATTGCTGTCAGGTCATTTCTCTTTTTAATGGAAGAAGGTTTGCTTCAAAAGACTAAAAATACAAATTCTTTGCCTCTTGAATGGGTAGAACTGCTGAATATTAATGGAATGTAATAGCCTGGATGATGATTTCTCTTCTGATGTGAAGAAGTTTTTATATTCTTCTTTTCATTTTAATTGCTTGGTGAGGTTTCTTCTTAACTATCCATATATCTAATTTTTCTTTTTTCCTTTGCATCCAGTTCTCTTGGATTCTTGTGCTTGTAGTGTGGTTAGCAACTTAGTCTGCCCAGCACTGACATTGCTTTTAGAGATCTAACTGGGCCAGCTGTTGATGTGTTTAATATGATCCTGTACATTTGATGTTTGTATTGATAACCTCAGGCAGTTTGGGATGCCTGAACTACATAAAATGGAGCTAAAATAAAAAGCTTTTATACATGAAGACAGTTTACTGCACTGGAGATAATAATGATTTCCAGTCTTTTTTTTTTTTCCTGGTGCATTGGCTGACCTTTAGTTGTCTACTGTTACACCATGAGCAGCTGTCTTGGCTTTGTTGCCGTTCCTGTGGGGATGTCCAAAAGCCATCCAAGGTGCCCCCAGGTCTATGACAGGTGGCATGGGCTAGATTGGCCAGAGCATTTCTTCTGCCTCCAGCCACACCCCTGGGTGCCCTAGCATGAAGGCAGGCTCCCACAGGGAGCAGAAGCCAATGTAGCCCCTTGTGGGTGCTTCTAGAGAAAGGTGGTACTTGGCCTGGGAAAGGGACAAGGGTTGTCATCTCTGCCTTTATAAGGTTACTGTTCATGTACATGTAGAATTTTGTTCTTCCCCAAGGAGTAGGCAGGAGAGGGCAGAGACAGATTTTACACTGAAACAAGTGTCTGCTATCACTTTGCAACCACACTTATTTCCCATGGGCAAAACCATGGGTAAATACCTTGTAGATTGCAAAGGACTGTTAATTTCTGTAACATATTCTTCTTTGGCTCAGCCCTTGCCCTTTAAAAAGCCTAGATATGGTGTTTTCTGTGGCTTGGATTTGATTGTGTGTGAAGTCAGAGTTATGCAATTAAAGCAAACATGTTTTCCCTTTAAGTACTGCCCATAGCTGGGTGAAAATAAGTAATGTCTCTGTTGAAGTAATTTTTCTTCTTTGAAGTTTTTTTTTTAATATATTGTAAATAATTAGCAATTTCCAATATTATTCTTTGCAATTTTTATGTGGTCATTGTCTGCTCTGGTTTGAAAAGGCTCATTAGGAGGAAAAGCACTTGGTCCTGAGCTGAAGAGTGGTATTTATGTTTTATGAGCTCATAATTTGGTGAGGGTAGTTGGAGAAGGTTTCTTTTGATGTTTTGGGTCCCATCACTAACAAAACAGTACTGATAAGGAAATTGGTTTTCTCCTCTCTATCATGCTGCTTAGAAATGGCAGACTGTCCTAAGTCTTGGCTTTGAGTTGGAAGGCAAGCAGCTCTGCTGCAACCCCTTGCTTCTGGCAGACCTGACCCAAAGCTCAGGGCAGAAATCATGATGGCAGTGCTATTGCTGTGTTCAGGCTGAGTAGGGAGCTCAGTGGGCCTCTGAGCAAATGGGAGCCCATGTGGTTGGGATTAACTAGTGTTAAATGAAACACCAAACGTGCAAATGAAATCTGAGCCTTTGTTGTTCTTGCACATCTCAAAGGCTTATGCTGTGCCATTGCAGGTCTGAGGACCGTATGGCATGTGCGTGTGTGACTGTGTAAGTGGACTCAATAGGTTGTTAGGTATGGGAGGTGAGGATGTGTTTTGCAGGAGTGGGACCTATTTCAAAGCAGGCTTCACAAAACAATGCTTTGCTGAAAGAGCTGTGTTGGTAAGGGAGTGTGGAAACATGTTTCTTCCCTGTTGCCTCCTAGAGGCATGCAGATAACCCAGCAAGCAGATTGGTTTGGTGTCCCTGGCTGAAGAAGCGACTAAGGAAGGAGCTAAGGCAGGCCTTGTAGAAGGGGTGCTTGGCCCCATTGCTGTAGGAATCTGCTTGCATAGCCATAGCACTTAGCTGTGGGGGCTCTCTGGAGACTTTCTGTGTTTGTACAATGTGTACACCTGGGATGTGGCTGCAACTCTTAGGGTCTTCAAGAAAAGGTATGTCTGAAAATAATAATAGACCTGCCTTTGAGGAAAGGGAAAAGCCTCCTCAGTGTTATGGTGATGTTTAGATATGTTATACCTTTTGAGATGCCTCACCTGCTCCCTTTTCATACATGTCTCCTTATTTCATAGTGTCTTGGTGCTGGTGCCCATTTGAGCCAATTCTCCTATGAAACTTTGTGGTTCATTCCAACTAAAAGCCAAGAGCTTCATCCAACTCCACTGTCGTAACCAAGCTCACTGGAGCCATGCTGTATTTGAGGTAGAGATAAGCTTCTTTGGATGTGGCACTGAAATACCAACTGCAATCCTGCTAAGATTTAGGCATCTACTTACTTGTGAAGCTTACAGTGTGTAAATACAGACCAGGCATTACTATGTAAAGCTGAACACGTCTTGGCCTCTGCAGGACTTAAACAATCAAATGCAGTATGGAATAGACTGAACTTAAATGGAAAATGTAGCTATGTTTGCGTTCTATCTAATGGGTATGCATCAAGAAACAAACTGCAGGTATCAAAAATCTGGCTATTCCACAACAGTTGCATTTCTGTTAGTGCATAGTTTTGTGTTCTGTATATTACGTATTTCTGTGTTATGGAAGTGTTAGCCTCTGAACTGTGTTTATGGAGCAGCAACCAATCAGGAAGTGACCTGGGGTCTTATGGAGCTAAAGGCATGAGTTATGACAACCTCTGAGATACGGATCCTTAATTGAGGTTTTGTATCCTCTGTGCATCAGCAGCAGAAGGGGACTTAGCAGTTGGCTGGATTCACAAAGACAGTGAGTTCATGGAGATGGGCACACGAGGAAGAGAGACCAGACGGAGCAGTTCTTCTTGTTCCTGCTATCCACATTCTCAATCTTTTCAGAGCCTGCATTTTCGGCAGCAAACATGCCAGTGCTGTTACTTGGCTTGGTGATTTGTGTCTTGCCAAGTGAAGAACTGATCCTGAAAGGCTCCTGTAGGGTACTGGGGAGTGTTCCTCTGTTCCCTCTGTAAGGAAAAGTTCTGCATAGTGTTAGCACAGGCATCAGCTCATACCCTGCTGACTTGAGGGTGTTCAGGGTGGGGTAGAGGGAGTGAAATCTAGCTCTAAAACTTTCCTGTGGTTTGTGCACTGTTATTTTTGGCTATGTAGAATCAGAAGGGTGTATTAACCTTTTCTTCTTTGCCTAATTTCAACATGGCTGTTCCCTTTCTGCAGTCTGGCTGTCTGGCTGAGTATGCAAATGTCTTGGGGATATGTCTGTTTCCTGGTCTCTTTCAGTAGCCATGTACAGACTATCTTCCTACTTATCTCAGACTAAGTAGCCCTCTGCAGCCGGACAAACTCTCTTACTATATTCCAGTGGGCTACTGGGAGTGGGAGGATGTTGCCTATGAAATTGTCATCATCATCATCCCAATCAAAAGCTTTCCAGAATCTTTCCCTTCTGAGTTAATGAGAATTTTTTCCTGGTTGCAGTATGTAACACAGTGTTTTTTACAATGTGTATCACAGTGTTTTTTGACAGCTGAGCTCCGCCGTAAATGCGAGTCTGCATTCAATGGTAGTGTTGATCTGCTGCTCACTCATCCCATCTCCCTCCCTGACGCTCAGGCCCTCAAGTGAAATACGCCTTGTGTTCAGCGCAGGGCCATCTGTTTCCCTGTGTGCTCTCTCTTTTGCTGTAGCCTGATTCGAACGGAAAGGTGAGTCTAAATGCACATGACGAGGAGCAGCTCTGTTGTGCTTCAGACAGCTTGTTTTCCAGCAGAGGAGGCAGGCAATAAAAGAAATGTTGTGTTTTCAGCTGTCCTGCAAATGTACTTCGAACGCAAGAGTCCAGAGCTTAGGGGCACCTGAATTTTGGTATTAATCTCAGAAATAAATGTCTCTTGTCATTTGGCCTGAGCAGGCTTTCAAAGGTGCCGAAATCTGTATGATGATCTGAAGATATTGCAAGATAGTCCCCACCCTCCATGTCCTATTTCATGCAAAAGAGAGAGTTGTTAGTGCTTTTTATTTCTTTTTCCCTGTGCTATCTCCTTTTACACTGTAAATGGTAATTTAATTTCCCATTTAGACACCTTAATTATGAACAAAATAACTGGTATGAATTTTAGAGCTGAAAGACAATGGATTAAGTGCTTTCTAGAAACATGAGAGCACTTCACCAGAAGGGATTCAGCACAGGAATAGCTGCACCAGCTTTCAACTGTCCTGACCAATATGACATGAAATGGGAGGAGGATGATTTCTGTCCCCTGACATCCTGAAGAGGCTGGCACAAGGGAGAGGGCAAGAAAAATGTTAGCAACTATGGGATGAGATGTTCAGGGAGAGAGTTCCTTTGAAACTGCTTGTTTGATTTTTCATCAAGAGTTCATTTCCATCTGAGCTGTGTGGGTGTTGAATCCAGGACTGCAGAAGGCAGAGTCCAGCACATGAGGTGCAGATGGCCATCTCTGGCAGGAGTGTGGGCTTTGAGTGGCCCAAGGCACCTGGAGTAGCAAGCATCTCCATCTCTGCGACACTATGGAAGTGGTCTTGTGCACACTTCATTTTCTGCTTCCTCTTGTGAATGCCTGCTTACTCTGCTGTCCTGTGCCCCTGGTAGACTCACTTCATGGCCTGGTGCTTACTTGTGTTTAGCAGGTTGAGGCTTCCCTTGATGGCTGGTTTTAATAGGTCTGATGAAGTAGGAATTTGGTTCCAAATGCATGTTTTCTGCATGGTTGGGTTTGCTTCCTACACTTTCAGCACTGTGTAGATGGGCTCATGGGCTCTCGTTGTCTCTTTCTGTGCAATTTTTTTTCTTCTTTCTTTAGGAATCATGGAGTTCATTGAAACTTTTGGGCCTGGTTCTCAGGTTTCGGCACAGGCAAAGCTTCTAGTGATCTCAGCAGTCACCCCTTGATTTTGATGCAAGGCTGGCTGCCTGATGCCTGCAGGCATCAGTCATTTCACAACGGCAGTATTCATCATGTGCTGCTTGAATACCTCTCTTCCTGCAAGAAGTATTTTGTGTTGTGGAGCTCTTTACAGTTCCTTTTTTCTTTTGTTATTGTTCTGTGGAAGCCAGTGGGCCTAAAATTACTTCTGCTGTCTGTCTCCTGGCTTCTGAGCAGCAGTGCCCGCTTGGTGCCTGTGTGCACACACGTATTGCACTGTCCTTCTGTCCTCCCTGCCTAATCCTTTTCATTCTCAGGGGCAGGCAGGGTACAGAGCTGAGTCCAGGTTTTGGAGTCCAGGCATTTCTGGGATCTAAAAGGGTTTGTTTTCTTTTCCTAGAAGCTTTGCTTGCAAAAGTGAACAGTGAGCAATCCAGCTCCTAGCAGTTTTACTTGGCAAAGTTTCCTTCTTTGGGTTGTCTTTAGCTCTTCCTCTGTGGAATCAGTGGAAATGTTATTGTTTAATCCCAGCCGCCTTCCCAAAGTCACTGTTTTGTGTTCCTGGCTCATCACCTTCCCATGTGCTGTGAGTGTTTATCTCCAGTTAGCAATCCTGCTGGATGATGCCGTGGCTTTGGCTGCAGGTTGGGTGTTGTGCAAGGTCTGTCTGTCTGGAGGGCAGATTGCCATCTACAAGCTTCAGTATCTTTTCATGAAACAATACTTAATTTCTAGGGGTCAGCTGGAGGTGATGGTACTGTGTTGCTTGGGGTGACTGACGAGGCAGTGACAAATCCTCACGATGCATAGCTTGTTTTAGTATCACCAAGTGTGATAAACAGCTTGTTTGGACCCAGTGTCGGCAAGCTGGGTGAAGATTTTGAGTCTTTGTTATAAAAAGTAGTCTGAACAGAAGCATTCAGATTACTCATGGGGGCCCCTGGTTCTGCATTACATCTTCATATGTCTTCATTTATTTTCCAAGGTAATTATTTCTTTCATAAGGTTATAGAATCATAGAATGGTGTAGGTTGGAAGTGACCTCAAGGATCATCCAACTCCAACCCCCTCCCATAGGTAGGGGCACCTCCCACTAGAGCAGGTTGCTCAATGCCTCATCCAACCTGGCCTTAAACACCTCCAGGGAGGAAGCAGCCACAACCTCCTTGGGCAACTCTTTCCAGTGTCTCACCACCCTCACTGTAAAGAACTCCCTCCTAACATCTAGCCTAACTCTCCCCTCTTCCAATTTAAACTCATTACCCCTCATCCTGTCACTACAAGACCTTGTAAATAGTCCCTTCCCAGCCTTTGTGTAGCCCCCTTCAGATACTGAAAGGCCACTATAAGGTCTACTTGAAGCCTTCTCTTCTCCAGACTGAAGAGCTCCAACTCTTGTAGCCTGTCTGCATAGCAGAGGTGCTCCAGCCCTCTGATCATCTTCATGGGTGAGTCCTCTGGACTCACTCCAACAGTTCCATGTCCCTCTTGTGTTGGAGGCTCCAGAACTGCACACAGTACTCCAGGTGGGGTCTGATGAGAGCAGAGTAAAGGGGGAGAATCCCCTCCCTTGCCCTGCTGGCCACACTGCTCTTGATGCAGCCCAGGGCACAGTTGAGCTCATGTTGAGCTTTTCATCATCCCAGACCCACAGGTCCTTTTCCTCAGGGCTGCTCTCCAGCCATTTGCCACCCAGCCTGTATCTGTGCCTGGGATTGCGCTGACCCAGGTGCAGGACCTTATACTTGGCCTTGTTGAATGTCATGAGGTTGGCCTGGGCTCACTTCTGCAGTCTGTCCAGGTCCCTCTGGATGGCATCCCTGCCCTCTAGGAAGTCGACTGTGCCACACAGCTTGGTGTCATCTGCAAACTTGCTGAGGGCGCTCTTGATTCCTCTGTCCATATCACTGACAAAGATGTTAAACAGCACTGGTCCCAGCACTGATCCCTGAGGGACACCACTTGTCACTGGTCTCCAGGTGGATATTGTGCCCTTGATCACCACTCTCTGTGTGTGACCATCCAGCCATTCTTTATCCAGTGAGTGCTCCACACATCAGGTCTGTGTTTTTGCAGTTTGGTGACCAGGATATCATGTGGGACAGAGTCAAAGGCCTTACTCAGGTCCAGGTAGATGACATCAGTTGCCCTTCCCTTGTCCACTGTTGCTGTGATTTCATCATAAAAAGCCACCAAATTTGTCAGGCATGATTTGTCCTTGGTGAAGCCATGCTGCTTACCATCAATAACGCCTGCTTTGTTTTCCATTTGCCTTAGCAGAGCCTTCAGAAACACAGGCTAAGTGAAACAAATGCCAAGTGTTTGCTAAGGTTATAGGTGAATGTGGAGACATAGGTGATATATATCTCTGAAGGGTTCAGCTCGTGCTCAGGGAGGCTGAAAATTCACCTGTAGTGAAGCTGGATCCAAGTCATCATTTCCCCATCAGTTTTCTCATTGCCCTGGTTTACCTAGCAGGTAACACTGGTCATGGGAAAACTCAGCAATGGGGAGCCCCTTGTCCTGTTGTATGTCTGGCTAGAGCCCTACCAGGTGATGGCCACCAGCTCCATTAAGTGTTTTGCTCTGTTGACCTGGATATCATCTGACCGCACAAATCTTTTTCTCCCTCTATACAAAATTAGCTTATGTTGTTTTTAAACACATCTCTCTTACTTCCGAAACATTGGTATTGTAGCCAGGGCTGCTTTTGGTGAAAGAAGATTCCTGACAGTGAAAGTGAAAGCTGAAAGCCTTTACTGGTTTTGTGTGTATTTGCCCCAGTCCTTTTTGGGCTAGGCTGTTCTTAATGTTCTCGTGACGGTTTAGAGGAGAAAAAAGAAGTGAACAAACAACAAAAAAACCCCACCAAAAACCCCAGGACATGCTTGCATAAGTGTATTGAACTGATAGGCAGCCTGTTCAGAAAAGAAGAAAACAAGACATGTTCAGCTGCTGGAGTATCTGGCATACAGCCACAGCCTCTCTTACTGAATTATTCAGCTGCTTTGTGAGCCTAGTAACTGTAACTACTGCTATAACCTCCACTAGTAGGTTATACTAGCAACAACAACAAAGTCAAAAAAGGATGAACTTTGAAGCTTTCTTGTCCACATGTTCCTCTCAAATCCTGCAGCTTCTCCAGTTACTTCTTGGCAATTAAGGTGGTTACTCAGTGTTGCTTCTGTTTAAATCTGTAGCATTTTAACTGCTGGTTTCTACAGGACAACCCCTACATTTCTGTGACTAGTAATGATGTGCCATAGTGGTTAATGAGGCAGTGATACATGAGTGAAATACCAGGATGAGAAAGACATGCTTCTCTGACATAACAGTACGTATGGCTCCTCTTCATTCAGGGTATTTTTTCGAATCAGAAAAAAAGAAGAAAAAATAGAGACAGGGCAGCATTCACAGCCCTCTCCATCTATCTCTGTTGTACATAATACAGTTTTCTAGAAGATGAAAAATCCCAGAGTTTTGAGGTCTCTCCCTGCAAGCCCTGAGGAGCACAGCAAACTCATGAGCACTCAGGCCCCAGCCTGTTGAAGAGAGTAGCTAAAATAGTTCGTCCCTAATGGGCCACTTGTTAGGCTCTCAGTTGGGTGCTGGCAGAGGGTGCTTGCCAGCATAGCTGCTGACAGGGTTGCTGGGAAGCAAGTGCCATGGGGTGACATGGATGTAGAAGCATAGGCCCCTTGATTTCTACCCTCTGCTTGATTAATTCTGCCTGATGTTTTCTAATCATTGGTCTGTAGAAGGTGTCTGTGCTCCTGGCTGCAAGAGTAATTCTATTCCCATTAGCTTTCAAGAAACAGTGTGGTTTTCCCTAATAAAACTCCATGCATGTTTCTGAAGGCTCTTCTCACTTGGTGTGCTCCTTTGTGTGCCTGCAAGCGTTGGTCTGAAGGATGTCTCCTGTCACCTATGGGCTCTGTTTTAGCTGCAGGTGTTTGGGCTCACCACCCCTGTGGGCACAGAGGAGTATCTGCCTCCTTAAACCTCCTACGCATGGGTGTGACTCTGGCAGGGCAACCATGGAGGTCTGGCTCCTCATCTCTTACCTTCTCATGTTGGCATTTCCACAGGAGTTAGTTTAGAAGCAGGAGGCAATTAATTTTGCAGTTCAGGGGACATATGAGCTGCGTTGGGGCTGCAGCAAGACTTCTTTAACCAATTTTCATATGTACTGAAGTGGTGCTGAGTATTATTACTCTTCCCATAAAGGTGCGGATTAGTCTTACTTGCTTCCTGTGGTTGCATCTCCAGCTCAGGTCTGTCTGCAGTAGTCTCAATATTCACTTTCTTGACTTTTGGCCCTTTCTAAACTGGATTTAAAAAAAAAGTATCTGAAGCAAACCCAGGTTGCTTAGCAACCCACTCTGGCCAAGGGCTGGCAGAGAATGGGTCAGTGATTAACAATTATGTACAGTCGAGGTTAAAAATGCAGGACAGTCTGTAATATTGCTGCTCTGATGGCTGGAAGTTTTCAGCATTACAATGCTGGAATTTAAGGTGGTGGTAGGTAAATTCATACCAGTTGTAGCTCTGCCCTCATGAACATGATGATTCAAGACTTCAGTGTTATGAAATTGGACTGAAATCTCTCCTTCACCAGTATACTACAAAGAGAAGCATTAAATAGCCATTCTGTGAGTAACATAAGCATGATCTGTGGTTTAAATATATATTCGTTTTTTCCCCCCAAGGCTCTGGGGTTTCTTCATGCTGTATTACTTCCCAAATAAACAGAAACAGGTCTGCATGGGAGAGTGAAAGATGCAGAGTCTAGCTCTAGAGTAGAAATATGGAGGGAAGATGGGTTTCTGAGAGTTTCTGATCCTGGTTTTGGGCACCTACCTGAGTGTTGAGGCACTGTTCCTCCAAGCAGGGAGACAATAAATGCCACATAAGCATTATGAATATATTTTTGTGAGCCTTATTTTGGCAACCTGAAAATTTTCATAAGTTCTTTGTTGATGCTTTGATTTCTGGATGAAGAGATCCTTTGCAGCTTTTCTCCTTTCACAGTGTTGTAAAAGGGATGGTTTGGTTGTAATTTCATTAACCCAGTAAATGTCCCAGTACTTATCCTTTCTGTAGGAATGTACAGTGAGAATATCAGTCATTCAAGTGACACTTCATCTCTTAGATGTTCTTATAACTCTGGCACTGAAGTCAAGACTGTTTTGCCAAGTCATTTACTTTAAATGTCTAATCAATGTCTAAAGGCTCTTGCCCGTTTCTTCTTTGTTTAATTAACCCTTCTTTTCAGCCTTATCCCATCCCAGTCATCATCTCAAATTTGGGAAATAAGGATCAGCTGACAGTGCCTCTTAAGCAGTCACGGGAAGTGCTGAATTCCAGAAGTCCTGCCTGGAAATTATTTATATTCCTAAGGACTAATCTTCACCAGTGTCTGAAGTTGACAATGTCACAAGCAAGTGGAGCAGATCTTTTCCTTCACTCCCTTGATCTTTTTTTTTCTCCTTCCATTGAGTAGGCTTATTCCCTCCAACTCAAAAAAAAAAAAAAGACATAGTTATTGTTAAAAGATTCCTTTCAGGGTAGTATTATTCATCATCTTACTCACTTGCCACCACTGGTCCAGGAGAAAAGTGCTCCTTTCTACAAGAGTAAGAGGATGTCTTAATACTTTTCCTTTATGCATTTTGATCATTAAACATACTTTGCCATTGTAGGCTCTTTTTGGCTTTGGATTGAGTGGTAAAATCCATACTTGAAATTTTGCAGATGCTCTTAGGTGTCATTAAGGACCATTACTATGCAGAACAGTGCAACACGGCAGAGGCTGCTGGGGCAGGAAATGAGATCCATCCTCTATTGTTAGAGCTGCAGGAGGACTTCAGGTCAGCAAAAATCAGTTATTTGGATTGGATTTGGGCAAGGATTCCTCATTAGTATACTGAAAGAGGATGGAAGTGGAAGGCGGCAAACATGAGAAGCTTTGGGGTTCCTTTTATCCTTTGTACTGCAGTGTTTATCTGAAGCATATTTTGAATCTCCTAGCTCTTGCAGTCACTCCAGTGTCTCCTGACTGCAGAAGGACTATGCCTAAACTTGATGGCTTGGACTACATTTGTATAAATTGAATTAATATCCAGTTCCAGGCTGTCTAGTACCTGCTTCCACAGGCCAAAGACTTTTTTTTTTTCTTTCTTCCTTCTTGGCTTCTTGATTAATGTCTTAATTTCAGTCTTCTGGGGCTTTTTCTGGTTTTTATTGTTTGTTTGCCACCAGAGATTGATTTCTACACCCACTTACCCAAGGCAGATGGTTTCACAGGGAGGACTTGCACATGTTTGTGATGGTACTGATATATTTGGGCAATTCTAATGTTGAATCGAGTTGTCAGTGTCTGCTACTCACTTCCCCATGCCTGGCAGTCAGTTGTGTGCTCACCACCTTGGGATGAAACAGGAGTTTTAACCCAACAGACTCCATCTTTATTGAAAAGAAATTGTATGCTGCTGCTGTCTGCTGGGTTTCCTCTTGCTTTCAGTAGTACTTCATAGTTTATTAAGGCTTTCCATCTTTTGCAGTACACGGACAGTGTTTTGTTGGGAAAGCACTTTGCAGCTTTTAGGGTAGTGTGGGGGATGCTCATGATAAAATGCCTGCTGCCCATTTACTTGTGGGTGTAGGATACTTGCTGAGTAGTTGATGTGAGCTTTAAGCCTTTCTTTCCTTGCACTGAAAGAACTGGGGCTGCGGGTGGGAGGGAGCAGAAGCATTTCCTTCAGTCTGTCATGGGTCAGCAAGGAGGAGGGACTTGGCTGAACAATGAGTTATTTATCTCCTCTTTATTTACTTCACGAGTGCTTCTCCACCTTGTTAAGTTCAAAAGATTATTGTATGAGCTAGTTTTGGATACTGAACAATCTGGAAATGTTAGTGATTATGTTAATGTTGCTCCTGGGTCTCATGGCATTCACTTTTGAAAAATAAAAAAATCATTTAATGTGCTGAGCATGGGAGCTTTGATTTGAAATCAGTATCAGCCATATTAAAAAGAAGTAAAATTACATTGAAAATTGTGTGTTCTTTTGTAGAAGCAGCACAAACAGAATAAAAGAAAAATAATTGAAAATGCAGGTGTTTGCCTCTCCTGGCTCTTAACCATGCTGTGCTGCTGTCTGCATGTGTTGTCTCATGGATACTTTTGGCTGATGGTAAAGCCCTACAAGGAGAGGTTGAGGGAGCTGGGATTGTTTAGCCTGGAGAAGAGGAGGCTCAGGGGAGACCTTGTTGCTGTCTACAACTACCTGAAGGGTGGGTGTAGCCAGGAGGAGGTTGCTCTCTTCTCTCAGGTGGCCAGCACCAGAACGAGAGGACACAGCCTCAGGCTGCGCCAGGGGAGATTTAGGCTCGAGGTGAGGAGAAAGTTCTTCACTGAGAGAGTCATTGGACACTGGAATGGGCTGCCCGGGGAGGTGGTGGAGTCGCCGTCCCTGGAGCTGTTCAAGGCAAGGTTGGACGTGGCACTTGGTGCCATGGTCTAGCCTTGAGAATTGTGGTAAAGGGTTGGACTTGATGATCTATGAGGTCTCTTCCAACCTTGGTGATACTGTGATACTGCCACCATCCTGTGTGACATCTCCTAGTTGTATGTGGCACCAGGTGTGGCCAGCAGCAGGGGATGCTGTGTTATCTCGTGTGGCTTTTCCCCAGGCTCCCTGCTCTCTGATGTGCCAGGCATTGTTAGCATGTGGGCCCCCTTAGTGTCACCATGTTGGATTCAGCTTTGCACTATGTCATGGGTTGAATTGAATCCTCTCATTATTTCAACTCTTTTGCCTCCTGCCAGAATAGACTGTCTTTGTTGCAAAGGGCCAAGTAAATGGAGTGTCCTGAGTTAACACAGCCTGCTCTAAAAAGCAAGACCCCTCCCCCACACAGACAGGAGAGAAATTAATCCAAGAAAACCATCTGGACTGAGATAAGGAGTTTAATGAGATCACAGAGTATACAGTTACCTTAGCTAGCGATAAAATGATTCCTCCCACCCAAGTACACAGCAGCCAGCCCAGTGCAAAAGACCAGTACCCCCAACTGGAAGCAGCAGGCAGAACAGGAAGCCTATCATATTACAGTTGGAACTGCAAGCCCCATACTGCTTTGCCCCAGCCAGCACTTTGATTTTGAAGCTGGCATGTTGGCAGCATGGTTTTGATAACTTCACCCATAACACACTAGAGGTGGTGAAAGCTCTCCTACCAGGTAGAGAGATGCCTATGAGAGGGCTGCATCTGGGCTTCTGGCTGCGCCCCTGGACTCCTGCTCCTTGGGCTATTGTTGCTGGTTGCTTTATGTGCTCACTAAAAGTAGTGGGAATCCATAGGTGAAAGAGAAGAGAAGATAGAAAATGTAACTCAAAATAATCTGTAATTGATTTGTAGATGAAACTCAACTTGAGATATTTCTGTATTTGGGAATTACAATCTAATCTTTCCTTCAGCTGCACAGCAGGGACTAAACCAGCATTTAGTTACTTACATATAGGGAACATTAAACAGCCACCTCTTTAGACCATATGTGAGCATAAAATCCAACGATCACTGCTGCATAATGAGTATCTGCAAAAGACGAGGGCAAAAACAAAGCAGAAATAAACATAATGGAAAGGTGTTATTGTAAGAACTATCTGTGACAGCAGCATGTTATATCCCAAAACTGAAATGAAAATAGGGCTGGGTAAATCTGCATCCACTCACCTCTCGAATTAACACATCGAACACATGCAGGTGGTTTGCTTTGTATTTCTTTCTAATTGTAGTGAGCTGGTGGGGGATTTGTGGTGGATGGCATGCCCAGACCGCTTCAGACTCATTGTCATTGCTCCTTTGGGGCAGTTGTGACCTGTGGGAACCAAGGAAGGGAGTCAGCTAGAGCGCATCCCTGCGTACCCTTGGCGCAAGATTAAGGTTAGAAACATAGTAAACTGGTACCCTTGCCTTGTGTAGCATTTGTACAGAAGCACAATAAATTTAGAACAAAGAACTGAAAGTAGTCTGTGCCAAGATAGCCAATGCCAATAAGGATGTTAAAAAACACTATTTTTTCCAATCATTGTATTCCACAACTTGTAGAGTTACCACAATTGTAGAGTGGCCTATAAAAAGACTGCTGCTATAGCAGTAAACATCTTTGACTATTATGTCCACGTATTCTTGTGTTGCTGTTATTTTGTCTGTCACTAACTAATTTATGCAGTGGCAGTGACCCCTCAGTAACCTGAATCCTTTTTAAAATTTGCCATCAGCTAACCTTGGGGCTGGCTGGGTTGCCCAGGGTGCTAACTTCCCAGCCAATTTAATGTCTGCCTGTCCTTAGAGATCCAGTACCAGGTAGCTGACTCTTGAAACAGCTCTGGTCCTACAGGGATTAGGATTGATTTGCCCAGGTGCTGAGTCATACTCCTGTGACTGTTGTCTGGCCTGCTATGCTCCCCACACTGCTGGCATGAACACCTTGGCTTTGCCATAGCTACTGTGGATACTTGACAACTCCCATGGCTATTGTCAGGCTGCTGCAACATAAGGGTACGTGTTTCAGGTGCCTTTGTTTTGAGATTGGCCAAAGGACTGGGGATCATTAGTAGTTCTTCCTCTTTCAGGAGAAAAATATGTGGAAGGACACTCTGTTTGGAGCAGTCACTGTTCTCTCTGTGTCGTATTCAGTAAATACATGGAGAGGCTTTCCCTAACATAGTATGGTTTATGTATTCTTTTCATTTGTTGCTTAGTTTCTTGAAATGTGCCACTTACACTCATGTTGTTTTCCATTTCTAACACTCATTATGAGCAGGAACTTGGAAATAATTCTCTTGTAAAGGGTAGGCATCCTTAGGTGAATGCAACTGCATCGTCTGGAAACCATGCTTATTCCATAGGTGTGTTTTGATGGTAGGTCTAGATAGGGGGGCCTCAGCATGCAGGTTAGATTAGAAAGCTGTTCTGAGGAATGTATTCCTTCTCAATAAATACACAACTGAAATTTCTCATTGCTGGAGTCCTCTGTGGTACTGGTGATGGTGAGCCTGAGAAGAGTTAACTTATATTTTAGGATAAAGGCAGAAGCTTATTTCTGTGACACAGGGGGATAAGGCAGTGAGTTTCTGTCATAGAACTAAACCACTGCCTCCTACTAGTAAAACATTCTTTCTACTGCAGTTTGTCAAAAAACTGACCTTTGTACTTCTCTCATCTTTTAACCCTCTGCATTCCTGTGTCCTGAAGGGAGAGTGATTAAAAATGTGGATGGCAGTGGGCTTAAGGAATATTTTTGTTCTGAAATCCCCACTATTTTCAAGTAGAATTATAGAAATCTCAACTGTATTTTTATTTGGTTGGTCGAAGTATAATTACCACAAACGAGGTAAGAACCTAATTTAAACATAGCCAAGTGTAGTGGAGAATCCAATTTTCAGAAATCAGTGGAAATGTAATTGGAGTCAGCACTTGATGACTTTGGTAATTAAGAGTCAAGTTTTGACATTTCAGGCTTGCGTTGCAAATCCTCTGTGGAGAAGATGGAAAAGTATTTTGTTCTCTGTGAATCTGGTCTTTCCCTAAATCTGTGCAGCTGACAGCATGGACACTGCCTTGAGGCTCAGGCAAACTTGTGGCATTAAGTATTTGCTTGTGCAAATTATAAGCAACTTGGCCCTCCCTGCCTGCTGCTGGCTGGCCACAGCGGGGAACACATGGGAGCGCTTTCTGGGGCTTCCCTGTGTGCCAGAGCCTGTGTTCCTCATGGTGTGGGAGACCAATGCTGCCTTTGGGCAACCCTTCATACTGGGGCACAGGACAGTTCCTGTACCAAATATTGAGCCATCCTTGGGGTGGAAAAACCTGTCTGTGGCTGGGCAGGCATGGCCTTCAGCTGCCTCATGACACAGCCTTATGTCTGATCTCAGGTAATGAAGGCAGTTTAGCTACCTCTGGGTCTTCTCTGGTCCAGAGTAGCCTCTGGCATGGGAGCTGGACAAGTTGTAGGATCTAATCTGTCTCAAAACAAGGCTTGGCCACACTCAGCCAAAATTCTTTGATAGCATGGGAAACAGCTACTGAGAGGTGGCTTTACTGATTGATGACACCATGCAGTGTCATATTACAGAATACAGAACAAAATCCTTTATGATAATATTCAGGAGAAGGCTTTTTCTAAGTCAGAGATGGATGCCCAGCTCTTTACCTTAGCTGGCTTTCCAACTTTGATCTTGGGTTGCAGGTCCATTTTGGTAAAATAACTGGATCTCTCTGACAACTTAAAGTGCTATCAAAAACATTCATATAACAAATCGTTGGTAGAAGGACATCCTTGTTACTCTTCTTCGTTTGCAGAATTATCTCTAAGAAGTCTGGATGTTACACATTGTTTGACTCCTGCAGTTCAACCAAGATGCTCAGCACACTTTTGTTATGATAATGGAGAAACCATGAAAAAACAAACCCTGACATGCTGATAGTTATCAGCATATAAAGCAAGCCTTATGTTTACTTTCCTATTAAAAATGCTGATTTTCCACAGCAATGGCATTTATAAGGCTTGCTTTTTTTCTCCCAAAAAAACTCAGATAATGCTGGTGTTTGGGCCTCCAGCATGGAAGCTGATATGATAGTTTTTGTGCTTTAGAGCTTTCACATCCACAAACAAATCCATTGGCAGCTGAGATCTTTTGCTCTATGTTTGAGTTTGTACTTATGTTAGGGCCCAGAGGAAGTCAGAGCTCAGCTAGGAAGTTGCTTAAAATGTGCTTTTAAAAACTTTGGCCATGCTCAGTTCTTAAGTGTGCAAAGAATGCTGGCAATTTAAACATCTGTTTTAACCAAAAGCCCTGTTTTTGCAGTTGTAGTATTTTTCACAATGCCTTTAAAATACTGTGCTTCCTTTCTTTTCCCAGAGGTTCTGATCTTTAAAACTGAGTGGGTGGTTTTGTGTGCACTTGTTCATGTTTGATGGATTTGGGGCATCCTCCAAAAAGCATGAGATAGTCTTTGAAGTTGGGCAGTTGAGTTGGGCATCCTGAGAAAGTGCTTATGGGAGCAGCCTCTACCATCCTGCTATGCTCAAAAGAAGTAGTTTTGGTGTCACTCCCCTGTCCCTCTGCAGCCACATGACTTTCTGGATAACACACCTGACAATGGCTCAGTGTGATACAATAAAAGCCAGAGAAGCACTTTGAACAGCTGGGTTGGAGAGCTCATGACTATCTTTACTGACCAGGCTGGCTGAAGAGGACTACCGTCATTCACTGCCTGGTCTTCCATACACACAATGAGCAGCACTTGTGTTTGGTGATGGAGGTTTCCAGGCTGGGGGTCAAGCTGGGCTTTATGTAGCAAATTGTCTCCCTCTCCCAGGCACTGGGTACCCAGCTAAGCTTCTTCTTGCAGCTGCAGATTAGAGTAGTAATGAGGATGTGCTTTGCTTTAGGCATAATTTCTTTCTTGTTACTTCTCCCTTTCCTGTTTCCTTTTGTTTTATTTCTTTAGACAGTCTGTGTTGCTGCCTAATTGGATTACTAGGTCACTTACCAACAAACTGTGGGCTGTACAGGATTGGGACTGGTCCCTGAGGCTTAGCAGTTTGGGGGACTGATGTAGGCTGGCAGCCTGCTGAGCCTGCTAGAATCCTGTGGGGCCTCATCGGAAAATGGCATTTCCTGGCGAACCCTACAATGGCCACATATAGGAGCTGACCGATTCTGTTTCACCTGGCTTTTTAGCTTTAAGGAGACAAAACTTGGGAGTTCTTTGTTTTAAAGCATACCACACAGTGCATAGCCTCCAAGTAGGACTGGCTGCCTTCTGGGAAAGGTATCTAAATGTAACACCTTGAATGCAGTTCAAATGTTTGCATACTAGAGGTGAACAGCTCTTACTTAAAAAGTGTGTTGTGTATGTTAAACAAAATACCTCCTTGCAGTTTCCATGGTAAGCTCTCCTTCAGAATTGAATAACAGTCATAAATGGTTACATAAAACACAAATGAAACATCTCACCATAGCTGAAAGCTGCACTTGTCTCAGCAATGTGTTTGCTGTTTGTGCAGGGGAGCGTGCTGGTACCTGACGGCAAGACCTGACCTGGAGTGCAGTCATTTGGTGCATCAGTCCTGCACCCCTGATTGCCAGAGCCTAGCTCCACTGAGAGTCGCCTCATCTTTGTCTTAGAGCTGCTGCACAACTCGTCTCCAGATCCTTCTGCTAAGAAGCAGCCAGCTGGGGAAGCCATGAAGTCCAAAACCTGTTAATGGGACTACACAGAAGAAAAACTCAGACCCTCTTCTTTCAAGGTATCTCTCTCTGAAGATAGCATCATCAAACTCTCCTTTTCCAGAGCTGCTACATTCATCTGGAAGCTGCTGGACATTTGAAAAACAAAGAAGTCTTGCTCAGGTGAGTAACATTGATGTATCAGACGATGGGTTTTAAACTTCTTTTTTTTTAGTGACTGAGGTGTTTTCCAGGAAGAAAAAAATAAAGCTTTACTACTTCTAGGACATGAACCTCTTAGATTTCCACAGGTTAAGTGTGTGGGTGCCTGGCATGTCATTGTGTGTTCCCTGTATTTCTGTACCTCTTTAATTATGAGGATTTGAGTTTTGCATACTTAAAAGTTGCCACGTGGACCCAGCAGCTGTTTAAAAAAACCCACAACAAACATCTCCCAAAAACCATTGGGAAAGTACATCTCAGGGTTTTAATATCTGAGGCTTGGCAGTGCTGCATTCCCACTGGTGAATCTCCTTAAAAGGAGGAGATTTCTTGTCCTAGGCAAGAGGATGGTCAGTGCACCTACTGTGTGTGTCACGGAGTGCTGCTGAGGGCTCTTCTGCCAGCACCCTGCTCTCATGCCTGGAGTGGGTCTCTGTCAGCAGCAATTGCAGAAACATGCCAGTGGATTTCCCAGCCAGAGACAGAGATCCCAGCAGTATGGCTGTAGGCTGGGGGAGGACAGGACAGAGCCACTGTGCTGAGCTGAATATGGGATGCAACCATCAATGTGTACAGTGCCCATGGGTTTGCTGCCTAGACCTTGCCTGTTGCCATGTGGGATGCTGGACCCTGTGGGCTGCATGGTGGTGAATGCTGTGTTCTGGGTTTATCACTGCCAGTAGTACTACAGGTGTAAGTGGGTGGTGCTAACATGTGCCTTCCATGTGCCTTTCATCTTGGGCTGGGAGCATGTCCAGGGGCATTATGTCACCTTGGAAAGACTGCATATGACAGGTTACTTGTGGATGTTGTTTTGCTGCTTCTCCTTCCCCATAGCACCACTAATTTGCAGGCTCCTCTAGCCTTGTGCTCTTGGTGCTTCCTGATTGTTGCACATATGGTGTGTGAAATTACCCGGTGCTTGGTGGCCCACATGGCACTGGCAGCAGCAGAGTGGCAGACTGAACTCTGAATTCTCCCTTCTCCTCCAGAGTGAGGGGGTGAGAGTTTTTTTTCTTTTGTTCATCTGAGTTTGTATCACAAACTGTGTTGAAAATAAGCCTACTGCCTGCATGTGGATTGGAGAGGAAGGGATGCAAGGCAGGTGACAACAAAGTCATTGTCTTGCTTTGCTCCATTCAGGGAGCAAGATGTGGTAGAGTTTTCTAGTTCCCACTTCAGCAGTGAGCGCAAATTGCTCCTGTGCTTATGGACTGGACTTTAACATCCCAGTGTGAAGCCTGCGACATCAGTAGCGTCTCTGTTCAGTGAGTCCCAGTGCTTTGGGCCCTCTGACGGAGTACTTGGATTTTCTCATGGCTATCAGTGGCACTCAGGCAAGGTGAAGGTGGCTCTTGTCGCTCCCCACTTTTTTAGGCAGTCACTACTTGTGGCACCAGGGGCTGGATGAGGAGTGGCTTGCAGAGCAGGAGTTTTTGCAGCTTTGGAGCTGCTGTGTCACCCTCACTTTTCCTTTTTTGGAGGGTATTAAGAGGAGGGAAGTGAGGAAGTAGGATGGATGGTGCTGCCTCCATCCATCTTGTGGGCGTTGTGTTCTCTCCACAGTGCTGCGTGCCTCCAGGACACCAGCCTTGCTCTGGAGGACTTCCCTGCATCAGTTCTCACCCCTGGCATGTTCTGTACAGCCTAAAAGTTTGGAAAGCTGAATCCCTGCTAAAAAGGGAGCATCCTCTGAGAATGCTTCCTGGCCTCAGCCATATCTGAGAGGGGTTGCTTTCTTCCTGACCCCCTCCTTGCCCCCACCCTTCTCTTTTTCCCTTGGGTTTTTGCTAACTGCAAAGCTGCTAATTTAAAATGAAGGCATGGAAATTTCATATTGTAGCAATTAATCAGTCCCCCCTAATACTTTCCAGTTGTAAATTGCCAGCACTAACCGATGCGTGCTGTTGCAGCCAAGCAGCTGATCCTGCCAGGAGCTGATGGTGGGTTATATTTGCTTGGTTACTGTGTCCTAGGAAGCCCCTACCCAGGTATAGTGCTCTGATTAGTTTAACAGAAAGTTTCCAGTTATTGGTTATATACATTTTTACTAATCTGTTTTTCCCTCCTGTACTTAAGTGAAACTAAAATAGAAAAGGTGTTATTGTCACAGGACAGCCAGTGTAAGTTTCTGTGCTTTGACATGGTCCCTGCAGTGCATGAGAGCTGGTCAGTAAATTCCTGTATGATTTTGATAGGCGTAGGATTACTTTTGCTGTGGGCCATACACACACACAGATCTCCTTGTCAAGGATTTAGAGGAAAGGAAAAAACTGAGGAATTTTCCCTTTAACAATGTCTTGTTGTACAGAAGCAGGATTTCTTGCCCTCTGGCATCCTCAAGTCAGAGACCTCTGAATAGCAGAGGTCAGGATTTGGGGAAGAAGGGGGGTGTTGGTTCAGTCTGCACCCCGCTGATGTGACTTGTAGAGTGCAATCTGTGCTGTTCTCATCTGCCCCCCTGTCTGCTGGATCTAGCTGGCTTGTGCATTTTGATTAAAATGTTGCAGGGAGGAGAAAATGAAGCATCTAAGCGCATTTCCTATCTTGGATTTTTAGGAGACACTTAAGGGAGTACACTTGGATGAATAAGGGCAGAGGCAAATTGCAGAAAGCACTTACTAAACTTGTCTGGGGATTTCAGCCCTGTAGTTTGTAGTGTGAAAGCTGGGCTTTTCTTTAAGGAATGGCAATAAAAGCTGACAAGCCTAAAGACCCAGATTAATTTAGAAACTCTGCAGCTGAGGGAGAAGGGGTGGAACCAGAAGTGCAGAGACACAGACTGACCTTTCCGTCAACTCCACTACTCTTCTGAAAACACGTGTGGCATCCAAGCTTTGGTTGAACTGCAGGGTCGCCTGAACAGCCCACGGCAGGCTGTGCCTTGGACACCAGGGTACCACTTTGCTCCCCATATGGTACTGAACCTCTACATGGAAGGCTCTGTGGCTAGTGTGGGCTGAAGCTGGCTGTCACTCTGGTATAGTACAGCACTGCTGAAGCTGTTTTGCAATATGCAGCAGCTGTTTTGTACAACTTACAGAAGCTGGCTGGCCATTGTACACATTGTCTGATGCAGATCAGTAGCTGTTATAAAGGATTTAATTATCCTGGTGAGCCAATGTAACAAAAGCAGCAGGCCTGTTCAGGTCAAGATGTGATGCTGAGTGTGGTTACTTTACTTCCTTCTGATGATACCAGTATTCCTCTTTCCTGGGCTGCTCTATACAACTGTTTCCATGCTCTTTGTTTATATAGATTTAAGGCAAATTAAAGTACCTTTTAAATTCAGAGTACTTGTTGGAACACTGGGTGAGCCCATGTGTGTATCTCACTGGAAATACCTCAGACTTTTTGGTACCTTCTATTCTCCTTCTCTAATCTTAGATTTGTGCAGCTGTGCATTTTGTGTCCTCCTCAGAAGCTTCCTGCTGCTCTAGGAAAATTTTAACCAGTTATGCAATCCAGTAAAACGACAGGTGAATTCCCCCTCAATATTTATTGACCCATATTCCCTTCAGCAGGAAGTGGAGAAGTCAGTTTATCTGTCTGTGGGGCCCTTTGGAGGGAGATGAAGACCTTAGTGCAGGTAAATGCTCACACCCATAGCTAAGATGAACCTTTTCCATAAATAAGTTGCCAGCCTGCCACTAAGGACAACTGGAAGACTGGCAGAGGCCTGCAGAGATGTAATGGGGCTGCTCAGAAGGAAACTGTTGAAAGAAATAAAAAGTGAAACTCCTCATTCCCTGTCTGATCTTTGTCCGTAGGATAGGTCTCCTGTTTGTGATAGATTTCACTTGGATTAGAGATTATCCTCTCCTTCAGTCTTTTCTGTACAGGTAGATCATTGTGTGACCAAACTCGCCTGAAGTTAAGAAAAGCTGTACCTTGTGATGCACCACACAGATGTTCACATGCAGATATCACTCGTGCATATATAATGTAATCTATAATGGCATTTTATCATCTTCTTATCCTCTTTTATCACCATATTGTTATTTTTGAGCCAGTGTTTCAACCTGTGTAAAACAGGAGTATTTACTGACAAACTTCTTGAAGTCTTCTGCTCCTTTGAGTACAAATGCTGTCTTCAGCAACATGCCAGAGAAATCCTGTTTTGGAAAGAGGTTTGGTTTCTTAGGAGTGTGTGCACATGTGTTTTCTCTCTTTATGATCTTAGGTTTCAACGACATTTAAGCTCTATTTAAAAAAAAAGGTGTTAGCCTCTTTAATAGTAGCAGAGGTGCAGAGGACCACTTTTTAAACTGCTACATGTGTGTGCACCCATGTGCAAGTATGGTCCTTACAGGGCCTGAGTAGCATCTTTGGATCTCTACAGAAACTCAGGAGCAGGTGACTCAACTGGAGCTCATGCAGCAGAGTGCACTGTGGATGTGGAGAATTGCCAAGTTTTTGTGACTGGCTAGAGAAATTCCACATACAAAGCAGTCCCATTTGAAGAGGGTTTTGGGAGGCAGCTGAAAGAGTGCAAAACCTTGTGATGGTGATGCTTGGTAAGGGTTTGAAGGCAGCTGTAGTTTGAGCTCTGAATAGTAACAGTTGATTTGTTTTCTGAGCAGAGGGGCAAAAGGAGGGCTGCTACTTCAGCTCTGAGTGGCATTGAAGATCTGCATATTGAATAGAATCAGGGAGGACTTGCTGCCTGGTTTGCTGTGCTGGTCTGTTGGTTTGCTGTGCTGGTCTGTTCCTTGGAGACCCACGTCTATCCCTTCTGGTGGGACTGTGCCATTCTGTGGGCAGGGGTGAGTCTTGCAGGGGGTTTCCCTCATATACAAGTGTGCAGGAAATCTGCATTCCAAAAGTAAATGAGTCAGGTGGACCTTCATCTGAAAACTGCTCTTTCATAAAGGCAGGGAGCTGGGGGTACACTCCTGGCACAGGAGAATGAACTGGTGTCTCATATGTTGCAACCCCTGCTGACCAGAGGCCTGTGAAATGTGCCTAGGACTGGGCAGAAGTGTCTGTCCTGATGGATGTCTCTATGCGTCACCTGTGGCTGAGGTTTCTGCTTCAGACTTGGTAGTCATTCTGCTCTTAGCATTGTTCCTCCAGGTCACAGCAGTAATCTTTAAGTCTGGTGGCTCTATGAATTTCACTTAGTTTGTGATCTCTGAAGTGTTTAAACGTTTCATCAATTTGAAACTTTTTGTTTCAGAAGTCAAAATGGAGGAAAAGAGCACAATAATTCAGGTCTAATGCTGGGTTGTGTTGGTAGTACTATCTGTTACCAGTGAGGCATGCTTAAATTTGATTCACTCTGGGTAGACACTGTTCATTTGACTGTGAGGTCTAAGTGACATTATTATATAAGTCTTTTCTCAGCAGTTTAAAGCTTAATTAAATATTCTCTGCTCTCAATTGTGAGATACTATTTTAATTACAGAACCTTTCTTCTGACACACAAAGTGCTCAGCTCCCAAGAAGAGTGTGGTGGTTTCCTAAAGTTGATCTGCATGCTTTTCTAATCCACCTCAGTTGATGTCATTGCAAAGCAGACCAGATGACAGGACAGTAAGGTATAAATTACACAACTTTTTCAACTTTGCATCATCCAAAGCTGGAGTTCTTGAACATTAGCATGTAAATTTCCATTCTTCATTGTTCATAGAGAAAATGGAAGATAGTTTATAATTTCCCCCTCCATTTGTAACTTTTATATCATCTTTGCCCTATTACACATTCAAAAGACATTTCTTGAGCTGAAAGTTTGGAATTTAAATAGAAAAACTGTCATGGTCTTTTCTAAGCTCTGTAAGACAATCCAGATGTGTAACAGGTTGATGTGAACCGAGACTCCCATGATTTTGAGAACGAGATGATATCCATGCATATGGCTCCTAGAAAATGGCTCCATTGGTTATTCATGTTTTTTTGAGCAGATGGAGTCATGTCCTCGTTCTGCAGGAGACTTAGTGTGCAGTTGAGGGCTAACTGCTTCATTTCTGCCTCATTTGCTCCCTTGTGTAAAAGACAAATAATATCGATACGAGAGATCTGCATGAACAAATGCTTATGATTCAGTAGTGGTATGCCCTGCATAAGGTACTGTTTAGATATAGTTAATCCTGCCCTGGGGGCAGCAGGATGCCTTGTACAACCCTTTGAAATGTCTTTGAAGCCTGCGATCTAGGCTTTCTTGGCTCAAAACAACCAGGCGTGTTTCACGTAGGAGTTCAGCTCAGTCTTGATGGAAGCTGTAACCACGTTTCTGTATAGCATGGCATTTCGTTTGGTTTCTCTTGTTACCCCGGTTAGTCATCTCTCATCTTCATTTTTCCTCCTCTCCTGACTTGCAAGCCAGATTCTGTTTGGTGGATGGTGCACATCATTAGAAGAATTCGCCCTAGCAACCAGATAGATTTCCAAAAATAGCTTATCCCGTCGTTGCAGAGCCTCTCTGAACCTCAGGATGTTGTACTGCAGTCTCTTTCACTGGTTAAAGGCTCTTATTTTGTTAGTAATGGCCAGACAAAAATAAACCATGCCAGGAGTGGACTTGACTTTGTGCGCAGAGTGATGCTATTTGAGACATGAGTGAAATTCCTGCAGTGTTTGCATGCTGAAGAAAAATGCCTTTGAAGCCAAAGTATTTCTTCTGTGTATCCATGTGTGTGATTTTGTTTACATCTTATCTGAATGGTCATATGCTCAGTGAGCACCTGATCTTGAAAGATGCATAGTGCCTTGGTTGCCATGCCACGTTTGATGTTATCTACTTAAATGGCTGCTCTTGGACCTTCTTGCCTGTGGTACCTGGGGCAGCCATGCAGGACACTTCTTAGATTGAGGAGTGGGATGTCAAAATAATGAGGGCTTCCCTTACCAGAAGGGTAAGGTACTTCTTTTTTTTTTTTTTTGGTGCTCATTAACACAGGGAATATTTTAAGCTGCTTTTGCAGTATGGCCATTTTCTTTTCCCTGCCTCTCTAGTCTAAGAAAACTCCATTATCTGGGATATCATTGCATTTCCATAGCGCTGCAGGAGCATGAGAATTTATGGAGATGTGTTTAGCTGCAGATAATCTTCAGCTGTGGCAATGCTTTTTGCAGTGATTATCTTTTCATTGCTTTTGGAGGGCATTCTGCAGTCTGGCGTGTTGTTATATTCCCCTTTCCTGATTATCAGCTTCACTTCTCCTCCAAATCTTTTCCTCTAGCCATCTCCTTTTCCTGCTATATTTAAAACTATCCCTTATAGCTCATGCATTTTTAAAAGCAATCTTTCCCTAGATGTTTTTTTCCTTTTAATGCAAACTCCAAATGAGGAATTTTAAATAACCTGACATCATCCTTGTGTTTTATGCATAACTTTTAATTGCAGTTGTGTTGAAAATGTAAATTCTCTCCTATAAAACTTGAAGAAATCAGAAATATTCTCACTATACTTGAATTTAAAATGGGATTTGAATCACAGAGGGAGTAAAGAAGCTGCTCTGAACCTGAGTCGTGAGCATGGTCTTGGCTGGAGAATGGGAGCCTGAGTCTGGATACTTTATCTGCTTCCCAAGGCATGTCTGATGTCAAGTAAATTACCAGAGGATGGATAGATCTTTTGGGCTTTCTCTTCTTTGGGAAGATGCTTTCATGCCTCAACTGAAAGGCTTTTCATATTAAAAAAAAAAAGTTTCTCTTTCTGGCATTGTTTTTGAGAGTCACCTTCTTCTGATGCCAGCTAGTTTGCCTGGAGGGGTGGAGGAGCGCAGAAACTTCAGCCTTCAGGTGCAACTCAGTCTATAAGCAAAAAAAGCCAAACTGATGAGCGTTTGATTGTAGAATCCATTGTGATATGCATTTCTGAGAGGGAGGAAGAGAAAAACTATCATGGAATATGCTGTGCTGAAATGCTAAGCATGAGGCCCTTTATGCCATGACAAAGCATATTTACTCTACAAATTTTGCCCTGCAGTTTCCAGGGAGCTGCCATGTTTTGAAGGGATGGTTTCTCTTGCCTGGGCTTGCAAGAGGGAAATAGCTTACAAAGTAACTTGACTGTTTAAACAGCTTAGCTCCCATCTTGAATGAGAAGTGCACTCAATGAGAAAATAAAGGCAACATGTGATAAATATCAGCTTTTATTTAGTATCATATGAACAAGTGTGACACTAAATCCATTTTTGATCATGCCCATTTTTTTTAATGGTAGACTTTGCTGAAGGCTCAGATGGTTCTCTGAACTTTTTGCTGAGAGACCTCTTGCACTTTATCTGATATGAGTTGTGAACCTGAATTTTATGATGAAAAAGGATGTCAGTGAAAAATGACATTGTGAACTTCACAGGAGCACAGAGTGTTAGGGTTGGAAGAGACCTGTTGAGATCTTTGAATCCAACCTCCCTGCCAGAGCAGGACCACAGAATCTAGTGCAGGTCACACAGGAACAGAGTCTTGAAAGTCTCCAGAGAAAGCGACTCCACAACCTCTCTGGGGAGCCTGTTCCAGTGCTCTGTGACCCTTACAGTAAAGAAGTTCTTGCTCATGTTGAGGTGCTGTAGTTTATATCCACTGCCCCTTGTCCTGTCACAGGGCACAGCTGAGAAGAGTTTGTCCCCTCCCTCTTGACACCCAGACCTCATATTTTGTTAACATTGATTAGATCCCCTCTAAGTCTTCTCATCACCAGACCAAAAAGCCCCAGGTCCCTCAGCCTCTCCTCATAGAGCAGTGCTCCCTTAATCGTCTTTGTAGCCCTGTTAGAGTCTTTTTAAGTAGATTTCTGGCCCTCCTGAACTGGGGAGCCCAAAACTGAACATAATATTCCAGGTGAGGTCTC
Organism: Pogoniulus pusillus; assembly: GCF_015220805.1. Taxonomy (NCBI): domain Eukaryota; kingdom Metazoa; phylum Chordata; class Aves; order Piciformes; family Lybiidae; genus Pogoniulus; species Pogoniulus pusillus. Next base: position 15,594,938 of record NC_087275.1, on the reverse strand, counting down.
ACCAGGGCAGAGTAGAGAGGGAAGAGAACCTCCCTTGATCTGCTGGACACTCCTCTTAATGCACCACGGAGTCCCATTGGCCTTCTTGTCCACACGGGCACATTGCTGTCCCATGGACAGGTCCTTCTCCACAGGGTTGCTTTCTAGCAGATCACCTCCCATCCTGTACTGGTGCAGTTTGTTTTTTCTTCCCAGATGAAGACTTTGCACTTATCCTTGCTGAACCTCATTAGGCTCCTCTTTGCCTAGCACTCCAGTCTGTCCAAGTCTCAATGGATGACCACACAGCCTACAGGTGCATCAGCCAAGCTTCCCAGTTTGGGATTGTCAGCAAACTTGCTGAGCAGACTGTCCCCTCATCAGTGTCATTGATGTAACTGACTTGGACTAAAGCTAAGTGATGCCCGTGGAAAATCTTAAACTTGTGTTGTTGGCCTGTGTATTTTGTCCCAAATTGCTTGTTTTGCAAGCACCCTCAGCCTTTCTTCATAAGGAAGATGTTCCACTCCCTTAATAATAGAAGATGGACGATTGCTCAGATTAAAGTGGGATGCCAAACACCGATTTACTTGTATGCATGCAGGAGAGAAGAGACAATCAGCTGTAACATTTACAGCGAATTACACAGAGGATGTATTCATTCTGTGCATTCTCGAGCATTTTCTATATTTTGTAGTGTATTCTTGCCATATGTGTTTAGTTTCCAGAAGTTTATATACATTATCTGCTTTTCGTTCCAAACAATATAACATTTATTACTAGTTTCATGAGTTGTTGTTTCAAAGGGGAAAAATCTGTACCGAGTTCTGCTCTGGCACCGTACCATACGCAGTTACACCATCTGGGTTGAAGAGGATGATTAGAAAAATGCAGATCAACCAAGTCACTGTGTGGTTGTCTTAAAGTCATTCACAGTCATGCAAATCTTTTTGAGGAGTGTTCCTGATGCTTTGCTGTTGTTTGGTAGGGTGCCTTTTAACCCTAAACCCCTCCATGCACTGTAGTGAAAAAATAAGCTACTATTTTCAAAGTGGTGATCTGCACATCCCCACTCTGCAAGTTGTACTGGTCCTGATTTGGAGACTTGTCCTTCCCTGCCCCTCCTGGAAGACCTGCTCTGCTGTTCAGCAATCACTGACAGAGATAGAATTCAGCCCTGGAAAGAATCTATAGAGCCAGGACTGGGCTGTCCCATGGAGAGTCGTGCAGAGCTGCGCCATCCCCTCCTTTAGCACTGTGCAGATGGGTCCTGGGTGAGGAATGGTGGAAAGAATAGCACTGCCTAGGTCATTTGTGTGCAGAAACTGGGACAAGGGGCATGCGTATGTGAAGCAGCTCAAGAGGTACTGGATGAAGCTGGAGTGTGAGGAGACGAAGGTGAAAATCTTCTGTACTGCAGAAGCAAAAGGAAGCTTCTTGGTAAGAAATTACTTAATTTACAGGTTGTGTGCTTGCAGGCTGATGAGTGATGGATGGAACGACCGTAGTGGACATAATTGTCAATAAATAGAGGAGCCACTGCAGTGCTCTAACACTGTTTTCTGTGCTCTTTTTTTTATAAAGCCTAAATTACTTATGCTTGATTGTTGCAATTGATTGCAATTGTGAGAGCTAATTTTAGTGCATAAATTTTCTCATGGAAGCCAGCCAAGTGTTTGTGTAGTGGAGGATGACAACAGCACAGGATTTGGTACAGAGTATGCTTGTCTTCATTTCTCTACCAAGTGCTGGCAACCATCTCATGGGCTGATACACTTGTACATAGTGAGTTTTCGCAAAGAAGCAAATTCAACCAGCTCCCACCTGTGAAAAAAGAAGAACCAATTGGAGGGCTGTGATGATTTCTGAGAACATGCTGAATGTAATGCTGATAATAGTGAGCATTGGTTTAGTTTTAGAACAAAGAGCAAAACCTATTGAGTTCACTTTTAAACTTTGCATGGTAGAACAGAGGCTAAATAATGTTGTTCCAGCCTTAGGAATCAAGTCCAGTATGTCTAGCTGATGAAGTTAAAGACCAACATATGGGTATATAGAAAATGTCATCACAGTTTTTCTAGCAACCTGGTCCGATTTCCATTAAATTCAATGTCGGGACCTGCAGTAAGAAGAGATTTAATTAACACAGGATAAAAATCAAAGCTTTATTTCCAAATGAAACATTAACTTGCAAATAAACTTTCTTTCCACATCTACATTTTCATATATTCTGAATCTAAGACCTAGAAAATCTGGGGTTCTTTGTATGTTTTTCCTGTTCTTCTAGGTGCATTTGTCCAAAGAGGAGGAATAAATTTGAAGGGGTGAAAAGGAGGTAATTAATGCTGGTGGGTTTGTGATGTTTAAGGGGCAATTTTTATATGGATTTAAGATTGATGCTAAGAAACAACAGCAGCTCATGTAATAGATAAGTTTTGATACTCAAATTATTAGGTGACCCCACTTGTAAGATAAGGTAGCAGAACTAATTGGAATTCATATTCTCTTTCTCCTTTGGCTTTATGGTGTCTTCTCTAATTTGTTTTATCACGCTGTCACTCCAGTTGTGGCTTGTCTTACATGCTTGTGTAAAGCAAGTTAACTTTTCAAGCTTCCATTCATTATACAAACATTTGTCTTGGTCATCCTTCTAGCATTATTCACATGTGTATGTTTTGGCGAAGTCAGGGCCAACAATGATGACAGGTGGAGAATCCACCTTCCTGAAACATTGCTTCCTCTTTTGTGTTGGTTTTGGGAATTTTTAGTTCAGCACTCTGCCATATGTGTTTTACTTAAGGAAATGGTTTGTCCCTGCAAAAGCATCTTTAAAAAGGGTGGAGCAGTTTAAATGTGTTCAATATAAAGGCAATGAGAGCTTTTGGTGGTGGTTTGTTTTTGTTTCACACCCCCCCCCCCCCCCCCCCCATATAAAACTCCAGTCTTGTGAAACATTTTGCATCAATTACAAAGGGAACTTCAGTACATTTTTCTAAAATGAGGAATGAGCCAAATGCATCTGCTAGGTGTGGGAGTGACATTTCAAAATCCCACTGACAGTTACATTATCAAACTAAACATCATCTCTCCCTTGTGCTAACTGAAGAGCTCTATAATTTCTAGAGGCAAAATTGTCCCTTCAGAAAATGCTAGTGGAAGGCATGGGCATCTTCAGGCCTGAAAAAGGACAGACCCTGGAATTCCAACAGTTAAATTTTGCTTTCTGTAAGAAAGTGAACTTCAGAGCTCCTTGCCATTGACAACATCCTAGTTGGGGCCAAGACCGGCTTCTGAATTGAGTTTCCTTGGTCTACTTGGTAACAGTACCTTTGTCTTCCTGGCTGTGGTGCTTGGTGCTGCCATGATGATGGTGGACCTGGGAGCCTCAGTCCATCCTGCTCATGCGACACATGCCCACAAGCTCTTCTCTGGTTTGAGCGCATGTTGCGGCCAGCTCCAGTCTCTCTAGGAGACTGTCAAAATGACTGTCAAAACCACCTCATTTAAATAGCACATTTACGTAAGTCAGCCTTCTTTACCCTATCAAGGAGAGCTGAAGAAAGGGAAAAGTCTGACATGTTTTTTGAGCAGCAAGGAGTTTAACATTTGGGGTGTTTTTTCAGGTGATACAGTAATACCATGTTATACACTAGTGATGTCCCTCACAGAATTAACTGGGTTGGAAGAGACTTCTAGGATCATCGAGTCCAACCTATCACTTAACCCTTCTAATTAACTAAACAATGTCACTAAGTGCCTCATCCAGCCTCCTTTTAAACACCTCAGGGATGGTGACTCCACTACCTCCCTAGGCAGCCCATTCCAATGAGCAGTCACTCTTTCCGTGAAGAATTTCTTCCTAATGTCCAGCCTAAACCTGCCCTGGTGCAGTTTGAGACTGTGTCCTCTTGTTCTGTCACTAGGTGCCTGGGAGAAGAAACCAACCCTGCCTGGTTACAACCTCCTTTCAGTAGTTGTAGAGAGAGCAGTGAGGTCTCCCCTGAGCCTTCTCTTCACAGTCTTAAACATAGTTGCAGTTATCTGCTTATTTACATCACAGTTTTGGATTGGTAGATTACTGGGTGCATTGCAAAAGAAGACCTTGGATGTCATGTGTGCATTAATGGGAATGAACTGTGATTTCTTGAGAAGTGAGATGCCACAGCAAAGGTCACACCATGGTACTACAGCAGAGCTGAGGAGAAGACCTCTGCAGTATGCTGTCAAGTGAGCAGTGCTGTTTCCAGTTCTAGTCTTCATTATTTTGCTTGCAAGAAGATGACAAGATTGTAGAATTGTGTAGGTTGGAAGAGCTCTCTGGTCCCATCTCCCTCTCAAGAAAACATTTACAAGCATTTTAATGTATATGTATATAAATAGTGAACATCATGCACACTGCTGTCATGTTTGATGTTGTTGCACATGTTTTGAGAGGGTTTATTTGCTGCATTGGTCTGCAAAGGATGTACTCAGTCTTGTAAAAACTCCCATCTCATGGCCCTAACAAAGAACTGGGGACAGGAACTGGAAGAAGATGTCTTTGGAAAAACTGACACAACGAGTGAGTTTGAAGAAAAAGGTTGGGTGGGCACAGAGAAGATAATGCTGCCATTTTAGCAAAGAGCGTTATAGAAGGCCAGAGCCATGGAGAGGATCAGGAGACAGAGCAGTAATGGAAGAGAAGCAGTAATATCAGGAAGGCTGATTTGAAGGCAAAGCTGGAACTAAAAGGAGAGGATAGGTTTTTCCTCTGCTCTACTAGATACATAGATTTATAGACATTTGAGACCACAGCTGTGGTGGTGATCATCTGCACTTTTGGTTCTTTGCCCATGAATCTTGTTTGAGGTGGGGATCTTCCAGAGGTACTTGTGAAAGCAAGCTCATGTTGCTATAACAGCAGATGAGCTTCTTCAGCCCGGAGGTATTTTTGCAAGAGCTATGCTTGTTCTGGAGAGTTGCTTGCAGAATAGAAGCCAAAGGTGAACACCTTCATCCATTCTGGTCTTCTGCATGACAGCAATCATAGAGTCAGAATCATTTCAGCTGGAAAAGACTTCCAAGATTTTTGAGTCCAAACGTCAACCTGACACCATTATGGCCATTAAACCATGTCCCATGTTTGTCCACATGTTTTTTGAACACATTCAGGACCGTGACTCCACTGCTCCTCCCTTGGCAACCTATTCCAATATCTGATCACTCTTTCCATAACAAAATGTTTCCTGATACCCTATCTAACCCTCCTCTGACACAGTTTCAGGCTGTTTCATCTTATCCTATCACCTGATACTAAGATGAAGATATGAACCCCCACACAGGCCCAAAACTGAGCATGGCCCTTGAGGTGTGGCCTCAGCAGTGTTGATAGAGGGGCATGATCGCTTTTCTGGTTCTGCTGGCCACACTATTCCTGATACAGACCTGCTCTTGGCTTTCTTGGTTACCTGACCACACTGCTGGCTCATGTTCAGACAGCTGTCAGCTAGCACCCTGAAGTCCTTTTCTGTCAGGCAGCTTTACAGCCACTCAGCCCCAGTCCTGTAGCGTTGTTGTGAGTGAAGTGCAGGACCTGGCACTTGGCTTTGTTAAACCTCATAAAGCTGACCTCTGTCCCTTGATTTAGCTTGTCCAGATCTCTTTGCAGGGTCTTCCTACCCTCTGGCAGATCAACACTCTCTTTCAGTTTAGTGTCATCTGCAAACTTAATGTGGGTGCACTCAGTTTCCTCGTCCAGATCATTGATAAAGATATTAAAGAGAACGGGCCCCAGTGCTGAGCCCTGGAGACTACCACTGCTGACTATGTGCCAACTGGATTTAACTCCATTCACCACCACTCTTTGGGCCTGGCCATCCTGCCAGTTCTTAACCCAGTGGATTGTTCACCCATCCAAGACATAAGCAACCAGTTTCTTCAAGAGGATACTGTGGGAAATGGTCTCAAAGGTATTATTAAAGTCCAGGTGGACAAAATCCACAGCCTTTCCACTCATCTACTAATCAGAACAATTGTTGTAGAAGGAGATCAGGTTTGTCAGGCAAAACCTGCCCTTCATAAACCCATGCTGACTGGGCATGATCATCTGGTTGTAGTGTACATGCTGCATAATGGCACTCAAGATGATCTGCTCCATGACCTTCCTCAGCAGTGAAGTTAGATTGACAGGTCTGTAGTTCCTCAGGTCCTCCTTCTGTCCCTTCTTGCATCACATTTGCCAGTTTCCAGTCAACTGGGCCCTCCCCACTTAGCCAGGACTGTTGGTAAATGATGGAAAGTGGCTTGGTGAGCACTTCTACCAGCTCCCTCAGTAACTCTGAGTGTATGCCATCCAGCCCCATAGATTTGTGTAAGTGGTGCAGCAGGTCACTAACCATCTCCTCTTGGTATATGGGGCCTTCACTTTGCTCCCCATCTCTATCTTTCAGCTCAGAGGGCTGGGTATCCAATGAACAACTGGTTCTACTACTGAAGACAGAGTCAAAGAAGGTATTGAGTATCTCAGTGTTTTCTTCATCCTTGACCACTATGTTCCCTCCCTGAACCCAGCAAAGGGCAGAGGTTCTCCTTAGTCCTCCTTTTGTTGCTAATATATTTGTAGGAGCATTTCCTATTCTCTTTAACACCTGAAGCCAAATTAGTTTGCAGTTGTGCTTTGTCCCTTCTAATTTTCTCTCTCCAGTCTCATGAAAATCTTGCAGTAGTCCTGACTGCCCTGCCCTATCTTCCACTGATGATAAACTCTCCTTTTCTCCTACAGCAGCAACCAAACCTCCTTGTTTAGCCAAGCCAGCCTTCTTCCCTGCCAGCTAGTCTTTTGGCACACAGGGATGACCTCTTTCTGTGCCTTAAGAGTTCCCTCTTGAAAAGTGTTTAGCCTTCCTGGCCTCCTTTGCCCCTCAGGACTGTCTCCCAGGGAGCTCTGTCCACCAGCCTCTTTAACAGGCCAAAGTCCCAGGTGACAGCTCCACTGACACCTCCTCTTCTCCAACAACTGAGAACTCTGTCATTTCACGATCATTCTGCTCAAGGTGGCCCACAGCTGTTGTGTCATGCACAAGTCCTTCTCTGTTCACAAACAGCAGGTCCAGCTGATACCTTCCCTAGTTGGCTCCATCACCAGCTGTGCCAGGAATTTACCTTCTACACACTCTAGGAATCTCTAGGACCGTTCTCTCTCTGCTGTATTGCATTTCCAGCAGACATCAGGGAAGTTGAAGTCCCCAACGAGAACCAGGGCTAGCGATCATGAGACTTGCACCACATACCTCTTCACCCTGGTTTGGGGTGTCCAGCAGGACATCTGCCTCATTGGCCTGACCCATAAATGCTCTTGGCACATCATAGCACATCATGTACTTTCTCCCTGAGGCCTCTGATGCTTCAGTTCAAGTTGTGGCACATCTCTTCAAACGTTCAGCTTCTTTTGCCATGGCCTCCTTTGACAACCATCAGCCATACTCCTGGGTGAGTCCCTCTGGCAACATGTTGCTGCTTCTGTGCTGGAAACTTGCTCAGTTTGCTATGCCATGGAGTGCCTGCAATAATGCCAGAGCTGGCCAGAGGAGAAGCCCTTTCAATATGGTAACAAGGCAGGAATCTAGTGAAAGGGTTTATGGCTGCTGCAGTTGCTCTCTTCTTGCCCAGTGCCTGTGCTGTAGTCCTCTCGGAGCTGGGGCCGTGCAGGCGTGTGGTGACTGCTTGAGGAGTGAAGTCAGAAAGAATGATGGCTGGTGGGAGCCAAGAGGAAGACAGGCAGGTGATAGGTGAGGCAAACGGTGAACAGCTGTCACCTTGGTGGAGGGCACCGATAAAGCAAACATAATGGTAGAGTGAGGTCAGCATCCAGGTGAGGGGAGAAGGACTGTGTCTGCAACTCGGGTGTCTGGATTCACGTATAAGCTGTGTTTTAAACAAAGCTGCTTGGCATACATTAAACAGCTATTATTTTATATTTTATTTTGTTTGTTCCCTCATGACAGTTTTATGTGTTCCTCAGCATTACAATGGTTGAATAACCACAATGCTGTAAGCAGACGTGGGTGACTAAGGGGAGCAGGAGTGAGAAGTGGGCACAAGGATCAGTGCTGCTCAGAGGAGAAGACAATGGCTGAGTTTGTAGGCTTGTGGGAATGTATTAGATGAAAGAGAGAGAGACAGGGAGAGGAAGAGGATGAGAAATGGATGTCGGAAGTGGTGGGTCAGGGGTGAGATACTGCAAAAGGCACTCCTTGGGGTCCAGCTGCAGGGGTAGAGCAAAACAGTGCGGTTAAAGGAGCTGATGCTGCTGCACAGGGGAAACAGGCTGGGATTACAGGCAATGTTATTAGTGAAACTCTGGTTTGATTAATGTAAATGCCTCAGCGTGGGGTAGGATACTCTGCTCACGGGACAAGATGGGATGTTTGCCATGGGTGCTGAAGCCAAACCAGCAAGGCAGCTAAAAGGCTGGTTGAGAAGAACAGAGAAGAAGGTGTTCTGAGCAGCATCAGTCGTGCTAAGGGAGCACGGCTGAAGCCAACTGCGCCCTACTCCCTATTTCTCTTGGCTTACTTTCCAGAGCACCTAGATTTGTTTTGGTTTGGTCTGTTTGTTTTGGTATGGATTTGTTTGTTTGGTTGGCTTGTTTATGCATTAGAACTGAGTTGCTGTTGAAGGGGATGATATTATCCCACCTCTTCCTTTGCTGTTCTACTGCCTTGCTTGTGTCTACCAGCACTCCCAGGCCCTGTGGCTGAAAAATTACTTGGCTTTATCAGCTGTACTTTCAGGCAGCTTGATTTGATGGACACATGGCTGCGTCTGTGCTTAGGCGCTAGTGGAAATGTGCAGCCTCAGGTTGTGCTGTCCCTTTCGTGGTCATAGTTTGAACTAATAGTGAAAATGTACTCTGAGTGACATCTCCCGCCCTTCAGTTTTAATGTTGCTGTAAACATTAAGTTGAGTGGGTGATTGGTGCAGACAAAGCCGTCTTGCAGATCCCATTTGTCTTAATCCTCCCTTTCCTCAGTGTATGTTCCAGTTAGCATTCCTCAAGTAGAGCTGCTGCAGTATGAATCAAAAATGTTTGTAAGTACCGCTGTTACAGTAATACTTGTACACAGAGGGCAAGGCTCTTGAGAGTTCTGCCAGCTGCATGGGCTGTCCCTGGGCTGCAGTGTCAGACGTGCTGAGAGCTGCATCTTTAGAAAGCCAGGCTGATGTTCTCACGGAGATAGAGCTGTCTTGCTGGCAAATGCTTAATAGATTTGGTTTAGACTTGCTAATAGTGACTAAACTATGAGTTGTCAAGAATGTGTTGGAGGCATGATATGAGTTAAAAATGAGATGAGGTAAGAGACAGATCTTGGGCAAAAGGACAGAAGCAGGTATTGCAGTGAAAGACAGGGGATATCCCTGGCAGGTGAATGACAAAACAGTATTACAACTGAGTTTCAGTAATAGGTGTAGGAAATGATGATTCAAGAAATGTATACATGTATCATGGAGGAGAGGACTGTAGGAACAGTGTACTTGGAATAAGTGAAGCAGACGTCTTCTAGCTCTCAATTGTTTCTATGTGAGAGGTGGGTGTGTTGCTGAGGCGTGGAGACAGCTCGGTGGTAGCTCAGTTTGCTGACAAAAGCGGTGAGTTGGCATGAACACTGTTGGACACGAGAAGGGCCACGGGCATCTGGCAGTGCTCCTGAGCTAAGAATGTGCATGCAGTTTGTGGGGATGAGAGGCAGGAGAGAGCAGGATGGGATGAATTTCTCCTGCCAGCAGCTTGGTGTGTTGGTGTGGTATTACCCCAGCCCCAGGTTTTAGGGAAAATCACCGTAAGACCTTTTTTTTTCTATCCACATATGTGTTTGTGTTTCTTGTTTTCCCCTCATTTTGTCACTTTGTCATCTCTGCTCTTGGGAGCTCCCCTTCTGACTAATCTGCTCTAGACTGGCTTTTTGCCCTTTAGCTGTTAGATTCATACTACCATCACTCCTGAAGCAATCCCAGTCCTTATGAGTGTGACATGACGTCCCTCTGCCCTGCACTCCTCACAAGGGATTGAGCAGATCCCTTGATACGGCGAGTTGTCTTTTTCATGGCATCACTTAGAGACAGGACTCAGGGAGATCTCATAACCTGCTGTGCCTACTGCACTTAGGAGGGATGGCTATTGAAAGCTATGGTGGGAAGCTTGACAGAGCAGTGCAAGCTGCATGCCGATTGCTTTTTTCCCCCCAGATGTACAAAAAGATAGGAGAAGCGTTTGGACGTGACCTGTCTATAGCCTGAGATAATTTCTGCACTGGCAAACATGAAAAGAGATAAAGCAATGGAGAGCTAAGAGCTAAATCTTTTCTGTACAAATGCTAGGAGCATATGTAATAGGATTGTAGAATTGGAGTTACATGTTTTCAAGGATAAGTACCGTATGATGATACCATCCTGTCACAGCCATTCTGAAACCAGAAAGAAAGGGACTGGGGATTTACTGTGCCTGTTTGGGATGCTTGGGTTTCGCTAAGAGCTTCTAGAATAGTGAAAGAGAAGAAAAGGCCTTTGCAGATAAGACAAAATGCATCGCTAAGAAGGCTGCGGCTCCGATTGAGGGCAGTCCTTTGGGGGGGAAAACTGGAGCCCTCTGACCTCAATGTAGTCAGGTATCACAGACATTTCATATGCAAAATATAAAAGTGAAGACACTGTCTGCAGAACTTCCAGCCAAACTTCAGTTAATTTACCTGGAAAAACTTAAAATTTAAAAAAAGTTGTCATTGGTTTTCCTGTGGACCTTAAAAACATTAAAATGCATTAAAAACTGCACGTCCTAACCTCTGTGTTAAACGCCTGTTATTGAGGTGGCAGTTTTAGGCAAGGTAAATGCAGGAGATCTCAGGACTGAGATTGTCTGCTTAATCTTAACTTGTCCTTTTACAGGTGAGTGTTTCAATGTGGTGTTTAATTGCATGATACCTCCTGCCTTGCCTGCAGCACATTTGCTTTCTGTCGGGGGTGGTGGCAGCGGGCACAAAGTGAGGGCTGCCTCCAGCCCTGGTTCTGTTGCAAGAGGGGCAGGAGAATGGGCAAGAAGAGCAGGCTTTTTGTTGCTGTTGCTCTTTAGTTCAGGAAACTTGAGTTCTTCTCCCAAAGACTTGCTGTCCTGGATGGATAAAGATCTGGTCTGGGCACACAGTTAGCGTGTCTGTCACTTGTGCTCTTCAGCCCCTTAGCCGGCTGAGGGAGGGAGATGTCTCATGTCAGAGGGAGGTGCTTGTGGGGCAGATATCTGTGGTAAGGCAGCCGCTGGCTTATGTGGGATGGCATGCATGCTCCATGAAGGCTGCCACAGTTTGGTGTGAATGTGCCCAAGGAGCCGGTCTGCACTCAGCATGTGGCAGTTGAAGCTCTCCAAATCTGATACTGACTCTAGTGTTGGACCATGATGAGTTCAGCCTCTCCCCAGGGCTTTCTGTGCCCCTCTGGAAGCAGTGGGAAATGGGGACCTGGCCTGGGTATCAATGTGGACTTAAACTGTGGCAGAGCGAGAGTTCTACGCATAGTTAGCATTCACACCAGCATGTTTTAAGACTCCCAAACTAAACTACCTTCCTCTATGCACGTATAGTAATGCAGATAAAATTTCATAGGAAGGCTCCTGATCTACTACTGGTCCTTTTTGAGCTCCTTACAGACACAGTCCCTCTCCTGCCAAGTCCTCCTTGCTCTACCGGGTGTGTGGTGCAACAAGATAAACAAGATTTCTCCATAAATGCCTGAGTGACTTCATCTTGGCCCAGCAACCAGTGGCAGTGTCTCTTAGCCAACGTGAAGGTGGATCAGGACCTGGGTGAATATTTGAAGCTGCTGCCTAATGCAGGATGAGGGTCCAGCTTCTGCTCCAGTCCCTCTGCCTTTTGCCTTGGGTGGCATGGTGGCAAGCAGGCTGTGATAAGAAGCCTGCCTGCTTTATTCCTACTTCAGCTAAGGGGATTGCTATGGTTTTTTCCTTTTTGTTGTTGCAGTTGCTAATCTTTCAGACAAGCTGATCGTTCTAGTGTGTCCTTGGCTTTTATTTTTGTTTACTTGTTGATGAAAATCTCTTCCCTCCCCCCCTTTTTTGTTGTTTTGCTATATGTCATTTTATTTTTTTCCTTCCTCATCCCTGCCAGTGCTGGTGTAAGTAAACCAGAAGCCTTATTTTATCTGCAGCATACTGGAGCATGCCTTTACCTGCTGTATAGTGAAGAGAGATGCTTTTTGTTTCTGTGAGAGGCTTGCAGGGAGAGGGGACATGTAGCTGGACACCTGAGACATCCATCCAGGCTACAAAGCTACCTCTGGGCTGAGCTGGTGTTCCTCCAGGGTTGTTGGTGGAGCTTGTGTGGAGTTTGATGGATCCTTGCAGAGCAGACCCAGCTCAAAAGTTTTTGTCTGAGAGCTGCTGCATGGAGCAGTGCTGCAGGATTTGGGCCATTTGCTCTTGGCAGCTCCTTCCTCTCTTTTTCAGCTGTGTTGCTCTTTGATCATAGCTGATACATTGTCAGCTAGCAAAAAACCATTCACATTGAATTTATGGATGCATAAAACAGTGTTGGGCGTTTAATTGGTGGCTATTCAGAAAGCAGGTGCTTCCTCTCAGGATTTAAGTTACCAAATTCGTCAGAGTATTTCACCTTCTTGCATTTGAAACTCTCTGATCCTAAAGAACAAAGTAATTTTCTCAGCTTTGGAGACTGACATCTGCTTACATGGATTAAGCATGTTCCTGTAGAAGTGGGCCCAGATTTTCTTTGTGGAAGGGGATACATGGAAAAGAGTGTTAAACCCTGGTACAAGTTCCCATGCTGGATTGAAATTGCTTTGCAGGTTTGGAGGGAGGCATGTTGGAGCTTGCTTATTTATTTGGCAGATGTCTGATGGTGTTACATCATCTACAGCAATTGGAGCCTGCAAGGGTTTTGAAAGGGCTCAGTGCATTGTGGTGGGTCGAATAGGAAGCTCTTCTCTTCCCCTTTTCTTACTGCAGGAAAACGACCATTTTTTAAATAATGAGCCATCAGCAAGCTCTCCCTCCCTCAAACTACTGTTTTAAGGTGATAGGAAGGCAGCTGTTCAGGCAGAAGTGCCATAGAAAAATCTCAGTTAGATAATGCTCAGAGAGTTGTCAGTCAAGCTCTGTTTCTAATCTTTGAACAGCATGTGGTGATGATATTTGCTGGGTGTGAGGGACCTTTTGCTACTTCAGTTGGACAGGCATTGTAGAGATGCACTTGTAAAAAGCACTGTTTTACTACCTTAAACCTATGTCAGTGTTTACTGTTTATTGCTTTGTGGGGACCAAGCTAAACCAAATTTGGCCTCCAAGTATAATTTAGCTGACAGCATGCAATCAGGAGTCAGGCTTTTTATAAAAATCAAGATCAATAGAAATGGTACAACTAGCTAAGCCCAAGTCCAGTGGAAAGAGTTGCTTTTAAGCAAGTAATTGTCCCTTGTAGGACTGGAAGCCCCAGATACTGCAGCCCCAAGCGTCTAGAGCTGATTGCCTGTGAACAAAATGGAAACCAACTTTATTGTGTTTTGTGGTTCTGGCAAAATGTAAACAACAAGAAGTAGTGAGAAGCAGTTTGGATTTATTTCCTGCCCTGCATTAACAGGCTGAGGTGATGTTAGTAATAAAAATCTGGGCAGCTTTTTGGCTATCATAATTTGGCAGAGGTCTGTTGCAGGCAACAAGAGTTATGCAGATTAACACCAGCTGCATGCATCTGGCTTGACGTTTGAAGTTGACCTGTTAATCTTTCTCTTCCATTCCAGAAGCTACACAGGACAACAAATGTTTCCCTACTTTCCTGCTTACTTCAGTAACACACTCATGTGAGTAAAGACCACAGTGGCTTTGGTACAGACTTCAACTGTCCTTTGTGCAGCCCCTGCCTGCTCTCCTGCTTTGCTTAGTTGTCCTTTTGTTTCTCTGTCTTAGGGCAATGCTTCATAGCCTGCAGAGGAGAACGAGTGGTCTCTTAGAAATAAAAACGTTAAGGCTTCTTTGAGAGAAGCAATGTAATACGTAGTGAAATGTTTACATGAAAAATCATGTCAGCAGCTGCATGTTTTGTCAAAGAAAGTATGTTCAGAAATATTTGTAGAAAAGTGACTACTAAATCTGCATAGTTGGTCACTAATCTTTGCAAAGACAGAAAACGGATTAAATAAAAATATTCCCCCGAGGCACCCTGTAACATACAATATATGTATGAACCAGGCTTTTAAAAGGCTCCTTTCCTGCCCTTGTTCTTCTCCACACTTCCTCCATGTGGTCACTCCAAATTGCTGCCAGCTGGCCTATTTGTCATGTGTGTTTGTTTGTGCCACTTCTAATTTTTGACCTTTCAAAGAGACAGACAAACTCTGTGGCTTATGCAAATCTTTGAATTTGCAGCCAGCCTAGTAGTGGGAAATAAAAATACAGGGAGTTTAAACCACAGAAGAGAACAGATTCTGTTCTTTAGTGCCTTGCTTTGACCCTGGACCTAGCATGTCTATAAATGAGACAGAGCCTTGCCTGTTGTGTGTGAGGTTTTCTCACCTCCATGTTGTCTTTGACCCCTATTTCAGATGTCAGGATAGGTTCGTTCTGGTATGTTTTCAGCTTGACAAATATCATCTGTTTGGTTTGTTACAGGGTAAATTTTATTTTTTAACTAAGTGGTTTTGTAGTGTGGCACCTTCACAGAGACTAAAGCAGAACAAAAACTGGATGTTAAAAAGTGTCAGCACTGCAGAGAAAGAGGAATGAAGCTAGAAGGCTGATATGTCATCAAACTGAATGTGCCACCATGCGACTATCTTGCAGAACAGTCAGTTGATAGAAAATGATAGTGAAATTGGGTGATATTTCCAGTTTTCTTAGAATGAAAGCACATGCAGTTTACACTGGATAATGAAATGTTATGTTTTTTATCTCTGATACATTAATTCTAGCAGTGCAGTAATCCCAGGATTCCAGTGCGCTGCAGGGCTGACATTTATGTTAGAGAGATACACAGGCATTTACTGAGGATGCAGACTGACAGTGCATCTAATAGTAATAGAAAACTAAAAAGAGAGATGATGTGGAAGGTCTCTTCATTCTCTCTTCCTTTCTCTCCCAGTCCATCATATCAAATACTGACTAATGTCAGAGAGCCTGCTGCTCTGAAGGCTGCTGCTCCTTTCATAGCAAAGGCAAAAGTTTTTCTGTGTGGGAAGGGAGTATCACATGAAGTTTTCATGCTTGTGTATAGGTTGGGTTTTGTAAGAGCAAATCTGAAGTACTTCCAGCTTGGAGTATCCTGCCCCATGCATTGCCCAAGTGGTGGTGAATCAAATCAAGGTACTGATCCAGTATACAGCCCATGCGTTGTTTGCCCAGTTAGCTGTAAGCTGCCCCAGTCTCCCCTCTGTGCGTTACTGCTCAGTGGTAGAGGCATGGCTATGAGCTTGAGCTGTCTTTTAATCAGGGCCATGTGTTTCTTCTCCCTCCTTGTAGTGGTAACAGCTATTTCCTCATTGCACAATAAGCAAGTTCTTGGAGCCAGAACGCCCAGAAAATAAAAATGTGGTTTTTTGACCAACTGCATTCTGTAAGCCAGGGTGCTAGAAGAGGGCTGGTGTTTGGCTGGAGGTGGAGATGAAGCAGGACTTAGCAGCCCTGATGTAGAGTAGTTTAAGTGGGGCAAAGAGAGGGGCATGGATGGGGGTGCAGGTGCCTACCTGGGAGTGCTGTTGGCCAGCAGTGCACATGCCTCTCTTAGTGTCTGTTTAAGCAAAATATATCTTTGCCAGTTACTCCTAGACAGCAAAACCTGTAAGCATGATGATCAGCTTTAAGCAGGTACTGGAACTTTGATTAAAATCCAAGGTATTTTTTTAACATGTCTGAAGTCAGTCCCATGGCTAAGTCTTTTCCCGAGGAATAATGGGCAGTTTCTGAGGTTGCTTGGAGGCTTTTGCTGTGTCTTGCTTAACAAGAGCAAAAAGGAGAAGTGGAGATCATGGGCAGCCCATGAAGCACAGCTTGAACAGGATTTCCTTTAGTGCAGAGCCACTTTTTCCTTAGTTCACCAGCAATGTCCCTTGGAAGCTTTGGCACAGAGGAGGAAACTTCTTTTGCATCCTGGTGTTTGCTACCACTGTCTGCAGTCTCTCTTTGCCAGTGCATTGGAATGGTCTATCCCAGTGCTGGGAACCCATCCACTTCTCAGTGCTTTTGGACTCTCCTGAAGGCTATGAGGCAAACAGTTCAATGAAACATTACGCAAAACTTGGACCTCTCCTCAATGTACTTCGAACCAACCCTTCTGGTATGACTTGGAGGTCTTGGGTGCTGAGCTGCTGTGAAGAGGGCTTCTGCTTTTAAGGAGCTACTGCTCCTTCTGCAACACTTGCATCCTCTGCTTACAGCACTCTGCTTCTACACGGGTGTATCTGAGTGCTTCAGTGCACCCTGCTTTTGAGCTGTGCATCTGAGTGTTGCCTGCAGTGAATAATTCCTCGAGTGATTTTGTTACTGCATAAATATCTAACCACTTGGAGGTCTGCCCTTCCTTTTCTCTGTTCTAGGGCATGTACAACTGGGGCTTCCTGGTCTTTGGTCTTTGCCCTTCTGCATCATTTGACGTTGTAATTTTTGAGGAGAAAAAGGATATGTTGGAACCTGTTGGACTTTCTCATGGCCTCAGCAACTCTTGTCATTAGGATCATTCACTCCAAAGCCCCATGAGAGATAGGCATCCTTGTTTAACCCTCCCTTGCCCGCTCTGGGGTTCTGCTTTTTTTGCTGTGGATTTTAGAGCTAATTCACTTGTGCCCTGCAAGACAATGCCCCAGGAAATACTTGCTTTAAGGATCATCCAGAGATCTATGCTAAGAGAGGTGGAGAGTGAAAAGGAGGAGGCATCTTCCTGGAGAGAGGCTCTGGGTCACTCATGTTCTGGATCACCTAATTGGAAGTTTGCAGGAGTCCTGAGGCTGCCTCTGCTTTTGCACGAGTCTATCCAGGACTTTCATTGTTGGCTGATGTAGGAGGCTCCCTTTCCTGCATCTGACTGGGTCACTGAAATGGGTGAGAAGATCAGTGCTCACACCCTCAGTGCTGGCCCAACTTCAGCTATCCTGACCTTGGCTGGCTTCCAGATATTTCAGGGTTTTGTGAAAACTAGCTGAGCTGTGGACCGTGGTCATTTAAGTTTGAGGAGTTCCCTTATCTGCTGAGTCCAGTTACAGTGGAGGAAGTGAGCCAAGTTATAAAAGTAATTTCTTTGAGTTATTGAGTGCAACATTCTTGACATAGTTAAGCATACAATCTCTGATTACTGCTTTTGTGCAATTAATGCAGCTGATGAAATATTCCTCTGCAGATGTTTTGATGTGTTCTCCCTGCAGTTGCCCTATTTTGTGGCTCCTTTAATGCATACCCACTGTTATTTATACCATCCAGCCATCCCACTGTATATTAATTATGGGGTTTTTTTAGGATAGGGCGCTAGAATACAGGAGAAATAACTTTGATCACACAGGTTATGTAGAGAAGGATCTGCCCTGATGCCTCACAGGGCTTCTTAGAGTTGGAACAGTGACAGCAGACAGCATTGGGGTCCACCTCCTAAATGTTGTGTTTAATCACAAGTCAGGCTTTAATGTTCAAGTAGCAGCCAAATACGGAAAGTCTTCGTGAGAAATAAAGGGAACAGGCAGGACTTTAAAGGGGTAAGAAACCCTACAAATGAGGAAAATTCGTCAGCAGTTCTGGGACAGTTATAATTTTGAGTATGAGATGTTTGTTAGTAAAAGAGACGGGGTCTGTGCCCTTGAGCTTGCTTAAGCAGTTAATCTGCACATGACCTTAGGCATCTTAGGGATCATTCAGAACCACATTTTTGCAAGTATGAAGGCAAAGTTGAGTGTCAGTGGCATCAGAAAGCTGTAGAATCATGTCAGACCTTAATGCAAGTCTTCCAAAGGTGAATGTACACCACAAAGGTGTACCATTGTCCGTGCTGTCTGTCAATGTTGCCACCAGTTTGCAAACTCTCAGGAGTGGGCTCACAGGAGCAGAGCTGTTGTTTTGAGTATCACAAACTGTGTATTCTTTGTCCATAAAAAAGCTGTGGCCTTCTGCCAGATAGTTTGGAACCGGATTTGGAGGCTATTTTCTTTTAAATTAACTGGTACCACAGAAGGCAGAAGACTTGAGACTGTGTTTCAGAGAAGCCATATCCAGTTGCTCCATGCTTGCCTTCTGCTCTTGTTCTGTATCTTCTTTACTTGCCTGCTAGTCACGAAAAAGCCAAATGAAATTTTGATGCTTTTCAAAGCAAGCTGCACCAGTGACATTTCTCAGTCCTGTCTTAATCTTAGCATGACTCTGCCACTCTTTGCTCTTGGCCTCCAAGTAATACACAGAAATCACAGAATTACAGAATGTTAGGGGTGGGAAGGGACCTCAGAAGATCATCTAGTCCAACTCCACTGCCAGAGCAAGATCACCTAGAGTAGATCATACAGGAACATGTCCAGGTGGATTTTTAATGTCTCCAAAGAAGGAGACTCCACAACCTCCCTGGGCAGCCTGTTCCAGTGTTTTGTCACCCTCACAGTGAAAAAGTTTTTCCTTGTGTTCACACAGAGCTTTCTGTGATCCAGCTTGCACCTGTTGCCCCCTGTCCTGTCCTTGGACATCACTGAGCAGAGCCTGGCTCAGTCCTCCCAGCACTCCTCCTTCACATACTTACAAACATAAACGAGATCACCCCTCAGTCTCCTCCAAGCTAAGGAGATTCGGCTCCCTCAGCCTTTCCTCATAACAAAGATGTTCCATTCCCTTAATCATCTTTTTGGCTCTGTATTGGACTCTTTAAAGTAGCTCCCTGTCCTTGAATTGAGTCGTCCAGAACTGGATACAATATCCTGCAGATTTTTTTCTGCTGTGGCTGGCCCTAGAGCTGTGTTGGTAAGCATGTTTTGGAGGCAGGATCCAGTTGTCATGGTCATAGGAATTGTTTGACTGCATGAAACCCTTCCACAAGCTGTGAGGAGGCTTCAAGGCAGTGTAACACAGTAGACTCAACACTGATGAAAGGCTCAGCTCCTCTTAATGTGGAGTTTTGCCCTCTCTGACAGGCATGGTCTTGATCATTCAATTCACAATTGTTTTGAAGGGTGACCCAGAGCCTGGGGTCAGTGCATTAGAATCACTCCTGTGGGAAGAGACTTGCTGGAGCAGTCTTCAGTCCATCCTCTGGCCAAGCAGAGACAGCTCTGGGACCAGATCAGACTTCTCAGGGCTTTTCTCTAGGCAGGTCTTGAAAACCTTCAAAGATGGAGCCTCCTGTACAGCCTCTCTGAAAAACATCCTACATCACTTTTCTCTTTGAGTATCTCTGTGGTGAAGATCTCTCTCTATGCCCACAGAACTGCCTGTGATTTGCTTTATGTCCACTGTGACACATTGTACCTAGACTTGGAGTGGGCACCAATAGTATGACAAAGGCTGCAGATGGATACAGAGTATGCCTCAAAATTAAAGCTTTGACGTTTGTGAGGAGCGCAGCACTGGCAAACAAACAGAAGTAAAGTTACATGAGGTGTGTCATAGCAGTGAACAAAGGGAGTATAAAGAGAAAATGTAGAAAAACAGCATGTACTTTCTGATAAAATGGTGTTTATCTTTCAATTAAGTAACTCAGTGTAGATTTTTAGAAGGGAAAAAGACCTAAAGTAGCTAGGACAAGTTAATGGAAAAGGAGAAAAATGGAAGGCACTAAGATATGGACCAAAGACCTATATCCCCTGAAACCTTTGAGACCTCTGATGGAGAGCCAGTCCAGTTGTGCCAGCCTTGGGTGCTAGCTGTAGTGTTCATGACCTTGAGTCATCTTGTGAAGGTGGTAATAGCCCTCTGGGTAGAACCTGTACTCAAGATCTCTGCTCACACTGGAGGGCTTTGGGTGAGAACCCGAGTGAAGCGTGTAAGGCCAGGGGCCCACAAGAGAGACATTAACTGAGCAGTGTGATTTGCATGATGTACTCTGGTCTGGGGAGTTTGAAACCAGGCTGGGGCTTCTTTTTATTAAGCTGACATTGAGGGGAATTTGTTTGCCAGCTGGCTGTAAAGATTTGGAAACAAAACAAAACAGAAAAAAAATCACACAGAAAAAACAACCAAACAAACAGGAGGTGGTGTGCAGATGGCACTGATGTAGTCTTCTCCTTCAATATAAAGTGTGAGAGGGAGGGAGCCTTTGTAGCCTTTGGTGAAAAGTGAGAGTTGGATGCACAAAGAAGTGCTGCCAGAACAGAAGAATTGTTAGAATTCATTTCTGTTGTGCTTGGAGCTGGAATGATAACCAAGGACCCCCTGCTTAGTGGCCCAAGCAGAGATCTAAGGGAGAGGAACAGTGTGGCTCATGGTCTGGTGGTAGGCTAGATGTAATAAGCAGGCTCCCAGTTCTCTCCTCTTTGATGCCCTGTTCCAGTGCTTGAGCAAGTCAAGGAGGGGACTCATTTGCACAGACTCTGCCTTGTTGTTTGTTTTTTTTTATCCAGCTGTACCAGGTTTCACCTCACCTGTCCCCCGAACCAGCAAGGCACTGGCCTGCCACAGGCAGCAGTACTAGGTTAAGGCAGATTTAAGTTACACAGAAGGAAGAAGTTCTCTACAGTGAGAATGGTAAAAAGCTGGAACAAACTGCCCAAGGATGTGGTTGAGGCCTCATCACTGGAAACATTCAAGATTGGACTCGATGTGGCCCTGGGCAGCCTGATCTACTTGGATGTGTCTCTGTTCACTGCAGATGAGTTGGACAAGACGACCTTTGAGGGTCCCTTCCGACCCAGTGCAGTCTGTGAGTCTCTGGAAGGGGATGTGTGGCTGTAGGGTGAAGTCTCTTCTTAAGGCAGTGTCATGGACTTCGGTGGGTTTAAGCCAGCTGTGCCACCATTGGGCTTTACACCGAGACAGGTATCTTCTACCCTTTCATTGTTGTCATAAAAACACAGATGACAGGTTAGGTGCTCTGGCTAACTAACATGAGCATGTTTAGAAGTTGGAGGACCAGGGCATCAGTTGACTTCTTTCTGCTCAAGGACTACGGCCACGAGCACTCTGGCCATGCAGAAGACAGGTATAATGCTTGCCTCGTAGGGGAATTGTGGAAGTCAATTTGCTAACAATTTATAAAGCACATTGGAGTGCTGCTTTGGTTCTGCATGGTGTTAGGATAACATCTAATTAGTAATTCCCCATGATGCTTAATTTTCTTTCTGCTATAAATACTGGCTAATGCAGGGACAGTTCTGCCTCCACTAGTCACCTCAGTGACTCAGAGATGACAAGGTGAATTTGGTTTGTAAATGGTCTTTTTCCCCACCTCACCATGCCATCTTACCCATAAAAACAACGTCCCCTTTGGCAACCTGCTGCCTGGTTGGTGCCTGTCAGTGAGTGGCTGCTTGGGGAGAAGTCATCCTTTGAATGGAAATGTCAGCCCTCCAGCCACCTACTTGTGTTTTCTGGTCTTTTGCATCTCTCTGCAGCCTCACAGCTCTGGGCCCTTCCTTGTTGGGCTGAGGAAGGCAAGGGATGGTAGGAGGGAAAGGAGGACCTCCTGTAGGAAGATCTTGTCCCTCCCTTACAGTGTGATCTGGACCAAGAGCTGATATAATAGGCTGCAGGATTTGATCTCTTCTGCATGTTTGTTTGGGTTTTTTTCCCTTCCTTTCCATATGTTTGAATGCCATACTGGGCTGTTGTATTTCATGTGGTGTGCAGTGTCTCGTCTTTGCTTTGGCCAGCATCGTTACAAGATTTCCTATGGCAGTGTGCTCTTTTTTCTTCTCAAAATAAATAATGCTCAGAGACCTTTTGCTGAACATTACACATTGCTGGGTTTACCTGGCTCTGGGCTCTTTTGAAGGTGTAAATATCATGTATGTTTAATACTTGAATGTGGTGAATCTAAAAGCTCGTGATACCTATTTTTAGTGCTGAAAAATTTTGACAGCTAACATAAACCTGTGTTATTCATCGTTCGACAGCATCATCTCTAATGTACAGCTTGTCACTCTCTTTTGGAGATGATTTTTCCAACCAAATTAAAACCATTGGCAGGGATGCAGTGGAAGTGTGTCAGAGCGCAGCATGAAAGTGATAGCATCTACCACCTTTCAGAGAAACGAGAAGAGCTGTTTAGATTAGAAATCTCGAATATAATGTTCCTCCTTGAGCCTTCACTTAAAACAGGGACTGTTTCCTTTTTCTGTTCATCTCTGGCTTATCTTTGCATCACACAGCAGTTGTGGTAAGGACCAAAGAGTCTTGCGGGTGCCACTGTGAGGCTTGTGCAGTGTGGAGTGTCACAGTGGTACCCCCTTCCTTGGCCTGGGGGAGGCTGGGCTGGAGCTGCCGTGTGCTGTCGGTGTCAGGCACTTTATAAATCCATCACAGTGCTGTGGAGGTGCAGAAGCTTGTGGTGACATTGGCTGCGTGTGTGCTTGTGTGCATGTCCAAAAGAGCTCCACCACTGCGGGTATTTCTTTGGGGCTGGATGACTAGAAACAAGCTTCTTCTATAGCTAGTAATCCTGTATACACAGAGGTGTGTATTTTACCAGCACACACCTGGACAGTCCCAGTAAAGAAAGAAGGAGCCCTAGCTTTGCCTGTGAAGTTATGTGTGCTGAGTGTGTGCAAGCAAGGAGCTCACATGCAGGCTGCAAAGTTGGTGTGAGAACTGCCAGCCACAAGCAGCACAATGAAATGCAAACCTTGAATATTAACTTGTACTTGTTCCAGAGGTGCTTCGTGTCTCTTGTCATTTGTCTTAGTTTCACAGGTAAGGGTGCTGGCTCATCGCCAGCATCCACTCCCTGTAGCTCATTAGAAACCTTTTTTTCAGCTACCCTTGCAATGTAACAAGGAAGATCAGCTTTCCCATGAGTTGATATATCTGCTGACCTCTCCAAAGGGAAAAAAAAGGACCTTGTAGTTCATTACTTTTGTAGAGGCTGAAAGGAAACTTTTTGTGCCTGAACAATACTGCCTTTCACAGCTCCTTTCACAGCTCCCTTCCCAGTTCCAAACAGAAACATAAGGCTGAGAAAATCTTTCTGATAACAGTGAGCATGGATACACTCAATCTAGTATAATTTTTCATGGTGTTAATCTTCTTTAATTGTTTGGGATTGACTTGCAGATCTTTGTTGGGCAAAGTGAAGGCAGACAGCTTTAAGTATCAGTTTGAAGGGGTAGAAGTGATTCTGATGGCAGTGTGGTGGCTTTTCACCAGTACCTTTTTGTGAGGGCAAAGATCCAGTTTGAAACACGGGGCTTTAAAAAAGGGAAAAGCAAGCAAAGTGGACTTTTTTCCTCCGTTTACTGTTGAACGTAAGGTAGCTTGAAACAAACTACTACTCTGGTTTAGCAGTTTTCATGTCCACAGCCCCTCCTGCCAAATGCATGAAGCTACACAGGCACAAGCGTGGGTGATGCTCCCAGGGGAGTGGGTTAGCAGGTTGAAAGACAGTGCACGACTTGGACGCATCATCCACAATGACATGAAAGTGTTGACTCGAACTTTGAAGCCCAGGTCATGTCTGTAGGACTGCACTTTACAGCATTATGTGAAAAAGAGATATAATGTCGCAGTGACATGTGCCAGGGTGCCTGCCTTTGCCACCAGATTACTCTATGGTTGTAGGATGTTTGGAGTAGCACCAAAGCTTTAGCACATTGGTGTTCCCCTGGCGTCATTCCAGAGCAGATGATAAGTGCCTGGTGGGCACTGGGTCATGTCCTGAAATATGCTTGACCAAAGCAGGTGATAATCATGGTAATTGAAGCCATTAGAAGCTCCATCATGGCTTTAAGAACTTGAAGAAAGACCTGTGTGGCTCCAGTTGTCTGGGGGATGGAGACAGGATGCTTTTCCAAAGCCATCTGTTTGTGCAGGTGGAAACTAAGACAGATACAATCATGAATTTTTGAAGCACCTTGGCTTTGTAAAGTAAGCTGTAGTTAAAGAGATAAGGTCTGTGTAGCTCTGTGCAAGCAGAACCGATGCTCTTCATATCTTACCTTGCTGCTGTGCTCGGGGTGAGTCACTGTACCGGAGTGACTCACACTTTTCTACCCAAAGTGATAATCCATTGTTAAAATGATATTAACTGATGTGTGCTAATTAGCAGGTGTGCCAGGGTGTGAGAAGCCTGGGATGTTAATTAGAGTAGATAAACACACCTTTATGCAGGATACAGACTTGGCTTGTGTCTGAAGGGAGTTCCTCTGCCCTCTTTATGTCACTGGGAAGGTGCTGTCCTGCAGTGGGCTGTGGTACACTGGGAGGACTTTTCTCCTCTGGGCTCTGTGGTGGGATTTCCGTATCTCAGCTGGATTGTTAAGAGAACCTCTGGACTCCCTGGAGGGTTGCTGGGACACGTCCTGCTGATGCTGGAAGAAAATTGGTCTTTTCCCTTTACTTAACTAAGGGGAGGGTAAACGTGTGCCGTTGTCCAGCTTCAGGGATTAGCTGATAGCCTCTTCTTCAGGCTCCTGGAGGTGATGGCCCCTCCAGTCTTCCAGCCCAGTAGTTGGCCTGATTCAGGCAGAATATGTTAGATTGTCTTAAAATAGGTTCTGGTAGGTCTTTGCTAATTGCTTAGCACAGGAGAGCACTAAGATTTACATAAGTTGGCTTAGGCACCTTGAGAGGAAGCCCACATCAAAAGGTGTGTATCCACACGCATCAGCTGAGCCAGGGAGCTGGGCTGGGGCTGGAAATGCCTGTTCTCCCACAGCGAGCAGGCGTGAGCGGACACGCTGCGGTGCGGTGCGGTGCGGCGCGGCCCGGCAGGACTGTGGCGAGGCTGCTGTCAGCTGGCCGCTCTCGGCTTCCTCCAGCAGCTGGGCTCACCTGCTCTCTGCAGTTCTGACCGTGAAGGCTCGCTTGCCCCAGCCAGGCTTCCCCGAAGGCCTGTCGCCTCGTTTCTCAGCACGGCTTTGGAGGAGGGTGGGTTAGCTGGTTACACGGCTGGAGAACAGCCTTCCCTTAACCTCTCTCTCCAGCCCTCGGGAGGACTGCAGCCACAACCAGATCGAGCACTGCATATGCAAAAAATCTAGATCTTGGCTACATGATGGCACCACACATCAGTCTTGCTGTTTATTACTTGCTGTTTCTTAGTCTGGTGCTGTTGAGCATGACTGGAAGGAGAATTCACTGCTTTGCTTTTATTCATCTGCTCTGATCAAAAATCCACTGATCGGCCAGACTGACATGGGACTCAGGACCTGGGTGCCTAAAGCTTTCTGTAAGCAGCTCTTACAAGGAGAGCAGCACACATATAGTTCATGTTCTCCTGGGATTCCTGGCCATGCCGAGGATTTGCTATGGGTAGCAGCGAGTCAGCAGGGAAAGATGCCCCAGACTGCTGTGGCAGAATGCAAATCAACCCGGCGGTGGCGGCAGAAGGGTGTTGCCTCCTTCAGCCCTCTTAAGCTGAAAAACGCTTCAGACAATCGCTTGCAATCTGTCGTAGTAAGCATATATGTTCCTCTTCTAGGACTAGAGCATAATTGCTTTGTATCTATGGGAGATAGTGTGCATGCACACCTGTGTGTACGTACACATCGGCTCCTGCGTAATGGTGAGGCCATTTTGATGGGAGCGATTAGGGGTGGGCGGTGTCGGAGCTCTGAACGTGGCGTTGCCTGTCAAGCTCTTCGAATGGGCTGAAGATGGTGAGTGTTGGCCGTGCCCGAGTGAACTCGAAGGCAGGTAGCAGCAGCAGCCCCCGTTGCCTTCTGAGTCACTCACTGCTTGCCAAACCTGCTTGCCTGCTTGGGGTTTGCCGGAGCTAAAAACTTCTGGACGGGGTGATGTGCCCCACTGGGCTTTCTCCTGTTGTCTCTCCTGCCTGGCTTACAAATAGGAACTGTGTTTAAATTATCTGTGAGGCTAAGGATTGATCATTTCAGTGCTTTCTAGTCCAAGTGGTGCATCTGATCTGATCCATCCATCAGCCTGCTTCTGCTGTCAAGGTGAAGGGCTCCAGTGGTTATCAGGAGTGCCTGTGGTCATGAGGGGACCTGGTGCTTTCTGAGCGTGGGCAGATATATCAGAAACATCTGATGCTGCAAGTAGTCAGATGTCAAACCTGCTATTTGAAGTGGGTTAAAACTAACTGCTGTACCAGGAAGCTCAGCCTGCATGCCTGTTTCTGATAATGGCATGTGTAAGAGTTCATCAAATCACTTCTCCAGCTATCTCTTCTCCGGATAGCCAAAAATAGAATCATCTCCTCCTATCCATTCCTCTAGCATCCATAGCACCTGGGTGTGTGGAGCCCCACAGTCTCTCTGCAGCTGTTTAATCATTGCAGTCACACAACAGTCTGTATAGTCCTGTGTGAGAACTGGGATCCTGTATGTACCTTTTGCCATTTTGTTTTATTTTTCCTGATTTGCAGGCATTGCTGGGTTGCAAAGGGCAGAACTGCAAGGATATGGTTATTGGTTAATGCTCTGTATTGAAGTATCACACAGAGTTTTAAATGTTAAACTGTTGATTATTTTGATTTCTGTTTGTAAAAAGTATTTACTGTGTTGTCTGCTTCATTCTGAGAATAGTTTGATGTGTTTTTCTTCTCATGTATAAATGGTGCAGAGTCAAGGTGGGGGAGGTTGGAGGATAAACACAGATGGTTTAGGGGTTTTACTGGTATTTCTTATTTATATCAACAATTAACCAACCCTGATCTTGAGGAGGATGCTGCTCAAATCATAATCCAGAGACAGTTACATGGAAGCAGTCAATTAAGTACAACCAGATCCATGAGTAATTTTTAATTCCCTGTTGTTTCTGATCCTGCAAACACTTTTGCACCTGTGGACAGTTTAGTGGGAGGCAATTGACTGTGCATTTTGAATGTGTGTCCTCTACAGAAGCACTGTCCAGATATGTACCCAGTGAGAAATTTGCTGGGATGTGAGGGAGTCGAGGGCAGTGGCAAAAGGCACAGAGTAAGCCAAGTTTCTTTTTTACTTTATATCTTGCCGGTGAATGCAATGGAATGCCAAAAATGATGCAGTTGAGGACCAGTGTGAGGAAGGGGACCACATGGCTGGTTCATGTGTAAGTTGCTGCTGCGGACTGGCTGGGTATTTTAGTTCCTGGCTTCTCTCACAGCACACCAAGCTGGTGAGTTAAAGTCACCCTAGAGGAGTGTCCTTAGGAATTCAGATTTCGGGAACCAGCAGGGCTGAGTGGCAGCTCGTCTGAAGCCTGCGATGGGAGGAATTAATCAGGAGAGGGAGGGAGGAAGGATGGCAAAACCCCAAACCTTCAAACACACCCAATTGACCCATCTCACGTTAGTATGAAACTTGACGAGTTACACCCACTCTGAAGCAGATGGAGAATGAAATGCTGGCGCTTCCTCCTTTCTGTTACAGGCAGCTGGGTCTTGGGAAATACAACAGGCAAAGATGTTTGTGCTGTTGATGATGAGTGGTAAGCTACTTCACAACATTAACTTTTGCTTGTGCTGCATGTGCTGGGCTGGGGGAATGAGAGCGTCAATGAGACGCTCAGCTAAAGCCGGGAAAGCGTGCTGGCAGGGTGTAGTGTTGTCATGTTGTCTAAGACACAGTGTGCCCAGGAAGCTCTGTAAGGCTTTCCTCTCCTAGCTTCTCTCCTTTCCCAGCCTGGATGTATGTGTTGCTTTCAGGTCGTCAAGTGTTGTTTGCTTTTCCAGAGTTTTACAGCCTTTTGCTCACAGGTCAGAGAATCACGCTGGCTTCCTTGGTGCAGGCACTGGGAGCTCAGACTGACAGCATGAGAGCTGGGGACTTCATAGCTAAATTCCTTTAGAGAGAAAATGTGGTATCATGTTACTTATTAAAGATGCTTCCCTTCTCCAGCTGTCTGGCTTTATTTTCAGTAATTACAGGTTGCCGTGCTCTTTAATTGGTGAAAATGAGCCTGTGAAAGGTTTCAACTTGAATTGAGCTCTGTTAGGTGTTTCTGCGAGGTGCGGGAAGCTGAAACGTTGTAAAGGGCAACGTTGCTTTGCTTTTTGGTAACATGGGAAAGCTGGGTTTGATGGGGGCTCCCTCGCTGAAAATCTGATAATGCTGCACAACCAGGGGCCAGGGAACGCTTTTCTGCATCGGTCGCTCATTTTTCTCCTTGTTACTTGTGATCACTTATCAAGTTATTCTATATACCAGTTACTATCTTGAAATCTAAATTGCCTAATTCTTGGGTCGGTGACAGGAAATGTGAGCACAGAGCCCTGGCCCTGCAATTACTGTGACTAGGCATTGGGGCTAATAACCAAGTGGGCAGCATTGTCTCCTGGCCCGCAGCAGCTAGCTGACGTTGAGGGCCTGACTTTCTGTCCTGACCCACGGTCTTCAGGGCTGATATAGAAATGTCGGATACGGCTTCTACTTCCTGAGGAGCATGGGCTTGCTTTCCAACAGGCAGGGTTCAGACCTGATTCAGAGCTGTGCTGCAACCCATCAGTCATGAGTAATCCTCCCATGCAGAGGCAAAGTATAACACGTACCTTTTTGGGGGAATTAAGTCACTCTGTTGCTGTTGGAAATGAGAGTGCTTTAATGGTTTCATGTAATACACCAGCAACCCATTGTCAAGGCAGCTATTAATTCCTCTGACGGCGTTTTCATATTGCGGGAGTGATTTACATTTTCACATGTGATCAGTGCAGTGGAACGAAGCAAGCAGGTTTTGTGGGTGTTGGTGGGTTGCTTGCTTTTCCCCAATCCTTTTGGAGTTAAAAGTGATCTGTGCATTATGAAAAATGTGTGGAAAATTGCTGTGTTAATCATGGCAAATGGAGCTAAGGAGCAAGTTCCCAAGTGTGGCGTTCCTGGTTATGCGTCCTAGGGGAACTTGCTCTTTAAAGGCTGCATGTCTGTTTTTAAGAGGATTCCAACTTGTTTTGATGCAGAAACACTTTATTTTTCCAGAATGCCTGTTGGAAAAAATCTACCAAACCGCAAATTTGCATCATTTAAGTGTTTGTGTGAGCTGTATGCTTTTGCTCTGGGAAATCAGTGGTAGGACTCCTGCTGGCTTTGGCAGAGAGGAGAAGCACTGATTTTTGCACCATTACAGCAGTGGAAGCAAGCCTGCTAAGTATCAGTCTTTGGAGCAGACTCATTTATCTTTAAATGAAGTTGTACATTATGACTTCAGCTGTAGGTAGTGGCTGTTTGAAATTGAACCCTGAGGAAATACAGATAGTTTCCTGCAGGATCAGTGACCTGGACTGGCCCAAGATCCACTGAATGCCCAGGCATTGTCCTGCCAGAAGTTGGGAGTGAGAGAATGGAGGAGCAGAAATGGGGAGAACTTCCTGCTTGGAACAACATATTAGCTCTAAACAACATATTGGTCTAAAGCATGGACTTAATTCTGTGTGTTGAGGTCCCGTGTTGTGTGGCAACAGCAAGCCCTTTCTCACTTCATTTTGGCTCTGATTTAGTTATCTAGTGCTGGTCTCTTGCCATACTATGAGGATTAGTATCACCAAAAAAGTCTTTGATGGAGGAAAAAGGAGGTCACTAGAATAAAGTATCAACTCCTAATTTATTAAAAAAGAAAAGACCAATGTAAAAGTGAAATGGTGGTGTCAAATCTTTGAGAGAATTCAGCCAAAAGAAGAATTCTACTGATACGTCTTTCTCAGTATAACTTTGTTAAATTGGTGACTGTGTGCTGGTGTCCAGTGGGTTTTATGGCCCAGTAATCCATCACTGGATGAGGGGAATACATTATTTATAGATTAGAGTGTTTTAACATTCTAGCATGGAGTTGTTTAAAGAGGTCAGAATACAGAGCCGTGGAAATGGGATTAGCCCAGCTGTGCTGCAAACAGTGCAGAAGCAGGACAAAAAAAAAGGATTTTTTTTTCTTTTGGTGGTGCCTCGGGAAGCATAGATCACATCAGATTTAGGGCTTTCTAGAACCAGAGTGTAGGTTTTGTCATCATTGGTTGGGACATCTCAAATTTGAATTGAATTGTACACAAACATCCTTTTTCCCTGGCTCAGCGGACTTGCTCTCTGCTGCTTGTTTCCCTTCTCGGTGGGATGGTGTTGAAGGGCCTGAGGAAGGAGGAGCATTTGTGATGGCTGATAAACCTTTCTCCCTTCTGAGGGAAGTTGTTGTGTTGTACCTATACATGAAGTCTCTCTCCGTACTCAGCTCCATGTGCACATTGTGGAAGTTCAGCCCCATGGGCTGGTGCTGCGGCTGGTGCAAGAGGCTTGCATGCAGAGGGGTAGTTAGTTGATTTCACTGCAGAGTGCTTTTAATGTAATTGCTTTTTGAGACTTCCAACTACGCTTTCAGGAAGAGTCAGAATGCAGTGTTCTTGGGTAGCTTGAAAAGCCCTTGTAAAGCTAAGACAGTAAAAGATCCCAAGAGTGATCAGTGGTGTAGCAGGGTGCCCATTAAGCTGCGCATGTGTGCAGGCACATGCTGGCTGAGGGGTCCCATGTAGTTAATAGCCTGTGAAAGGTCTCTGTGCCCAGCCCTTGCCTAGGCTCAAATGCAGCCTGTGCAGGAGGCTCAGTGGTCTTGCTGCTGCTGACCTGCCCAGCACTGTTCTGCTCTCCCTTGTTGCCTTTGGTGGTCTTCCCAGTAGCAAGGGCTAGAACAGCAGGTTGGAGGTTAGCATACAGCATATTAACAGTGGCTTAACTTTTGTATTTTCTAGCGTTGTCTAACATTGGTTTAGACAATTAAGAGCTCTCAGTCAGAGTGATGTTAATAGAGTTTAACAAATTACCAAGCATTAGCTGGACTGCAGGAACTGTGCATATTGTTAGGAGGAGCGCAGCAAATGTGCTGTGGCGCAACATCACCACAAGTGATACAAGATAAATTGCATTACCTTACATTGCTGTAGTTGTACCCAAGTTACAGCTAATGAGCAGTACCTCCATAAGCTGACGTGAGCCTAACCACTCGCTGCTGTAGTGGCATGAGTGTTTGCAAGCAGGGACATTTCAGGAATAGTTTAGGTCTGTCAAAAGATCAGGCATATGGATTACTTTGGGACATAGGAATGTGTGGTCACTGAAGGTGTGCTTTTCTGAAGATGTAAGGGGATTGAGGTGGTGTTGGCATGGCTGTAGTGGTGGAAATGATTGTGTTTGTTTCTGAAGAGGTGGGAACATTTTTTTTTTTCTCATGAAGGTTGCTCTGCATTTCTATTTCTTTTTTTACTTTCCAAACGGTTTGGAACTATTTGGCTTGGTTTCATATGGAAGGAAATGTCTCTCTTGTTGAGGGAATTTTATGGTGGATAGTATGTGCAGAAACAGCACTTGAATAATATTGGCTTTATGAAGCAGCATTTTATCTTCTTCATATCAGTTCTTGAAGCACTGGTATTGTTGTTTAATGCGTTTCAGTTTACAGGGATGGCTGTGGGGGGCACAGCTGCAGACAGGACAGACAGGGACTTAGGATGATGACAGCTGTTTAGTAGAGGTGACTGGTTCTGTTGTGCTTGCTTCATGGAACCAAACCATCCTGTGTGTACAGGGAAGTGTCTTTTTCAGGTAGTGTTTGAGTTAGTGCGGTGGTTGCCCTGGGCACCGAGGGTGACCCCTGCAAAGATAAGGCTCTCCAGAGTAGGCAGTGTAGGGCACCAGTGAGTCATAGCTGCAGATGGATGAGTCAGGGAAATTGCCAGACCTTGTCTGTAGCACTTTGTCTGAAGCCAGAAAGCAGTGTTTGGAGGTCTGTGAAATGGCAGAGGGGAGAGAGGAGAAGGAAAGCATGTAGATTTTACATTATACTTGTCTCCAGCATTTTTGGAGGTTGCATAGAGTTCCTTGTGTTGGTCTACCACTCATTTTACACACTGCTTTACCCTGTGGCTGCTGAAAATATCCTAGCAGCTGTTGGGTTTTTGGTGAGAGGGGCCTCATGGCTCACGTTAGAAACTGCTGCAGCACTTTGAAAATCGGATATTGTTACTTTCCCAGGTGAGCAAACAGCCCTCTGTGGCCCTGTAGCTGAGTCCCTCTAATCCTAAAGGGAAACAAATAAGCCTTCTGTTGTCTGCTTCCAGGCTGAAAATTGCTTTTTTGTTCATTTGCATTAACCTGGGCGGGGAAAGTACATTCAGAGTGTGCTCCAGGCCCTTAGACGCCGAAACGGAGAGAAAGACTCCCTATTGCGCAAGGCCACCGACGGGAAGGGAGGTGGGAAGCTGCGGGGCGCAGCCGTCTCCCTGCTCCCAGGAAGGAAAGAGGACCAAATCCTGGTCAAGACAGGGAGGGATTTTGACCAAGGTCTAGGATGTGCAGGGGAAGGAGTATTTAATGGTTACTGCGAAACGAAATTAATTTGAGAAGCACTGCTTTATGAGAGGCACGTTTCTTGCATGTTAACTGATGTGCCTAGCTGGACAAAGCTAAAACGATTTTAACAGCCTGCAGGGGATTGTGCTAAATACTGCCCAAGCACCCAAATTCAGCGTGTCAAAGGCCATCAGCTGCATGGTATAAACTTCCCAACTTGAAATTAATGAACACCGAGTGATCAGTCTGAGTTTGAAAAAAGGCAGCTGTCTGACTGCTGCTTGCCAGCTCCCCGCTTGCAGCAAGTGTCTCATCTCCAAAGGGATCAGACACGGCCTCGCCTCTGCCCGGGTTTTGCATGGACACTGGCCAAACCTGGAGGACCCAAAGCAGAGGTTGTCCGCTGCTCCTTGCCTGCAGAAAGGCTGCTAACCTCCCTTTGTGAGTCTCTTTCCACTTTGTCTGGTGAGGAGAGATCCACGCATGAAGCCAGTCTGCAGCTAGAAGAGCTGGTGTTGCACAACACATGTGGCTGCAGCTCCAGGGTTGCTGGAGAGAACCTGTTGACCAAGTGCATTGGGATGTGAAGCATTAACTACTCCCAGGGTTCCTGGTCTGGGGGTGGGGGGTGGTACTATTAAGTGGTCACTGCAGGTTTATGCAGTGAATTAAAGGAACAACTAAAAACCTTTGTCAAGCTCCTAATGATTTTTACTGTAAGTGATGTGTGCTACATACCAAAGATTGTTTTGTTGAAAAATGACCCGTGTGCTTTTTTAAATCAGTAACAATGGTGTCACCCCCCCATTTTTTTTTCTTGTGGATACCTGCAGTCATTTAAAATAATAAAGGTTTGTTTGTTTATTTGTTTACTCATTTGCTCCCTTAAGTGGAAGGAAACTTGCATTTTTGTAGACTTTTAGGGCATCCCGGAGTGGCGTTAGGAAGGTGGTGCCTTGAGATGCAGGCACAGGCAGCAGGCGCCAGAAATGCACATAGTCTTGGTTTAAGACTTCAAGCAGAATGCAGAAGTCAATTAATTTAGAAGCTGCAGGATGAAACTTCTGACAAAAAAGCCAGTGGGAGTCATTTCCTTGCTACTTTTATTTTTCTTTTAAGCAAATTAATCTCAGTGCTTTAGTAACATCTGGATGATTTCTCCTTAATGTTTTTCTGGGAAGCACTATTTTGTGTGTATGCTTTGTTATGGAATGAAAAATCACTGTAATTTACCAGCCTGGACTTTTTTGAAATTTGGAAAGTCATGCTGTTTGATATGTTTCTCCAAGCTGTCGTTTCTGAGGGCACATGAATGAATGCATGACATTTCAGCTGCTGTTTACTGTTTAAAACAGGTCTTTATGCTTGATGTGATTACCTAAGCATACCTTCATGTTTGGAATTTATTTTGTTGGTTGTTGTTGTTGTTGTTAAAGAGAAATGAAAAAGAAGAGTAGATTTTTGAGGAGAAGTAGATGCAGTCAATTGTTTTGGGCCACTTAGACTAAGCAAACCCGTACAAATTCTCGGGCATGAAGGCAGTGCAAAAGGTTGCCCAGGGAAGGTAGTTGAGGCCTCATCCTAAGGGGCTATTCAAGGTGAGGCTCATCAGGGCTCTGGGCAACCTGATCTAATTGAGGATGCCCCTGCTTGCTGCGGAGGGGTTGGACTAGATGACCTTTGGAGGTCCCTTCCAACCCAGACTGCTCTATGATTCTATTATAAATAGGAAGAGCTACAGGAAGATTTTGGACCTCTTGGCAATGTCCCTGCGAGCCGTTCCTTGCCAGCAGTGCAAGCTGCTCCTCCTGGCTGGAAGACACTCAATGCCTCTCTGTTGAAGTGTGGCCTCCAGCCTTTTTGCAGCAAAGGGGAGAGGCCAGAGGAGGTCTAAGTGGCACATCCATGTAGGTGCTCAAGCAGCTGGAGCATGTATTTTGAAATGAAGTAATGTGCGGAATAAGCAGAACACAGCTGTCTGTGAGCATGAGAAAATCACAGTACCTACCGCAGTCAGCTTTTGATTGATGCTTCTGGGCAAGCAAAAAGAAAGAAATTGAGGATTTTTTGGGAGTATGGTTTTGAGAGTAAAAACATCCTGAGGGCTGGAGGTGCTGGAGCTGCATCTCTGGGAGCTGAGAGCAGGATGATATGGAAATTGAGGCTTTGTGGGCAAGTCCTACCCGAAGCCTCATTTGGGAGTCATGGAGCCTCATAGCTAATGAAGAAATCTCATGTTTCCAAGGACCTTACCTCTGTCTTCATTGGGATCTCCTTTGCCAGGGAAAGATATTTAGTAGGGGGACAGGGAGAAGCTGGCAGCAAAACAGACTGTGGAAAAGGGCAAGTATGTGAAATGGGGCTGGAGGAGAGAGAGATAGAAATAGGGGTTAGCCTCTCCAAATTTGGCATACTGACAGCATGTAGGTGCTGGAGCCCCATCAGGTGTATGTTGTTTAGTCTTCCTGGAAAACAAGAGGCTGAACCACTTTACACCTGCTGATAGGCTCATCTCTGTTGTCAACACCATTTGGCTGGCTCCCTCAAAGTATGAGGTGAAGGGGGAGTTAGGACTGCTCCTTTTGCGTAAGGCATGGTATAGCTTCCCCTGACAGCACCAAGTAAATGGCAACAAAGCAAGTGACAAGTCTGAGTCTATGACGAAGTAGAAAACAGGCAGTTTTCTGTGAGCTCCTGGAGCAAGGATCATGTATCCTTGTGTGACTGTGAAGTAACTGGAAGCTCCATTTTCAGTCTACATTGGAGCAAGCTTTCAGCTGCAACTGCACTCAGTATAAATACAGTAGGATCCATGACCACATCTCAGGGGGTGGTTGTGGTGGATGGTGTCTCAGAAGAAAAGCATTTCAAAATAACATGGCCCTTGCCTGTGTAAAACAGAGATACAACAACTTGCAAAATGTGTAGGAAGTATGTCAGCAGTCAGGCAGGCAAAACTGCAAATCACTCTGTTGAGAGAGTAACATCCTCTATACTAAAATGTACAGCGCTATAGAGATGGCACAGTAGTAAAAGACTGAGGACATTGTAGTATGTGGTTGATGTAGACTAGCCAAGAGCTATGGCTTTGCTGTCAAAGAATGGCTTCTCATCCCTCAGACACTGCCTTTCCTTCCAGAGACATGCTGGTGGCTGTTGTTTGGTCAAGTTTTGAGGAGGTTGCATTTTAACTGTAGTGTTGTTTGGGGAGGCAGAGCCATCTGTTCTTGAGACAAGAACATAAATGTACTGAGTGATGTTATGCAAATGAATCTGCAGGTTCCGGATCTGCATGCATGGCTTTGCCAGATTCGTGGAAAGGATCATCTAGTCCAGTCTAGTTTAAATGAGATAGTGGCCCAGCACTCTGTCAAGCTGGGCCTTGAAACTGTTTAATGTAGGGGAATCTACCACCTCCCTTGGCAGTTTATTCTGATGTCTAATTGAATGGTGAATTTTTCTTTTCTGGCATCCAGTCCAAATCTCCCCAGTGGCAACTTGTGCCCACTACCCCTTGTCTTTACCGTGTTACACTTAGTAAAAAGGGAATCTCCCTCCTCGTGATAGCCACCCTTTATGTGCTTGTACATGGTTATGAAGTCTCCCTTAAGCCTTCTCCTCTCAGCACTGAACAAACCCAGCCTCAGTGCCTTTGTTGGGGAAGATGACTCCTCACACACAGTTTCTGAGGTTTAAGGAACATTTATGATTTTTTTCTAATGTTTGTTGAATATTGCACATTTCCAATTTGCCCTCAATTGTTTGAGCCTACAGCTGTTGTGTACAAGAGGAACAAGAAGTCTGAGGAATTGCCTTTGGAGACAGTGTTTGTTCAGCTGACCATGTGTCCAAGACCTGCCTGCCAGCCTGGGTAAATTTGTGCACTATTGAACTGGAATAGGGTCCTACTCAGAGCTCCAGGGTTTCCCGGGGTCAGAGAGGCTGGATCCTGCTTGCCACCAGAATCTGCTCTGATTTTGCTGTGCTTATCACAAGCCTGAGGGTTGATCATCCTATTTTTGAAACAGTTCCCCAGCCTGTGTGGCCTGAGATGGCTGGATATCTCCCATCTGACTGGGATTTTCCTCCACATAGTGGGTTTAGGAGAAGCACAGCTGGCCATTCTTAGCTTGTCTGTAATTTAGACAAGATTAGAGGCAAACTGTGGGATAGCCAGCTTTTAAAGAGCAATCTCAAACTTGCTCATCAGAGTGTGCATCTCACTTTAAACTTACTGAGACCAGCCAGCTGTGGAGAGCTGTTTCTGTACAGGAATCTCTTTAAAGTTTAATGCACTTCTTTGCTCACTGAACCCCAAAATGAGTCACTTAAGGGAGTGGCATAAGATTTTTAAAACCTTTGCCCACCTGTTGCTTCCATTGACTTTTCTGTAACATGCTTCGGTCCTCTTCTGTAACATGCTTATTCAGAGAGAGAAGTAAAACAAATACAGCAGAGGATAGGTTTTGGCATCATATAATATTGATGAGAAGGAATTAAGGATTAAAGCATTTTCAGTGGGTATTTAAAGTTCTAATTTATCACATTCTTTTAAAAAAGTATGGGAAGATAAAAGCCTTTTGAAGGTTTTCTTCTTCCCAGATCTACTGATTCATTCTCTAAATTGCCTTGCTGTAAATCTGCAGAAAGGTGTTAGTCATGTCTTAGTGTTGCTCAGAATTTGATACAGAAGGGAGAGACGTCAGCTTCATGCCTTTCCTGATGGTGCTTTTTCACTACCCTCTTCACACCAGAAGGTACCTTGTTGCCGCAGGGTTTTTATTCTCTGGAGGTCTCAGAGATGAATATGTTTGTGCGGAGGCCTGTCCATCCTCTCCGCTTGTCTGCTTTCTCAGCTGCCCCCTTGAAGGGCTTTCAAAAGCTGGAAGGGTTGGCTGGGTTGAGCTGGTGTATGCTCAAGGCAGGACATACCCCACCTCTGCCTCTGTGGTGCTGCGGGTGCTCCTTAAGGTCACTGAGGCTCCCAGATGGAGCTCTTGAGAGCCAGAGGGTTTTTCTGTTGCTAAAGCTGGACCAAATTTCACATTTAGAGTCTCGACTGGTAAAACTGATAGAGCAATAAGAGGATTATCTTCTTCTGACCTCTCTTTTTAAACCTAATAGATGAATAGCAAAGGCCAGGGATTCATATTCCACCATGCCTGGCCTACAATTTATTGCAATATTATCTCAAAGTAATTGAGCGAGTCCTACAAGTTTGTATATCAGAATAATTCTGGTCATCTTAAGGAGATGCATATGATTCCTTTCACTTCATTTTAGAGAACATTTTTACTTGAAGTTGAGTGACATTGTGCATTTTGATGCTCTGATGAAATTATGCAGTGTTGAGCACAGTCCCTTCAAACTTGATATTCGTCACCACCACGTCACCTACTTGAGCAGCTCACCTACATAAATAGATTTATTCTGACTTTATTTCAGTGATGGAGAAAAGTAATTTCTCCATCTGTAAAAGGAGATTTGAGATACAGGGAGATTTAAGATACATGCCAGTGGATCTGTGGAATTAAGTTTGAGAGTGGAGCCCTAATTTAGTACCTTTGCTGTAAGGTTCAGCCTTCACTTTAAGCTTCACAACTGAATAAACTAATAAATCTGTCAGAATGCCTGGGTGCTGCATGCTGAAGTTCTTGGTTTGCAAGTGAACAGAATCATCTAGAATTAAAAAAATGTAGGAAAAAAAAAAGGGGGGGGGGGGGAGGGCTTCAGCTCTAAAGGCACATGCCCTTCTTTGAAAAACACCCCTCACATGGTTTATGTGACTGTTCTCCTAAAATCTTGTTGAATATGAGAAAATAGACGACAGTGCTAGGAGTGAAGAAAACAACAGGAACACGAACATGCCTGATGCAAGTACTGCAGGTTATTTCATCAGACTAATACCAGAAAATAGGTCTACCCAAAGGGACAGCATTCAATAACATTATCAAATTTATTCAGCAGTACAGAGTGGGATCTAAAATGCTGCGTGCTAGCATTAGTTGTTTCATTGTAAGTCGTGGATATGAAGACTTGAGCTTTCTGATTGTTTCTGGATGAATATGATTAGCTCAATAGCTGTGCTTGAAAGCTGTTATTTTATTTTCATTGTGACGTTGTAATAATGCTCAAAAGATTAAACATAAATGTATGTGAGAAGCTGGATCCCTAAGAGTGTGAGGCATACGAATCACATGCCTGGGCTGGGTTATAGTGATTTCATAGAGAAACTGAGGGAAGTTTTTTGATTAAGCAACCATTTATGCTTCCAGCTTCTCACAGACCAGGGGGCTGCTGTCAGGGGTGTGTATGTATATTGGACTGTGCCTCTGGAGTTGGGCAGACAGCTCCTGAAGTTGCGAGGATGCTCAGAGGGCTAACCCAATGCTGTGTCCATGTGTAAATACATGGAGGACTGTAGGCTCTCCAGATAAGAGTTTCCTTGCTTACCTTCTTCAGCATGATTGTTTTAGTGATACCAAGGACACCAGTAGAGTTGATTTTCTGGTGCAAAGGGGATTCAGGTGTAGTTAGAGTTCACCTGTACATCGATACCACTGCACCTCTCTCTCTGCAAAGTCACAGTAGAACTGGCTTTGGTTTTGTTACCAAAAATGTTGTGTGGGTACCAGAGTGTAGGTTTCTTAATATCTCTAAAGCTTTGACTAGCTGACAAGAGCTTGGAGTGTGCACTGGAGCCACCACAAGGCCATAGGCTCTGGCTGAGGCATCAGCCATATATGGAATGCTCAGTCCTGAAAGCACAGAAGAAAAGGTAGCTAAGGGTGTTGTCTTCTGTAATAGCAAATTAAACTGGGCTCTGAGTCAATGACTGCCCGCAGCCGTCCGTACTGGTTCTCCATTGGAAGTTACCACCCCTACAGCAGCAGTGGTGAAATACAGCATTAAGCCCTTTGGCTCAACCTGTGTGCCCCAGTTAAAATCGGAACAATGCACATGGGTACACCCATGGGGATAGGTTTAGTCGCTGCACCCTAACATGCCCTCCTGTTGGTATTTATGATTGACTCTTTGCTAATAGGTGAGAAGATTCAGACAATGCAATGAAATAAAAAAAAAGGGGGAAAGAAAATACTGTATTATCTTAATTTTATACTAGTAAGCTTTTGTATTCGTAGTGCTTTGAACTCTACTTGAGTGATGTGGTGAAGTTGTTTTAGATATACTTCATGAATTTCACACTACAGTGTTTTTCTTTGCAGCAGACTAATCTGAACATTGAAAATATTATAATTCATTGCTAGTACAACATAAGACTATTTCTTAAAATCAACAAATGGTTCATCTAGGTTTCCACAACAGTTTTTAATTATTTTTTCATTTTCCATGATTAAAAATGGAATCATAGAATCAAGCAGGTTGGAAGAGACCTCCAAGATCAGCCAGTCCAACCTAGCACTCAGCCCTATCGAACCAACTAGACCATGGCACTAAGTGCCTCATCCAGTCTTTTCTTGAACACTTCCTCAGGGACGGCGACTCCACCACCTCCCTGGGCAGCCCATTCCAATGGCAAATCACTCTCTCTGTGAAAACTTCTTCCTAATATCAAGCCTATACCTCCCCCAGCACAACTTGAGGCTGTGTCCCCTTGTTCTGTTGCTGGTTGCCTGGGAGAAGAGGCCAACCCCCACCTGGCTACAATGTCCCTTCAGGTAGTTGTTAGCAGCACTGAGGTCACCCCTGAGCCTCCTCTTCTCCAGGCTGCACAGCCCCAACTCCATCAACCTGATTTATTCTACTCTGTATGTAAATGCAAACCCATTCCTGTGTGCATAGCATGGACTTTGTGCAGTGGCTTTCAACATCTTTTGGTCAGTAGATCCCTAAAAACTATTCCAGCAGAGGTATGAATTCCTTAGAAGCAGCCTGTGGGCAGCATGCTGTACACTGTAACTGCTGTAGCTATGCTCTCCCCACCCTCTGGGTGCCCATGGGCTGCTGCAGCTCAAGACCCCCAGGACAGACTGCCTTGGTATTTGAACACCCAGCCTTGAGATATCAGCCTTGTGCCATGGGCTAGGCTGACTTCAGTGTTTCAAATTCTCATTTGCCTGCCTCCAGGAAGTGCAGGACTGGTCCTTGTGAACCACAGAATTTCTGGAGGAATTTATCAACCTGTTAGACTTTGCACAGCAAAAGAGTCAACAAAATTAACAAATGTTTGGTTTTTACTTTTATGTTAATGTTAACAATTGTGTTCATTTGTTCAGTTTTGTTATTTAATGCTTGCCTTAAATACAAGCTAAGTCAGAAAATATGTACAATGGGATATCTTACTTATCTGTTTGCACCATGTGGATTTCTTCAGAGTATTTCCCTCAAAGTCCATTAATGGATTAATTGGGCAAAATCACCCGGGGCAGGCAAAACATTATTTGCTGTTTAATTTTGATGAATAGTGCCCTAAGCAATGTGCACTGCAAGAAAACATCTAACTGCTGTTCTTATGGTATCAACAATTCATAATTCAATTTAGGGCAAAGTCACTGGCTGACAGGTTAAACTGAGAACTATCCTTATGTCTCCATTAATCTTTGTCTAGAGTCCCTTGGAAAAAATACTAGCCTGAGGATGGCTTCATTGCCTGTAGGTGTGTTAGCAACCCTTGTTTCACACTGATCCACGCTTCAAGCTGCTCGCCTGAGTTATGGGATAATTCTGTCTGGAATTCTGCATAATTTCAAAATAGTGTTTCTTTCATTAAAGTTACTTGTCAGAGTGATAAGTGAAATAATGACCTTGGTGGAGCATTGTGGGACAATGCTTAACTTCAATCATGTGAGTGTTTATATTAAAAAAACCATTGGTGGGAGCCAACTTCCATTACAGCAGCAATGAGCTCTGCTGGGGTCTTGTATTACAATTTTTACTTGCCTTCCTTGTGAGTGGACATCAGGTTGCTGTGAGGAAAAAGGGGATGGATCCTGGAAATACTGCATAAACCAATTACACCTGACAAGCAGGATGCTTCTGTTTTTCCCCTGCTCGTTAAAAGTTCCAGTTAACAGACAAAGAAATATTCCAGAAGGCAGGCTTGGTCAGAAGAAACTGGGAGCCAAGGCAAAGCCCCACCTTTTCTCTCTGAAGAGTCATCCCACCTGTGTTTGCATTTTCTGCATTTTTCATGATGTATTAACAAAGAAATGTCAGGGTAGGCTTCCTGAAGACAAAGGAGTGAATCAGTGAAGTCTGTTTCACTCTTCCTCAAACTGGTTCTGGGCTTTTTTTCCCCTTCTCTATAAGCCTGTTAGAAAACAAGAGTCAACCCCCAAACAATACAGTAAAACCAAAAGCGCCAGAGCAGGTGTTGCCTGCTTGTTAAGACAAGTATGGGACTCGTTTCCTTTTCAAAACGTGCTTGGAAGTCAAGCTTTAAGGATGAAGATCAAAATGGAACTATTGAGCATAAACTCAGAAAGTTGGCCCTGTGCCCTGAAATGGTGTATTTACGTGCAGCATTGTAAGAAGCACAGGTTATTAACCTTGCCGAGCTGCTGCGAGAGCACGTAAATCCCCACACAAAACCTTCCTAGAGTTTTCCCAGCCTTTTGGCTCGTTAGGAAGATTGACTGCAGTCCCTTCCCCTCTCATTCCAGTATTCTAGGTCTTGTTAGCTGCCTCATGGTCTGGGTTTTCCTCAATGCTTCATGCCCCAAATTAAGCAGCATGTTTTATGAATGGCTCCCAAAAGCTTGGCTTTCTGCAAACAGCTAAGCTATTCTGGTGAAGACTTTTCCCTGCCAGTGTGCGCACCTGTTAGAGCCATCCAGACAGACTTTTCTGGCGTTTCAGTAGATGCTAAAAAGTGGTTGCAGCACGTTGTCTGTATGCCTCTTCTCGGTGCTGCAAGAATTGTTTGACCGAAGGCCTGAACCCAGCAGCTTGGGCTGCACTTGGATGCACATTCAGCCCCAGCTTCCTGCGTCTCCTCTGTAAGCAAACATTTATGTTAATTTGACCTCTCTGTTCAAATTTCATCATTTTTCCCCCCTGGTATAGGAGCCATCGGCAGAGGCCTCTGCCTAAGCTTCCAGTGGTGCTGGAGAAGTTTATTCCCTGGAAAGCAGGAGGTGCTCATTGAGTAAAATGTTTCACAAGTAAGGTTGCACTGGGAAGATAAGTGGAGGGACGGACTGCAGGCTGGAGCAGAAAGAAGGTACTCTGCAAAAATGGTTACGTATTCCCTTTCATGGGCTTTTTGTTTGTTTGTTTGGCTTTTTGTGAAGAGGCAGAACTATGTTCAGGCATGTTACAACCTGTGTGCGAAACGATAATCGAGCACCTCCCTTGTTTCCCACAGCTGGGCGTAGATACAATGCACCAGACCTCACGTCTGGCTGCCTTTGTACACAGTCCTCTCCTGCGGGGTCTGCTCTGTGCCCTCTGAGATGGAGAGGGGTGAAGTGGTGGAGGGACAGTTTGCCTCTTTCCCTCGGGCCCTGGCACACAAACACCACTGTTATTCATCAGCAGAGACTGCCTATTGCTGTCCCTAGAGGTCTTGTCGTAGTGCTTGCCGTTGACCTCTTAAACGCCAGGCTGGCAATGCACAGAGCTCCTTCCCTGCCCAGACAGCCCATTGCAGGGAATGAGATCTGGCCCAAAAGCTGCGTTTTTCTCCCCGTTCCTCTGTCTGGTGAGATCACTCGGACTTTTCAGATGAAAGCAGAGCTCACGGTGGTGAATGGGGATGGTATAAAACTGGCCTCAAACCACGTTTCCAGCTGTTGCTGTAGTAGTTTATTTGTTTCATTTCAAAGCCGTTGGAGACACAGCTGGTTTAAATTACTTCTCCCTTGCGACCTGCTGTGCAGTAAGTGGTCGGGCTAAACAATGTCCATCCCACATATTAACCGGTGCCATGGGGTTTTGGGTGATGCTTGGAGGAGTGTCACTCTTCTTTTAAACATTAAGTTACACTTCAAATGTTTTCATTATCTCTAAAAGGGATTTACTGCTTGTATACATAATTTAAGAATTAAACCTGGAATAAACCCTGGAAGATGGTGAATCTGTCTGAAAGACTGCACACAAAGGAAGCAGACAAAGGTTTCTGTATCTTTTATAAATATAAGCCTCTGGAGCAAAGAAATCGACAGAAATTCCACAAGTATGTCACAGTTAATGAACTTACTGTTTGCTGCACTGTATAAGATTACATAAATACTGGCAGCTAATTGTAACCTTATGGATGCTGCCAGGAGGGTGGTTTTTGGATGCTGCAGCCTGTGAGATGGGCTGAAAGAAGAGATGAATTTTCTCCAGCTTGTGCTGTCTTAGTTTCACACACAGAAGTTTAAAGCAATGGATGTTTTTTGGCAGAGGAATAAGGGTTTGGTTGCTTTTTGGGTATCCTGCCTGAATACAGCCGCTGTGGAAACTTCAGGTATATAAGATGTTAACAGAGGTGTTTTCAAAATACTTACTGTGAGTTTCTTTTGAGGGACACCTTGGTTCATTTTGTTCTGTTTTTTTTTTTATGGAAAAGTGAGATGTGCTAGCCTGGGACTGCTACCTGTGGCAATGCTAGGAGCTGGCGTCTGGGAGAGCAGCAGCGTTGCCTCTCACTGCCTTTGCTTCTTTCTCCTCCTCATGGGGCTGCCCAGTGTCCTGGGCCACAGTGAGGAGAAGGGGAGGATGAGAAGTCTTCAGTGTAGTGTGGAGCCAGCTTTCAAGGCTCAGGCACAGCCCAGCTGGTGAGGTGACTGTGGGCCAAAGAAAAGGGTGTTGAAAATGGCTGCTGAGGAAATGATCTTTACAAATGTTGGAGAAATAGCACCTTGTTTCAGAGAGATTTTTTTTCTGCTGCTCCTTGCCTCCTTTTGACTTCTCTGTTTTGGTGTGAAAGTTATGTGCATGAAGTGAGGAAGAATTTCCCATTGCAATTCTGACACAGCAGAAGCCAGGCTAAGCTTTTTGGTTTTGTATGCAACTCTTCAACCATCATTACTTCTTTGAGGGCCTGATTCAGAGGCCATTGCATTACTTTTCTGCTGCTTTCACTAAGGCTTTTGGGCAGGGTGTTCAAGAGAGCTGTTATCCTGCAGGTGGGAGGCTTGCTGGATTGCTCATGTGGTGACTTGTTCCAAGTGCAACTGATATGCATAAGCTTGACAGTATCCTTTTGAAGAAATGGATGGTGTCAGCACTGTGGAGGGAGACACTTCTTCCCCTGACAGACCTGAGGTTTCAGCCCACCCTTGGCACAGCCAGAAGCTGGCAGCCTCACAGACGAGAAACAATCAGCTGCAGTATCACAAGAAGAGGAGCGTTTGTGTTGCTGCGTGTAGCAACGACTGGAGGCTGCTTGGAGCAGCCCAAGTTTTGCACAAGAAGGAGCCAGAAAGAAAAGAATTGCCTTCCCCTCTTAGCAAGCTGAAAGCAACAGGGCTGCTGGAGGATTGAAGAAAGGCATTGCCTTGCTGAGAGCAGGTGCAGTAGTGGGGTGCAGCAAGGTCAG
The DNA here is from genome assembly GCF_015220805.1 of Pogoniulus pusillus. Taxonomy (NCBI): domain Eukaryota; kingdom Metazoa; phylum Chordata; class Aves; order Piciformes; family Lybiidae; genus Pogoniulus; species Pogoniulus pusillus. Next base: position 15,550,105 of record NC_087275.1, on the reverse strand, counting down.
ATATGTGTTAGCACATCGCTGGTGTGGTGTACCAGTACAGCCTCCTTGCAGCAGTGCAAAGCCTTCTTCAGGTGGCTGGCTCTTATGCCATGAAACCAGCACATTTGCTGGAAGAACTTATTCTAAGCTTATCTTTCTCTGTGGAAAAAACAGCAACTCATGTTACATGTCCTGTTACAGTTTTAGCCCTAAAATTGTATTTCAGTGGCTTGTGCATGTATAATCAGAAGTTATGCTCCATCAAATTTGTGACTGACATAGCGGTGCTGGCAAATAATTGTAATGTAGGTCTGGCCTCAATTTTAAGACTGTGCTTAAATTCATGCACTTAACAGAGCTCCTTTAACCTATGGGGGATACCTTTTTGAAAAAGATTAATAGGAGCTGGTTGAAAACTGTAAATGATGAAGTGCAAAATGCTGGAATTTTTCTTCCCCTCCTTTTCATGTGGATGAGATAACTGAAAAGTGATGGGAAAAAAACCAAGCAAACAAGTGGAAGGGAGAATTGCATTTGAAATATTTGTATTTCACTCTGGAGTTACTTGAAGGGATGTGCAGCCCACCAGTGCTGAGTGATAGGGTGATCTTTTAACATGGCAACACTGTCTGATGGCAAAACATCCAGAGATCACCAGAGCATCAGTAGGGCAAACTCACTACTAGCAATCTGGAAACTTCAACAGTAAGACCTGTGAGGCAGCACAAAGAACATTGCCTTCTAAAATGCTGTGCAAAGGCTGGTACTGGAGAGCATAATCAGGAAGTCTTTGTTTATCTCAATTGTGAGGGTGTTCTTTGCATCTCTTTAAAGAGCTTCCCTTCAAAATTCTCCTTAAAATGGCAATAGTCTCTTCTTTGTCTTTGACATGTATCCATTTGCTGCTGAAAGTCAGTTACTCCTTCTGCTCTAGATCTGTAGGATCATTGTGGAGATATGTTGAAGCCTTGGCTGCTGGTGGAGTGGAAGGCGCAATAAAGTCACCTCCCCTGGTGGCTTTGGCACAGGAGAGAGGAATTGTGGCTTTGAGGAGGGCTGAAATTAAGGCTCCCTAGTAGTATTTTCAACACCTATTTGAGTGAAAATTACTTCAGCTGGTGACACAGTGAGGCTGTGCACATACAGACAAAAGCAGTACTGGGAAATTATTGGGAAAGTATGATCTTTCCTGAAGCTTGGAGATCACTCCATTTGTTGGACAGATGCCAGTCACATGAATTCAGGAACTGTTGTGAGCTCAGGTGGGCTGAATAATTCACTTGTCATGTGGGCATAGGTGAATGTGGTCAGTGTGTCTGCAAGTACACTGTGTGTACATTTACTGCAACTTGTATTTTCATTTGGGCTGGGAATGATGCCATAGAAAATACCAGTAGCTTTCTCAGCTACTAAAATCATCTACCACTCTTTAAATTTAAAGAGGAAAACGGTTATTTTCTTTTAGGGCTATTTTGGTCCACATATCAACTTGTAGCATTGAAATGGAGAAATGACACTTACTACTACTGAAAATATCAGGTGCTGTGTAGATGTATTGTGCCTTCGTTTGATGGTGTGGCTGATGTTTCACTAACAAGGCATTATTTAAGAGGTGCAGCTATTGTTTCATGAGAGGTTTGCATTCCTAAAAAAAACACTTATTGCTTTAACACTGGATAGTGTTTCATTTAGGTGACTATACCTTGCAGTAACTGCTAGAGGTACGAAAAATACTCTTTTTTTTGGTAAATATTAAGGCAGGACATTTTATTAGTGACCTTCTTTTATAAAAAAGGCATTGAACCAGAGCTGACAGTAAGCAGTTTTTCACCACTGCTCTGGTTGTGCTCCAGTCCGGCAGCGTCTGTAGCACTCTCTCTCTAATAAATAGATCTGCTGGGTGACCTTCCAGTAATGTTTCACTTCAGGCTAGGTGATCAATTTTTCTTTTCTGGTGAATGATTTATTCACTGAAATGTGGTTTGAGAGTCTGGGACAGCTAAGAAACTCTGGAGCTGGTTATAAGCTTTGGAGGGGTGCAGTCCAGTGATACTATGTTGTTGGAGCTCCCAGGTGGCATTAGCAAATGCATGAGGTTCCAGGTGATCACTACAACTATGGATCTGACTTAAACTTAATGTTTTCAATTGAAAACTTAATTTTCCAGGCAGACTAACAGAGTGGCTTCTGCACCCTCTCTCCTGCACATGTGCATGCACTTGCTGCTTTCTATCCTATACCTGAGAGGATGTCCCTCTTCCAAAACTAGGGAAGTCCAGCTGGAAGTTCTCTATCTGTTGTGCCTGAAATCTCCATTTTCTACCTCTCCTGTGGGAGGCACCTTCATAGAAGGTTTTCTTGATTTACTACATTATTAGATCATCCTGGAACAGTTGTACTCAGTTTGTCTTATGATTAGTTGCTTATACTTTTCATATGATATTTAATTATTGGGGGAGTAAGAGAAAGTGAGAATCCGGTGCTGGAAAATTCCCACCTTGGATTTGGAACACATCTCCTTAGTCCTTCTCTAGTGATACCTTTTGAATAATTTTCAGAAGAAGAAGACTGAAGCTTTTTTTGACAGTGTGCTCTATAGGATGTTAGGAGCTCAAGGGTCCAAGACCCACCACTAGCTGTCGGGCAGTGTTGGTTTTTCACTAATTACAGCTGTCTTATGTGTGCCAGCAACAGCATTTTACCTTTATTGACCGTGGATTGCAAAGCCAGAGGGAAACTTGCGCCACTGTGCCTGCCAGACTCTGGAGGAGTAGCTCAGCAGCATCAATACATTATTTTTTCTTATTGCTCAGTATTAGCTTGAGTTTCACATCCACTGAAAGGACGAGCACCCTCCCTTGACGCAGCTGTTACCCATAGTATCCTACCAAGGTTGGTCTATTCAGGAAATCGAGGGCAGCAGTCGTATGAACAAGCCAGCTGGATCCACCGAAGTTGCTTGGTGCACAAAGCTGCCTCCTTGCTGTACACTTGTTGCCCATTTGACTGCAGTTTTGTTATTCTAGAGGCAAGGTTTAATCTGCCTAAAGAGAAATAATTTTGCAAAACCTGTATAGTCTTCAATCCTGCTCCGTTGCAATGTGTCCGCGAGAGATGTCACCTAAACTTGCACCGGCAGCTCCCAGGGCCAGCACCAGTCATACTGGGGTGGTGAAGAGCTGCCTGCTGTGCACCTCTTTGGCCTGTGAGATTCTGTGCACGTGTTGGGTGCTGGCTGCTTTTAGGTTGATCTCTACTTGAGCTGAGTATTGGGGACTGCTGCTTGTCTAGAGGTCATTTGTGAAGGGGAGAGGAAGGCACAATCTGTTTTAATCTTGCTTTGCTTCTTTTGTCAGGATGAAATCACTATAAGTACAACTATTTGAATTTATGATTTTTTTTAACCTACCCTTTTCTGCCCATGAGCATAAATCATGTCCTTTTGCAGCCTCTCGTTTTGCCATATGAGACAGTCTCATGGTTTTTTGCCTTTGAGAGTGGATCTCTGTGCATCCTTGTGTCTGCCTTTTTTTTTTCTTGAAGGTAGCCTGGCCTGCATTAACCTTTGCTATGGATGGCAAAGATTGCACATGTTATTCCAGATGAGGTCAATGTCTTCTGTGGCAGCATTTACTCCTGTTTCTGCTGGACAGACCTCACTTGATGCATCTTTTGATTACATTTGCTTTTTTGTCACTTTTTTTCACATCCAGAGCTTACGGTTTCCTGGGATCAATACTAGACAAAAGGACTCCTCTGTATTGTGATTTCCTCTAGGTTTTTGTCATCAGCACAAGTCACTGGTACTTTTTTTTTCTTTGCATGTCATCATTAAAAACATTAGAAAACCTGATCCCTTGAGCCAGATCATTTTTCCTTTTGGCATAACCTCTTAGCAATTTTTTTTTCTGCGTATCATAATTACTATGGCAGTTTTCATAATCTTCAGCTTCACTGGTAGTTTCCTGGAAAGATGTCTTCTGGCCTTTCCTCCCCTGGAAAATGGGTCATCTTGTTGGCGAAAGCCATCAGAGTGCCACAATCCATATTGCATTTTATTTAATTTCTCATTTCTTTCCATGTTGTTCTCCATTCCATCTCTCAGATGTGCTCTGCAGCCTTGTGTGCCATTGAAGCCAGGTAGATGAGTATGTCATTGCTGGGACCAGTTGTTCTCCAATCCCAGGTGGGATTCTGATCCATCAGTTTTAATGTCAGAATTCTTGTCCATTTCCCTGTGAGTTGCTTGCACTGCTTGTGTCATAGTTTTGGGATGCAGATTCCAAACTCCTGCTGACTGGCACATTTTAAGCTCTTTGAATTTTGCTTCTCAAATGGCTCAGATGTGGTGATTCACGTGCCTGGCTCCCCTGTGCCCTTACTGAAAATGAAGGCAACATGTTCCTTTTATTTTGAATCCACACTCAAAGCTGGAGAGTTGAAGCTTTCCATCACAAAGCAAGCATAACCTGACTTTTGTGGTTTTGACTTTTCGCTCTGAAATACATTTACTGATTGGTCCATTTCCCTGCTCCGTGGCAGGGCTCGGAGCTCCTGCCTGCTCACCCACTGAGCCCCGAAGGTGTCTTCCCCTGGGTTCACCATCTCCTGTGGATTTTGCCCCCTTTTAATTAAAAGAAACAACACCCAACATGCGGCCTTTGGTGTTGTATGTTTCTCCCTCGGGGAAGAGCTATCAGCAGAGCTGTGTCAGGAGATGTGATGTACGAGCTGTGACTAAAACTGGTAAACCCAGATAAACTTCACTGCGGTGTGCATACATCTCTGTGACGATGTTTGAGTGATCAGGTTCTGTCAGGACGTGCAAGATGAAATCTGAATGCTTAATTTAACTTTGACAGTGCCAAGCTGGTACAGACGAGCTGAGTTTTGCATGAATCCTTTCTTTCTTTCTGTGTGCTGAAGAAGTGTAACGAGGGCTATGATAATGCCAGGCTGAGAAACCTGCTTTGTTGCAGTCGGTATCATCACACTAGGTGAAAATGGCAGCTGTTGGTCATATGCTCACTTGCCTCTCCTTCTGGACTCTGATTAAACAGTAGTTACAATTCCCAGTGTTGGATTTTGTGAAGCAGGGCTGCCTCTTCACCCGAGGCTCTTTTTTACTTTTTCTCCCATCCTCTCCGGTAGTCCTGGCATGAGCCCTCAGTGGACATTGAACCAGTAGTCCTACCTTTTGGCTTGGGTGAGTTGATGTCCCAAGTATCTCCACCTGGCCAGTGCCACCAGAGCAACTCAAGAGCAGAGCTGCCGACGCATCCAGCAGTAAACTTTCTTACTTTCAGGAAGCGTAGGATGTTTAACACCTGCTTTCTGCTGGCTGAATGTGGCTTTCCTTCTTGGAATCACTCAGTGCCCTTTTAAATTGGGAATGCGGTCATCTTGGGTCTTTCTGCTGTTCATTAGAGTGCTTCATGGAGGAGAAAAAGATTAGAGGAGTCTCCCGTACTTGTGCAGAGCCTGCAGGAGGCAGAGCGCCGGGCAGGGAGTGAGCCCTGCTCTAGCTGCTGGTCTCTCCCTCCTATCCCCAGCACACAGTCCCTGACAAACAATTTCAGGGAAGGATGAATCTTGTGAGGCCCCGATTTAAAAGTAGGAGCTCAAGAAGAGTTACTGGTACGAAAACTTCATCAGGGCATGCTATAAACTTAAAAAGGACATCCTCTGCTTCAATGCTTTCCTTTATTATGCTTCCCTTATGGCATTATTGCGGAAGTTGTTGTTACTTTTACATCCTTTCTGCTAGCTAAAGAGTATACCTTGTAATGTACCTCAGTGAGGTGGTACCTCATTCTTTGTCAGAGAGAGACCAAAAGTGAAAGCTACTCTCTGCATTTGCCCAAGTTTAATTTGCTGCCTCTATTCCTACAGACCTCTGGAATCTCTCCCCATTACCTAAGTCAGGGTGTCTAAAATTAGATAGTTCATATCTCAGGCACCATCTTAATGATCTGTGTGAGGTCTTTGGCATTGCTTGAAAATCAGATTGCTTACCTCTGGGCTTACATGAGAATATAAACTACATGCTTCCTCTCCAAGTCCCCCTCCCTCAATTATTCGTCTTAATATATTTTTTTTAGTGTTTTTACCCTTCACATCCCTGGTCACTCAAGACAAAGGTTTCAGTTTATATTGCTGGAGACTGTGGCACTGTTTCTTCTCTGTGTGCACAGCCTACCATGTCCCACTTTGCTTCTCCCTCCTTCATCCTACAGCTACCCATCCTCAGCTGCACAGTGATCACTCTGACAGATCCATTCAGGGCTCTGTGTCCTGGTCTTTTTATCACTTCTGTATGAAGAGGTTTTTTAATGCATTTGGCACCTTCCATCCTCATTATATATCAGCAGTTCTCTGCTCATTTGTCACAAGGAGAAAATTGTTTTCCAGCAAAGTTTTAATAACAGCGTATGACCTAAAGGTAAATAAACAGAACACACCTCAGTTTTATTTCAGCAGTATTTCGGCCATTATTTTTGTTCTTCAAAGGGATACATAAATGCATACACAGTCCTTAGAGCTACCTTTCCCACTCCTGTCCTCCATGGAGGCCAAGGGGACTTCTCCTGGCAACTCCCTCGTGCCTCAGTGCTGGCTGCAGCTCCACAGAGTGGGATATAAACCCCCTCCGCTTCCCAGGATGCAGCATGCAAGCTGCTGTTTGTCTGCCCCACAGACTCCAGGGAGTTGCCCTCGTGGCTTCCCGTACATTTGCTTATGTCTGATGATCTGAAATTAGAATCCTTCCCCTGATTTGCCCTTCTCAGTAAACGTGTAAAAACCTTGCACATTTTCCTTAGGGAAGAAGGGGGGATTTTCCCTCCATTAAAAATAAGAGGAAAAGGAAGAAGAAAGACTTAAAACATGTTCAGGTACTTGTAAAAATTATTAAAAACTAAACAAACCTGCAACTGTGTCAATTATTCACATTGCCTCGTATAAATATAGAAACCCCAAAGAGGAGGCTTTCCCTCAGGCTACCTACCCTTCTCCTCCATTAATTTATTACCAGGGCCCCACAGTGCTTTGTCAGTGCCATCTATCTGGTTTTGTTTTCTGTAGCTGAGATTTGGGGATGACTGTCAGCTATACAGAAGTTTTAACTCTCCTGACAGACCTTCCTCCCTTTCTGCCTCTTCTTAAATCCCCTGAAAAATTCTCAGAGCTGTGGTGCTACAGCTAGAGGAACAAGGCATCCCACACCTTCCCTTTATGGCTTCTCCACAAAGAATATGTAGGTTTATTTTTTTTTCACCTCCTCTTCAGCTGGAGTGATCACCCACTGTGTCCTTACTGTGGCAGACACCAAGATTGTGTGTTAGTGAGATGGTTGCAAAGGGGTTTTGCAATTCTAGTTCAGCTGGCCAATTCTTGCAGATGTGCAGGTACTCCCCCCAGCCGTGTCTTTTGGTCATCATCATTAGACTCCAGTTTCAGGAGCAGCTGTTCGCTTTGGCAGGTAGTGTAAAGCTTGATTGCTTTAAAATACATTCTTCTCACAAATGAAAGGTTTCTATGATGTTTTATATGTTACAGAAAGAAAACACAAGAAGAAGCATGTTTGTAACATATTCTCACTGGTTCAAAAGTCATGCAGTTTCTAAGTTGGTCCTGGACCTTGGTGCCCTCCATAGTTTCAGTCTCTACACTGAGAACAGGCATGCTTTGAGCATTTCTGAATTGCGCTTCTGAACCCATGTGTTCACCCAGCCCTCTCATGACAAAGATCTGTACATAGAACACCCTTACTCCTTCTCTTCCTCTCTCTCTCTATCCATCCCTGTTCTGTGGGTTGCAGTGTTGCATTTTGTGGAGGGCAGCCCTAGAGTGTGGGATGGGGAAAGCCAGAGTTGTCAGAGCACCTTCTTCTCAAGGTAGGTAATTTGATAGATTGATTCCAGCAGCAATTCATATTAACTAGAGGTAATAAAGGCTAACAAAATGTGGCCTCCAGTTACAAATAAGGGACCTGATTCTCCATTTCAGGAGACAAAGCCGAACACCAGAGTTACAGTGGTGTGGGACTGGGATCAAGGCTGGGGAATACAGCCCAGAGGCACTGATAAATATTAAATATTTCTCTGTGAAATGACTACTGTATGAAATATACATCCTGACGGTTTGTGATAAAATTGCCAAGGACTTCTCAGAGCTGGGTGAACATTTGCTTAATCACCAACTGATCTCACATCTGCAGTTGGAATTGGAATCTGAGAAACAGGATGCATCATAAAATCCAAAAATAAAAATAGAGTTGAAAGAGAGATGTATTTCTTCTAGCCAACTTTTCATGTCCACTGGACAAAGACATATACGTGCATACTAAAGGAAAGCTTCTGCTTTGGAAAGGAGGCTTTTAGAAGACATGACTACCATCTTTTTCATGCATTGATATTAGTGTCAGGTGTCCACAAGCAAAAAGAAAGCTGCTGTGCTGTTTTTTCCCTAATCTCTTGATACTGCAAACTACTCTCAGCAAGTGAAAGTCTAACCTTTCTTTGCTATACCTAGAATTTCAGGTAGTAGATGTGATGAATAAAAAGGTGCTCCTTTAATATATTCTGCTTCCCTACTATGCATTAATTTAATCTGTTCATGGCGGTTTGCTTTGAGCTTCCTCAGTTTGGATTGACTTAAGTTGCTGTGTGATGAGCCCTGTGGGAACTCCTTGGCCTGATTTTTCAAGGCACTGTTTTGTGGCTGTGAAATAAATACATCTGTGCTACTTCCAAACCTTCAAAGAGCAAGAGGAGTTGCATTGATGTTTGTAGACATTGGCATACATACATGGATACATGGCTATGTGTGTGCATGTATGTATGTATGTGTGTCCGTGTCCACGTTTGTAGGAGTCAGCTCTAAGACTGAACATTTTGTTGAGAATAGAACATTTTTACCTGATGTTTATCTTTTACCAAGATGAGCTGTTCTGTATGTGAGTGTTGTCCATGTTCCCTAGAGCATTTACTGGTGAGTTACCAGTGGTCTGAACACACATGGTCAGCTTCTTCCTTGGTCAGAGTGTGCATCCACAGGAGCAAATATGTCCTGCACAGGGAAGAGTTCTGTGCTGGGAGGCAAGCCATGGAGCTGTTCTCATGTTTTCTTCTGCCTTTCTTCCTGATGGAGGAGCACAGGCACCCCCTTTTGCAAAAACCATGTCAGAGAGACGTCCAAGCTGCTTCAGGACTGTTCAGACCCTTAGAATTTCTGCTATGGCAGAGCTTGGGCTGTCAGACTGAACTGGGAAACATGGGAGCGAGGACTGTTCCAGAGTGTATTAATGGAAGATGAAAGGAAGTATGAAAAATTATGTTCTTCTTGTAAAGTATGTCTTCATTTCATTTGGGTAACACTCTCCAAGTTGTAAAAGTTGATAGAAACAAACCTTTTCAGGAAGGAATCTGCTGGTAATGATAACTCCTTCTCTTCTGGAGGAGCTGTGTGTGCATAGCACTTGTGTGTTCACAGTAAAGGATATTGCTAGCCTCTCTGTACTGGAGTATGGTGAGTGTTTGGATAATCCAAGTATCCAGTTGCAAACATTCACTTTGGATCCTCCTACCTTTTTAACAAACAAACACAAGAGAAAGAATGATTTTTGTCGGAGGATCATAGGCAGTGTGGAGAAGAGGTGGCTTTGTAGTTGGTTTCTCAAAGAACTATGCAGAGTTTGCTTTAGCCTGGAGTTCCACACTCCTCACAAGCCCCTGCAAGGTGGAAAGGTTGATAAAATACTCAGCCATATCTGGGTTTTTTTTCCCCTCTTTTGGACAAGTTTTGTGTGGCAGCAGCTGGCAGATCTGCAATAAGATAGGCACAGTGCCTTTTTCTTGGGAGGTGAGGAATACGCATTGTAGAGTTGCTTGTCGCGTGGAGGATGCAGGTGGAAAGACTTTTGCCTGTAGGACCCTGCTTATCAGTGAGAGTCCCATCTTGCAGATCATTGGCAGCTGGCATGGTAATGAGTCCATTTCAAGAAAAAAGAGTTTCATTTTATTAATTTCTGCCAGCTTCTGAACAATTTGTGAACTGCTTTTCAGATCTCTGCCACCAGCTTGGGGGATGAGTAGGAGGTGGGGAGCAGAGAGGAGAACATGAAGGTGAAGAAAGAAAATGAAAGTAGCTGTCACTTAGATAGGAGCTGGTGACTCTTGTGTCTTTTCAGAACCCGGCCAAGAGCGAGGATCACCATTTCCCCACCAAGCAGCTCTAATCACAGGAAGGCCATTGGTAGTCTCTGCCAAGGTTTTTGTTACTTGAGACTTCTAAAAAAGTTTATAACTCTGAAAACTCTGCATACAATGTTGAGTTGATGTTTCACTGCCGGTGTTTGGCTGGGAGAAGGGGGTGTTGGGTGACTTGAGAGATTGCCTGGGCATTGCACTCAGTCCTCTGGTGAGTTTGTGGGATTTGGTGTCTTACAGGACTGAATTGGAGCTGATGCACTTGCAAGGAAGGCCAAGAAAGGGCTGGGATCTGTTGTGCACAACCTGACTGTTGTTATGACTTAGGTACAGAGAAGAGCAGCTTGGCCTCCTGTGTTCGTGCCTTACTGAATGCAATTAACCCCATGATCCTTCCACTGTGCACAAAATGCTTGCAAGTGCTCTGCCCTGCATGTCTGATTTGCCCTTGAAAAATGTGCATGAAATCCCTGCTTGGGTAACCACCCTTTGTGTAAATTAGACAGTCTTCACAGAGGAATCACCTCTGAGGTCTTCCAGTGTTGGGCCTGTTCCCTGAGCGTTGGGTCCTTTCTTGCCGCCTTTCCTGGTGTTCATCTTTGGACGCAGGTGGTTTTTGGAGCCGAGGTTTTCCAGCCCTGCCAGAGCAGGCTGTCCTCAGCACTGCCATGTTGATGTCTGTGGGGATTTGTGTTAGACAAAGTGGTGGGAAGAGGAAGTCTCCATGCTCTGCAGTTTGGGTTTTTCACTTACTCTGCCTCCATCAGATTTCACCGTTCAAATTTAGGCACAGCATTTGCATGCTGTATCGCACGGTGTTTCCTAGGTAAGTGATGGTAACAGCACCTGGCAGAAGGCGTCCTCCTGTACAGCCGTTCCTGATAAACCTTTGTCTGATTTTTTTTTTCTCTCTCCCCTCTTTCTCCCCAGGTTTTTGGCATATAGTCATAGACTCTGACGGGAGAGTAATGGAGTCGCTGAGTGGCAGGTGCTGACAGCTTCTGCAGGCCCAGTAACTGTTCATTTTGGTGTAATTTGCAATTCTATACCTCTAAATGCCACAGCTCTCTTGGGGAAGGTTGCGCTGGATACCAGTACTGCCTTGGAAGGTACATGTGTGTCCATATATATATATTTATATCTTTTTTTTTAAAGGAGTTTGCCATGTTGTATAATGATTCACAGGAGGGGAGAAAATGGATAAGCTGCATGTGGTTTATGGTTACATCGTTTAGCAATACAAAAGCATTCGAATGACTATCAAGCAGCTACTGATGACATCCCTTCCTCCCTCTCTCCTCCTCTTATTTGAATTGCCTGCAGGGCCTTTTTGGAGTCCATCCCTTGCTTTAGCATATGTGAGTGTGTGTGGCTTACAAAAAAGAAGTGGTTGGTTAAAATGTTCTAATTTGAAAACAAATATGCAGCTGGAGTTTCTGAGAAACTCAAAGGCTTAGTGTGGAATTTCAGCCTCTTTCTTGCCCTTCTGAAAAAAGCACATTTTAATTACAATAAAATGTGTATATTCACACTTAGTTATTAGTCTTATACGTTTATTTGTGTGGCTCTTGTGAGTTCAGTAAAAATCTTTGTTGTTGGCTGGCAGATTTTAGCAGAAGTTTATTTCTATAGGCTCATTGCTCGCTGTGGATTTAGTCATTGTTCTGGTTCTCACAGCCTTCAAGCTCTGCTCCAGGAGAAAAATACAGATTTGTCACCAGGGCCTCCCACTAGAATCTAATTTTAAATTTGCAATCTGTTGTCTTGCGAGGTGTGTCAGATTTGGTTGGAAAGTTAATATATTTCAGATTCTCTCCTGCAATCTAAGGGCCCAACTTTATACAAATTTGAGAATTAATTGAAATTAGTGTTTTGGTTTTGTAATTATTTTAAGAAATAGTTAATATTGGGGGAAAATTACTGAGAAAATTATATTCTTTGAGGGTGCTGTCATCACTGATCATCTAAAATGTGATCATCTTCATGTGTAACTATTTTGTATAAGACTCATCCAGCAAAAATGCAGTGGTTCATCTAGAGGTCAGTCTGCCTGCTTAGGGGAGCTGATGTAGGGAATACTGTTTTTTTCCAGGATTTGTGTTCTCTGTGCTGGTATCCTAATGTTGGTATCAGTCTTAGCTTTGAAAAACCTCAACAAGTCAAACCCCTTTACTGTCTCCTGACATGCAAGCTGGATAAATGGTGATTTTCCTGGCCCCTTAAAGGCTTCTACAATTTTGATGTTTTCCCTGATCCGAACCAGTAAGAAGCAGATCTTCCAGGAGAGCCCTTTCCCAGAACAGCTAGTAACTTGATGGTCAGGCTGTCTCTTGATGATGTGGAGGAACAAGTTGCCGCCCCTTGTTTGCCTGTCTTGGGCTGCAGATTTGAATCTCAATCTTCTGCATCTTCAGCAAGCAACTGAGTCACTGAGCTGGTGCCTCTTCCAGGAGACGTGCTTGTCCCTGCTTCGGTTTTCAAATCTCTCCCTCTTGGAGCAGAGGAGCCTTTTATCAAAAGCAGTCTACTCCCTTGAAAAGTTTGGGTTTTGATGAATCAACGTTTTTCTGCTGAAAAATGTCCAACTCGTTCTGCTTGCAGTGCATGGTCTGTGTGTGCTAATCTCTGCTGGCTTTAGAGAATAATTTAAAACAGATTTTTGACACTTCATAGTCCTTGGTTGAGCACGACAGACCTGTTTAAAGCATCAAGATGTGTCATACTTGATTTATGTTGTATCCTGGTGGTACCTTGATAGGTCTTTAATGGTCACCTTCGGATTCGGTGAGTGAGCTAACAAGGGGAGCCTTTGTCCTACCAGCATTTCCATGCAGCTCCCATTAACATTACTCGTTTTCTTAATTTGATACAGATTTTTTTTTCGTTGAGTGTGCTAAATTCAGTTAAGCTGTAGACAGGCAGCATCTGGCAGTCATATCTTGAGCAGTTTAAGGTGTTTCTGCCCCAGGGCATCTGCGCTGCCCCTGGGAGAGGAAGGCTGGGTTTTCCCTCCCCTGCCCAGTGCCTGCTGCGTCTAGCTGAGGATGTTAGCACCTGCTTCAGTGTGAATTCCCGTTTCAGGGCTGCCTTCCCACATCTCCTAACAGCTCATGGCTGGCAAAAAATAGTGGAGGTGCCACTTGCTGCCCCCTCTTCTCTGGCTCCTGCATTGCTCTCCAGCCATGCTGTCCCATCTTCACCTCGCTGTCCCTCCACATCGGCACCCTTGTGCTGCCTCCAGCACATGCTAGTTGAACTCACTATCTCAGCAGAAATAAATTAAAATGTGTTGCCTTTTTCCCCCCTGTTTTCGTTTTGGTTTTCTTGTTTTGTTTGTTTGTTTGCTGTTTTACTGGGCTCAGCTGCATGAGCACCTGAATTGGGTTCAGGGTAACTGGTAGAAATACTCAACTAGGAGTGCAGAGGGAAGGTAAAAATGAGGATGAGAAGGATGGAAGTCCATTCCAGGAGGAGTCAGTGATCCACAAATGGTTACCCTCAGCTTGACTGAGTGTGTTTCACTGTTGGAAGATGGTGACAAACCATGAGGGTAGCACTGTCTTGCACTGCTGCAGCTGAGTCAGCTGCACTATGCTTGCCTGCAGACCACTTGCTCACAGCACGCAGCATTCGCGCAAACCTGGAACGTAATGCCCGGGAAATCAGTGGGATTAGAGCAAGGATCTCTTTGGGTCCCTTCCAACCGCTGACATCCTGTGATCCTGTGACTCTTCCTGGATGCAAGAGTGAGGTATGGGCTGATGGCAGGATAGATAGTCGTCTGCGGGCTTTGCAAATGCCTCCTCACTGAAAGTGCCAATCCACGGAATTAGAAAGGGACAGCGCTTTACTTTGAAGTCTGACACTTCTTGCCGGTATCTAGCAGATACTTCTCGTTGTGTGAAATCACTCAGTAAACATTCCTGCGCCGTCTGCAGAGAAAAGACTTTCCTTCTTCCGTGAGACTGCCCTTATTTCCCCTCGGGATGCGGGCTGAGCTGCCGCTCCTTTCCTTGCCGAGCCCCTTGCGGTTCTGTTACTTGCTGGCGGGTGAAATACTGCCCAGTCTGCATGGAGACTCCGTCGAGGTGGTGGCACAGGACTGCTTTCCATAGCTGTGTTGCTCAGCGTTTTCATCATCAACTGTTCCTCAGTGTGTGGTGTGTGTGGGATGCTCCTGCCCTTCAGCAGCTCTTTTTCTGAAGGTAAAGAGCCACTCTTGGTCCATTCAGGGTTTCAAAAGGACTTTTAACGCTACTGTTTCTCCTTAGGTACTGAAGTGATGGCTGCATTGCTGGAGACTGGCGATACGTGGCTGTGTTCTCTGATGGACTTCGCAGGCAGTGGAAATCCTGTTGAATGAGTGTGGCTAGCATCATTCTCAGGCTTAGCAGTTAAAAGTGCTATCCTGAGTGGGCTTCTTTTGCAAGGTGGGGAGTGTTGAGATCTGGTTTTAGACATCAGTGTGGAAGACAAAATACAGTTTTGTACTTTTAAATGTTTTAAAAGCAAAAGCTAGCCAACATTTGTTGGCAAAGGGCTGTAGCTTTTAAGGAATAATAAAGCCTCTCTAGGGATTTATAGTGCTGCCATTTTTTAAAGATTAAAACCTGACCTCTCTTCAGTGCATTTATTGTTATAAACAACACATGATAACCAAATTTCATGGGAGTTCAGCCACTAATTTCAGTAGACATAGGGTATTTCCTGGCATAGTTTACTTCCCATGCAATTATACATGTTTTAGAGACAGAAATGTCCAGAAATTTATGGAGGTGTCTGTTGCACTGAACAGATCTTTGTCCTCAGACATGACATACTTTGCTGGGTAGATGAGTAGGGAAGCTCACTCCTCTGGCTGTGGTCAGAAGTACCACTGCAGAAGTTCAGGCCTACTATTGTGCTGAGGGCAGCCTATGCCAGAACTGCTGTGCCTGTGTTTAGCACAATTGTTTCCTCACTTTCTTATGTAATTTATAGGGGGCTAATTCAGTTCTGTGCAGCAGTGATAGTGAATATTTAGGTAGCAAGGGGAAATAGATGATCCCGTTAATTCTGCCAGCATCTGCCTCAGTACCTGTTGGCACATCCTGTTAAAGGAGAGGAAATTGCTCCAAGGAATGAAAACCTCTAAATTGTTTTACTGACAGGGCACCTTTTTTTTTCCAACCAAGACTAATAGAAATACCTCAAAATAAGGACATTTTGTCTTGGAATTTCTGTTCAAGATTTATGGACTATTTGTCTATGTATAATTGTGTTATGTGTGATTTGGGATCTCCTATTTAATTTGAAGTGGCCACATACTTTAACATTTACTTTTCTTGTTCTGCTTGCTCTGTAGCACAAAGGAGACAATACTACTGATAAAATATTCCTGACATTTGTTGAGTGAGATCACAGACCTAAGTGTTTTCCAAGGCTGAATCCAGATCCTCACTCCCATCTTCTAAATGGGAAACGTGTTTCACAGCAGCACGTGTGCAACTGAATAATTCAGGAGGCTAGGTATGAAGATGGGGACTGAAACCCAGTCCTATTCACCAGCTCAGTTTTACCTTTGCTAGATCAAAGCACTTACATCTAGCTATCCACTTCAGAGTGAGTAGGAAGGAAAGGTTATTTTTGTACAGTCTGAGTCACTCATGCTAATTTATTTTTCATAATGCAGCTTTCTTGTGTGGGTCTCTCTGTACCTGTGCTTAATGTTGTACTGTGTTTTGTTCAGGAACCGAACCTATCATTAGCTTGCTGCCAACAGTTGAATTTGTACTTTGCTATTTGGTGCTTCAATTCACAGTTCCTAGTAAAACAACAAACCAAGTGAAATGTCAGATAAAGGTGTATATCCGTCTACTTTTTGGCATCTTGTTGCATGCAGATAAGCAATGAACAAGCTGTTGATTTTTCAGGTTGAGAAAGTAACGCTGAAAGTCAAGTGAATGTGCACAAAGCTGAGATTTCCACTTCACTTTGGTGGTAAACTGGGTCCAGTTCACAGCAAGCTACGCAGTTCAGTCCTTTTCTACACTCTTCATTTACACCAGCATGGCTATAATCTGAATTTTTCCTATGTACTGATTTACCTGGCTTGTATCTGTAAGTTTGCTGAAAATGGTCACGGACTCAGTTCATTCTGTACAATAGTTGATGCTGTTCAAAGCACGTCCCATGAGACCCAGTAGAAGCTATGATGCAGGTGTTAGAGCAAGCTCATTGAAAAATATAAAAAAGGCAGCTCTTTTGGGTGCTTGGAGGCATCCAGATACCTTCTTGCCTTCATTTTAGGTTACTGCATTTACCGTTCCCCCACTCTCTCCTCTTGCAGACTGTGACGCCATGGGAAACGCAGAGAGCCAGAGTGTGGAGCATGCCTTCTATGGAGACAAGCACACCAGCCTGGGCCGCAAGCACACTTCCCGCTCTCTTCGCCTCTCCAATAAAGCCTCTCGCCGGACACGCCACGCTTCTTCCGGGAAAATCGTCCATCGGAACTCAGAAGTGAGTACCCGCTCCAGCAGCACCCCCAGCATCCCCCAGTCCCTGGCAGAGAACGGCCTGGAGCCCTTTGCCCAAGAGGCCAATCTAGAGGACTTTGGAAGCCCAATCTGGGTGGACCGTGTGGACATGGGATTGCGTCCTGTTTCCTACCACACTGACTCTTCCATCACCCCGAGCGTGGACAGCAGCACTGTCCTCACCGCTGCCTCTGTCCAGAGCATGCCTGATTCAGAGGAGGGCAGACTCTATGGGGATGATCCGCCGTTCCTGGTGGAGGGCGACAGGAGGTCACATCGATACGCGGCCAATGGGACAAACTTCATGGAGACAGCCAGCTTCAAGAAGAAGCGCTCCAAATCAGCTGACATCTGGCGTGAGGACAGCCTGGAGTTTTCCCTATCCGACCTCAGCCAGGAGCATTTAACAAGCAATGAGGAAATCCTGGGCTTGGCTGAGGAGAAGGATGCTGGGGCCACTCAGGGGACGGAGGCCGGTGGCAGCCCCCAGGCACTGGTCACCTGCCAGCGTGCTAACTCTATGAGCGACTTGTATTCCCCCAAGCCTCCAAGTGCTACCATCAACGGAGGCCCACGAAATGCCTTTGGAGGGTACTGCCGGAATCTAGTGTCCGACATCCCAGATATCGGAAGCCATAAGCTGGCATCAGTTACTGCTGAGGACACACCTTCCTACAGCAATTACAATACGCTGCCCTGTAGGAAATCCCACTGCCTCTCTGAAGGGGCCACCAACCCACAGATCAGCCACAGTAACAGCATGCAAGGCAGAAGGGCGAAAACTACTCAGGTAAGGAAGGCAATTTGCCTCCGCCTAAAACAGAAGTGTGTGGCTTTTGCTGAGCTCTGTCTGTACATTAAGATGTTTCAGGTTCCCTTTCTGCAGAGGGGACTCTATTCAGGAGAGAGCTGAACTAATTGGTCTCTGGAGCTGGCTTGATCCCCTCACTGCTCCCTTCCTTATCTGCAGCTCTGGGGCTTTTCTACTCTTCATTGCCTCTGGAAAAAATAAATCTGCATTTGCCAGCTAAAGATTTTCCTGCATGTTCTGCAATGCTGAGAGTGCTTTTCTTTTTCCAGGGTAGCTGCCAGAACTGATCCCTCAGGGAGCTTGTGTGTTTTGGTTGTGTCTCCCCTCTGCCCTGCCTTGTCACCCTCCCCTGCCTGCACATGTGTAAGCTCTCCTCGGCTCTTGTGGCTATGAGCAAAGAGGAAACCTGCAAATGTTTCTCCTCCTCTCCAGGGTAAACATTCTCTGGACTGAAATTTCACTCTTATGAGCTGATATTCTCATTTATGCAAAATGTCACCCAGAAACAGAGCTGTCCCCTTGCAGGAGGCTGCCAGTCCTGTAAGGTTATAGTACTCAACCCCCTGTAAATTGGAAAATGGTGAGAGATATAGGGGTATAAAGAAGATGCTGCCTCTCCTAGCCAAGGAAGATGTCATACCCTTCATCCTTCATTCTTTCAACAGAAAACACAGAGCCAAGATGAACTTCTCTATCTGGTGTCTTTCAAGTATCCCAAACACCAATCCTGTGATCTTTGTTTTGATGGCTGCTGTTAGGTCTTTATTATGTTTAGCCCTGCTTTTATTGGCCGTGTTTTGCTTGATCGAGTTACACAGCACCGCCTTGTGCTGCATACTGCAATTCTGCTTACAGCTGAGTAGCAGGCTGCTCTTAGCGAGGGGAAAGAGGAGCTGCAAGTCCTGTACAAGCCACGTGTGGCATACACATGGTGAACACATTGCTGTCAGTTAAAGTTCGTTTATGTGTCTTGCTGGGTCTCCTCAGATCAGTGGCCCAGCCATCTAATGGAAGAGGCTAGCTCTGGTGTTTTAGTATCCACTATTTTCTGGCTTTGGGCATAAACATGGCCAGGGGACACAGACAGAACAATCTAATGGCGTGGGTCAGAGATGTGCACCAGATTGTATGCTTCAGCAGCTCCCCCGATTTTATTGCATAGTTTCTCCTACATACGCCATGCAGTGTACACTCACCATGCTGCCTGACCCAGAAAAAGAAGAAAGCTGCACGTTGCATCAAGGTCAGAGGCCGGCAGGCTCATGTCCTGCTGCCAGGCTGAGCTGCTGGCAGGACACCAGCACTGGAGACATCAGGCTGGGCAGCGTGAATCGGGCAGACTGCAGCATGCTGCAGCAGAGGTGTGGAGCTGCAGAGGTGTGGAGCTGCAGAGGTGTGGGGCTGCAGAGGTGTGGAGGGCTGTTAGAGGGTGAGAAGAGCATGTCCCCCTCCGTGACTGCCACTGGCTTGTAAGTCCTAAAGGGAAGGGATTGCCGAGTGACTTCCTGGCTGTGCTCGATCTGTGAAGATCTGCTGCTTCTAAATCTGAAAATGACATGCTAAGGCAGATGCCGCATTGTCCCACAACAGTGGCTTTAGACTTCAAAACCAGCTCTTTATTTTTGGAGATACTTTTACAGTGCAAACGCAAATCCCCTTTGGTGCTCCATCAAGGCAGGGCAGGATAAAAAGCAAAAGAACAACAGCAAGCAGTGAAGAAAAAAAAAGAAAGGATGTTGTTTGGCAGCCTTGAACGTAACAGCTTTCATGGAGATTGTTAGGTGCAACTGCTGCCTCCAGCCCTCTTTCAAGTGCATTTAAGAAAAAGAGAACAATGTCGCCGGTGAGCTTTTCTTCTTGGTGCCTGTGTCTTGGCATTGAGACTCCTCTGAGGCACTTAGTGAAAGTCATGAATTTGTGAGGACTCAGCCATACCCAAGGACATCACTCTATGGTGCTGGTTTCACTAGATGCTTCTCCTGAGCTTGGAGGCAGGGGCTATAAGGAGTCTCAGCAGTGATTATTACCACATATAAATTCAACAAAATTAAAGCTTTGGAAAGGTCAAAATTCCTTCCAAGTCTTTAATCCTAGCAGCATACACTAAGTATAAGATACTTGTCAGCAATAATGTCATGTTAGTCCAAGCTTACCTTTAGCAAGCTTAGGGAAATGACTGTCATTATCTTTTTGATAGATGGGGCAAAAAGGAAGTCCAGATTTGCACACAGAGTATTCACTGGTTTCTTTGTGAAACCTGATTAGGTAGCTTTGAATGGGGTGAGAGGATGAAAGCTACCAACCTCTCTTCTTCTCTGGAGACTTTCATGGCCTGTCTGGATGTGTTCCTCTGCGATCTGTGCTAGATTGTGTGGTTCTGCTCTGGCGGGGGGATTGGAGTCGATGATCAACTTGGGTCCCTTCCAATCCCTAACATCCTGTCATCCTTTGAACCTGTGTCTGTACCAGGTCCTCAGTCCCGCAATGTCTTAGCACTTTGCTCATCTTTGCTTGACACTTCTGATGTGAAATAGAGCATGGTGGCTACCCTGCCTGAGATGGTGGCAGCTGAGATGTAGAGGTGATGGTCTTACTGCTTTCCTCTTAATGTGCTTGTTAGCACTGTGTTGGCCTGTGCCAGCTGGTACGTGGTAACAGTTTAGGTAATTTTATCTCCTGCCCTTCTCAGTCTTTCAACACTGTCTCAATGAGCTTCACCCTTTTGATGACCACCTTTAGCATCACCTGCCAATGCAGCCTTATAGTGTAGGATTATAGAATTATTTTGATTGGAAAAGGCCTCTAAGGTCATTGAGTCCAACCACCTAACACCACTATGGATGTAGTCCCGTGTCCCAGAGTGCTGTAAAACAGTTTATGCTACAAAAACAATGTAGTGGTCTGAGGCATGTTTCATGTTTTTTCCAGCCTTTTGAACTGCCTTCTCCTACTCTGATCCCACAAAATTATAGTTATGCCTTTGGGCCACAGCAACACTACACAAAGATGACCCAGGGCCAAGTGTAATATAGTGTTGGACATAGTTTTACCTCTTTATCTCCAGGCTAGTGACCTGTCACTGTCCTTTGTTCTTTACCAGCACAGAGGTAGCTCCCTTGTTCAAAGTGATCCAAATGAACCTTATAGCCAGGAGAGAGGTTTCTGCTTAGATTACTGTTGCTCATCCTCACAAGAATTTGGTTTCGTATTTGCCTTTGAGGTTTTTTTTTCAGCTTTTGGAAAGTCATAACTGGGATATTTTCATGTTTTTTTAGTCTTACATACCCTTCTGCTAGAAATACTGAAAAGTCCTGATGGCCACTTGTAGGTAGATTTTGAGTAGTTTGGGTCCCAAGTTGGTCTTTAAAAGCAAGAGTCACCAAGTGCAGGGTAAGTGAGTCTGTGGCCACTGACTTGTGCCCTTGTTTGATTCCTAAATCCAGCCATTCTTACATGCATGTTCAACTATATGTGCATCATCTTTTCTGTACAGTCTAAACTTAGTAGTTGTCAGTAACTAATTTTTGTGGTGTGCTGACCACTGTTACTGAAGAAAAACACATCCTCGAATGTATCACAGAAATGAGATGCTGCAATCACAGCTGTATGTGTTTTGTTACCTTATCCATGAGTTCTTTACAAGGATGTGGTTTACATTAAAGAAAGAAAGAAAAAAAAAAAAAGAAAAGAAAAGAAAATCAAATCTGTCCCTTCCAAATTTAAACTTTAAATTGAACCGTGGGAGTCACTTTCCAATAATTAGGAAAGGGAGCTTTTTTAATACTGGAGAGACAATTATATTCAATATGCACAAGTGATTAATATTCACAGGGTGGCTTTGGGGCACCCACGCAGTGGTTCTGTTTTTTGTAACGTTTTAACACTAAGGGTTCAGATCTGCTGAAGTGAGACTTCCCAGAGAGCTCTGCTGGGATCCTCTTTGGCTTTTTGAGCTAGTGTGATGTAGGCGAATAAAGCTTAATTGGCTGACATTTTCACCCATTTTAGCTGCAAGGGAGACAAGGCCTGGTTGGATACAACTTGTTCTGACTGTGGATTGTGGGATCCCCAGGATCCTAGAACCTGCTTGTTGGGATACGATTTTGTGTCCTTTTTGTGGCTAAACACCTGCCTGTGAATGACTTTCTTCTCCTCCTGCTGGTAGATGTTCAAAGGCACCACATGCTCCCCTGCTGTTAAGAGCCCTAACTGAAATTTCAGAAGAGGAATGGAAACCTTGAGATAGGGTTTTGTGCCACTTCCAAGCCTATCTTACTGCTTCCTTATTCTGTATTTCTCCTCTGTGGATAATTTCTCACTGCTGCTTTCCTTGAAGTATCAACTGTGAGGATACAGCCTCACATAGAACATGAACCTCTTTTGATATTTCATACTATAAGGACAGTCAAGTAGACACATCTTGCATATGCAGAAGATGTTCTAGTTGTATAGCAAAATCTGCCTGCCCTGCTGTGGTGCTAGCAGTGTGTCTGTTCATGGGTATCTGCTGCAGATTGGAATGATCTAGCCTTACCTAATGCTAGCTAATGCACTGCAGGTTTCACTTCTGCTCTGCTGTTCCTTGTGATGGTTGAGGTGGTGATGGCACTAGCCATTGAAGCCAGAGACCTCCACAGGCTTCCAGTCCCCATGTCTTCATGGGGAAAGACATTAGGAGGACTTCCTAGTAGGTGTGAAGCCATGGGTGGGCTGTCTTTTCTAGAGGATTCATGGTGTTTTACAAGCAGTACTTGGAGCATAGTGTGACTCCTGGTTGCATTAAAACCCCAGAGGAGACTGTGGCCCAAGCATTTCTGCATTGTTAATCACTCTCATACAACGAAGATTGCTTATTTCTCTCTGAGCTTTGTATCACAGTTTGTGATTTCCTCGAGAAAGCTCAGTTCCATCATTAGCATTAAAATGGTGCATTCCAAATCCTTTATATAACTTCTGAGAGGAGGAACAGCAAGAAGATGTCCCTCAACTCTACAGCAAAAACAAATCTTATTTGACAGTGTCTTTGGTCCAGTGTTTGTTGTGTAACTGAGCAGGGGGAGAGTTAACAAACTTCAAGCCCAACTGCCTTGGAAACTGCACTTCGTTCAGCACCAGCTCCAGACTATCCTCGATGCATTAAATCCTCTTTTGTCTGATTTTCAAGTTTACTACTATTTTTAGGCCTCTGTAGGTAGCCTGAAGGAATTTGGGATCTCAACCCTTTAAAAGAAGTTCTATATTAAAAAAAATTGCAGCATATGCAGGAGATGAAACCAAAGTTTTTGTGGGAATTAGATCAAGACTTACAGAGAAACCAGTCTAAAATTAGAATGTCTTTCCAGTCCGTATTACTTTTTTTTACTATCTCAGGGAGTTTTGTAACAGATTATAGTGCTTTATTGCATTCCTTTGGATGGCTAAACTCCAGAGAGCTGATCCTTGGTTTTAGGTTGTGTACCACTTTTTCACCAATGGTTTTGTGGCGTAGAGAATACAACATCAAAACAAAAGAAGCGCACTGGGTCAGTCACAGAAAAGCACCATCTGGCCCTATACCTTGTTCCCCAAATACCAAGTGCTCAGAAAAAGAAAGAAAGAAACTAGGAGAGTATGAGGTGAATTTTCCTTCAGGGAATCCTTGATGCCGGAAGATTAGTGATTTGAGTCTTCCTAAGTGAGGAACATGTCCAAGACTGTTGGGTTGGCCTGTCCCACATGAATTCTCTTTTCTGAAATAATGTTCTGCCTTTGGCTTCTCCTGCATCCTGTTCACTCTCCTGCATAATACTTGTGACCTTACAGCCTGCTCTTACAGCTCTCCTTGGTTATTGCCTTTACAGGCAGAGTATCTTCAGCATCTGAAGTTATGCTCCTATTAAAGTAATGCTGTACATCTCAGTCTGTAGTCTGGAAAACATAGCTATTTTTGGCCTCAATAGGATTCTTAATCAGATTGACCCAGATCTTTAATTTTAGTTGTTTGACTCCAGATGAATTGAGGAAAGAAATGAAGACAAGGTCGTGTATCATTAAATTATAATTAAATGACACGTAGTTTAGTAAGTACCTAGAGGTAACATGTTCGTGGTTTGCAGCTGTGGTGTGCATCCCACTGATTTGAGCCCCTCTTCATGTAGTCCTGTAATGTCTTACAGACAGAGGTTGTTCCCAAGGTCTTCAGATACAGCCTGAGAGGTATGCACTCCAAGTCTCCCAAAGCTGGACATTCTCGATTTGATGGTTTGGCTTGAGTGACTCAAGGGGCTGAATCCTGCTGGAGAGCACTGGCCAGCTGAGCACTTTGCTGAGCCTCTAGCCAAACAGCCCTATTAAGATCGAAAATGTCTGTTCTCATCTACAGGGCAGCAAGTTAAAGAGGTGGAAATGGGCTTGCAGGGGAAGGGGTAGCCATTTGTTTTGGTTGCAGCTTAATCTTGCACCAGCATAAACTGCTTGCAAATCCACATACTGTTGGCTGCTGGTGTGGCAGTTTTCTGTGGGTCTAAATGACCAGACCCATTTAATGGGTAGATCTGAAGAGCTATCTATGGTCTGGCTATCTGGAAATGGATTCAGTATGAGCCTGAAGGAAAGCTCAAATAAATAGAGGGCTCCAGACATAAACTCAGAAGTCTTCGCTACTCTGTCACTAGGCTGCCCTTCTCAGATGGATGAGATTAAATCACATATTGCTTACTCAGGACATTTTAAAGCAAATAGCAGTCGCTCCCTTCAGAAGAGCACACAGCTCTGCCCCCTGTTTTCAGGAAAAAGAGCATGTGAAAATGAGTGCTTTGCTCTTTACTGGAAAATATTTTGATACTTATTCAAGATCCTAATTTGTTTTTCTTCCTTCGCTCTTGGGCCGAAGCCAGTGGAAAGCAAATCAGCAGCCCTGATATCTGATCTACCTCCATTCAGGCATGTTTTTTTCAAACAGTAGGACTTTGTAATTTATGCTTCTGAAGTTTTTGTACCTTTGGCAATAATTTTCTTCTCTGTAAAGCTATATACACTGCATGGTTTTAGGTTCAGGTACTTTCCACTTAAAAATCACATACAGGTTGCTGCAACTGCTTGTTTGCTGGGTTGTGCTTACTTAGTTTGCAGTAGTGATAACTTTGCAGTGAAGTGCTCCAGTGAAAAGTTTCTTTTCAGAGAGCTTCAGCATGTGATCCTGTGACTAGTCATAATCCCAGATGGCAGACATCTCCCTGTTACCTTAAGTTAGGTGATAGTTCAGGTGAACACCTCTCAGATGACATTTTGATTTCAAGTTACTCTTCTAGCAGTTTTCCTCATCTCTCGCTTCTTCATTCTTTATTATGTTTCTCAGTAAGAATTGCTTCTTTTTGGCACTGAACGAAGAAAAAGTAACCTAACTTTGTATTTTATTTCAGGGATTTTGGTTAGGCATGTTGCCATTTACTTCACTCAAGCACAGTTAGGCTGCTTGCATTAGTTTATGGTTAGCTCAATCCCTCTAGAAACTTCCTTCAGCTGGGTGGTCCATTGGGATGAAAGCAAAGCCAATTTTGAAGACTCCTCCTCATGTGTTTTGAGAACAGAGGGATTAAACATCTGCATTCAAGACCTGAGATTTCTTCCCACTGCTGATGATGGAAAGTAGGTGTCCACCCCAGATCTCTGCAAGTTTCAGAAGCTGTGTGCAGGGACCACACTGCAGAAAGCTTTACTGGATTATGGATTGATTCTTGTTCGTGAATACTATGTGCTTTAGCACCCCTTAAAAGTCAGTGCTAAAGCCAGGGAAGAGCCAGTGTGCTCAGGTTCCATGGTAGTGCTTTGTGCTGTTTCTTGCTAAGGGCCCTGTTGCCATTTATGTGTTCTCTCACAGGTTTGGATTTCTCTCATGTTATTCAAAAGCAAAATAAAAACAATCATCCTCCTTCCCTTTAACAGATATTTCAGCTCTTAAGGAAGGTAAACTAACTTTCTGAACATGAGCAGTTTTAAAACTGATGCCACAGCTTGAGAGTGGAGAGCTCCACACAGTGCCTTGGAGAGATGGGTAAAGCTGTCCCATATATTTTCCTCCAGCTTTATGGGGATGGTTTAATTTTCAGTATTTTCTGCCTCACAGCTGACAAATCCTCCAGAGCTGTGCTTTCCTGAGGGCTGCAGGGAAAAGAAGGGCCTACATATTAGCTGGGAAATGTCTGCAGTGTCAGTGAACCAAAAAATACTTCCAGCCTCTGCATTAGAGGCACCAAGCTAATGTGGTACCTTAACATCAAGTGTAATACCATATAAATCTGAGTTGCTTGCAGAGGAAACAAGTTGATAGATGCTTGACATATTGGAGTTTAATACCTGTCTGTTTCACAGAAGCAAAGTGGATGCACAAACATCTCCTTCCCATACTTTAGTATGTTCTGGATGCCTGGCACCCAGTGCCTTGTCTGTCTTTTCAAGGTACCAAATTACACTGTACAGCATTCACCTAGACAGGTTCATAAAGGAATCCTGGAACCAAAATCTATGTCTTAAGACTTTCCCAGAAACCTGTGACTGTGATTCATCCTTTCATAGTAAGAGTGAAGCTTACTACTAGGAGAAATACCTAGAGGTCTGGGCTAGTACCTTTTTTGTCAAGAGTGAATTTGATTTCAGAAAGCTGTGGCCAAAACCTGCTTGTTTATTAAACTACTCTGAGCAACATTAATAACAGATGTAAAATCTGATTTGTTTTTTTCTTTTTCAAATTTTGATTCTTTGCAGACATCAGAGGAACTGTTGCGTCAGCATGGTGAGTGCACAGATGTAGGAACCAAAGTTGCTTACACATATAAGTATTTGATCTCTTTGAGTTCCCAAAGGTAGCAAATCCAGAATCTCACTATGGTATCCACATGCATATTGGAGTTGGCTTGTAACTCTACCTCACTGGGCTTGTGAGCCCTCCTAGGAGATGTAAACAAAACCCAGCTGATTCAACAGAAAGCTGCAGTTGGTCTGTGTTGGTTTGTGGCTGTCAGTTTAGTTCTCCAAATCAGTGCATTGTGGCTAGTTCTCAGATAGTACTGTCCTGTTGCATGCAGGCCTGTAGATATCTTCAAAACTTTCTTTAATATCAGCTCCCCCTGAGGGACTTTGTTCATTGCTGTGGTAGGAGATATCCTTCAAGTCATTAATCCCTCTGACTTTACAGTGAGTTGTGTGAATGTGGTTCTGTTTGATTGCCACAGTTTTCTGAACCATAGTCCTCCCAGACAGAACAAGCTATGAGGTTGCTTTTCTGTGTCTGCATGGCAGCCTTAAAACCATTTCTTCCACTCAGGTTTCAATTGCAATTTATGATTTATCTTTGCTTCTTTAAGTGTTTTGACTCTTTTCAAGACAGATAAATCTAATGCATTAATTACCAGGTGTTCAAGTAACTCTGAGGATTTCAGTTTGATTTGGAGCAAATTCTGCCTTAACTGACCACCTTGACAATCAAGTGATGGTAAAGTTGGTACTGAAAAGAAAGTAAAAACCTTTATCAGGCCAATCTTTTTCTACATAGGAGCTTCAAAGAGACACCAGGCACATAAAAGCATGCAAACCATCAGGCTTCTTATCCATCTATTTAAAATATATTCCATGATGCTTGTCTAACTAGCAACCAGACAGGTTATGTGCAATTTTAGGGTGCTGCTGAATATGAACATCTTATTGCTCTGTTGCTAAACAGGATGGAGAACAGAGGATTTGCATTCCCTTGGAGGAAGCCCCTTCCAAGAAAAAAACTCTAGTCGGTTGCCTTCTACTAATGAGTGCTTTTAATCTAATGGCTAATTTAGAAAGAAGTATTAACCATATAAGGATCTGTTTATATTAGAGAAGTCAGCATTTTTCTGCTAAATCAGTTGCATGTGCCTAGAGTGCCAATGAATCATTACTGTCAGTCAAGGGGGAGAAAGTGATTCACGAAGCCATTTTAATAGTGTCTGTAGCACGGCTGTTGGTGGACGGTTTGGTAAATGCATCATTATTGCAAGTGTTCTGAATGTGTCAAGTTACAAGCTGGGGAGTTGGGTGAGGTTTATCCCATCCAGTGGCCTCTTGCTAGCAGAGGCCACTACCAAATATGTTCAACAAAGGGACAAAGACACTTGGAACCTGCACCAAATTTTTCTCCTGATTTTTCTAGCTGAAGGTAGACATTTCTTCTGAATCTTTTCTTTGTATCTTCTAAACCTAGCAAGAAAACTGTAACAAGTGGCAGACATATGCATGTGTGAGTATCACATGACTATGCAAAACCAGCAGCACCCAGTTACATTAGCTGGATGCAGCTTGCATTACAGTCCACTGGGCTTGCTTTGTGTGAAACACAGCATTCATGTAAGGAAAAAAACACCTATATTTAAGTGGGTTGCTAATTCTTTCACTAATACCTTCCCCAAATGGTTTCATCGGTTAAATTGTTCTCTGCGTTTGATGGGGCTGTGATAATTCCACTTCATTATGCTTGAATGCTGTTGTAGCTATCTGGGCACGTGGCCTGCTAGCTGGGCTTCACGGTGTCCTTGTTGGTAACAATGGCACCATTCAGTCTGTCCCTGGCTTCTCATTCTGTGGTGAGTCAATCTGGTGTTGGACGTCTCATCTTTCCCTCCACTAGTCTGCCGAATGTCCTTTCATA
Source organism: Pogoniulus pusillus (assembly GCF_015220805.1). Taxonomy (NCBI): domain Eukaryota; kingdom Metazoa; phylum Chordata; class Aves; order Piciformes; family Lybiidae; genus Pogoniulus; species Pogoniulus pusillus. The sequence continues at coordinate 15,521,938 of NC_087275.1, read as the reverse complement.
AACTGTGGGTGTTTAGAAATTGATATTGTAGCACTGACGGTGCAAGGAATGCCACTGCGCCTCCATTATCTTCCACAGCAGCAGGAATCCCAGATCCTGGAGGAAGCTGTGCTATTACCACCTCTCCATCAAGGCACACAGTGCAACACAGTCACTAGAGCCTGTTTACTTCCCTTCTTAGGCAGTGGTCTTTATGCAACTTTCTACCTGCTTTCCGCAGAGCAGTCTTAAATCAAAGGGACAAAGCCCCTTGTGTATTCTGCTTGCTGTCTCTATGGACTAAAGACCTGTTGTGTTTGCAGAATGCCAAGAACTGATTCTCATGACCTCCCCCATTTCTCTGTCTTAGAGGAAATATGCTTTCTTTTTTTTTTTTGCTACAGGCTTTCTACTTGGTGTGACCAATTTAATGATTTCCACCTCCCACTTGTGTTTCCCCCTTGTCCTCCCAGGCCCAAAGCTAGGTAAACATCAATGGGAAGGCTAAGTGGGGCAGAATAGATTTTAGTTCCAGTCTTGCCTTTGATTCCTGGCATGGTCTCTCCAGGCAAATATATTCCTCTGTGTGGAGGCAGCTGTTTGTCAGCCTGAAAATAGAAAACACGAGATCACTGGTGAGGTGCAGAATATCCGTTGTGGTGTCCTAGATCTTACATGAGCTGAATGAAAATTTTGGGGGTTTTAACCAATGAAAGAAAACAATCTTCAGCTGTCTCCGAGCTCCTGCAGTGTGCCTGGTGCATACCATCGGTATTGTGATGGAGAGCCTTCACTCTGTAGTGAAGTGGAGCTGTGTCTGTAGTTCATCCTTGGCCTCAGGAGTCTTTGCCTAGGAACTCCTGACAAGGAGACAAACGCCTGTTTTCTTAGCAAGCCCCTGTGGCACTTCCCGACATAGACCTGGGATGATAATAAATCTTCCTCGGAGGAGAGAGATGTTGCTGCCACCCATGAGGCTTTTTGAGAACCTGAGCAGGAAACATGAGTAAATTTTCAATCACCCTTATGAAGGTTACTCAGTGTTTGGTTCGCTTCTGCACAGCAGCCTGTGGTGGCTGTGTCCATAGGTACTTTGAACCTGGACACCAAAGCTAGAGGCCTGTGTATCCACGTTGATCTCATCAGTGAAGAGCTGTGCTGCTCACAGCATGAGTTGGGATGCTTAATTTTAAGCATCCTCATTTGAAAGTTTCCAGGAGTGTTTTTGTGCCCCTAGTGATGCCTTCATCAAAGCTAGGGTTTGTTATCTGGCTCGAGAGTGTTGCCCCTTTGGCCCTGGCACATTTCTGCAGAAGCACAGTGTGAAACCTTTATACTTTCTGGTGAACTCTTAATTGAATGCCTTTCAGTGTGCAGATGATAGCACTGTGAGATGGCCAGAGCAGATGCTGGCTGCTTCTTGAGAGCTTTTCATACCCTCTGATGTGAATGAGCTGACATTGCAGCAGGAGCTCTTAACCCTACTAACCCCCAAGACCAATCTTCTCATACAGCAGACTTCCAATAGTGCTACACTCACTCAGTGCTACGTTTCATAATTCATGAGCACAAACAATATTTGCAGGCTGTAGGTTTTGAACTGTTCTTATCTTTGTATGCTCAGACCCTTCTACTACCAAAGGGCTTGAATTGGCTGGCTAGAACTAGGCTTTGATAGGGCCTATTTAAGAGCAAAAAAGGAGTACAGGAAGCAAAGGGCTCAGGAGCAGGGCTGCAGCATTATACAGAAAAGATCATTTGACCATCTAACCTATCACTTGTGATGTGGAAAATATTATAAAGGTGTTTACAAAATGTGTTATGATTTAAGATCATGAACATGTGTAACATTCACTCTGAGTTTTCCATCCTTTCAGTTTTTTATCAGTTGCAGAGTACAATCCCAATTTAAGGACAGGGAAACTGAGGCAATGTGGCTGATCAAGGTTACACAAGACAGCTATGTCACACTGGGCATGAGGAAACTTGAGAGTCTGCACTGCAGTGCTGTGCTTGAACATCTCTGTTTGCACTTCTGGTTTTGAAAAAAGTACTCCATCTGCTAAAAAGCACCAAGAAAATTTTGTGTGTACACTGGTTGGCCGAATTACAAATCCTATCTCCACCAGGCTGCTGGTCTGTTTTAGTAGCTCTTTATTTCTTTAAGTTGACTGATTCTAGTTAAAGCATGAATGTGCTTCATAAAGTTCCATCAGCATAAAACTTTGGAAATGCTTTTTGGATAAAAGAATTGTGAGACATATTTATTAAATGGTCAACCTAAAATAAAAATCTGAAACCTTCAAGTAATCTCTGTGGCCACTGTTAGGCAGTGCTTCCTGAAGAGTTTGTTTGTGCTGCATGAGTGGCACACTTTTGCCCCTTAAAATAGTTAGAGAGGAGGAAGGGCCCAGATAACAGACACAGACCCAAATCATTCCATGGGAATAATCATCCCACTGAACGTGAGATCTCAGGTTCAGTTCTTTGGTGCTCTGGTTTTACACTGATGCAGCAGTGTTGGCAGAGAGGCAGTGCCTTGGGCCTGTGAGCATCGAGCAGCCATGACAGCCCTGGCTCCCTGATGCACACAGGGTTTCAGATGGAGTGCTGTCATCAAAAATTGCACTATCCAGCTTTTCGTGATGGAGTGCAAGAGCTCACTCATGGCAGTGTTTTGTAAACATTGGTTTCTGAGCAGCACCACTTCCTCTCTCCAGATAGTCCTCTTTTGCAGTGCCATAAGAATGGGAAGGTAATTGGCTTCCAAAAAACAAGTGTATTGGAACAGCAGAAAAAAAAGTGTGGTTGCAAAAACCGCTCTGTACAGGCAGATGATTACATTTACAGGAAGCCTGCTCAGCTTCCTCACATGCAGTGGGAATAGAGGGACACTGACCTGTCCAGAACAGCTTGTCTATCACTATGTGTTGCATTAAGTAATCAGACTGGCTAGGACAACTGTGCTCACTGAGTGGGGAAGGAAAATGCTTATTCTTCCAGCTGGACTCCATGTCTCCCTTGAGAGATAGCATTTATAAAGAACGAGCCCATCCGTTACAAATTAATGCCTTAAAAGTTAGTCAAATTCAGCAACATCCCTCCCCTGAAGGTTTTCTCATCCAGCTCTTGCTCCACAGGAGGGAGGTTTCAAACAGCTTGGTGGAGGGTTTCCTAGTTTCCTCGGAGCTGCTCTTGGCTGCATAGAAAACTGATGCTTGAACCAATACCTAGAATCTTGTTTTCTCTCCAAATAAATACCACATTCTGCCACCTCTGCTCAGAGACTCCCCTTTATTTATTTTTTTAAAAGACTTGTTAATCGAGCACCAGCTGCTCTTGCGGGAGAAGGAGGGGCTGAAATCCCTGTTGTTTTGGCCATATTCCTCTTTGCATCTTCTGCCCTGGCTCTCTTTCCCCGTGTATTTAACATAAGGTCTCCACTTACAGGGCTTGACCTTTTTTTGCCCTCCTGCAAAAACTGCCGCAGATGACTTTAGATGCTGGAATGGTAGCGGTTAGCCCCTTTTCAACACTAGCTTTGTTGCAGGGGACAGGGTGAAGCTTCTAAGCCTTTGAAACCTGAATTCATCATTTTTCCTGTTTTGCTCAAGCTGGCCATATTCTTGTCTCTTCTGATCCTTCAACTGCAAGTTCTTGGGGACCAGGAAAGGCCTTCCATGGTGTTGTTTTGGCAGGGTCTACCACTGTGGGATTCAGCAAGCGATATCACATGGTCTGTCATTAGTTTTGTGATGCAGGAGTGACACGAAACAGAAATAATCTCAAATACATTAACTTCTTGGGAGAAAAATAAAGTGTCTCTTTAGTTATGTAATCTGCCAATGCCAATCTTGGGATGTCTGAAATGTCTCTTCAGCTGTAGGTGTGAATGTACAATATCAATGTTTGCTTTTCAGAATGCGTAGGTTGATTGCTGCTTTTCTTGACACTGCCAGTTTTTGCTACCATATGTTCTCCTTTTGCAAAACCTTTAGCACTGTTCAGTTAGCTTAATGTAAACAGATGATGTTGGATCTCCTATTCCAAAATGCTAAGGCTGTAGAGGCACCACCTGAAGTCACATGTGACTGGTCTTTCTTAAACTGAGCTCAAAGTTCTGCCTACTGTACCTTTTCTTCCAGTTGTTTGTCTTCAGAAGAAGAGATGAGGGATTTCCAATGTCAGACAAAATGGGGGTGTGTGAAGAAACTTGTTGCTGCCTAGGTATTTCATGTTCTGTTGGTGATCCCAGAAAGCCAGGCACAGCCAAGCTCTTCATCTCATGTTCTGTCTGTCTCTCTTGCAACTAGGATGTCAACACCGGTGAGGGGAGCGAGTTCACTGACAGTGGTATCGAGGGAGCAGCCACTGACACTGACCTGCTTTCTAGACGCTCCAATGCTACCAACTCAAGCTACTCCCCAACGGCCAGTCGGGCTTTCATCGGCAGCGACAGTGGGAGCAGCTCAACTGGTGATGGGATTCGCCAGGGGGTGTACGAGAACTTCCGCCGGGAGCTCGAGATGAGCACCGCCAACAGCGAGAACCTGGAGGAGGCTGGCTCTGCTCTCAGTGATGAGCAGAGCAGTGGCACCCTTAGCTCCCCAGGGCAGTCAGACATCCTCCTGACGGCTGCTCAGGGCACAGTACGGAAGGCTGGGGCTCTGGCAGTGAAAAACTTCTTGGTGCACAAGAAAAACAAGAAAGTGGAGTCGGCGACACGCAGGAAATGGAAGCACTACTGGGTGTCCTTGAAAGGTACGGAGCAAACGTGCAAGGCTTTAGCCAGATGAGTGCCCTCAGTGTCCTGTGGCTTGTGTATTACTGCAGATGGAGAAAGCAATAGGATAGACTCTCAGCAAAAGTTGCTATGAACTTCAGTAAAGTTAAGATCAAGTATGAGGAAGTCCTCCTGATGGTTTTCAAAGGTGGCTTTTGCTTGATATTTGTTGTCATGCTAACATTTTGACATGCTAGCATTTTGACAGGCACGTAGTCCAAGACACCTAACTGTGTTGCACTGAAGTGAGGTCATACCCTGCTTGGAGTGAGATTTTGCTAGTGCTGATGTTGGCTGCTGGCTTGCAGTCAAGCAATGCGTTCTTCTCATGCTTAGCACCTTGGCCTCTCCTTCTTCAAGATATGCTTCATGAGTTGGAAAACCCTGAGAGTTGTGACACATTGGCGGTGTGGACAGAGACATGGTTTGGTCATTGATGCTGGCTTGTGAGTTGGGAGACGCTGGCTCTGGCTGCATCACTCATCTTGTGGCAGGCAGCCCCTCGGCATTTGGCTGCCCTGCTGGCTGCCTGTGCCACAGACTTTTTTCTCTTTAGAGTTTTTGCAGTTCCTACCAGAAGCATGTTCCAGCCCTGACTGGCATCTGAGTGCTTCTGAATGCACATAAATGTTACTGGAGCAGTGAAACTCAGGAGCTGGCCTCCTGAAAGTGGCCAATAACTAACCTTCATGGAGTTGCATTAGCAGCAAAATGGAAGCAATGCTTCCAGGTTTTAGGACTGGCCTTGCTCTCTACCACTGCAAGTGGCTCTGCCTACGAGCCCGAAGCAGCAAAGCCATGTCCCCTGCTGTAGGTGCGGTTACTGAAGTACGGTTACAGAAGTACGGTTGCAGTCCTATTTTGCCTGCAGAGCAGGCTTTGAAAAATGTGCAGCACTACCTTAAAACCAGCAGCAAAGTTAGGTGCCAGCTTTTGCTCGGGGCGGTTAGAGAGACTGGGGAAATGAAAGAGAGAGGGAGGGCTCAGGGGCAGGGGGGAGCCCTAATCTCCCGGGAGCGGGGCCCTGTGGCAGGAAGGTCTTGCTGTGAGGAGCAGGCAAACAAAGGACCATCTGGGAGGAAAAAGGGGAAGGATGAGCGCAGAGACAATGTTATTTTAAAGTGCTTTGACTCAAGTGGAGTGTTTTCTCCTTAGGTTGCAGTGCCTTAATAACGTTAGTGTTTAAACGAGCCTTTGAAGTTAACAGCTGCTATTGTTTGGCTGCAAATAGTTTTGTGAGAGGCTGGGTAACAGGGCACCCCCTTGCACCCAGAGGGCTGTTCCCAGTGGCAGAGAAACAATGTGCCAGTTTTAGTTGAAAACGACGGTAGATAATGTGAGAAGGTGGAATGGAGAGGAGGAGACCCTTTTTTTGAGGGTGTCCCAAATTGCAGGCTTTTCTCTACGGCCCCAGAAAATTGTCAGCGTTACTTTGTATAACCAAGGAGGCTGTTTGATGTCCTCAGCTACAGTGCAGTTTTCGTTTTGGCCGCATCCCCCTGAGTCAGAGCCGAAATGTTAATAGCGGAACAAGGATTTAGTTTATGCTCTTTGTTTATTTGTTGGTGGTTTTGGGTACATCCGTCTTTCAGCAAGCACAGCTCATTCCATGCCATTTTTCTTTCAGTTACTCATCTGCATTCAGTAATTAAATCACTCGATCTTTGCCTTGCAGGGACTGCAGCAACCAGCAGCTGCAGGAGGCAGAGGCAGGGCGGTGGAGGTTTTGCCTGGGGGCCTGTCTGCTCCAGAGTGCCAGCTGACCAGCTCTCAGCTGTCTGGGCATAGCCAGAGGAGACTGCTCTCATACCTGTGTCGCCCTTTTCATAGGATTAGCCAGATTGGAAGAGACCTCCAAGATCATCCAGTCCAACCTATCCACCCAACCCTGTCCAGTCAACTAGACCATGGCACTAAATGCCTCATCCAGTCTTTTTTTTTGGTCCCCTCGATGGGACAAGATGGCTTTTAGTCCCCACTTTGGGATTTAAAGTGATATTTCTCATCTAGTGCTGTATTTTACCACCTGTGATCTTCTCAGCTTGTGTCTGCAGCTGTTTGAGCAGTCTTAAGGCAAATAAAATGGCCCTGTTAACGTGCAGCTTGGTGCACCGTACAGTTTGTGGCATTCCCTCATGGTGTAGAAATCACTGTCTTGTCAGACCAACTGAGCCACTGCTGGTGCTCTGCTGTGGGGCTGAAAACCTGAACAGGCCCTGGCAAATCCTCCCTCATCCCTGTGACGCTGTTATGGATGATTTATAGTCCCAAGTTTTAGCACTGAATAGATGAATAGCATTAGCACTGAGCAGAGGCTGCTGCATTTAAATGTGTTGCCTGCTAATATACAATCATCTCTTCTAGGATGCACGTTGTTTTTTTATGAGACTGATGGCAGATCTGGCATTGACCACAACAGCATCCCAAAGCATGCAGTGTGGGTGGAAAACAGCATAGTGCAAGCCGTGCCTGAACACCCCAAGAAGGACTTTGTCTTCTGTCTCAGCAACTCCCTTGGGGATGCTTTCCTCTTTCAGGTTAGTCTGAATTAAGGGTTTTACAACATTCTTTTTTTCTCTCCTTCATCCCACCAGCAAAGGAAGAAATGTTATCTCCTCTACAGATCAGTGGGAAAGTCCTTTTGAACTCCAGTAGGTTTAGGTTTGGGATTTTCTTCTGGTAGCGCAAGTGGAAGGACACAATATATCCAGTAAATGCCACTAAGAGACCCAGCACCCCATGTGAATCACTGACAGATCTGCTATTTTTATTGACTGACCACTTCCTGGTTTTGTAGATGGTTGGAAGCAAGTAAGAATTAAGAAAGAGTCTTACATCTATATAAAAACTGAGAATTTTGTGTGGTTTGACAACATGCTTATAACATATAGCCCAGGACAGTTACCACATAGAACATACAAGAGTGCATTACATGTGCTGTAACACTGTCTGTGTCCTGTAAAAGACATATCAAAGAAGGGACCTTATGGAGAGGTTCGAGGGGTTTAGAAGACCAGGAGGAGTTTGAAGTGCAAGGATCTCCAGATACTCTCCCAGTGGTGCTGCACAATCCAGTTTCCCCTCCCAGTATTCATACAGACCTTAGTCAGCATCTTGCTGTTGTCCAAGATGAGACTAAAAGTGCATGTTTCTTTTTTTTTAAATTAAAAAAATTAGAAACATCTGAATTTCACAGGGTACATTTGAAAAAAAAAAGGCAACCCACTACTTTAATCAACGTTCATACATTAGTTGGTGCATTTCACTGAATAAGATTTCTGTATTTTGGTAACTACTGTTTCCCTGAGTGATTTTTAAGATTTGGCATACTGCAAGTTATCACTAACTAAGGTGTCACACACTTTTATTTGTAATTGTCAGCCTGTGCTCCAGTGATGCCATTTCTTCCTCTTTTGATGCAGTTTTATTCACCAGAGGAATCCCTTATTTATTTCCCTTTCCTTGGACAATGTATTCAGACTGTTTTGCCTTCTTAAACCAGAAACTACTCTTTGGTAGGAGGTACTCCCACATCATCACTACCCTTGTACCGTTGTACCCTTGTACTACAGAGCACATCTTTCAAATTACATTGTCTTCTCGTAAGTCCTTGTGGCTGTCCTGAACAACTAGTGCAAAATGAAAAAAAAAGACATTCTGACTCCAGGGAAGTCTTGAAAAGACTGAATATCTGATTGCAGGTTGGAATAAAAACACCAAACCACACAACGTTTTTTTTTGAAGGCTAGCTTATCTGCCACCTCAGTCTGAATCTTCCTCAGCTGTCAGTGTAAAACTGCACTGTTCCTTTCTACCTTACACGTTTAATGAGCAGGACATATGTATTTTGCCACTTGGATTTTGCCATTTATATTTTCATCCTGGTGGTAAGCATGGTGCTCGTGCTTGAAAGGCTGTGGAGCACCACTTCCTCTTAATCTACTGATCTGAGCTGTAAAGTGTTTTCCATGCAATTGTCTAAGCAAAAACCTTAAATGTCATGAAAATAATACCAGGAGATGGCTAAATACTGAAAAGTTCACATTCAGTACATTATTTCTTTTGTGGCCAAACAGGGCCTTACTCATTAGAAGCCTTCTGTCATTATGCCATGGGCAGATTTTCATGTAACTTTGTGGGAAAAATAAAAAGCGAGCAACTTTTCCCTGGAAAGCAATCTTTTAGATTGCCTGGCAGAAATTTTCCCTTCTGACAGAGAACCTATACGTTGCTAGTGAAGCAGAAGAGGAAGGAGGAATGGGTTTGAGGAGAAGGGAGAGAAACTAGCTGCCCTGGTGGAAGTTAATGTGTGAGTGACTGTAGGGCTTGCTTTGCTGTGCTCAGAGCAGCCCATCATGTGTATGGCTGTGCAGCAGTGTTGCTTAACTGCTCCTGTCATACACATCCATCCACACATCACACAGTGCTGTAGTAGCGCTTTTGATGAGAAGAAGCCACAGACCCGTGGAAGACTATTTCTGTCCTATGGAGACTGTACTTAGGGAGAAAAATAGGGTTGCTTTGTAATGTGTACTGATATTGGACATCTTGTAACAAGCCTTCCCACTGCATTGCACCTAGAGACATCACATACCTCCTACACGATGATTCCTTGCTCAGTCAGTTCTTATCATGCCTACACAAATCCATTACTTTCAGATGTCACATGTATTTTCCAGGAGCTCAGAGCAACTTGTGACACCACATACTTATGTATCAGATGTTTGCAGCGTGTTTATGGGGTCCTTTCTGTTGAGAAGTGGAGTGATTCCCCATGCCTACTCATCTATCAGGAGAGCCTTCAGCTCCTAAAATCCTTTCCAGGTTCTCTTTTAAACAGAAAAGGAAGCTGATTCTCATGGTATACAGATAATATTTCAAACTTTGATAAGAGAAACATATGACCTCTTGCTGTAATGCTTTTTCCTAAGAATCAGCAAAACATATCACCTTGTTGTAAGTCCAGTGCTACTGGCTTCTCTCTTAGGGGATAGGCTTCATGACCTGACTGTAGGCAATGTGTGTCCCAACTGAAACAGTTGTTTTTGTCAGAACTTCCTCATCATGTCTTCAGGGCCTCAGCATATCTTCCTTCAGTTTAAGAACTGTAGGACCCTCTCTACAAATGAGAGCTTGTTAATATTATTACAGCGGCAAAAAACCTGACCAGGTGTGCAGTCTCAGGACAAGAACACTTGGAGTAAAGAGCTAGATTTTTCTGGTGTAGACCCTATCTTCTGTTTAGGACTTCTAAGCTGAGCTAAGGAAAGTGGTGTCATTCTGGGACATGCGTGTTGCACCTGTTTCACTACCACAGAAGTTTTGGGAACATCAGCCATAAGTGTATAGGCTGTGTCTATGTGAATTCCAGAGTTGGGCTTCTGTGGGAATCTCTCCTTGGCCCTGTCCTCTGCTGTTAGTTGTAACCAGCAGGAGAGCAGTGATGATAACCTTCTTTATCTATGAGCAACTGGAGAAGTCATACTGTGCTGCCTATTAATAGATCAGGTATCATCAGAAAGTTTAATTAGAACAAGGTGGTTTGGCACCTTGCTACTTTTTCAGCCACAAGGCAAATACCAGCATGGTTACTTCTAAAGGCTGACACTCAGAGAAAGTCTGCTACAACTCTGAGTTGGCTGTAAATTTAGTTTTACAACCTACTGTAAAAAGGAATGAAGTTTAATAGGACAGCCAAGATTTACTTTTTATTTTGAAAGTCTGGAAAAGGAACACTTTGAAGCGTTCTTTATTCTGTGTGAAAAACCTCTAATGGGAATAGTGCTCTTCTAGAAAAAATGTACTCATGTGCCATGCTCTAGCCTTGATGATTCTCATAGAATCATAAAATCACAGAATGGTTTGGGTTGGGAGGAATCTTAAGATCATCCAGTTCCAAGCCATGTACCATGGGCAGTGATTACTCAAAGCCTCATGCCACACGGCCTTGAACAATTCCATGAGTGGAAGTGTTCCTTTTTCCCAAACTGTTACAGACATGCATGGGAAGGGACAGTACCACAGCTGTAAAAACTATAATGAACCTGCCTTAGGATAGCAAGATTTTGTTCAGAGTGCTGTGGCACCATCAGAAGTGGAAAACTCGTTTGTTGACACATCATAATAAAGCAACTCATAAGTATCATGGTCACATTTTATGCCATCAGTTTATTACTAACCAATGCATGCCAAAGAAGCTCTCTGTACTGTGAAGAGCACAGATGCTAGTATGTTTCTTGACTTGAGGTTAGAGGGAGGCTAAAAATGTCAGTAAGTGTTGGGCTACGAATTGTGGCAGCATTGCACTGAACAAGGAAGATGACTCCTAAGACATTGCCTGGTTCGACTGCATTGGAGGACAATGAAGCTGGTGAAGGGCCTGGGAAATAGATCTTTTGAAGAGTGACTGAGGGAGCTGGGGCTGTTTAGTTTGAAAAATATGAGGTGGAAGGGAGACCTCGTCACTGTCTACAGCTACCTGAAAGGATGTTGTGGAGAGGTTGGTGCTGGTCTCTTCTCACAGGTAAATAGTGATAGAACAAGAGGGAATGGCCTCAAGCTGCAACTGGGTAGGTTTAGACTGGATATTAGGAAACATATTTTCACAGGATCATAAGTTATTAGGGGTTGGAAGGGACCCAAAGAGCAAGAGTGGTCAGGCATTGGAATGGGCTGCCCAGGGAGGTGGTGGAGTCACCAACCCTGGATGTGTTTAAAAGTTGTTTGGATATGGTGCTTGGGGATATGGTTTAGGGGGAACCTTGTAGAGTAGGGATATTAGTTGGACTTGATGATCTTGGGGGGTCTTTTCCAACCTAAATGTTTCTGTGATTCTGTGAAACACAGCACAGATGCAGGTGTGATCCTAAGTGCTGAATGCTTAAGTGCTGACTTAAAAATGGCCTGCTTAAGAATGATGAGGTTTTTATTACTTCTCTCGTCAGTAGATTTAAGGCTTTGAATCTTAAGATCAAAGGGAAAGGAAACTCATTGGAATTTGTTAATCTCCAATCCATTTTAAAGAGGATCCTGACTTGTTTTCACCTTCCTTCCCTCTCTTCAGACCTCTAGCCAGACTGAACTGGAGAACTGGATCACGGCAATCCATTCGGCTTGTGCAACAGCGGTGGCGAGGCAGCATCACAAAGAGGACACTGTCAAGCTTCTGAAAACAGAGATAAAGAAGCTAGAGCAGAAGATTGATATGGATGAAAAGATGAAGAAAATGGGTGAAATGCAACTGTCCTCAGTTACAGATTCCAAAAAGAAGAAGACCATACTGGATCAGGTGATCTCTCTAGCTTATGTGAAATAAATACCCAGCAAATAGTTAAGGCCTTCTTCAGAATGACAGTATCCCTGTCTCCTCCCACTGTGCTATGTGTGTGCTGGCTGAGCTCCCTAGAGCGGGCAGGACATGTTTGCTGGAGAGCTGTGCTGGCTTGCCTTGGTTGCACACTGTGTGGAGAAATGGTGCAACCAAGGTTGAGTGGGGGCTGTCTTCTGGCATCCATACAAGAAATTTGTCTAGCCACTTGAAGGCTGAGTGAGGGCTTCAGGGAAGTGAAGAGGCTACAAGCCACAGCAATAGTGTGCCTTAGGGAAGAGCTGGTTGTAGACCAACAAACACTGCTTTTGCTGTTGTCTTAGGCATGGTAGAGGCTGGTTCTTCTGCTGGCAGATGGGATGCAGAAGCTGCCTGTTATGAGGGCCTGTCCTGACTTCATGGCTGCAGCCCTAGCCCCTTGAGATCATTCCTTCTGACTTCAAGTGGACAACATAGTTGTATTTTAGAAGCAGAAAGCCCAGAGCAGATGTCTCTCCTGCTGCAGCAGTAGCACCTTATTTTAAGAAACTAACATATGGCTCCTGCTTCATTAGTTTGTAGCTCTTTTACCATGGCTGCCAAATGTGCCTGTAATGCAAACCATGAGGAATGGCTGCAGCCATAATGCACTAATCTAAAGAGATTTACTACCCCCTGGAAGCCTGTGAAGAAGTGGGATAAAGAGGGGGAGATACTCACCTCCATTGAAAGGGCTTCACTCAAAAACTGTCAGTCACAGTGAGGAGGCAGAGCAGTCTCTCTCTTTATATAATTGAGTTTTTCTAAACACTTTGAAACTGTTTCCTATTAGCGGTTTGAATTATTTAAAGCCCTCACATAGGCTGATTATAACATTCTTCCACTGATAAGATTAATTATCCCCAGTGTACTACTCTTTTTTAAGCATGGCAAGCTCTGTTAATGCTTACAGTGGTGCTGCTGCTGTGGTTACTGGTTTGGGGTGCTGTGTATGTGGAATGTGGTAGGGTTTGGTCTTGTTACTCAGATGCCCTTGATGCATGAAGAAAGTCTCTTAAGAGACTGCTTTGAAGAGAATCCTGTGACAAAAAGAAATTTTAATCCTATTAATTAACATTGTATCAAAGGAGCAATTGTCTCAGGAGAAGACTTCTGCCATGAAAGTATCAAAAATTGTTTTCCATCGAATAAAACTTTTTTACTATTTGTATCCTTTTGGAAGTTGAGAGGGTTGGGGACAGTGGGAAAGAAGAGTTTCTTGAGTGAGATGAGCATTGGTGAAAAATATGTCACTGCAAACAGTACAATTTTCTTAAAGGTATTTACCTCCCTGTTTTATTTCTTTCCACTTCTCATGTGTCTCAATCCTCACTCTACACAGATCTTTGTTTGGGAACAAAATCTCGAACAGTTCCAGATGGACCTCTTTCGGTACCGCTGTTACTTGGCTAGTCTCCAAGGAGGGGAGCTTCCAAACCCTAAAAGGCTGCTTGCTTTTGCCAGCCGTCCAACAAAAGTTGCAATGGGACGGCTTGGAATCTTTTCAGTCTCGTCGTTTCATGCACTGGTAAGTTTGAACAGAGGCCAGGGGTCCTCTTTGCCAACCTGCAAATGGCTTCATGTGTCTGATGCAGAGATCGTGTGGACAAACAGCAGTCTGTGCCTGGGAAGTGAGCACTTACCTTAGTGTGCAGAACATTCTGCTTCCCAAAAGAGGTGTGTGTCTTGCATATGGATTAAAAGGCAGACACTTGCTAGCTGTGGCCTTATAGAAGTGGAACCACCATGTTTCTCCTAAACATGTTTTTTTAAAGTTTCCAGGTCTACACTATTAAACATTCTCTCTATAAACAGATGTTCCTGTTACGAGAGCAGTCTCATCTCTAATATTTGTGTTCATGGATTTGGCCAAAAGTCCTGTGAAGTTGATGGGAGTTACTACAGTGCCCTCAGCATGTGTTGGCCTAGATCTTCTTGAGCATGGCTTGCTTTCTACCTGTGGGTTAAACTATTGAACTAACATCCAGTCTCCTGTAGTCAGCACCTGATGTTCCACAAGGGAGGGGAAATGTTCTTCTCTGCTACTTACAGTGTGGCAAATAATGTTTAAAAGGATTGTTTAAGTTTATGTGACAACCCAGTTCTTAAAATCCAAGGAAATGTATTGCAAAGAGTTTTTTAATGAATGTAAATCAAGTTCTTGTAGCTTCTGCTTGGACTCCTGAAGCTTCACAGAAATAGCTGCGCTGCACTGCTGTCTTGTAGATGTCAGCTGTACCCTTTGGTTGGATCCAGAGCTGTAGTTCAGTCAGGGGCGCTTTTATTCTTTTATATTTGAAAAGATTAGCGTCATCATCCTGATAATTGCTGCTAGATTTATGTATTTTTTTTTTTAAGTGCCAGGCTGTCATTTGCATTTGTGCTTCTTTTTTTGCATCTAGCAAAGCACTGAGCGTTGGCCTGAAAAACAGTCTGCCTCTTCATGCTAGTGTCTCTTGAGAGCCAAATGAAGAAAAAACAACAGCGTTTTGAATATGTTGGGTTGGAAAAGACACGTGCTTTCTTCTCTTTTAAGCAAACTGCCGTGTCCTCCTTTGCCCTCAGTAGCATGGAGATGGTGCAGTAAGTCTCAGACTCAAGCTGCGCACTGTAAGGGGGTAGCATGGCATCTCTAGCTCTCCTGCAGATGTTGCTCAGTATGTGCTAAGTATCCCAAGTGCCTCTGCACAAATGTCCCAGGCACAGCTACGAAATGTCTCACAAGTCTGGGCTGTGGAAGTGGAGATGCTTGCAGTAGCGTTGAAGTTCTCCTTTCCCTGGGTTTCTCCCTGTTTCCCCAGGAGGATCGCTGTTACTTGTACAGCAGCGGTTGCGGGTACACCAGCCAGCCTTCTGTTCGTCCTGTCTTTATATGAGTGTTTTTATCTGCTGCACCTAAACAACCAGTTTCTCAGCTCTCTAGCTTGGGGCATCACTCAGAGATTCAGGTGTTCCCGCTGGGGTTGCCAAACAACAGTCACATTTTGCTAGTTTCAGTTGTGGGAATCCAGTACAAAGGTGTTCCAGGAAGCGTACAGCCAAGTCGGTAGGGTGGGGCTGTCTGTATGTCTGTCTGGCCTCACCTGGCGCTGACGTTCCTACCTGCCATCTCCTGCCACTCCCTTTTTTGCAGGAGAGGAGCTTACTCTCCTAAGGCCACCTCCACGAGGGAAATCAACTTTGGCTTAAACACTTCACCTCTGACTGATTTCAACCAGAGGTTCTCATTTTGAAAACACTCACCAAATATTTGGTCTTAGTAAAGGCAAATATTTTCAGGTTCCAAAGGGGTGACCACAGGCCGTTTTTTAAGTACCCAGGCAGTTAACACTGCTCTAATCGAAAGGGTCATTAAAACTCCCATGTGTTTTGCTCTCTCCTTCGAATGTTGCAGTCTTGAAGAAAGTGCAGGCTTTAAATACCTTGAACTACTTATAAGCCTTTATCCAACCCTGTAGCAATTACAGATCAGTTCCAGGATGTCCAGAGTGCTTCCACAGGAAACAGCAAAGAGAGAAAGCAGGCATTTCAGAGGCAACATACAAGTTCAGAAGTCTTATGTTTCGTGTGTCCAGCTTTGAAACACTGTTAGGAAAAAAAAAAACCCAAACCTGTTGCTGGTGCTGAGGCTTTACTCTGTGATGATCAGGCTGCTTCAAAATGTCTCAGATTAAATGGCAAAGAATGGGGGAGTGGTGCTATCCATTTAATTTTTGATGTTTGGTGTTGAAAGAGAATTAAGTGGCAGTGAGAAGGAAGCAGCCTGGCAGCCTCACCACTGCCCCTGCTGTAAGTACAAGTCGTTGCTGTAGTATTTGCCTTTTTGTTTTCAAAGCAGATTTTTGTGTTTGTTAGACTTTGTAAGCCACGGGGCAGTGGGATGCTGCAAACATTCATTGTGAAACCATGTGGCATTTACAGGTGGCAGCTCGCACAGGGGAGTCTGGAGTGAGGAGAAGGACACAGGCCATGTCCAGATCTGCCAGTAAACGGAGAAGCAGGTTTTCTTCTCTTTGGGGGCTGGATACTACCTCAAAGAAAAAGCAAGGGAGGCCAAGCATTAATCAGGTAAGTGTGTGGAAGTTTGTGATACTGATATTTTCAAGGTCTGTTTGTTAGCATGCAGAATGCAGCTCATTCAGAGTCACTTGCATCAAGCACTTACACATCTAACCTTCACCTTGTCTGTTTAGTCTTTCACAGCCTGTAGTAATCTCATTCTGCATCCTCTTCAAAAATCAGTGACTGTAATGACAGATAAATATACAGCAGCTCCTATCAAACAAGGTTTGGGATTTGCACCTTCTTTAGCTGAATTGATTTGATTTCTACTGTTGCTGGATTTCTGCTGCTTCTCCTTTTGCTGGAGTCATTTTCCTTAAACTCAGGACTAACAAAGCAGAACTGTAAAATAAATGCAACTTTTGAAGGGAGTTGGGGGAAGTTCAGACTTGTTTCTTTCCTTAAAATTATGAGTTTGTAGAATACTTTAAATATAGCTGAGTTAGGGGAAAACTTGCTAAAGTAACGAAAGAGCTTCTCATTTAGTGGGAAAATTCCATGCTTTGCTTCAGATTTTTAAACAGCAAAAACTGAACTGTTTCAAACCAGTCACTGCCCAGATCTTTCTCTACAGAATGTGTTTTAATATGGTAGGAAGGTGCTTCCCTTGTTGTTCTTTCCAAACATCCCTAATTATGGCTTTCAGTTTTTGAGAGTCATACCTCATCTAATTGCAGGAAATGTAGGCTTTTATTTTCTTTCTCTTCTTTCACTTTTTGAGGGGAGAAAGGATTGGGACACATGTTGTTCCTTGCCCTGTGATTTTTTTTTCTTCCTTCTGTTGAAGCAGCAGTGGGTGTTTGTTTTGTTTAGCAGAGGATGAATGTTGAAAATTTGATTAGTTTGTTTTTAATGAGACATTAAAAGCTCTGTACTTATGTACCTCAAATCACACACAGTCCCTTGTCCTGAGCTAGGGTCCTGCCCATGCAGGATTTTCTTTTCCTGAACTCACTCCTTTTTTTTATTTCTTCTCTTTTCAGTGGGGATAAATGCATCTTCAGGCTTTCCCCACCCCTAGCCACCTCACTCCTCAATAAGAGGCTCGAAAAAAGATTTTGTTCAAGGTTAAAGAAAAATCATACCGGAAACAGACAAAGAACAAGAAAAGTTTTAAGAGAGTAGCAGAATGTCTAACTGTAGTGCCTGAACACAGTTCCCCTGTGTAGTAGCATGCAAAGTATTGTCAAATTGAAGCAGTAAACTATAAATCCATAGAAGGTCAGTGACCTTTTCCTATCCTGCATTGTCCCTGCTTCATTTTAGGTACAGAATAGTTAACAGCCAAACCCAGCAACTCGATCATAAAGCTTTGCTGATGCGTAACTATAAAACAGAACTTTACAGTGTCAGTCATAAGCTTCTGCCTCACTAACAACCATTTGACTGTCTGATGCAGTCCTGTACAGACCTGGGGTGGATACTGTAAATAATCTCAATTCTCACTCTGTCGTTCCTTCTGCACAGATTCCTGCTGTTTTGGCTCTCTGGCACATGCTGAGACTCTTAGTTAGAGAGGGGTTACACTAACTTGTAGTACTGAAATGTTTGCTAGGTACTTTTTGAAATCTGCTCTATTACAAAAGCAGCCAGAAGTCAAGCCCTTCTTCTGATTTCTCAGCTTTAGGAGAGGCAGAGAAGTGTTCATTTCCCGCAGCTTACAGGTGTGGAAGCAGCACAAAAGAAGATAAAATTTGTCCAGCTCTACTAAGTCAGTAACAGACCACTAAGCAGAATTGGCTTCTAATTGTTCAGCATGGTACAGCATCACCAGCTTGTCTTTCACCCCATCTTCCCTTTTAACAAGCTGATATTTTCTTTGTCTGTGTTTGAGATGAATGTTTATAGTTTTCAGTTTGACTTGCTTGCTAGGTGTTAGTTCTCTCCTTAGTGTGTGCTGCAGGCGGTGCAGAGTCACTCTGTTTCTCCTCAGGTATTTGGTGAAGGAGCTGATTCAGTAAAGAAGTCTCTCGAAGGAATCTTTGATGATACAGTCCCGGATGGCAAGGTAAAACACCAGCTCTCCTTCACCCCCTATTTGCAGCCAGGCTAAATGCAGCATTGACTCTGGGATGCAAGAGGGTATGTGGAGCCTCTGGGGGAGGAGAGGTTGCAGCCCCTCTGGGAGGGTTTGAGCTGACTGCCTGTGATCAAAAAGGGTTCACTGTGTTCTGGCATCTGGGGGTGCCAGACCCAGAGGGGTGTTAGCACTGCATGCCAGGGAAATGCCTGCCCACAGGAGAATCTGGAGGCTACTGGTTCTGGAAGATGTCTCCTTGTGGCAGCAACGTGGGATTTTCATAATTGAGAGTTGGCACAACTATGAAGCAGAGGACTTTCTCTGTTTGTGCTCATGTGCATCTGTGAGCTTTTGCATCTGCAGCCATAATTACAGCTGCCTTCTCTTTCCCCAGAGAAAGTTAGCTATGAAACAGCATTAAGACAGTGCTAAGAGACACATTCTTGGTGTAGTGAATATGGCATTTGCTGTGTGAGCCCACTTGGAGCAAACATGGATTCTGCAGCTCCATCACTGCCTGGGGATTTAAAGCTTGGAACACAGCTCAGATGTATAAAAGACTGGAAGTTCAAATTAAGTGCTAAGATGTGCTATTTTAACATTTCTAGGTATAGGAATTGTATCATCTACCACAGTTCTGTTGGGCTTGGATTAGTTTACCCAGAAACACAGTGCATTTAATTGAAAGTCTATTTTTTATCACTATTATTTTTTGTTGAATTCCTAGCTTTCCCAACAGCCATAGGGTGAAATCCTAGGAAAAGTGCACTGCAGCAGTGTAGCTGTGTGGGTGGCATGGGAAAGCACACTTTATACTGCTCAGGTAACACTGGAAAGTTTCATGCCTAGACAAGCCTTCAGTCTGGACTTATGAATAAAATGTCTTTTCTGTAAGAGGGCTTTTTGATACAGCATATAAAATTCCTTTCTCTTGCTACTGATGAAGGGCTGGTAGAGCCATAATGGATTTTGTCTGTTTAGAGGGAAAAAGAAGTGGCACTGAGCAGTGTCCATCAGCACAATCCCGACTGTGATATTTGGGTTCACGAGTATTTTACGCCGTCTTGGTTCTGCCTGCCGAACAACCAGCCTGCTCTGACAGTCATCCGTCCTGGGGACACCACACGAGACGTCCTGGAAATGATTTGCAAGGTAACAGCTGCCAGCGTGACCCAGAGAGGAGGCAGAAGTGTCTGCAACCCAGAGCCCTGAAAGTTTCATGCTAGCACCACACAAGAAGAGTTCCTAGAGCTGGAGCTAAATTTGGCATGGTGCAGGGAGAAGAAAGCAGACTAATTCTTGCCTTTTCCACTCTGTCCACTGTGCATGAGCCTCTGAAGTGCCTTCACACCCTGACTCTGCCTCTGCTGCCACCTCTCACGAGCTCACTCACCCACCCACCCATTTCCCCCCCACTGGAGACTAAGCTGTGTGCAGGACCATTCTCTTGCCTTCCAATATCCTGGCTTCCAGCTTGCTTCCTTTCACTGTATGTTCCATAGCATGGTAGTGCAGTCACCCTGTCCAGGCCAAACCTCTCCCAAGCCCTTCCATGGTCCATTCCCTCCTCTACCAGGCAAGTGGGGTGATCTCACTCTTTCCCAGGTGCCAGATTGTCCTGTTTCCAGGTCTCATTCCTCCTTCCTTCCCCAGCTGGTGTGGAGGAGGAAGGCATGGAATAAACAGCAGTATCAGGAGAAGGTGCCTGTGTTTGCTATCTGTATTCTGTAGTCAGACTCACCTTGTGTAGGTGGCAGGAGAGGAAAGCTTTTATGTACATTTGGGGGAGTGGGAGAAAAACCACCTGGATTTCTTTTAAAGATGAAGTATCAGAGACATCTGGCCATTAAAAAGAGCTACATCTCAGCAGTGAAGTTGAAATCTTTGACAAATTAAATACAAGCTTTTAGTTCTGGCAGCTGCATAATGTATGTTTTCTGCTAACTGGCTGCCTGCAAGCTAGACCAAACTGGTGTCATGTGCTGTTCTGAAAAGCGAGTCTTGTGCAACAACCACCACAAAATTAAATAAAACAGTTATTACTATTGAGACCTTAACTTTAGGGACTTTTAGAACATGTTACACGTGCTTCCAGAGAGAGAGAGGGTGAGAGAAAAGCATTTGTTTGCAATAATTATACAGTCAGCTCATCTGTCTGCCAGGTGCACTGTTAAAGAGTGCTGTAGCTTGTGAAAGTTCTCCACTGTATTTAGGAAAAGATGACATTTTTTGAGAGAGGCGTAACAGGGGAGCTGGATGATACATTATTTGTAAGGATTTATATTTTCCTTTGCATAAGGGTGATTAATTCAGTGGGCCAGATCCTTAGATGGAGTAAACTGGTGTAGCTCCACTGGTTTCAGCAGGTGCCTGCTGGTCTCTCACTATGTGATTGCTGTGGGTGGTGGGGTATGAACAGCAGGGGAGGTGGGTGAGTGTTTGTTTTCTGAAGAGCTGTTAGCTGTTTCTTTCCTTTCTGTGAGAATTTTCAGTCTGATTGGTATCACTGATGCATATCTTCTTTTCTGTAGCATTTAATAATCAATCTCTTTCTTCTGTCTCTTGCATTCAGCTCATTTTTCCCCTTTAATATCTGATCCACATCATTTCACATCAGTTTGCCATCTGCCATCTGAGAACCAGTCAAGTTCTGGTATAGTAAACATTTCAAGATCTACATTTCATATAAACCTCTTCATGTTTTTAGATGTGGTAAAGTCTGTCTGTGCTATCAAACTGAGCTTGGTTGTTGTGCTGGAGAACATTAAATGCACTCATATCATTGCAGAAAATGTGTTATTTTACTGACATTGCTGCTCGTTATCATACAGCAAGTCAGGTTTTGGAGGCTGCTTTGTGACACTTTTATGGTTTAAGATTGAGGGAAGGAAAGTTTAAAGCATATTTTAAAGCAGTTTCTCAAAGTTTTCTCGTAAGATTTAACTAATTAACATTACTTGGAAGGTAGGGAAAAGTCAGTGTATATGCATCAAATTGTTTCCTATGGATAATGCTGATCAGTGTGAACATGTGTATACACATTGCTAACATGTGCATAATGGTATGTCTAAAAACTGAGTAGAAACACACAGACTGCATGTGGATTTAGGCAGGGCCACTATGGAGAGAAGAACATCAGAAATCAAGCATAGAAACTACATAGTGGAGAGGGGTGATTATGCCACTTTGCTCTGGTAAGATCTCACCTGGAGTACTGCCTCTGGCTCTGGAGCCCTCAACACAGGAAGGACACAGAGCTGGTGGAGTGGGTCCAGAGAAGGGCCATGAAAATTACCAGGGTGTTAAAGCACCTCTGCTATGATAACAGGCTGAGGGAGCTGGGGTTGTTCAGCCTGGAGAAGATGAGGCTCCCAGGAGACCTAATAGCAGCCTTCCAGTACCTGAAGGGGGTCCACAAGAAGGATGGAGAGAGACTGCTTACAAAGGCCTGTGGTGATAGGACAAGGGGTAGTAGCTTCAAACTAGAGATGATCAGATTTAGATTGGATGTTAGGAAGAGGTTCTTTACTATGAGAGTGGTGAAAAACACTGGAACAGGTTGCTCAGGGAATAGTTGAAGCCCCATCCCTTGAGATATTCAAGGTCAGGCTCAGCATTGCTGTAAGTAACTTGATGTCATAGAGGATGTCCTTGCTGACTGCAGAGGGGATTGGATTAGAATCACAGAATGGCTTAGGTTGGAAGTGACCTCAGAGATCATCTATTCCAACCCCCCTGCCATGGGCAGGGATGCCTCTCAACTAGACTTGGTTGGCCTTTGGAGGTCCTTTCCAACCCAAACCGTTCTATGATTCTATGATTTTATAATTTTTAAAAGCTTTGTCTTCTCATTATTTGCATTTTTGAAATACATTTTGTGAGAGGAAAGAAGCAAATTTCCCTTAGGTCTGTTTGGTCTGTGCTCAGAGTTTCTGAGGAGTTACTTAAACCTGATGCTCTGGGGGCTTACTTTGATTTTGAGCCGGTGTTGACCGCACTGAAAAGTTTGGGCCACACAAATGTGAAGCTGGAATAATAGGGTGGGACAGCTAGCGTGTTTCCATCATGCTGTCATTTTAGCACTAATGAGGTTCTCCCCTGCCAAGCTGAAAGAATATGTCTGTCCCTTGCTTTAAATAGAAAAGGAAACTAAAATGGATGAGTAGTACGAGTTGTGCACTGACTCACTACACCGTGGAAAGCCTGTTGAATCCGATCACACCCCAGGCTGTAAATTCTTCAGGAGCATGCTGGTTAAGCTGTCATGTTATGCTTTAAATTGGTTTAGATGCTTGATTTAGGCCAGATATAGCCAGAGTTATTAGGAGAGAAATAAGTAAACCAAGAAGCTTATTTGGACTGCTAAATTTGCTAAAATGCCTTTTAGCAAAAAAAAAAGTTATATGGGTGGTCTCAAACGGATATTAATATAATTAAAGCTGCCCTCTTTCTGCTCTTGCCTTCCTGCATATGGATGCAGCTAGAGCAGCAACAAAAAAACCGGTGGGTTAATGGCATGGCTTTTAAGGCAGACTGGCTGTGTCCACGTTAAGAGGACCTTTTCCTTTCACTCCAGTAGAAAATCATGCCCCTATTTGAAACAGTATAGCCAGTGTAAAAATTGAAGGTAGACAAAGCCATGGGGTAGCTGACATCCTGTGCCACTGGGGATGACACCCTGTGCTTTCATGGTGATGATTCTTGTTACCTGACTTGGATGGGATTGTAACGTAGTGGATAAATGGCATCCATCCTGGCTGACAGTGTTTCTTGGAAGAAATCAGTGGCTAAATATACATGTGACTTTTGTCTAGTGACCTCTTTAGCTGATGCTGTGCTCTGGCAAAGTGCGGGCTTCAGTGCAGCGTTGGTCACCTTGCATTTGGCTTCCTTCTGCTCTCTGAAACAGCCGGCATAGAGGGTTTTCTCCTATGTCCCTGCAAAGATGTGCGAAAGTGGAGGCATTGGTGGTCATAGCCGCACCTGAAGCCGTGCCCATATCAAAGCAGGCAGAAGCCCTGTCATTGATGTTTGGGGTGGAAGATCAAACTGCCGCCTTCGCTTCGGGGAAGGTTGCTCTTTTAAGATGCTATCAGGGTTCAGGCTGTAGAGTGCGTTGCAGGCAGGTGTGAGTGCACCCTGCCCCTGCCCCAGGGCAGGCAGTGGCTCTCAACTGATAGTGGTGGGATGGCCCTGGCTCCGCAGGGAGCCCAGGGTGGCTCATCTTAGGCTCCCTGCCCCACTGCTGCAGCTGAGGCAGCTCTTAGCCTACGCCCAACAGCTGCAGGCCCCAGACTGGATACTTTCATGTCCTTCTACAATAGGTTGTGATTTCTGCTGGCCTGGGGCAGTCTGGAAAGTGTCCCTTTGGGTCTCCTCTACAAAAGGAGGATTTTCAAAGTCATTGTTGGAAGCAACGCAAATAACCAGCTGTGGACGAGGGCTCTCTTCCAATCCTTGACCTTTAGGTAGTGACATACAGCTTGTCAGTATAGGTCTGGATGACCAGCATGACCTTGTGTTGCATGAAACACAGCACATGTATGAGAACTTTGCCTGAGGAGACCATGAGAATATACATCATGGTTGCAGGAGAAAGCTACCAGGTTGCCTACCTCCTTAGTTTTTTTTCCACATAGAAGTGATGCAAATGGCTGAAACATTTCATGGACTTACAGAGAGTCTTACCACAGACTTTTCCCTCTGGATGTGGGATATGCAGTCTGTGTTTTTGTTTAATTGGTGTGCAAGGTGCTCTTTGGTTTATGTCTAGGGACAGTAAACTAATCTGGCCAGAAGCTAATCTAGGACTCCTCTGTATGGTTTCTGAGCCATTAAAGCCAGTTCTGCATCCCTTTAATTTTTGGGATGTTTGTATGTGTCTGCCTGTGAGAGAGAGAAGTAATGAAAGCAGTCAGTAAACAACAAGCAAAGTGTGCAAAAAGCTTATCAAAAAAGAAAAATGGGGAGAGGGCAAGGATCTCCTACATTCACCTCTTTTGGCCCTTGATAGGCTTAAAGTTCTTTGTTTAATTAACCAGGTATTTGACTGGATTGTGGAGGTTATTCCATTTCAGATACTCAATTTCTTATAAGGATAATTTGGTTTTTGGATTGGATATGTATGAATGTAGCACTAATGTAGAGTGCAGCAATAGATTTGTCTTTCTGTTATTTTCTTCATACTTGGTAGCTCTTCTTTGTTCATGGGCTAATCTAGACTTAGAGGAACATTCACTGTTTTCTGAGTATTTGATGAGGAATCAGTGTGTGATCTTTTCCAGAGGTCACTTGGTATACGTTGCTCATCATCTCTACAGTGTGATCAGTCAGCTGAGTCCTGGTGTATCATCATCTTTTTGGCTTGAAGTGGATAAGGAAGGCTTTAAAAAACATAATAAATAGGCAGTAATGACATTCTTGCATGAGTTTTCAGACAAGCCATTGTTTTAGGTACCACCCAGGAGACCTTGGGAATTTTCTTGTCTAAAATGAAAAGGCCAAGGTAAAAAACATTTAATTATGGGATTTCAAAAGTGGCACTGGGGAGAATTTGCCTGCTGTATTTATGAATCACGTTGGAGTTTTTCATTAGATTTAGCCAACAGTTTGAAAGCAACTTCTGAATGACATCCTTTGCATTTATCATAATTCCAATGCATTTTGATTACACACTGTATTAACCTCTGCTTAAGTCAGGCTTATTAATCGTGCTGAGAAAAGGTCATTAACGTCTCCCAGACCAAATGTTGTATCCTCAGCTAATTACTGAAATGGTATGACCTGTTTCTACTGGGATGTAATCCAGTATGCAGTTCTTGGCTTCTTTTTACCCTTATAAAGCCAGTGCATCCTGCAGTGCTTGGAATTTAGAGGACATACTTTTTTATATATATATATTAACCTTGCTTGCAATTGACCACATCATACTTACCCCCCCAGTTATGAATATGTTGAATACCCTAAAACAGACAGAAAAAAGCCTTCCTGTTATGTTTTTCTCTGCTAGCAGAACATTTATTTCCCTTCTCACGATTTTAAATATCCCTTCTGTATAACAGGTATGCTCTGAGTTCTCCTCTAATAGCGTTTGCTGATTTGTGCAATAGCATGGGAGGGAACAGAACTGGGTAAGCAGAACCAAAGAGCACTGCTCCTGACATGCTGGTCAGTAGTTGTTACATGAATTCTTATTCCTGGGGAAGAGGAGACTCAGGTTCTTGCTTAGGTTAGGAGATGACCATGGGCCTCTTATGATGGGGAATTTTTCTTCCTGTGTCAGGGTGTTCTGTAAGTATAGGTGATGTGAGCCATTGCATTTTTGTTCTAAAGCCTCTTCTTTGTTTCTTTCAGACACATCAGCTGGATTATTCTGCTCACTACCTGCGTCTTAAATTCCTGATTGAAAACCAGATCCAATTTTATGTACCAAAGCCAGAAGAGGATATCTATGAACTGGTAATGCTACCTACTAGGCAAAATTAAATGACACTTGGTAGGACACTGTTAATTAGTGTTTATCTGACATGTATAATATTCAGAGTTATGCTTTCTAACTTGCAATTACGGTGCTTTGCAGACCATAACAAATTGGCCTACCGTAAAGTAACCTCTCCAAACATTTCATCTTGATGAGAGAGTTGGTGTCCAGTGTTGTGTTTGTGCACACCTGTGCCTCTGTGGAAGAGACAGAGAAGGAACTTCCACAGCAGATGTGTGAAAGTGACCATAACATGCATTTAAGCATAGCCTCTCTCAAGGTCATCTTTTCCTGTTATTTGTGTTGTTGGTGGTGGTTTTAAGTACAATCTTGAGAACTTCTTCTTTGGATCACTTTGCCTGATTTTTAAAGAGGGGAAAATACACAAGTAGTTGGCTTTTTTCTGTTGTTGTTTGGTTTTTGGTTTTCTTGAGTTTTGTTTTGCTTTGTTGCTTTTTTTCTGTTTGTTTTTGGGGTCTTTTGTGTGTGTGTGTTTTTTTAACCCGTATGGGAGCATAAACATTGAGGTTAAAAAGCTCTGGAGCTGTGTGTGAGACTACACTTCCCTAATTGCTTTAGTTGGATCCTTTTTTTTTTTTTTTTTTTTTAATATCATTCATCTCAGAAGCAGACTTCAAAGGAATTTTGAAATGAGAGATTAAAAAAAAAGACCAAACAGAGTTACTGTCATGCTTTAATTCTGTGAATTTACACAAACGTGCTCTAAAGCTTGTTAAAAGCCTTTGCATTGGTGGCTGTTTTATTTGTAAATAGTAGAACTTTGAAAGTTATGGATGCTTCTGATAATTTAGAAAAAAGAAGTCCTGAGACTTGCCACTAATGCTATCAACCCCCTAAAAAAATAAATATGGGGGGGTGGGCAGTAAGAAAGTGTTAGTGGAGTACTAAGACTGGGAAGTGAAATGTAGTTGGGAAGAACTAAAACTCCAAGTCTTCTAAAAGAAACACTGTGAGAGACTGAAGTGGCACAAAGGGGCAATGTCAGGAAGAAGTCCTGGCCCCAGGCACTCCCTGAGACGCTGGTATTGTTATCAGATATCTCTGTTCAGAGACCTGGGCTCCACACTGGATCCAGAGGGGTTTTACCCCAGGAGCCCATGGCTCCAGCTGGCAGCTTCATAGTGAGAGCCACCACAACCCAAATATGCTGCCTGCCTTCGGTGTTGGATGACAGATCCACAAGGCACAGAAATGAAAGCAGCACCTCGGGGCTGCTGCCAGACAGGCTCTCTGGTTTAAGCAGCTCCGCTGCAGTCCCTGTGTCCCAGTTATTTGCCTCCCTTTTGACAGAGATTTTTGCTCGGAAACAGAACCTTGGGATGCAAGCAGCAAGTGGCTCCTGTGTCCATGCAAGAGTTTGACAGCTGTTCTCTGTGGTTCAGGTCTTCCATTCTCAATTTAGATGACTGCAGGGATAAGACACAAGTTTAGTTCTGAAAATACTGATATTTTCCCTCTTTTTATTTTTTCCTTATCTTTCAAAAACCCTAGCTGAGATTTTTATTAATATTTACCTATGGGCTCTCATTCACCTATGGGTATGATTTTTTCCAAAGCCCAAAAGGATGGTTTGTTACTTAAGTGCTAGCCCGTGCTATGGTAAAAACATCTTCAAACCTTTCCTGAGCAAGAAGTTTACAGCGTGTTAAAGCTGTCCTGATACAGAAAACAGAAGAAATAAGTTAGGGCTGACTCCCAGAGTCACTCAATATCTGACTTTGTGTGGAAAAGTGGGATATCCCTGCCTCAGGTGGAACAGTAAAAGCTCTGTTGTTTGGGGCTCAGGACAGTGCCTGGGTTCAGCAGTGAGCCACACAAGAGAGTCCAGTAGGGGATTTAGAAGCCCAAAGTGTGTGAGCTGTGGTGGAGTGGTGTGGCCCTGCTGAGGGGACACTTGGCTCCTGAAAGGCGGAGTGAATTGCACCTGCGTGTGTAGGCTTCTGGGTTGTCACCTAGGTGTGAATATGTGCTGGTCTCCCAGGAAGGATGTTAATGACCATTTCAAAGACTTTTCTTGGTACAAATAAACACGTTAAAAGTGAAACTTCATGCTTAGAAAGAGCTATGTATAAAATCTGATAGTCTTCTCACAATTAAGAGGTGTTTGTAATAAACAAAATCCCTCCTTGTTATTTTAATAGCATTGAATAATAGAATTCTTGCAATGCTGTACACAAAACAATGTAAAAGCTTTAAATGATGGCTACCTGTCAGATAGGAAAGCAAGAGTAAAAATTCTGTTTCTTGTGCACTCAAAATGGTATTGACTGAGCGAAAATAGATGTATCCTTGCTTTTTATAGTGACAGTGGTAAAACACTGCTTCCTCCTCTTTAACTGTGTTCTACTAGTAAATCTTTGTGACACTGCTAATGCATCTCACACACACACAGAGGCCTCCTCTTTAACTGTGTTCTACTAGTAAATCTTTGTGACACTGCTAATGCATCTCACACACAGAGAAACTATTCGATAAGTAGTAACCACAGCCCAGTTCTTCTGCCCACAATGAAAACTTAACAAGTAATCCATTGACAGTGCTGACACTGAATGTATCCTCTGACAGTAACATATTTCTGTGGGTTCTTGTTTTCTCTTCAGCTGTACAAAGAAATAGAAATCTGTCAGAAAATTACGCAGCACATTCAAATAGAGAAGAGTGATGCATCCTTGGATATTTATGGTGAGTTTCTCATTGATTTGCTTCCATTTTTCCGCCAAGTCAATTCTACTGTGAGCAGGTTCTTGCTTGCTGTTCATCTGGTATACCTGAAAGGCCTGTTGAAATCAAATAGAAAAGCACATCTGATTCCTCTGCCACACACAGAAAGCTTGCTCCCTTGCTCCGAAGCAGGATAGTTTTATTTGTAACGCACTGAATGCCGTTTTTCCGGGTGCTTAAGCTGTAGGATGTGCAGGTCTGTGATGAGAGCTGTGATGGCAGAAAGGACAAATCTTTTCCTGGTCTTGTAGTTTCCCAGAACACCACCGACAAAGGTTGTGCAGCTGAGCATTGGTGGAAAACAGGATCCTTTGGCAGTTGTCACATCTTACATCGTGGCATTTGTGGAGGCCCTGCACTGGGGCTTCGAGAAGGCTGCTGCTGTAGCTTGCTGCTGACAGGAGGCTTAGAAGGCTTTTCCTCTCTTCACTCTTTCCACCAAACATGATGGCAGGGATGCAGTCAGGAGCATGGCTAGGAGTGGGAGGCATCTTGAGCTCTGCAGCTAGGCTGCTTGATCTCTTTCCCCTCCTACTGGGACACACAGGGTGGGTCCCTGTCTCACCTTACCATTTTTGAGGGAACCAGGCCCCAGTGCACACCCAGCCCTTGAGGATGCCCCATGGACTCCTGGAGCTAGAATCTGGTACGTCATAGAGATGTGTGCATAAAACATAAAGCAGGGGAAGTCCTCCCTGTGTAATTTCAACAAAATCCCTAATGTTTGCATGGGGGGTGGTCATACTTCTTAGATTTCAAGTATTTCAAGTCACAGGCCTCCAGCCTGGTGAGTTTACCCTTTAGCCTGACAATTACAGTTCTGTAGTGTATTTTAAAGTTACTTGTGCAACCTGCCCTGCAGGAAGCCAATCTGCATCTTTTCACTGTTTATCTGCATATTCTGTTTTAATGACTAGAATAACTCTGAATCCCCAAACTGCTTGTCATACAGCTGCAGGCCATTTGAGTTCTGCTACAAAGCAGTGGTGGTGTTGACTGCGGTTTGAATATTGAAGGCCTAGGAAAGAGATACTAACCAGTGCAGCAATGGCCCTAGGTGCAGTAATTATGCTGTGCCTGAAAGCACTGCAAGAGTCAGGAGTATTGTGGGTTTTCCTCTTTATTTGTTTTCCTTCTGTTTAAGTGATAGATGGGAAAGACTATGAAATGCACTGTCATGTCTTGCAAAGTGAGATCAGTTGTGTGAGACACGGGAGGTATTTGTTAAGTGGCTCTGACCCTGCAGGGAGTGAATGCTAAGTGCACCCCAAAAGAGCTAACCTTGTTTTCATTGAGATGAAATGGCTCTAATTGATATTGGAATGTTTGTAGTCTCCATGTGGCTTGTAGAAACACTACTATGTGCTTGTACAGTGACAAGTGTGTGAAATACATGTGTGTGAAGAAATGTTGATAGAATCACAGAATCTTAGCATGGTTTGGGTTGGAAGGGACTTCTAAAGGTCATCCAGTCCAACCACTCTGCAGTAAGCAGGGACATCCTCTACTAGATCAGGTTTCCCAGAGCCCTGTGGAGCCTTGCCTCAACTACGAGTGTTCCTCATAGTAAAGAACTTGTTCCTAACATCCAATCTAAATCTACTCTTCCCTAGTTTGAAACCATTTGCCCTCATTGTATCTCTACAGGCCTTTGTATGCAGTCTCTCTCCATCCTTCTTGTAGGTCCCCTTCAGGTATTGGAAGGTCATTATTAGGTCTCCTGGGAGCCTTCTCTTCTCCAGGCTGAACAACCCCAGCTCCCTCAGCCTGTCTTCATAGGGAGAGGTCTTGGTGCTGGGGAGGGTTAGAGATCCTTTCCTACTGTACATGTTAGATACATTGGAGTTTTTAGTTCTTTTGATCTCTGTACAGAAATAGCATCATCAATATGGACTTTTACAATCTAGAGAGAAAGGCACAGCACATCCACAAGCTATAGCAACACGAAGATCAGAGCTTACAAGTTTTAACATAGCTTCTTTTTAACAAGGTGTCTTACGGGTTCTTGCTACTGAGTTTGTTTTGGAAAGAACCTAAATCATGACCACACAGTCTCCAAGCATCTAAGCATCAGTGTAAGCCTCTGTGTTGAGCTTGGCTGCCTTTGAGAATGGTTCTCAGTCACCTGGGCAGTGCTGGAGGCTCAGCCCCTCACACTTCAACAAGTGCTGAGAACAGACAGGAGTCAGCCTTCTTGCCCATTCAAAAAACATATGTCCAGTTTTCCTGTGCCTTGATTTCTTCAGAATGAGAAAAGTCTTCATTTTGAAAATGGATGAGATTATGAAATGCACTGGTAACATCACTCGTTGCTGTCGCTAGTACTCCAGCTACAGCAATAATAATACTTGTAAATCACCTTGAATGTTCAAGATACTTCACAAGCAGCTATTTATTAATCCTGACAGAGTAGACTTAGTGCTCTTATCTCCATTTAACAGACATGGTATCAAAGATAGGAAGATTAAATACTTACACTAAAGGTGCACTTATGTCAGGTCAGTTCAGCTTACTAGCCTGGCATAAAGATAATAAAAGAAGTGAATAGCTATCTACCGTCTTACTGTCTTTGCAAGCTGGTCTGGGCAAGCTAAGAGATCCTGGTGCTGGGGAGGGGGCAGAGCTGCCCTTTCAGGCATTAGCAGGCCTCTGGAGCAGCTTCAGCTTTGTACCAGAGCACATCATGGGTTCAGGTGACATAAAGAGGATGAAAGCGAGTGTTGTTAAGGGAAGATCACTTGGTGTTTCTGCTCCCACCAGCATGCCTCTGGTAAGAGGTACTCCTGGAGTGTCTCCAGTGTGTTGGACCTTGGTAAAATTAATTCTGTCAGTGTGATGCTGTTGCTGATGGCTGGGCACATACATCCATCCCTCTTTCACTGGTACCAACATTTGTATGGGCAGAAATCAGGGCACTCCAGCAATAATGTTTTTTACTTGCAGCTTCTGTATGTACTGGGAACATGTTGGCATTTCTGTGAATGACAATCTCTCTCAGAGGACTGAGGTAATTTTCTGCAGGTGTTTTTTTTTGATATTCTGCTGGTTCAGCGAGGCTATGTGCACTCAGACACAGACTTTTGTCCTCCTGTCATCAAAACTTTGCAGCGAAGGAAAGGCTCTGGCAGGTCACCACCCGTCTCTCCACACCTGTGCTTCAGAGTCCATGCACAGTTTGATAATAATCTTTTTGGCAGTGATGCCAGCTTATGCAATTGCTGTTGCTTCCACCCACTCCTGCCCATTCTCTCATGCAGTGCTAGTTCACGTGCTCCTGTGGAGCACCTGCAGAACTCAGCCTGTTGGATGCTGTGCATTCATACTATAGTTGTGTATATAGAAGCTACACACACCTTTATGCATATATGCAAACATGTATGTATCTGCAAGTTTATATTTATACCTGTATCTGTAGACACCCTCACACCCCCATGTGACTGAGGCATTTCCCATCTGGATGAATTCCCTGCTCTGCATGGCAGTGAAAGCATTGGCAGCAGCACAGAGCAGGACAGAAATGCTGCCTCAGATTGTTCACCAGACCCAGCTCCATCACAGCTGTGGAAATAAAACCCGGGCTGTGGTCACATACCCAGTCTGCAGAGGCACTCAGTGTGTTTGTGACACGACCATTGTGAGGCTGTTGCTAGTTGCCCGTTTCTCATCTCTGCATGTCCAAGCAGTCCCCAGGTCCTGTTCTGCTTTATGAGAAGACCTCTGTCTTCTTCATGATGTGAGGGCTAAGGGCAGGGCTAGCTGGTTTTTAGTGAACACTGGTAATACTCCCTACAGCTGTTCTGGTCTGGGTTTCTTCTTCAATGAAAGCTGAATTAAAAAACAACTACTCCTGCCCTTAGCCCTCACAGGTTGAAAGAGGTGAGGTCTCGTAGAGCAGAATGGGACCTTGGGACTGCTTGGACGTGCTAATCTCTTCACAGCTGGCCTCAAGTAGAACTTAAGATGCAACTCAGCCTTGTTTTAACTGTATGGTAGCTGGCTGAAAAAACACCATTTCAGTTGCAAAGGGGCGATGATATTAATAACTGATAATTTGTATGGACTCAAGCTACAGTCTTAGACATGATCCACTCTGCTTCTGATAAAGGGTTTTCCAGATAAGCTTTGCAGTGATGATAGCAAATACCTACTACTTTCTCACAGCTGATGATTTTGTTAGTTGAGCTTTTGAGAGTTGGTGTGTTGAATGAGCTTCACAGCTTTCATTTTATCCAGGCTGAGGAGCTCACATAGAGATTCCAAATAACTCAGTAAGTCGTGAAGGGCCATATGCTTCTCTCCTCTAGCCTACTGCATTCTTTCTTCTTCTTTCTTTTTTTTTTTTTTGTAAATGATTGATGGAAAAACAACTTCTCATCCATAAGCACCAACTTGAAGGTAGTCCTAAAGTTGGAACAAGCTCCCAGCACATCTGCTTCCTCTTGGCTGGTGGCTGATTCCATTTCAAACAAGCATCTCCCCCTAGAGGTTTGTAAATATTTTTCTAGTTGGAAAAAGAGGGCAAATGGTTGCCTGCACTCATTTAGGGAGTAATGAAGTTTCAGAAAGGCAAATGTTCTGCTTTAGATAACTCTTGACAATAAATAAATAAACCCTATTTAACTAACCACACTCTATTTCCTTTACACATTGTTATCTTACACAGTGTCAAACACAAATGGCAGGAAAATCACCAAACCCAAACATTAACAGTACTATTTGCACTGTTTAAATTACTGTGTAGATTCATCCATGCTAAGGGTAGTCTATGGGTCCCTAACACAGCTATAAAATGTTCACTGAGCTGAGACTTAGAAAAAATAGGTCATTCCAGGAACAGCTGAGAATAGAAAGGAGGGGTTTTTACAAACTCATCCAGTCCAGGAAATAAAAAAACAAGTAAAAGCTGGCATTCTCTTTCAGCAGGCACTGTTGTGCCTTGTCTGATTTCAGGATGTCATGTCAGCCATAGCTCTCCATTTCCTGCCTTTTGTCAGTTTGGGTCACAAACCACATCTCTGTGCAGCTTTTGTCTGCAAACAGCAAAACTTCTTGAAGTGACCTTTTGTGGCAAGAGAATTGAAAGTCTGTTCCAGCATTTTGCAGCTGTGGTATCCTAAAAGCTGTAGATAATTTATATGTAAACTCAAAAATTCAGTTCAGGGTTTTCATTAAAGCCAGTTTTGTTTTTCAGCTTTCCCCTTGCGTTTGTACAGGTTTATGGGAAAAGAGAAGGAAGGAATTCCTTACTGCTTGCAGTAGAGACAGCCCAGCCTTACCTGTAGTGCATGCAGTGTTTAGGACATGCTGGAAATGGTTAGCTCTCTATGACCATCTCACTGGATATCTCCCCAGGTTTCTCTCTGTCATCTGTGGAAGAAGAAGGGATTCGCCGCCTGTACGTGAACAGCGTCAAAGAGACAGGCCTAGCTTTCAAGAAAGGTAAAAGACTTTCAAAAGTGTTTTTGGTATTGTGCCATGCCCTTGCTGCTTTTCCCAGTCATTACCCTTCCCAGTATCCTGGCACTGCTGCTCATGGAGTCATAGGATGGACTGTTCAGGGAGCTGGTCAGCTGAAGCCTAAATGTATTTTGAAGTATAGCATGGGGAGCATGAAAAGTGAGAAGACTCATCTCTTCATAACTCATCAGTGTATACAGAGCTCTCAAAAACACCTTCAGAGTTCTCTTGGCAAAGTGGTTACATGGCCTAACAGAGCTGCTGCCAGAAGCAGTGAGTGTTGGTCTTCCCAAAGTGCTGTAGCCCTTTGCCTGGTGCTGACTCTGGCACTCTGCTGGTCCAACTCAGATCACTATTTTGACAGAAAATCGTCATGGCAGAAATGTGTGCCTGACCCAGCAGCAAATGGAGTTGGCTTGTGTTACATTGAAGCAAGTGCCAGAAGTGGCACGGCAGAGGGGCAGGACGGCACAGACAGTGGGAAGGAGGAAGCAGGGACAAGGAAGGGTTGGAGGGCCGGGAGCCCGGAGTTTCGCTTAGCCATAGCATCTAACCTTAACTTAAGAAAACCAGAGAAGTGATTCTGGAGGCTGCTGAGTATGTCAGTGTAGCTTGAAAAGCTCATCTTTCTGTTTCCTGCCCCTCCTTACTCTTCTTCAGCCACATAGGATTGACAGGATTGGGTATTTTGCCAAATGCCCTGAACAAGGGCTAGGAGTAGCTCTCTGCTAGTTTCCCATAGGGAAGTAAACCCCTCTGATTTCCTGTGAGGAGCAAAGGCAGTATGAAGGTGAGAGTGGGAGGATTTCAGCAGGGCTTCTGTGTTTTGCTTTTAGTTAATTTTTGAACAACAACTTCAACAAATGCATGAACATAGGCTGCCTTCTTTGGGGCTGAAACACTAAAACATGCTTCACTGGTATGTTGCTCTTCCTAACTGATGTGAAAAGCCACTTCTGTATGAACAGTACTTGAGAAGATATTCTGACGAGTTAGCAGAAAGCAAAGGGGGAAAACTTTAGCTTCCTCTGTTTATTTACATGCATGTTTGCTTTTGACCTCACTTCCTGTAGTAAGTCTAACCAGATGAGATGTAGTATTTAATTTTTAATCTTTTCTCCAATTAGAACATTAAAATGTTATTTTCTCCTACTAATGTTTGATTTATTTTTCCTATTGATCTGTATTAGTTAGTTGATTGTTGCAATATGAGGTGCTTGATTGTACTGAGACAGAGATGATGTTTTATCCCAAATGATTCAAAGCCAAGAGTAAATGAAGCCCCTGATATGATGTTTATAGTTGCAGACATATTAATGTGATACTATTGTGACATGGCATCACTAAGTAGGATAAATGAAATAATGTGAAATGCTTGACTTGTTTTGTCCTTGTTTCAAATATGATTTTACAGTCTATTTACTTTGTAGCCATTCCATCTAGTTCTGTTTATTCTCTCACCAAACCTGCATGCCATGCTACAGTTTCTGGGCATAATTACGTGCATTTAGACAGATCTCAGTTTATTCCTAAAGAACTCTGAAGCTCTTTAGCCTCAGCCCTTCCATGTTTATTTCTTCAGTGCAGGCAGGTAATCTTCTCCTGAGGGAGGCATCTGAGCTCTGCTTGCAACTTAGGCTCACCAAGTCAGGTCTTTCATCTGGGCTTTAGTGGTGGGAAGACTGGTCTTTTGCTTCATTGCCCAGCCACAGGATTTTGTGGCATCAGAGCAGGTCACTTCCACAAAGCATCTCTTTTGACCCTGTAAATTCAAGCTTTCATCTCTGTAAATGCCAGGATTGTGACTGGGATGCCATGTCAGTCCTGTTGGTGGGTTGGTGGCCATTGTAGATTATGCATCCCCACCAGCCAAGCCCATCAGGCTGGCTTCTGGCAGGATGCCTGCGAGGGTCTGCCAGTGTCAGCTTCAAGTGGAGACAAAAGCTGCAGCAGCAGGAGAAGCTTCAATGATAGGGCTGCCAGCACTGGTGTGCCCTGGCATGCCACTGCCTGCCTGACCCTAAAGATCATTTGGAATTAAGCCCTTGCTTGCTGTTGTTAGTTGGAGAGTGGGCCTGACTGGCTGAGGGGAAGGTCAAGCTTCCTGCAGCACCTCAGAGGGCAGGGCTGCACATCATCTGCCAGCATCGCTGTATAGCCCCCGAAGTGAGTAGGAGTCAGATGTTTCTTCTGAAGATCCCCTTTTCCCTTGGGCATTGGTGCTATAAATAGCTCCTGAGATCAGATTGAAGAAAACCCATGGCTAATTTACCAAGAGCTAAAATTTGCCTTTTGAAGATCTTTATGCTAAGATGTGATTCAGACAGGGACAGAGAGGAGACCATCTGAAGTCCTACATCATGTGCCCTGGCTGAGTGGGAAATATTTTCTTTCCTTCTAGGTGTATGAGTAAGTGACCACTTCCAATAAAAGCATTCACTGGTATGGCAAGTTAAAAGCAGAGTTCAAGTCATCCCAGTTACTCTGCTCCATCCTTCCCCTGTCCTGTGTGCATCAGCTCAGAAGTCCAACTCTGCCCTTTATTTAGAGGCAGCATGCTGTGTAATGTGGCATTCTGTAGAGCTGCTGTTACTTTGCAGTGATGTGAAGAAAAAGGGGACTGTCTTGTTGCTAGTATGCTGTGAGGGACTTCCAGAGCCCCATGCTCTTCAGAATGGTACTGAAGTATCACCCTGACAGCAGATCTTGTAAAAGTCCATCAAATTTCAGTGCCATTTGCAGTCATAAATGTTTACTTTGTGTCTAGACATAACATTGTCTGGCACTTCATAAACACCCACTGAGCTCCTTGATGTCTGTGGGTAACAGAAACGTTACTATGCAAGTCTTACCTGTTCCTTTCTGCGTTGTAGGCTTGAAAGCTGGTGATGAAATTGTGGAGATTAACAAGAAAGCTGCTGAGGATCTGGATTCAGCTTTGCTGAAAGATGCCCTTGTTCAACCTTCACTGTGTCTTACTGTGCGCACCTATCCTGAGATAGAGGAAGGGCAGAAACTGACGCAGCCACCACCACGTCGCTTAGAAAACCCATCTGATTTGAGTGACAGCACGTTGGCATTTACTGGAAGCAACCAAGGTATTGAGTTCAATGTAGAAATTACCAGGTGGAGGCATTCATGCTTAAAACGTAGTGGTATAATCCCAGTGCTCCCTGCATGTAACTTCCATGCTGGAAGTGAGAGGAATTACAGTCTGAGTGCACTGGGCAGATAATAGGTGGAAGCTCTGGAAGCTGTAACGTGTAATCTCCGGTAGCAATGCAGGCTGGCTGTGTGCATTTAGGCTGTGAAACGTGTGTCTTCACCAAGTGCATGTCACATCATCTCACTGTGCCTACAGTGAGTCGCACAACTAATTCCACACTTCTGGGCTGCTCAGGAGGTGCCTCTACCTCCGAATTTGCCTATAGGATATCTGCATGGCAAGGAATGAAGAGGGAATAAGCATTCATCCTCTCTGGGATTAGCCAGGAGCACAGGAGCCCTGTGTGTCTGAGAAGACGCATAAAAAACTCATGAGGACAATCCAAAACCCCTGAGGGTAGGGACTGACATTATGTCATATGTAACAAGGCAGTCCTACAGCACACTGCGGTGAGAAGGGGCGTTGCTGCCCACCACACTGCCCTGTTCAAAGGACTGAACTAGCAGAAAATTAACCCCTAGCAAATGTGAATTGTTTGCCAGTAGTTTTGGTCCGTGAACCAGCCTAGGACAAGCATCCATACTGGGAAAACAAAAATGGCTGCAAAGAGCAGGACCTTGGTGGCTGTTAGCCATTACTTACCTCTGTAAGACAGTGAAATTGGGAATTGCACTGAGATAGCAGGAAAACTCCTGCACCATGTCTCCCTTACTTGT
The DNA here is from genome assembly GCF_015220805.1 of Pogoniulus pusillus. Lineage (NCBI taxonomy): Eukaryota > Metazoa > Chordata > Aves > Piciformes > Lybiidae > Pogoniulus > Pogoniulus pusillus. The sequence goes on along the minus strand of NC_087275.1, from coordinate 15,484,188 downwards.
CTACTTAGTCAAGTGTTACTTGCCAGCTTCTAAGTACCCTCCTGTACTGAAAAATGGAAGAGGATACTGGATGTACCTGCTTGCTTTAGGTTTTTTTGAATAATATAAAATACAGGAAAAATTTAATGGAATGGCAAAAAAGTAGTTTCTAGAAAATCAAAACTATTCAAGAGATGAGATAGTTTTTGACTTTCAGTTAAAAGCAAATGGTGTCTGAATATGTCAAAATACTTTGTTTTCTCCTCAAAGCAAGGTTTCAGAAATGTCGAAATAGTTGTTTTCACAGCTGTGAAGTGGTTTTGTTTGGGGCCCTTGGAATAAGAAGCTGGAGTAGGAGAAAGGTCATTAATGCACTTCACCAGTGTTGAAGTCAGCCTTCTCTCAGCACATCTACCTGATTGCTGCAATCACGAGGGGCTTCTGGGATGAGTCTGTGCAAACTGGAGCTAACCCAGGAGCAGTGGGAGCACATTAGCATGATGCTGAGCTGGAGGAAAAGAGATACAGTGAAAGACAGTTTTGCTTGGGCTCAGGACCAAGATGACTCAGGTCTGCCTGCAAAGGGTCAGGGAGGTACAATCCACCTTTAAGCATATCTGGATGCTGGTCAGGCTCTGCTTATAATATTTTCTTCAAGTGATCTACCAAAAATGCTGTTGTTCAGGTGATGGGAACGTGTAGTGGGGAAAGGTGAAGCCAGACCCCTAGTCTGACTTTGGGGAGTGTGATGCTCAAGGGAAATGCAACAGCATGAAGAGGAAAGCCTACAAAAGTCCCCCTCGGAGGGGACTGATAAAAGCAAGTTCATGTAAGATATGGGATAAACTCCCAAAGGCAGTTAAAATTAAACATTTTCATGACGTTTTCCCATTTTAATTCAGCTTTTCACAGACGGGCTTTTGTGGTGAAAAATCGAGCTCGTCTTGTGCATTTTCGTAGCAGGCCACAAGATGTCGCCATTTCCCACCTAACGCAAGCTAATGCAGCTCCCTGCCTTTGCTCCTTGCAGGCCCCTGCCTTTGCTCCTTGCAGGCCCCTGCCTTTGCTCCTTGCAGGCCCCTGCCTTTGCTCCTTGCAGGCCCCTGCCTTTGCTCCTTGCAGGCCCCTGCCTTTGCTCCTTGCAGGCCCCTGCCTTTGCTCCTTGCAGGCCCCTGCCTTTGCTCCTTGCAGGCCCCTGCCTTTGCTCCTTGCAGGCCCCTGCCTTTGCTCCTTGCAGGCCCCTGCCTTTGCTCCTTGCAGGCCCCTGCCTTTGCTCCTTGCAGGCCCCTGCCTTTGCTCCTTGCAGGCCCCTGCCTTTGCTCCTTGCCTGTGCTTTTTCACTGAAACCTGAAGTGTTCAGTCCTCATCCTACAGCTTTTCACTGGAATGTGCATCCTAAGTGCAAAAAAAAGGGAACTAGGACTTTGGTATTTATGCAACATAGTGATCTCTAAAGCAGAGTGATAACATTTCATAACACAGGGTCTCAACAGTTGATATCAACAAGCAGTTTCTCTCCCACCGTCATCTCTCTGCAGCATTATTTTGAGGGGACATTTTCCTTGCAGAAGATGAGATAGCATGTGGTTTGCCAAACGTGTTTGAAGAGTCTAGCATTTGCCTTTCAAAATTGTCCAGTAGTAAGCCTCCATGCCCCATATGAAATGAAGACATGGGCCATGGCTGATGGACTTGTCAAAGCAAAATCAGACCTCCCACCTGTGCTGCTTTGTAGACACAACTTTGTGCTGCTTTCAACTCAAGTCACATCTGTCCTTCTTTTTAAGCTTCTCCAGAGATTGTTTTTTGTGGTTATCCACAGAGGTGTGGAACAGCTGCTTAATTTTCTATGCCCTGTGGTGAATAAGTGAACTATAGAGTGGGCAAAAGCACCTCCTTAAATAGCTCTCCCAGATGGGGGCTAAGCTTCATGGCTTCCTATTCCTTTCAGATTTCTCTTGGTACAGCTGCCCTTCACACTTGGTATGCTCTAGTCAGCTCCTTCACTCCCTCTCTCTCTCAGGCAACAAACCTGTCTCTTCACATTTGCTTTCCCTCAAAATGGAGCAAACATTCAGATGGGAATTGCCTTCATTCCTCCTCGAAGGGCAAGGAATACTTCTTTAACCAACAGAAGCAGCACAGTAGCTCGTCAACAGATGTGCAGGTGTCTCTGGCAGCTTCTGAAAGTGCCTGTAGTTGCCTTATGAAGAACAACATTAATACTGTGTTTAAAGCTAAACAATGATGATGCTCTAGTTTGGGATGACTTAGCCCGAGGTGGGAGTGAAATCAAGGATCTGCACCCAAGTGTGTGAATTAAGAGGCAAGTTATTTGATCTTCCCTGTAAATTTCTCTCAATTTAGGTGTTTGTAAAACACAAGAGTTTTTCTGAAGCCTTTCTTCTCCTGGCCCTGTGCATTTTCAGGGTTTTGCTACCTAATTTGGCATCCACATGAAATTTTAAAAAGGAGTACATGCTTTTATTTGGGAGATTGTGGCTGCATCTTAGATGCAGCTCCACAGCTTCTTGTAGAAAGCAGTCACGTATGAAATACCCACTGACCCACTTATTTATGTCCTTGTTGATTACCAGCAAGTTTGGCTAGCTAGGCAAATCAGCTCAGTGATTTCTGTTTCATGCTTTATTTATAGCATGCAGATTTTTTTCTTCAGTCCTGAAGTAGTGTAGCCACCCCATTGCAGTAGGGTGAAATGCTGCTGGGCCAGAATGCCAGGAGGTATAAATCACCTGTAAGCACATCCCTTCTCCAGAAATCCAGGGTCTGGTCGATAGATCATGCTGATGTCCTATCATTATCTTTTTCAATAGCTTTTCTTCGTTGATGGACTGTGAAGGCAGCTAAGGGTAGATTTCTTTGTGTGAGGCAAATCATGTTGCCTGTTTTCAACAGAAAGATGCTGTGTTATTTTTTTTTTTAAGGAAGCTTCCCTCACACCTTGTTCAGTGTGAGGTCTATCAACAGCAAAGCCAGGCTGAGTTTCTGGGATTCCACCTCAGACTGCCAGTGTTCCTGTTAAATATGCCGTCTCTCAGAGCTGGCTCAATATCTGGAACTGCTTTGTGTGTACTTAGGTTGGGGCTAGAGCTGCAGATCAGCTCCCTGGCGGCAATGATTACTTCATTGCGTTTACCTAACAGGCTATTCATGAAATTACTTTGGATTTTGTATCTCTAATTGATATGGAAAATATAATCTTGGGTATGATATATACTTGCCCCTAGGAATTAGCACTGCAGCAGGCTTGCTGAGCCACAAGTTTTGTTCATTTTGTCTATTTTTTATCCTGCTTTTCACTCTTCTTTCCTGCTAAAGCAGTCTAGATAAGTCTGGTTGAGGAGGACTAGCTCTCATTCTGTCTAGAGCCCTGCCACATTGTCTTTCTTTATTGCCTGAAAGGACCAGTAAGAGCTGTCTACCTTCCCCATGAGAAGTGCTTTGTCTCCCCATTCTGCTCCACTCAATCTGGGGAATGAGAAGCTGAAAGCTGGAAATGCAGCATTGCATCTCGCCAAAAAACTTTGGTTTTAGAAGGGGATTTGGCTATGGAAGTAGTATCCTTATTTGCTTGTGGTTTCCCTACAAGTCACTACCTTTATTCCATGGTAGAGTTTCTGAGGTTTAGTCTTTGCATGCTTCTGTGTTTCAGAGACCTCTAGCATAAGGGCTGACTTTGCAGGCATAACTGTAAGCCGTGTAAATCACTATGCAGAAGGTACAAATGATAAAAGAAGAAAGTATACCCCTGTTTTGAATGAGTGTATTAATCTTCTAGACATGAAGCAGCTAGCTATTTCTGAGGAGCCTGTTATTTTGTCATTTTCTCATCGGGAGAACCAGAGGCTGAAGTCAGTGTGTGCTCTAAAGACTGTGGTATAAAACTGAAACCAACTTTGACTGCACTAAAAGAATGGCCGCTATTTTTTATTCCATCCTTGTCTCTCATGGGTCCCCTTAGGCTAAGTAATTGGCATTTCAGAACAACCTGAGACTAGCAGCAACCTTAATTTCTTTGGGGTTATTTTCCTGAGGCAGACAACTAATTTCATACCTTTTGTAGCACACTAAAAGATACTGCCATCAATCAGTGCTTGATTTAACAATTTTGGGAGCATTTGCTGCAGCAGCAGTCTGAGGGTCTTGCAAGCAATTAATAATTAATCAGAGATATGCAGAACTGTTGTTCACAAGATTGGTTTTCTGACGCTTAAAAGCCAAAGTGCAAGGAGGTGGCCTCAGTGAGAACCGCCTTCAGAGGGCTCATTCCGGACTTTTCCGCAGGCGGACTGAGCTGCTGCTGAGAGAGCAGCGTGGCTGGCGGCAGCTGTTGGCACCTGGCGGCCCCGGGTGCCCGCAGCGCAGCGCAGCGCTGGGCTCCCGCGCCGTGCCGTCGGGCCGCGCTCGCAGCGCCCGTCCCTGCGCCCTGCCCTCCCAGCTGCGCTCGCCTCTTGCCGCGGGGCTGCCGCGCCCCCTGCCGGCACCGCCAGCTCACTGCTCGCAGCCGCTTGGTCTTGACCTCGGTGTCCCTCATTTCCACGGACCCTCGGCGTATGCCTCCTTTTTACACTTATGAGAACTCCTTTTTATTCCGGAGGGACTGCTCAAGCCTATTACAAGCTGTCAGGGATTAGGACTGGGCCGCCCCCTGGACGTCTCTCTATTAACCCCTCTCCCTGTACAAAGGGAAAGAGAAAGGGAATAAGGAAGAGAGACTGAGGGATTGAAAAAGAAAACTAACACAGCCTTTATGAAAATAATAACAATTAAATTAAATATATATAACTATATGCAAAGCCAATATTGAACCCAACTCTGGTAATGGCAGTTACATCATCATTGATGCTGTGGGCAGGCACTGAGAAAATCCCAGACTGGACTCAGAGGCAGACAGAAACTAGACTCAGCTCAATTCAGGAACTAGATTCAGGAACACATGGATTGAGATCAAAGGCAGAACAGACAAAGTCCTCCTCAGAAACTGACAAGTGAAGAAAACAGATTGACCCTTGCGATCCCTCAGCTTTATACCGGATGTTATGCATATGGAATGGAATCTCTTGTTGGCCACTTTAGGGTCTCATAGAATCATTGAAGTTGGAAAAGACTTTAAGATCATGGAATCCAACTGTAACTCAGCTACCATGACCACTCAACTGTATCCTGAAGTGTTGCATCTACGTGCTTCTTGAAAACTTCCAGGCACGGTGACTCCACCACCTCCTGGGGCAGCCTGTTCCAATGCCTCACCACTTTCTCAGTAATGAAGTTTTTCTTCTCATCCTATCACTAGTTATTTGGAAGAAGAGACCAACATCAGCCTCACTATGACCTTCTTTCAGGTAGTTGTACAGAGCAATAAGATCTCAGCTTTCTCTTCTCCAGCTCGCTCAGCCACTCATCATATGATATGCCTACCAAACCACTCACCAGCCTCATTCCTCTTCTCTGGATGTGCTCCAGGATCTCAATGTCTTTTCTGTATGGTGGCAGCACCCAGAATGGGACACAGTACTCAAGCTGTGGCATTACCAGGGCTGGGTACAGGGACATACTCATTTCTCTACTTCTGGACACAATGTTTTTGATACAGGCCAGGATGCCCTTGGCCTTATGGGCCACCTGGTCACACTGCTGGCTCATGTTCAGCTGGCTGTCTGTCAGCAGCCCCAGATCCTTTTGCACCAAGCTGCTTTCCAGGCACTATTCCCCAAGCATGTAGCATTGCCTGGGATTGTTATGACCACAGTGCAGGACCCAGCACTTGGGCTTGTTAAACCTCGTTCTGTTGATCTCAGCCCATCAATTCAGCCTTTCTAGATCTCTCTGCACTGCCTTCCTACCCTTGGGCAGATCAATGCTCCTGCTCAATTTAGTGTCATCTGCAAACTTGCTGATGATGCACTCGATCCTCTCATACAAATCATTAACAAAGACAGTAGACAGAACTGGCACCAGTACTGAGTGCTGTGGGACAGTGCTTGTGACCAGCAGCCAGCTGGATTTAACTCCATTTATCACAATTCTTTGGTCTCAGCTGTGCAGACAGTTTTTAATCCAGCAAAGAGTCTACCTGGGTATGCCTTGGGCTGCAGATTTCTCAAGCAGAATGCTGTGAGAGATTGTGTTAAAGGCTTTATTGCAGTCCTGGAAAACAATGTCCACAGCCTTTACCTCATCCATTAAGCAGGTCACATGAACCAGCAGTGTGCCCAGGTGGCCAAGAAGGCAAATGGCATCCTGGCCTGTATCAGGAATAGTGTGGCCAGCAGGACCAGGGAGGTCATTCTGCCTCCGTACTCAGCACTGGTCAGGCCACACCTTGAGTACTGAGTCTAGTTCTGTGCCCCTCAATTTAAGAAAGATGTTGAGGTGCTTGAACATGTCCAGAGAAGGACAACAAGGCTGGTGAGGGGGCTGGAGCACAGACCTACCAGGAGCGGCTGAGAGAGCTGGGGTTGTTTAGCCTGGAGAAGAGCAGGCTCAGGGGAGACCTTATTGCTCTCGCACCTACCTGAAAGGAGGCTGTAGCCAGGCAGGGGTTGGTGTCTTCACCCAGGCACCAAGTGACAGAACAAGAGGGCACAGTCTCAAACTGCACTGTGGCAGGTTTACACTGGATGTTAGGAAGAAGTTCTACATGGAAAGAGTGATTGGCATTGGAATGGGCTGCCCAGGGAGGTGCCTGCTCCTGCTCCTCTAAGGCTTGCTTCTTGAAGAACATTCAGCCTTCCTCGACCTCTTTGCTCCTCAGGACTGTCTCCCAAGGGACACTCTCAAGCAATGTCCTGAACAGTCTGAAGTCTGCCCTTTAGAAGTCCATGGTGGTGGTTTTACTCTGCTTACTTCACAAAGAATTGAGTTTTCTGTCATTTTGTGATCACCAAGCCCAAGATGGCTCATGGTCATCCTTCCATCCACTAGGACCCCCAAGTCCTTCTCTCCTTCACTGCTCTCCAACAGGTCAGCCTACACTGATACCTGGGGCTGTTCTTTCCCAGGAGCAAGGCTCTACACTTGCCCTTCTTGAACTTCATTGAGTTTCTCCCTGCCCAACTCTCCCCCCTGGCTAAGTCTTGCTGAATGGCAGCACAACCAGTCACTGCATCCAGTTTTGTGTCATCAGCAAGCTTGCTGACAGTGCACTCTGTGCCCTCATCCAGGTCACTCATGAATATATTGAAGAGTCTCCTGCCTGCTTCTCCATGAAGGTATGGCCTTTACTTTCTGTACCCACAAAGGAATACACAAGATTTAGCAGTGACCTTGGTCTTCATAACAGCAAGTATAAGCAAGAGCCTTCCTGCTTACCAGTTCTTAGTAGTAACTTTAAACACCAAGTGTTATCACTTCTAAAAGCAGACACTGCAAAAATATGTTGTTAACTTCAGAAGTGCAGTTACTTAGAAGAGACTGAGCTGAAAATAACATCACCAAACAGAATTACTTCTGTTATAACTCAAACCAGGACTGCAGTACAGACTTGGATGGGGTCACTTCTTATTTCCTGATGAAAGTGATTAAGCAGTCATTATATTCGACTTCTGGTATTGATGAGTTTCATTGATCAAAGAAATATGGAGGAGCATGACACACCTTTTGCAGGGAGCAAGTGGTGGCAGACTGACAGGGAAGGACACCAAACTGAGCTCCTTGTTCCCTGACACCTGCTGGCTGGCTGCAGCAGTCCCAGATCTTTCAGTCACACAGCAAGGTGGCGTTTGCAGCAGTGAGATGTGTAAACCAACCTGCCTGGGAGACTAAAGCACCTTAAAGTTACAAACGGAAGTTTTCAACCATCCAAGCCGGTTGTTGCTTCTGGTCCACAGCATGTCAGATGCTGCCAGATGGCTGCCCTTGCCAGCACTTCCCATTGCTGCCACTGAGAGGGCTAAATTCAGCATTACCCACCCATTCCACTTACTCAGAAATAAGATGCAAGGTCTTCTGATTTGTGTGCTGCTTTCTGTTAGTAGGATGTACACTTCTGAGCTTTGCTCTGCAGCTGACAGAGCTTGGCTAAGAATATTTATTTCTGCTGCATTAGAAAAGGAAAAAAAAAGGATCTGGCACCAAGAAACAGACTTTAAGAGCAGTGCCAAATATTGTGGAAGTCTTATTAAAATCCTGAGTGGCAGCAACTCTGCAAAGTGGAAGCAGCAACCATGGAAAATTTTAGCCAAGTGTTGGTATGATGCTTAAGCTTTATGTGATTCTCCAGCACCTTTGCTTCTGTGATATAAGGGTTCCTTTTATTTTGTTAGTTCTAGCCATAAGTAGAGTTATTTAATGGGCATTAGTCATAATGTCACAGATATTTCACTGCAGAGGCAACTTGGAAGCTCTTGTGACCTCCATCTTGCCGATGGCCACATGGATTGGACCCCCTTTTCTTGCTGCTTTTTAGATTTCCCATTTTAATTCCTTTACATCAAGTAATGCCTGTGCACTGTCATCCCTAGCAAGTGGTGGCGTCTGAGCAATGCTCAGGTGTTGCAGAAGGAAATGAGCACATTGTCCTCAGAGCTCCTTGCAGAGCTAAATGAAGATTTACAGGGCAAAAATAAAGTGATGTAATGAACCTGACAGAAATGGGACAGTAACTGGGAGGTATTAAAAGGCAGGAACGTGCGACATTACTGAACTGATTGCCCACATTTAACAACGAGCAGATAAACCTGCTAAAGTTGACATTGGCTTTGGCAGCTTAAGACATTAGAAATACCCTGAGCACATGTACTGTGTGACTGCTCATTAAGCCGTAAGTGAAAGATTGCTGTCTGCTGGGTAAAATTGTTTATCCTGCAGGAAACAGATTAAGTAGTGTTTTCATACACAGGAAAAGAAAAAGTGGTAGTTTAAAAGCAAATGCAAAACCACCAAAGAAATTATTTGCCTTGGCTGGGGTGAGAAACAGCTTTAAGTTCTACTTCACACAGCTTGTAATAGGAAATGAACTGCGGTGAAAAACATGGACTGTCCAAAACAAATTATGACACCTAGCTTTTTTTGTTTGTTTGATTGGGTTTTTGTTGCTGATGGATAGCATAAAGGTTTTAAGGGTTTTTTTTACATGCCTTAACAGAGTGACCAAAAATCAGATAGTCCAAAATGATAAAATCTGGATTAGGCTCAGAAAACCTAACTTCTTATAGAAAAAGACAATTATTCAAATAGATTTTGTGTCTTTTTAAAAGGACACAAAATCTTTTCAGCAGACAGTTATGTCTTCCAGAAGCTTAGCTATGAACTTCTGATTTTGTTTGATGTCCAATCTCAGTATGCAGAGTATGTCCTGAATTTATTTCCAGATTTCTCTATTCCACATTTTCTGAACTATTTCCAGACTTCACACAGTGACAATCTTGTACAATCATGCAAACAGTGTTTGGAAATCATAGAATCAACCAGGTTGGAAGAGACCTCCAAGATCATCCAGTCCAACCTAGCACTCAGCCCTATCCAGTCAACTAGACCATGGCACTAAGTGCGTCATCCATGATGGTTGAAAGCTTGCAAGAAAAGCCACTGAAAGCTGGGTACCAAGGAAGCCAGACCTGGATCTCTGCCTTCAGTTTTACTTAGGATATGTTTGTAAACCAACATTGTACGTTAACATAAAACTTCTTGGAAGAAGAGCAGTGGCTTTTCACTTGCAGCAAAGGGGCAGAATAGTTTTTGTCAGTCACTCAGGAAGCATAGTTTTTAGAGGCTATCATTTCTATATAGTGAAGTATAATTCATTTCAGTGGAAGTATTAACATGAGGAAATATACTCCATGTGTGTGTAGTCAGGGTTTGTTCTTTCAAAATCTCTTGGTTTTACTAAGCTATCCACGGGACAGCGATGTGCCCTCGTGGCCAAGAAGGCCAGTGGTATCCGGGGGTGCATTAAGAAGAGTGTGTCCAACTGGTTGAGAGAGGTTCTCCTCCCCCTTTGCTTTGCCTTAGTCAGACCACATTTGGATTACTGTGTATTGCGTCAGGGAAATACCAGAGAGGATCCAGCGGAGGGCTATGAGGATGATTAAGGGACTGGAACACCTGTCTTAGGAGGAAAGGCTGAAGACTTGAGGATGTTTAGTGTGGAAAAGACTGAGAGAGGATCTTGTTAATGTTTGTAAATATTGGAAGGGTAGGTGTCAAGAAGGGGCCAGTCTCTTTTCAGCAGTGCCCTGTGATGGAACAAGGGGCAATGGACACAAATTTGAACCAGGAAGTTCCACCTCAACATGAGGAAAACCTTCTTTACTGTGAGGGTGATGGAGTGCTGGAATGGGCTGCCAGAGTGGTTGTGGAGCCTCCTTCTCTAGACATCTTCAAAACCTGCATGGACATGTTCCTGAGTGACTTATAGATGATCCTGCTTTGGCAAGGGGCTTGAATTTAGTAACATCTGGAGGTCATTTCCAGCTGCTGCCATTGTATAATTCTATGATTCTGCAATTTTAAAGCAGCTTGTCATTTTATCTGAATTAGAAAGCCCACCCATGCTGTTATATGGCCTTTTTGGCCAAACCCCACAGTGTTTACTGACGTATGTCAGTATACCAGATGTGTGTTATCGTCACTGTGGCCTTTTTGGGCACAGCATTGCTCCTTACAGACAAATATGTGTCTGACTTACCTAAATGGACATGTCTAATTGAAAAATTGCAAGTAACATGAGAGTCAGCATGGGACCCACACAGAAATAGTGTTGCATCTGATGTGCTCAGTCACTGCTAATGTTGGTAAAATACCCATGTTACACCCTAGCAGTAAATAGGAGGGGATGGCACTGGTAGTACAAGAGTGTGTTATTGGGCCCCTTCTGTTTGCAAGTGCTATCAGACAAAAAACACAGACCTTTTGAAAGGAATGGTATTCTGCTGTAGACAAGCATCATTTTCTCACCAAATTATTTGACTGCTGCATGCTAACAGCACAAACCCAAATGATGTTAATGTATTCTGTTGGATCTTAGACTTCACAAAGCAGGAATTTTCTTTGCTGCTGCATCCTTGAGCTTTGATTAGGCTTTTCTGCATTGCCCAAAGAGAAAATGTAATGGAATTAAAGGTGTAATCCTCAGGGGAACATTTAGTGTGCTGTTGATGCTGGAAGGTAGAGACACTTCAGAGAGAGCTGGACAGGCTGGGTCAGTGGGCCAAGGCCAACAGGGTGGGGTTTAACAAGGCTGAGTGCAGGGCCTGCGCTTTGGCCACAATGACCCCATGCAGACTGAGCGTGAGTGGCTGGAGAGCAGCCCGGCAGAGAGGCACCTGGCAGTGCTGGCTGACTGAACGTGAGCCAGCAGTGTGCCCAGGTGGCACGGAAGGCCAATGGCATCCTGGCTTGTATCGGGCATGGTGTGGCCAGCAGGCTCAGGGATGCCATTCTGCCCCTGTGCTCAGCACTGGCGAGGCCTCGCCTCCAGCACTGTGTGCAGTTCTGGGCCACTCACTGCGAGAAAGACACTGAGGTGCTGGAGAGGGCCCAGGAGAGAGCAACAAGACTGGGGAAGGGGCTGGAGGGGAAAGTCTTCTGAGGAGGGGCTGAGAGAGCTGGGGTTGCTTACTCTGAAGGAGAGTGAGGGGAGTCCTTATCACACTCCACAGCTACCTGAAGGGAAGTTGGAGTAAGGCAGGGCCTGGGCTCTTCTCTCAGGCAACTTGTGACAAGGTGAGAGGGCATGGGCTGAAGCTGCAGGCCAGGGGGAGGCTTAGGTTGGATGTTAGAAAGCACTTTCTCACTGGCCCAGGGGGGTGGTGGAGTCACCATCCCCAGAGGTGTTTAAGGAAGGATTGGATGTGGCACTAAGTGACATGGTCTAGTTGATGTGGTGGTGTTACATCACAGGCAGGACTCAAGGATCTCATTGTCTATTCCAGCCTCAATAACTCTGTGATTCTTGAGGGAGGCATACTCAGAAGCCACCCTTCCTCATCCAGCTCCAGAGTGGCAGCAAAGAAAAAACCTTTCTTTACGAGGCTGAGAGGAGGAGAGGGAAAAGTTAACAGTGTCTTGACTGCTGCTGTAAAGTATCTCTTTTGCTGGCTTGAAGGCCACTTGCAGCACTTGGCAGAGCTCAGTCCATCCCTGCTCATTACAGTTTGCTCTAGCTGGAAATTAAATGCATATGAAATCTGGATTTCTGGGAAGACTGACTACGGTTTATTACCAGTGCTTCTGACAGCTATTTGAATCAAAGGATGAGTTCCCCTCAAACGTTATTAGTGTGCAGAGCTCTCAGGCTGGGATTAGTTCTTTTTTTTTGCCACTTGCCGGTGTCACCATTTACTTATGAGAAATTTCAAAGGAGCTGTTAGCTCTATCAACAATCCAGTCTCCAGAAAAGTGCTCAGGCACAGGGATGCATAGTTGTTGCTATGTACTGATGGAAATTTAGGTTTCAGTTAATTTAATAAACTCATAAAAACTACTAAACCTGGATTTGTTTCCTTAAAAATCAAGATTAAAACTTGAGTGTGTTAGACCAAAGCTGCAAACAATTTAAAATCATTTGCTGAGAGGAAGGGCTGACCAGGACTTGTTTACTGGCACAGCCTGCCCATTCACACGCTACAGTTTCCATTTGGAACCATTGAACTATAAAAGGTAGGCAATTGCTTGCCAGCCAAGAAGTTAACACTAAACTTAAGAATTTCATTGTGGCATTTGAACCTTACCTCTGAATCAGCTCTCACAGTTTCCAAGTAAATGGTGTGTCTGGCCATAACCTGTTTATTTTTACAGCTGCAGTTAAACATGGTCCCTCCTGCACACTGAAGTGGCCATTTGAGGTCATTAAGTGCCTCTGGCATAACGTCTTTCTGGCATGTGCTTGTGTGCAGGATGGAGCCTAGTCCTCTATGGGAGCTCCACGTCTGTTGTGTCCAGCTCTTTGAATCTGTGGGAGTTTGGGCTGGGTTTTCATGTACTTCTTGTTTTCAGCAGGGCACCTGCTTTGCGACGACCCGGACAGCTCTGTTGAGACCGCTCCCGAGGAGGCAGAAGCGCAAGACTTGGAGTCATCTGATGAGGCCGATAAGATGAGCAAGGTGAGAAAGGTTCCTTTTCACATGGCAAGGTGCAAAAGCAGGGTACAGTCACAACTGATGTGCTGACTTGACAGCTGCACACAACTACAGTGTCTTTCCTGGGGAAATATTAATGTTACTTTCTAAGGTGTTTATGGATTCTATGAACGGAACAAATTACAGTTTTGATTGTAGTGCTTTTTAAGCAAGCCTTTTTTCCAGAGTTGGTTCACATCTTCAGTATCTTGTGATAGTCTTCCTACATAGGTTTAAATGGGGTTGTTTACCATCTTCTTCACCAGAGCAGGTCAACTAAACCAAAAGATCAGGTGGAGTATTATGATTTCTTATTCTTTTATGTTCCTCCTATGCCTAGAAACCATGAGTCTTTCCTTAAATCAATAGCAGAGCACACATGCTAGTTTTTAAATGCAAACTAATTATAGCAAATCTACCTTAGAATGAAGCAAAACTCCCCAATTATAGCTAAGAGGTTGTGCAAATGGATTTCTAATTGCCATCTATTAAGGGATGGGTTTCACAGTGGTTGGTAGTTTGCACTTGTTCTAGTGCTGAGGAGCTTTACACAACATTAGACATGATGATTAGTGTTTTTTGAGGCAGATTCAAGTGAGATTGTTTTAAAGACACTGATTGCTTTTAGGTGTTTAATACATAGGTGATGGTGAGAGTTTACAGTTGTTTTCTACAGAACTAATGATCTAATAAGAATCAGATCTCACTCAGTTAAGTACTTAAGGTACAGGCATGTTTTTTCTCAGCTCTTATTTTAAATAAAATCTGTTAAGAGTGAGCTCTGAGCTGGTCCCTGTGCTATTCTACTCGTCATTGTAGTGAAAGGAAGGAAAGCACCTTGGCCTCTTGTTTCCTGATTTCTTAAGTCACACTGGCCTGTAGTTTTGCCTTTGACAGCCAGACAATGGAAGTCAGATAAGCGAAAACATTCCTGTGCATGAAACATATGCAGAGAAGGTGATTATTTGTGCAGTTTGTTTCTAGGTTTTATTATGGAACTTTTTCATCTACATACATAGAATTTCTTTTTCAGTAAGTGGAAGTGTTTGTTGATACTTTGGGATTTTTAGCTGTAAATATGTGGGATTTTTGTGTGCCCTGAAAAGATTCTTTTCTGTTAAACGCTGAGGCTGTGAAAGAACACCAAGCATAACACATAGCTGCTTGGGGAATAAATGTTCTCTCTCTGTTTTCCATTGCTTTCTATTTCTGAACTGTGTGACAGGCTGTGGGGTTCCATTTTGCATCTTTCTTCCTGGATCTTCAGATCCATAATTGCCTGAAGCAGGGGTAAGGATTACGTGATTAGCCCTGTGGCTCAGCAGATTTAGTTAAACTGAGAAATGTGCATTAACAGCTCTAACGCATAATATTTCTGTAGTGAAAGAGTAATTTGTAACTCTTTCAAGTCTCAGTTTCCAATGAGAGGAATGTCAGTCCTGCATAAATGAAATGTTGACACCTGTGTGTGTTTCCTTCTGGAATTCAGAAATATGTCTTGATTTGTTTGTGTGATACAGAGGAGAGTGAGGTGTTTTACTTTGCAGTGTTTGAAGTGGGCTTCCACAAAAAGCAATGTGTACATAGAGTATATGCAGAACATGCTCAGTCTGGTGAATTCATGAATGCTGCTGTCCCTTTCAGATAGAAGTTCTGCACTAAGGGAACTTTCTTTGTGGTATTTTGCAGTGCCTACAGAGAATGGATGAGGGGATGCAGTAGATGGAGAGGGGAGGGGAAAAAGCCTCAGTCAAAAGGAAGGTTTTCCTAATCGCTTTGCTTTTTGTGTGCTTGGAAAAGCTGTGTGGAGAGTAAAGAGACTGCAATGTATGTTTTTCCATGGGAAGTCACCTCTCAGCTGGTGCAGTGAGATTAAAAATCAAAGGTGCTTTCCTGCCCATGCACTGCCATACCTTTCCATGCTCCTAGGATTATGGCACAGAAGATTAAGCTGATGTCCCCAGCTCTCTTTTTTACAGGTTATTTTTGTACGTGGGAAGTGAAACACTTTGCCTTTCCACCACCACGAGGGGCATGTTCCCTTGTATTGCCATTACTGCCACAGCTTCCAGTTTCACTCAGATGGTGGAGTTCAGGGAAGACATTCTATTTTCTGCCCTTCTTGGCATACGAAGGGCAGGAGTACTCTTATCCATTCACCACTGAGCAGCAGAAGAAATCCATTTTAACTATGCTGGAGCCTCCCATCTAAAGCCGAGTTCCCCTTCTTTCAGCACAGATGCAGTGTTAGCAGCTGAAGATCCGAAAATAGCGTTTGGGTTGTCTTTTGACTTGCAATAGCACAATCCCGAGGCAGGGATTAATCCTGCCGACACTGCTGCTCTGCACTGTGGTGCTGGGGGTCTGCTGATGCTCACAGAGCACTGCAGAAAAGGAGAGCCCCTAGTTCTTTGAGGAAACTCGCTGGCTCTCCAGCCAGCAAAGCGATCCCAGGGGAGAGTTAATAATTCATGGGAAAAGGAGAGGAACGCAGTGCTGCAGCTCTTCTTCATCCGCTCTTGTTGCGCAGCCCAGGTAGGCTTTTTATGAAGGTAAGATGTGTAAAATCTTACCAAAAACTGGGCTTGGGTGATTTCTGATTAACTGCTAACTTTCTTGTGTAGGTGAGAGGTGGACGTATAACGTAGGAGATGCTTGAATGTGTCTTTCCTTCTCCTCCTCCCTCCCAGCTGTCTTTTCCCCTTCCCCCAGCCCAGCATGTGTGCGTGTGGGTGTGTGTTTCCTTAGTAGTGGTGCATTTGTTTCTTAATCTGCAAAAGCCTTCAAGGTGTTGGTGGTGGTGAAGGATTTGAGGTTTGCTCCCTTTTCTGAAAGTCTTTTCTCCTGTATGTCTGAAAGACCTGATAACATGTTTCCTTCTCCATCACTATTGTCAAATGAATCATTATAATAATAAGCAAAAATGAGATGTTTATAAAATGATGCTGATGAAATACCAGAAACCCATTTCCAGAGTGAGCTGAGGTGTTAATAGTGCAGTAGTATGGGATAGCAGTTGTTGTCTGGACTTGCTCCCTGTCTCATTTCATTATACCTTCCCTCTGTCAACCAGCCCTCTCGGATTAAAATCTGTAAACTGTAGCAACCAGGTACACTTTCTGGATGCAACTCTTTTCCTTTAAGCCATGCAGTGTCCTGAGTTGTGCTCCCAGTTGCTTCTGCTCCAGGGTGGGCTTCTGCCTTTCATTTGTCTCCATATTTCATGTGGGTGCTGAGAGTAGAAGAGAACTGTGAGGGAGAAGAGTGGGGGAAAGGAAAGCTGCTCTCTGCCACCTCTTCAGGCTCGTTTTTATCTAGCATATGAACAAATTTCAGGCTGTTTATGAAACCCTCTGTCAGTCTCCAGTTCAGTGGAATATCCAGAATATTTCATACCAGATGAATTTCTTAAATGATTACTTGTCCCTGTGGTGACACGACTGTTTTGGCCTTTTAAATGCTGTAGAATAAATTGAAGTGCAAAGAAAGTAACTTCAAAACTGAGTATATGTGTGACTTGTTCATGTCACAGGTTACCAAAGGCTGAGATAGGTGCTGTGGTGCAGATAAGTGCTATTGCATCTCAAGATCAGTCTCTGTGGATATTTTTTCCTGTAATGGTCCTCTGAACTTAATTGAGGATGTGTTTTTAAAACTGCCATCAATTTAAATACTGCAGGACACTCATTTATCCCTGCTTGTAATTAAAGGCATCTGCCCCTTGAAATGAAAGCTCATCACCTTGCAGCACTTGTGCCTGGGGGAGTGTGCTGTAATGTGCCGTGCGTGTACGTGCCTATACCATTTAGAGGTATTTTTTTCAGAGAAAATAGGTCATCTTCTCTCTGCAGCATTATTCAAGATCAGAATTAAGTCTCAAAACCTTCAACATGTTGCAGTAGGTGTGAAAGGATTAAAATGGGGATTTGAGGAGTAGGTTTTGCAGTAGCGTAACTGGCTTTTTAAAGTTCTTTTAATTCTGTGCCTCTGCCCCTTCAGATGTTTAATATTCTTCAGCAGTGCAGTCCATAGCCAATCGGCTCCTGCTCAGCCACAGGCAACAGACATTTATATTCCTGGGCTGCCTTCACCTCCGCTTTGCTGCATTTCAGCCTCTCTGCTGAAGTTTTCCTCTTAACCAATCTATAAAAAGCAGCATTGAATTCTCAGCTTTGACTAGTAGCAGGCTCTTAACTCCAGCTGATGTGGTAAGCGAAGGAGACTGACTGCAAATGGCATATGCACAAGGGCTTGCTTAGAGAAATATGGTCACTGCCCTGCCCTATTAAAATGCAGCCATCTTCTGTGTTGCATGCCAGATAAGCAGCACATAGTATCTGTCTGGAGTGGGAAAGCCTTTTGGAGCAGCTGAGTATGTGGAGACCTGGGATTTTCCTCCTAGATGAGTGACAGCTCTTTGCAGTGATGTCGGCTCTTCGGAGAGTTAACCGTAAACTCAAGAGCGAAGGCGCTGGGCGAGCTGGTGACTCTCTGTACCGTATGCTGTATTTGGTGAGCAGATCTCCTGTGCAACTCAACTAGGCTAAGTAGGAAGCAATCAAATGAATTTTCGTGCTGGTTTAATTTTCAGGTTACAAATTTGGTGCTGAGCTGCAATGTATATACTCTGTAGAGGCTTTTGATTGTTGTGCAGTATTGTTAGCAGGCTTGGCAATGCACAGAAGGATGCGATTTGCCTGAATTTTGTTTGGGAGAGCAAAACTACTTTAGAGTTTGCCATCTGTGGTGGAACAGCTGCGTAGTGTTCAATGAGGTAATTTTCTTGATGCCCAGGCATCCATATGTCTTTATACAGTAAGTGCAAGAGGAAATGGCACTCTGATTTCAAAACAGTAAGGCAGGCAGCTAAAACTCCCCACGGTGGGCAGCATTAACATGCTTGATGAGTCTAAGGACTTGCTCCTTCCACATAGGAAGGATGTTTAGCTCCTCTGCTGAGCCCCCTGCAGAGGGGAGTTTAATGTACTTGCAGTGTAAACTTTACAGCCCAGTTGTGCCAGCTCTTCATCTTGTTTTAAGGTTGCTACATAGGATTCTTCATAGAATTGTGCCTGAAGAGTGATTCCATAATTCTCTTAGAGAAATCCTGATTCATTGTTATCACTGTCACAGCTGGTGAGCAGAGCTGGTACTGAGAGATAAAAGGATCTGTTTCCATTTCAGGTCTTCCATACTCTATCCACTTTCAGAAAATCAGGACAGAGATGCTTTAGTTAATACTGTTGGAGTGTTTGCAGGAAAATAGCTGTGTTCTGACCTTCCTTGGGTGCAATGTGCATCGGCTTTCTGTCTAGAAATTGATTTTTGTGAAGTAAATGTAAAGGAGACAGGGTTACATTCACTGAACAGTTTGTTCAACAAACAGGCTAGAGAAAAGGTTTGTGAACGTTATTGTGCTCGAGACTTTGTTTGTTCAAGGAATATTGATGAGTGATACTTGGGAAATGCTTGAAAATATGTGCGGCAGGGAATTGGCAAAGCAGAGCTTGGCTCCTGCTGGCTGAAGCTGGGCATGGCTGAAGTCAGTTAGGGGTTTACTAAGGGTGCACAAGTAGACATAAGGCTTTTAAAAGTCTTTTAGACTTCCTTTTTGGCATATGAGTGTAACTATTCCTTCTGGAGCAGGCTGTGTGCCTGTATGACAGTTATCCAATTTTCAACTACTTGTTAGTGTTTAGCTGGTGTTTCATGGTGTAAGTGGATTTTTTTGCTCTTTCTCAGTGACCCATCTTTTCCAGCAACTTACTGCACTTGCATGCACAGGATGGTGCACTGTCTGCAGGGTATCAAGAATGAACTGCTGAAAACACTTAGTTTATTTTTGGAGTTTGATTACATACTGTCATTTTATATGTTGTAACTAATTTGTACATTTGGCTCTTGAAACAAAATGCCACTGAATATGTCTTCCTCAAATATCCTTTCACAAAACAGTCTTAGCTAAATATTTCAGAGTAAAGCCATGTGTACCCAGGGTCTCTTCAGGCTCAGACTGACATTGATTGGCCAGTTCATTCTCCTTTTCCAGCAGAGCAGAGAACTTGGACAGGTTGTTTTGGTTTTTTTTTTCATCTACACTGAAGCCAAGCTTCCACCTACTGTGCTTTGTGGATTTGGAGCTGTTGGGATCAAGACTGTGCCTATTGAA
This sequence comes from Pogoniulus pusillus, assembly GCF_015220805.1. Lineage (NCBI taxonomy): Eukaryota > Metazoa > Chordata > Aves > Piciformes > Lybiidae > Pogoniulus > Pogoniulus pusillus. The sequence goes on along the minus strand of NC_087275.1, from coordinate 15,464,961 downwards.
ATCTTAATGCAAACTTAGAGAAAAAAGTGTGTGTGTGCTTTATACTTAGGAGTGCAGTCAGTATAGATACAGCCTTACTGAGAAATAAAAGGAATTTCTTGGACTAATAAACCTTAACCCTCTGTGACATGTGTCATTACCAGAAGCTGAGTTAGTTGGAAGTAGACTAGTTCAACTCACTGCTTTCTCCTGACCCCAACTTAACAATGTTTTTCCTTTTTTCCTCATCAGAGTTAAACCTCAGATTCTGAAGATTAGTATTTTTCCTGAAATAGACTGTGTCCAAGAGGCATTTTTATATAGACTGTCAGTTATAATTAGTTCATTGCTTACACCTGTGTCCTGACAAAAATGATCCTTTGCATAATAGGCATCTTACCTAATATGCCTTGCAGTGGTACACTCAGGAGAGCATTTACAGTCATGAGATACCTTTAAGGAAAACCATATTATGGCAGGAAATCCCTTGCTTGGGATTTACTAGCATGGATAATACTCTTTTTTTGGCTTTATGGCATTGTAGTTGCACTGAGAGGGAAAAAGTAGCTGTCTTGAGCAGACTACTTGACTTAAAAAATAGAGATTTTTTTCAGCACTGGCTCATCATGACACTGTGGAGTAGTGCAGGCTCTCAATCAGGTTGTTGCTGCCAGCTGGTAGGGGTGAAGTGATCTCCTTAGGGACGCAGGGTATTGTCTCCAGAGTGCAAGCTGGTGATGTGCTTTTCTCCTTTTTATTTTTTTCTTCTTCTCTTTGCATTTTGCCTGTTTGAACAGGCTAATTTTGGGTTGATTGTTTCAGTATCAACTGGAAGGCAGCAGAGGTAGTTCTGCAAAGTCGCTAAATCTGGATTAAGATACCATGGCAGGATTAGACGCAGAGGTTAGAGGTGTGATCAAGTGCAGCAGCTCTTTTCCCTCCCTTGATTCCTCCAGGACTCTGGGAGGGATGGAGACAGGGCACGATGCTGCTTTGGTAACCTAGAAGCCTTGGGCTGTCATCACTGACACCAGACTATACCTGCTCCAAACTTTTCAGTGTAAGAAATGGTGCAAGAGGATGATCTAGCATGAGGAGGTGAAGAGCATATACAGAGATATATATATATAAAGACAGATATATCTCTGTCTTTATACAGAGATAGCTGATTAAACATTAACCAGCTTTGAAAAACTTGAGTTATGAGGAACAAGGCATGTTTCTATATGCAGTTATGCAGTTAACGTCTCCAGAGAGCTTGTATTTGAAGCCCTGAGAGGCTTTATTTCCCTGAAAAACAGCTTAAACAGTTTCTGTCTCTACATTGTCTTTTTAGCTGTGTTGACACAGCTATTCACAGGGCTGCAAACTAGGTTAGGGAACTGGCAGAGAGTTGGGGGTGTCTCTTATGTTTGTGCAATCATTCTTGGGCCTTTTTGTTTCTTTGTTTTTTAATCTGAAGCGCTGGACAAGCCCATTTAATTAGTGTCCATGCTTATCTGAAACCAGGAAAATTACTGAACAGAACATCAATTCAGTTGAATTGTGCAAATGCTTTTTTTCCTGGCCAGTGAGAGGTAGGGGTAGGCAGATTTATAAAATGGTGTGTGCACTTCTGGTTGCTAGTGTTTGTTGAAAAAGAACCCAAGCTAGAGCTGCTTAACTGCAACGGCTGCTTAGCTGCATCATTTTGGAGCTCTTGTTGAAAACGTTGCCACTCGTCTTTCCTCTTCTTTTTAAAGAGTACAGAGCAGGTCGCTGCTTTCTGTCGCAGTCTGCATGAAATGAACCCTTCTGATTCAAGTGCTCATCCTCAGGAATTTACAGGACCCCAGCTGGCCACAATGAGACAGCTCACAGATGCAGATAAACTGCGAAAGGTTATTTGTGAACTTCTGGAGACAGAACGCACCTATGTCAAAGTAAGAGGTCTTGATGTGTTGTTTCAGTGGACAAATATTTCTCCTCCTTCTGGAAAGATTTGTTAGTTTCTTCACTAATACTTCAAAGAATTATGCTTCCTGCATGTATCCCATAGTTAACTTACATTCAAGTCTCTGATCTGTCCCCAGAGCAGTAACTGAAACCTCTAAAGTAAGTAGGCTTTCCAAATTCTTGTGCTGTCATTTTGAAATTACTTAGCTGGTGCACAGAGGAACATTGCTTAATGAGATCTAGTGTTGATGTTGTAAGTAAAACTGTGTACGTTTCCTTCTTCTGTCTTATATTCTGTAAATCCAACTGTTTTGTCCTACGTGTGAAAGGGGAGAATTCATAGACTGAGTAAATGGTGATCTTTGGCACCTCAGGAAATACTCAGAGGCAGTTTGAGGAACCAACGTGTGATCTTTTTCTGAATTTCTAGGACTTGAATTGTCTAATGGAGAGATATCTGAAGCCTCTACAAAAAGAAACATTCCTCACACCAGATGAGGTATGTTAAATCTTGTTTATCTTTTTTGCTAAATAGCTTATGAACACTCTTCCTCTGTATCCTCCCCTACCTGCCCCACCCCTCCTTGACTTGCTTGTCTGAGCAAGAGCTGCAGAGTAATTTTGAATTATATGCCTTGAATGGGTTGAGTAGATTATAAAGGTGTGACTCAATAGCATATAGGCTATTTTTTCATGTCATCACACTGATTATACAATTGGGCTGAGAAATACTGGAATTCTGCAAAGAAATATTTTCAGCATCTTGGATTTTTTTCTCTTACTAGCTGGATGTTCTTTTTGGGAATCTGACCGAAATGGTAGCATTCCAGGTAGAGTTCCTGAAAACTCTGGAAGATGGTGTAAGGCTGGTTCCAGACCTGGAAAAGCTTGAAAAAGTCGAGCAATTTAAGGTAATCTCATTGCTTATGTTCTGAGTAGTCACAGAATCACAGATGGTTAGGAGTTGGAAAGGATCTCCAAAGATCACCTAGTCCAACTCCCCTGCCAGAGCAGGATCACATAAAGTAGGTCACACAGGAACACATCCAGGTGCATTTTGAATGTCTTCAGAGACAGAGACTCCATAACCTCTCTAGGCAGCCTGTTCCACTGTTCTGTCACCCTCACAGCAAAAAAGTGTTTCCTAGTGTTTGCATGGAGCCTATGCTCCAGCTTGCACCCACTGCCCCTTGTCTTGTCTTTGGACATCACTGAGAGGAGCCTGGCTCTGTCTTCCTGACACTTCCCCTTCACATACTTATAAACAATTAATGAGGTCATCCTTCAGTCTCATCTATTCCAATCTAAAGGTCCCTCAGCCTTTCCTCAGAAGGGAGATGTTCCAGTCCCTTAGTCATCTTTGTGGCTGTGCAATGGACTCTCAATCAGTTCACTATCCTTTAACACTCTTCATCAGATTTGTCTGACTACTGTCAATGTTCAAGTAAAAACCTTCATCTACTTACACTTGAGATTAATTTTTAGCTAGCACTAGAGTGGTTTGAAAAACATCCTTCTGCAGTTGCACTTTATGCTACATTTAGCCATATAGAGCACTGTAGATCTATAACGCCACGTTCTTCTAGATGCTGTTCTTGCACTTCTGCCAGATTTGTTGTCTCAGGCTGTTGGGAGAAGCTAGAAATGGAAAGTTACATAAAATCTTTGTTCTGACAAGCCTGATGCAGTAGTTCAGAAGCCTACTAGGGCTAAAGACTAAAACTATAAATGAAATTCTGTATTAAATTCTACTTTTGGTGCATAGCAGAGCTATATGGTAAATACATCCAGCTATCAGCAGATGTGCCTCAAAGGCAGAAAGGTAAAATGAAGATATTAAAACTTCATTAAAAAGGAAAAATGTGGAAACAGAAATCCTGTTTTATTTCAAAAGCAGTCATTGACTGGATACATGGCAAGTAGCTAATACAATGTTTTGTCTTTGGGGAATTTTACTCTTGCTTTAAGCAATTCCCTCACCTTGATAGAGGACAGGATGTCTTGATGAATAATAACAATTTCACTGGGATTTCTCTTCAGCTAACATACAGCCCTGGAAGTACTACTGAAAGAATTTGTCTTTTGTGCATATATGGCTGGATTTGGAATAAGCATCAGTTGTGAACACTGCCCTCACACAACCAGAACACAGATTTGTTTTGTAGGAAATGTGCCCTTAGTGGAAAGCACAGACACTTTTTTAGTGGACGAAGCCTCTGTGACCACTGCATACTCTACACTTTGAGGAGTGCAGAAGAAACCTCCTTATAGAGACCACTCCTCTTCACATAAAATGTGCATCAGCTTCACTTTCAGTTCTGTCCTATAGGCATAATTTGAAAGCAGCATGTAAAATGAGACTTCAGCACTTTTTTTTGCTTCGGGGTTTCAGTTCTGCAGTTCGCTTCCCTCTGCAGACTCTAGAGCTGCCTATGTGTTGTCTTACCTACCTCCCCTCTCCCACTGTCCACAAGACAATGTGAAGTTCAGTTCAGACAGAAGGGGAAATAACTAGCTGGCTTTCACATGCCTGCTTTTTCTAATGCCTTTTTTTTTTAACCATAGAAAGTATTGTTTTCCTTGGGTGGATCCTTTCTTTACTACGCTGACCGATTCAAGCTGTACAGTGCCTTCTGTGCCAGCCACACAAAAGTCCCCAAAGTGCTGGTGAAAGGTAAGAACCGTGTGCTGGACAAACAAACCTGGGCATGCAGGGGAAGAGATGTTGCAGTGACACATTGGTTTGGGCTGGCACAGGGTGTCTTTGTGGATGCTGAGAGGTGATCCCTGAAGCAGAGCATGTTGTGTAGGAGGAACAGAGGCACACATGTGCCTGGTGGCTTTGCAGGAGCATTGACAGTAGAAAAGTTTGCCTGGCCTGAGAGGCTCACAAACAGCTCTGCCATGGATATTTTTGGACCACCATCAATGTAATGATACCCGAGGAGCTCATTACAAGCATTGGTTAACCCCACATGTAGTTCACACACAATTTATTCTCCCTGAGATGCTGAGTTTCTTTGTAATCATGTGGGGAATGGAAAGATTTCATAATTGGGTGATGCGGTGTGTGCTGATGGATCACTGCGTACTTGGGAAATACTGGTGATGCCAGTAATGACCTCTGGATCCTTCTAGAGCTTGTGCTGTGAATCCTTGCTAGTGACAGTCCCACTGAAGCTCTGGCCAATGTGGTTGAACACCGACAGCCACAAGGAAGGAATCAAGCCTGGGACAATGTTTTATGGAAGCTGTCTAAATATTTTAACTTCACTGTGCTGTTTCCTCTCTCTCTCTCCTTCCTCTCACCTTCATTCCAACTTGCCTGAGAACCTTCCATGTATGAATTCTTAATCAGCTTTGGCTTGCTGAGATGGAGATAAATGAACTGTGGTCTATCTTATAAATGCTATCCCAAGTTAGGGTGGATCCCTCCCCCCAGGAGGATAAACTCACCACAACACAGATTCTTGTTGAAAGTCAGGGAAAGATGAAATTGTATTTCTTATAGTGTAGGTATAACAGTATAAAGAGAGATAAACTAGTAGAGAAGAAAACAAAATATAATAACCTTAAGGGAGATGGGGGAGGGGTCAAGTGGTGGTGAAGCAGCAAAAGAGCAGCAGCCAAAACAGCAGCTGGGGAAGACAGGCAGGCACAGCTCAAGCAGCAGAAGCCAGCAAAAGGGGGAGAACAAACTGTGCTTCTAGACATTAAGCTCTTGATGCTCCAGTGAAATTATATTAACTTATCTATTGTTGCCATTAAATGGCCTATCCCTGGAACGTGCACCTCTCTCCTATGTCTGAGCTAGAAAAATCAGCTCAAACGGCCACAAATGCTTATGGGCCTCCTTGCCTTGGAGCAATGATTTTTCCCCAGTGAAAGTGTTAATCTCTTAAGAGTTAGCAGTGCCTCATCCAATTAATTGTTGGCAAAGACAGTAAATAAACAAATGGTTCCAGTTGTAGGAGGCAATGCCATTATGGGAGGAGCTGTTATTTTCCACAGAATCAATATTTGGATGCCTGGCAATCAGAAGGTTTTTGTTTCTTGGTTGATTTGAGTTTGTTGGTTTTGGACATTTGTTGTGTATTGTTTTGGTTGGTTGGTTTGGGTTTTTTTGGTTGTTGTTTATTTTTGTGATTTTTTTTTTCTATGTACATTTTTATCCATTTCTACTTGCAATTCCTTATTTAGCATGCTGCAAAGAATACCTAGCAGCTCTGTGGAATACATGAATAAAGGGCTTGTTGTTAGTCACATTTAAGCTATCTCTTAGTACCATTTTTGTTAGACCTTAATGTTAAGGCCAAAGACTAGGTAGATCTGATTGTTTTGTTCTGCTTTTTTCATTGATGCCTGTATTTATAAATGAGAAGTGGTTGTCCCTGAGTTATGGCACAAACAGAATTCAAAATTTCATTCCAGTGAGACATCTCTTTAAAACCTGAGAGTGTATTTCAAATGTAGTTTGATGCCCTCAGCTGAGGCTTTTGGATTTGAAACTGAAGTTGCTTTATTGAAGTCAGGTGACAGTCTGCAAAAAACCCACCCAACCCTGGTGAGGGACATGACTCTAATAAAAGCAATTGTGTGGAAATATGGAATTGTTCCTGCACTGAGAAACTTCTGCCTCTAAAAATGGCACCTTCCCCATACCTCCCTCCCTGTATGACTCTATGTTCTAGTAGAGGAAATGAGAGAAAATGGTAACTTTTCAAATTGAGTAGCAGTCAGGTGTGTAGTCTGCCTGTACTCTCAAGAGCTGGTGTACTGTCTTAAGTTTACAGCTTCCTGCCTCTTTGATGGATCTTAATTGTTGTTGCTGTTGAGTACTGCATTTTAAAGGTTAATGAGTTAACAATAACCAGACTGGCCAATAACACAAGTGTGCCTGTCAGATGAGACTTGTGAATAGTAGCTTATAACAAATAGCCAGTCTGAGCCTTTTCCTAAGGAAACAGATAGTTATGCTACTCTAAGAGTTGCAAGGCCAGAAATACTGTAGATAGTGAAATTAAACATACATATATTGGTAGGGTAGGTGGATGCCTGTTACTGAATCATAAATAGCACATCTGTGACAAAAGAATCAGTGACTGAAGTCATGAAGTGTCTAAATACAATAGAATCATAGAATCAACTAGGTTGGAAGAGACCTCCAAGATCACCTAGTTCAACCTATCACCCAGCCCAACCTATCATTCAGCCTTATCCAGTCAACTAGACCATGGTACTAAGTGCTCCATCCAGTCTTTTCTTGAACACCTCCAGGGACGGTGCCTCCATTACCTCCCTGGGCAGCCCATTCCAATGGCAAATCACTCCCTGTGAAGAACTTCCCCCTAACATCCAGCCTATACCTCCCCGGCACAACTTGAGACTGTGTCCCCTTGTTCTCTTGCTGGTTGCCTGGGAGAAGAGACTGACCCCCATCTGGCTACAGTGTCCCTTCAAGTAGTTGTGGACAGCAATGAGGTCACCCCTGAACCTCCTCTTTTCCAGACTAAGCAACCCCAGATCCCTCAGCCTCTCCTCACAGGGCTGTGCTCCAGGCCCCTCACCAGCTTTGTTACCCTCCTCTGGACACATTTCAGGACTTCAACACCTCTCTTGAATTGAGAGGCCCAGAACTGGACACAGTACTCAAGGTGTGGCCTGACCAGTGCTGAATACAGGGGCAGAATAACCTCCCTTATCCTACTGGCCACACTGTTTCTGATCTAGGCCAGGATGCCACTGGCTCTCTTGGCCACCTGGGCACACTGCTGGCTCATGTTCAGCTACTATCTACCGGTACCCTCAGGTCTCTTTCTGCCTGGCTGCTCTATGCGTTTCCTTACAAAATGTCTCTGGATAAATTAAGTTAAATCTGGAAAAGTCACTTCATTAGAACAGCCATTATGATTTTTATGTAATCCAATTGCTTGATTTTAATGTTCCAGCCAAGACAGACGCTGCTTTCAAAGCATTTCTGGATGCTCAGAATCCCCGACGGCAGCACTCCTCCACACTGGAGTCTTACCTCATCAAACCTATCCAGCGGATACTAAAGTACCCTCTCCTGCTGAAGGAGCTCTTTGCTCTGACTGATGTAGACAGTGAAGAACATTATCACCTTGATGGTATGGAGCTGACCTACATTACTCTTCCCTGTTTAACCTCTGATCTGGAACCCTCCTCCCCCTCTTTCTGCTCAGAGCCTTACAAATACCAATTGCCTCTTCCCCTATCTCTCTTTCTTCTAGTGGCCATAAAAACCATGAACAAAGTTGCCAGCCACATTAATGAAATGCAGAAAATCCATGAAGAATATGGGGCAGTGTTTGACCAGCTCATAGCAGAACAAACAGGGGAGAAAAAAGAGGTAACAGATGATCAAACATAAGAGAAAAAGGCTGTTCATTTTGGTGTTTGTACCAAATATTTACCTTGCATGTAGTGTCATTTAAATGGATCCCGGTGAAAACAGATAAATCACAGTCCAAGAACCACTTTTCATGTGTGGCTCAATCAGTGGGACCAATGTAAAGAAGTAGTGGGTTAATTCACCTTCACTGTTGGGCTTGGGTCAAAATCATACCCCAAGCTGAATGTCCATATAAATAATTTTGGCCCAGCAGTCTGAGTGGACTAGCAGGCTGATGCAAGTCTGTTAGCTCTTGCACTGGTTTTAGAAAATCAAAAGGTGAGCTGCACTGTGTGAAAAACAGCACTTTCTCTTCTAGAAAGTCTGTTAGTGGGCTTGATAACATGGGAGACCCTTGAGGCTTTAGTCTAGGTATCTCATATGGTGCAGATGTAGACATGTGATGATCCAGTGTGGCTCAGGCCTGGCTGACCATGTCAGAAACCTGTGGAAGGAATCTTGAAGTTTCAGACTGAGACCTGGACTCTCCATTTACCCATAAAATGTAGGGTTTTATAGAATCATAGAATAGAGTTGGAAGGGACCTCCAAAGGTCATTTAGTCCAACCCCCCTGCAGTGAGCAGGGACATCCTCCACTAGATCAGGTTTCTCAGAGCCCTTTTGAGCCTGAAGTTTGCAGTGACCTAATCCGAGGGAGAATAAGCAGTGGGGTGAATAGAATAAGGTCTAGAGGGACTCATAAATATTAAAGGGTTGATGGGAGCAGTGATGTGGGTGAAGGCTGACCATGCTAATGAGATTTTGCCAGCAGCCAGATGAAGAACAAATATAAGAGGTCTTGGGCTATAAAGCAAAGAAAATCTGGAATAGAGCAGTGTTAGGGAAGCTTTGGGCGAGAGCTGGACAGCAGCAATGGGGAGGGAGGATCAGACGATGACTAGAGGACTGAGAGTAGGGCTGGTAACAGCAAGCAGCAGTGGCCTGAGAGAGCAAGGAGCACAGTCATGGTTTGATGTTAACCTGGCAGAGGAGACAACAAACACATATCTTACTGTTGATTTTGTTCTCGGGGAGAATTCAGGTTGTTGTTCTGATGGTATTTATGGTGTCTTTCGGCAAAAGTCAGACTTCACAGAGAGAGGGGTGGAGGAATGGGGTAACATAGCCCCTTGACTGGGGTTAGACCTCGGGTTTGTCACTCTGGAAGACTGTAAGTCAAAGTGAAACATCCAGTCTTGCACATCCTAGCATCTCCCAACAGTTGTTATGAACTCCTTTTATTAGTTCATTTCTAGAACTGTGGTTTCCACAGATCAGCCTCTGGGTGAAATGAAAAGGCAGCTATGGGGAGGAAGTGATTTGACTGCTTCACATCATGCAGTCTCTAAGCTTTACCCCAAACTGTGCATCTGATATGGACTACTTACAAACACAACAGAAAAAATGGTAGGGAGAAAGATGGACATGGAAGGAAAAAAAAAAATAAATCTGGATTTTGTCCTTACTTCCCATCAAATTACAGAGCTGGCCTCTGAGTCTGATTTGGCGTTTATGCTCACCAGTTAAGAATTTAGCTGCACCTATTGCTGTTAGTTTGTTCACACACACGTGCAGTCTTCTGTCAAAACATTCAAGAAGTTTACTTGTGGGGCATTTTGTGCTTGTTTAGGAATAAGCTTCCAGCAAGCTTTCTTGAACGGGAAATTGAAGTGATCTTTCTTGAACTGTTACACATTGTCTTTGTGTTGGCAGGTTGCAGACCTGTCAATGGGGGACTTGCTTTTGCATAATACAGTGATATGGCTGAATCCTCCTTCTTCACTGGGTAAATGGAAGAAGGAACCTGAGCTGGCAGCATTTGGTTTGTACCTAGTAATTTTATTTTGGAAGCCTAAATGACTGTCCACTGTGCCTTGGCAAATATTTGCTGAATGTGACCGAGTTTGGCTGCAAACCATACTGTGCTTGAGGCTTGAAGAAAGCGATCACAAGGGAAAGTGGTCTTGAAAGACAAGTTCCAGCTTCCTGCAGATGTGGTGAAAGAGTAATCAAATGACAAGTTTACATGTCAGTGGTGTTAACTTCTTAATTCAGTATAGATCAGTGTCCCACCTAGGAGGGGTGGATATTCTGTCCAAGCAGAGTCCCATCTGCTGAGTGGACACATGCAGCTGGATGCTGCTCAAATGCCTGAGGTGAAATTAGCCAAGGAGACTGAAGTATTCTGTTTTTTTTTTGTATAGGACTGTTGCTATTTGAATAGTTGGTGTGATAACTGGCAACTTATTTCCAAGTACTTTGAAGTAGCCTGGTTTGGTATGGTAAAAGCTGCTGAGCTTGGGTTTGGGGGGGAGGAATATGCAAGAGGGCTGGCAGATTTACTTCTACCTTCCCTCCCCAGCTCAGGTGAGGGCTGTCAGAGGAGCTGAAAGGTCTGTGTGCTTGGGCATAGAGGAGAACCATTCCCAACCTTACTGACTACATGACTTTTGTTTCTAACTTCCTTCTGTAGTGTTCAAAACTGCTGTGGTCCTTGTGTACAAAGATGGTTCCAAACAGAAGAAGAAGCTTGTAAGTTGCATGATGCTATATGCATCTATGGTGTTATGATCCAGATTTCCTCTGTGCTAGAGTGTGTGTTTTGCATATATGATCCTTGTTCTCTGCCACACAGCTGAGGTTCTGGGTGGTGCAGAGTGGCCTGTTGTTCAGCCTGGGTGCAGCAGGCTGCAAGAATTTAGTTTACTCTTTGCTGTCTGCTAGGCCAGTCATTCATGTTACCTGCCACATCCACACTGTGGACTGGACTGTCATGAAACAAGGTGTCACTTGGAACATCTGTCTTGTGTTTGACTCTTTGGTCTGTATAAGAGATTGTAATCAAATATGAGAGCTGATACCTGTCAACTTACTTAGTGAAACACAGCACCCTTGTTCTGGCTGTTGTATGCCACCGAGCAAGTGCTGGCTGCTCTTGGCTAAATTAGGTGTGCCTGCAGTACATATCAGAGGATCCTACTGGAGTTTGGGATTAAGACTGACAACAAACACATGCCTTGCTATAATAGGGAACAGTGTTTACAGTGTTAAAGAAAACATACATGGGTAAACCAAAATGTGATTTGAAATGTTTGTAAGGTTGAGGTCAACTGGCCACAACATAACTTTAGAGTGACTAAAGCAAAACTAATGTTGGTAAGTGTAAGTGCACTTGAAGAAGAGAATGCAGCATTAGTCTGCAGTGGCTTCTGAAGGCATTGATAGGAATTGATTGGCCTAACAGTTGCCTTTGTGTAGGTTTTAGCAAGATCTTCATAAATAAGCACTTCAGTGGTTACTAAGATGCTGTAGTGTGAAAATAAGAATTGCAGCAAGTCTCTAGCTGGACATTCTCAGGGCAAAGCACAGGATACTTTTGTCTCCCAAGGTGTCTTATTCCGTAACAGTACTTTGAACTTCTTCCAGGGAGGATCACATAGAGCTTCAATTTATGAAGACTGGGATCCGTTCCGCTTTCGCCACATGATACCTTTAGAAGCACTACAGGTTCGGGCGCTGGCAAGTGCAGGTAATGTGTTTGCTCAGGGTGGGGGTGGGGGATTCACTCACCGGTATTTGTATGTTATGTGTATTACGCAGTTTTGCAGTCCTGAAAGAGGAACACACAACCTCAATATCCATAATAGCTCTGGAGAGAGATGAAGGGGCAGAATGTTCAGTTGTGTATCTCCAGCTTGTCAGTAGTCTTCTGAAACCAGGCTTGGTTCTGGAAAAACAAAGCAGAGACATTGCTTGGTTGAGAACCTGATGTGAGGCTTATTTTATTTAAAAATTCAAAGTGTTAAGCATTTTATTCCCTTCCTAATGCGTAAGTTGAAAGACCAGAGGAGGCAGCTGTAAAATGTTAATGATGCTGTATGGGACACCTGAAAAACTGAGTTGGGTTGGGTTGGGGTTTTTTTTCATGTTTTTATGGGACTGAGTGCATATGAAATACTTCTAGACTTTGCCAAGTTTAAGAGTGTTGTTTCATTAGTCACTTGCCCACAGCTGTGGCCATGAGTTAATATTATTTCTAGTGTATTATATCTGTTGTCCTGGATGGTCTTAAACTATTTCTTCAGGATTACAGAATAAACTGCCTGAATAGAGCGAGGTGGCTGTCGGTCTCTTCTTCGAAGTAGCAGGTGATAGGACAAGAGGAAATGGCCTCAGGTTGCACCAGGGGAGGTTTAGGCTGGATATTAGGAGAAAATCCTTCACCAAAAGTGGAGCACTGGAACATGCTGCCCACAGAAGTGATGGAATCACTGTGCTGGGAGGTATTTCAGAGATGTGTAGATGTGGTGTTTAAGGACATGGTTTATTGGTAAATCTGGTAGTGCTGGGTTAACAGTCAACTTGATGATCTTAAAAGTCTCTTTCAACCAAAACAATTCTTTGATTCTCTAATTCAGGTTAAATTTGAGACACTGTTATGTGAAGTTCTGCTTGTTTTTCACTTTAGATGCAGAGACCAATTCTGTATGTGAGATTGTCCATGTTAAATCCGAGTCTGAAGGCAGGCCAGAAAGAACTTTTCACCTTTGCTGTAGGTAAGTGTGTTTCTGTATTTTCAGTGGCAGCTGCATCTCTGGATCCCAGCCTGCCTATGTCCTTCCTTTAGGGCAGTCTGGGAACAAGCCAGTAGGGAAAGTGGGGAAAGGGTGTTAAAACCTTACAAAATCCTGCCTTTCAGAAGTAAAATGGATTAAAATAAAGGCATATATTTGATCTGTCTTGCACCTTTATGGGAATGTCCTTACTACATTTTGTCTTTCACAAATTACATCCAGTTAAATTCCAGCATTGGGTCCTTATGCCAGATAGCTGCTACTGCGACATGTTCAACTGGTACTTTTCATTTCGCCAAGTACCAACTTCTGTCGTTAGGGCATTGCCCGTTCCTTAAGTAAGCCATGTCTGTCTTCATTGTGATGTTCAAATAAAAGTTTAATACACAAATTCATCACAGTCCAACACAGCTTGTACCAAGCCAATTACTACTATGAGGCAGTAGAGAGTTACAGAACTTCTGCTTGGTGTTTATAGGAGACAAACTGAGAATTAATTAGGCACCACAGGTCAGCTTAATGTGTGTCAGATAAAGTGAAGTGCACGGTTGGTATTGGAAGGAAAGGAAGCCTCGAGAGAGGTGAATGGCTAAATGTGTTGTTAATGAACAGTGTATTTGTTTTCTTGGATGTCCATTGCAACAACTACAGCTTTGTTTTGAAAAGACTATTAGATTGAGCCTTCTCTGGGGGGAAATGCCTGCCAGTTGGTTTGCACTGACTACAGAACTGGGCATTATTTATCTTATTTACAGCGAGCTTTTACTAGTTCCCAGATGACACCACCTTTTGTATTCTTGCCTATTTTTCAGTTCACCAGAGCACAGGAAGGATTTTCTGAAGGCAGTGCACTCAATTCTGCGGGATAAACACAGAAGACAGCTTCTTAAAACCGAAAGTTTGCCCTCATCCCAGCAATATGTTCCTTTTGGTGGAAAAAGACTGTGTGCTCTAAAAGGTGCAAGGCCAGCCATGAACAGGGCAGGTACTGTAGGGCTACAGACTTTCAAGATCCCAGTAACTCCAGCACCGTTGTAGGACATGTGGTGGTGTCTGTTACTTGTATATTAGGATTAGCATTCTCTCCTGTGTATGTAAAAACTGCTGATTTTCCATGCTTCACCTCCTTGAGAGCCTTAAATTGCCTCTATTTACCTTGCTTTGCACTCAAGGCTCAGCTTCAGAGTGGTCCTTCTGGCATGGAAGGAAGAAATGGGATTCCCATCAATGCCGATTGGCTGTGCACTTTTACCTGAAAATGGGTTTCAGCTGATCAAAGCCGAAGCCTGCTGCATACTTCTTAAAAGCCTGTAGAGAATTCCCAGCTAACCCTAGCACTTTTAAAACTAAAATGGGCAAGAAAAATCTGCTCCCCCGAGCGAGCAGCTTAGGTTTGAAGAGACAGCTTTCTGTGTGCTCCATTTTAGCCTTTTCAGCTCTGTTGCTGAATAATGGACACTACTTCTACTTCTCATATTTTGAGAGGCGTGCACTTGATACACTTGCTTTTGTGATGGCCTGTCCTAAGCCATGGATTTTTATTTTCAGTTGGCTTCAGGAAAAAAAAAAAAAAAAGGGCAATGAGAAAATGTAAGGGAAAAGCAGGTTTTCATTTTCAGAACAAGAGATGATGGAGCAAAGAACCATCTGCTTTCTACTTAAGAGTACACAGAATTGCTGCATGTTTTGTTCTGGTCTGGTTTTCTTTCCTTTTTTTTTTTTTCTGCTCACTAGATCCAGCAATGTAGACAACCAGGCTACCAGGCTTTCTGTTCCTCTTCTGTACTGGGCAGGCCAGACCAAGTAACATTTGCAGCATGGCTTCTCACCTGGGGTGTTGCTAGCCATCTGCCTCAGACACACTTAAAATCATAAGGAAAAGAGTCACAGGAGAGCCAAAATGCAACTCTTTTATCACAGGGCTGCTTCAGTCAGCCTGTGGGGCTAACCTGCTATAGGTGCCAAACCTTTCAGTTTGGTTCACTGATGCATTTGCATGGTGAATTCTGCAGAGATTGAAAATCTCCACTTAGAGTCCAGACCTCTCACTACTGTTAAAATTTGCAACTGCTGAGCTGTTGCACTTGATGCATGTTTTGAGGCTCAGGGATATTAAAATGTAACCCTCCCCCTAAGGCCGAGTTTAATAAATTCATACTGCAAGTGCTAAGGTCCTGCTTAGTAGAGGGGGACACAGTGTAACCTCGGAGTTCACCTGCTTGCCATGGACCTACCTGTGTGCACGTAAAGCGCTGGAGTGCCTGCAGATCCTTCAGCTGCAGGATTCGTCCCATGCTTTGCCTCACAAGCCTCTTATGAAGAAGTTCCAACAGAGAAGATGTGAATTTGCTAATTGGGCCAGTTGCAAAAGCTATTAGACCAGCTGATGATGAGTAAGGAACTTCTGCAAGTTTGTCTGGTTTGGGGATTTTCTTCTTGCCTCCAGTAGTGTGGGAGTGGGGAAGGGAATAGCAAAACCTAGTCAGGGAACTTATCTACCCAGAAATAACACAACAGTTGCAACATCTTCAGCAGTAAGGAAAGCTGTAGTTTTGCTCTTCCCTGAGACAGAGCGATTTCCCGTACTGAGGTGTAAGGCCAGTTGGTTTTCATGGTGTGCTGACAGCAGGTCACTACCTGTGAGAAGCTGAGCTGAGCAGATGCACTTTGTGCTGGCTGGCTGCCTGCCTACCGCTTAGGAGGAACACTAATAGTGGGCCATTATTCCAACTGTGGATCTTAGTAGCAGAAAGTCCTTTTTCATCTGGAGAGAGACCTGTACTGAGGAGCTGAGTGAAGTGTGACTTGCCAGCAGGCAGGATGCGGAATGACCAGGTCATTTGTGGGAGTCTGTCTGCTTTGTGCCTAGTAGCGTTAAATAAAGGGCCTCTGGAAGACTTAACTTTTCAAAGAGAGTTGTACCATGTGTAAAAAGCCTGTGGGATTTTATCTTTGTGTGTGTGCAGTGTCAGCCCCAAGCAAGTCTCTTGGGAGGAGGAGGCGGCGACTGGCCCGAAACAGGTTTACCATTGACTCAGATGCCGTCTACACAAGCAGCCCTGAAAAAGAGCCCCAGCAGCCCACACACAGTGGGGACACTGACCGCTGGGTAGAGGAACAGTTTGACCTTGCTCAGTATGAGGAGCAGGAGGACATCAAGGAAACGGACATCCTCAGCGATGATGATGAGTACTGCGAGGCCATGAGAGGCGCCATGGCTGACCGAGATCTGCAGGAGCGACTGCAAGCGGCCTCCATCACGAGCAGCCAGCCATGCCGAGGAGACCGCCCGCGCCCGGCCATGGACACACACGCCTCCAGGATGACCCAGCTGAAGAAGCAGGCAGCCTTCCCTGGCATCAATGGCGATGTGGAGGGCCACGGTGAGGAGATCATCTGGGTTAGACGGGAAGACTTTGTCCCCAGCAGGAAACTGAACACAGAGCTCTAAACCGGTCCCCTTCCCCACATGGATGCGCAGATCTCCCCGTCCCACCCTCCGTCCCTTCCTCCTGGCCCCACACACTGTGGAGAGCAGATCCAGATAGATTGCACACTTGCACACACCATTTCGGCAGCTGAATTGGTCCAAAGCCATGCGGCCACACTTTAGGCAACTGTAAACCGCTGAAAACCTGGAACAGAATAAGCTTAAGGTCCTGTCTTATGTTACCAAGGGCTTTCACACTATTTTATTTATTCTAAAATAATCAGGGGCTGAGATTAAGTATGGGGAAAATATCATCACTGGAAATCAAATTACTCTGGATGTCTTAACCTATGTGCAGCAAACTAGCTTAAAACAATAGCACAACGAACAGAGGGTTTTATAGCCGTAAAACATCAGTCGTAGGTTCATCTCCTTCACGAGAAAACTGCCTTTTTAACATGTACAGTTGCAGTATTCTTATTACTTTTCTCTCTTTAAATGTAAGAGAATATACATGTATTTTAGGAACGTGTGAGGAAAGGTTTGGGATTTTTTGTTGTGTTACGTCCTTTTGGTCTGTGGCTGGTCTAATTTAATGTCAATGTTGGAAGCTCTAGTTTTACATAATATTATAAAGATGCCAAACTCTCATAAAAGAGATCCAAATTTAACACTTGAAGAAATATTTTTTTGTATTTTACCTGAGATGCAGGGGCACAAAGGGATAAGAATTTTGCAGCATTAGCATAGCTCCACGTCTAGGATACGAGGCTAGCTTTTTGCAGAGGGTTAGGAATGGTGTGTTTATATTAAAGTATAAACTGGAAACTTATTTAGGTATAACTTTCTTCAGGAAAAGGATTATTGTATATGTTTGAGACTGGAGTTTAGTTAGATAATAAAAGTAATAAAATAAAATGACATGACTGAATTGGAGTGGACCAAACTGATTCATGGTGTAACCTTGCTGGAGCCAGTGCAGCAACATCACAGGATCCCTTTGGTCCACTCTGTCTAACAAAGTTTGGGCTTGGGGACAGGGAAATCATGGCCAAAAACTGACCTCATCCACTCTCCTGCTGTGGGTGAAACTAGTGTATTTTAATTCCTTTATTAAAGCTTTTCCACTGCAATAGAGCATGAACAAGGTCTACACAAGCAAACCTCTTTAACACTTTCAACACCTAAAACAGGGTAAAATATGGCTAAAATTTTGTCATTTTTAAGTAGACTTCCAAAAACAAAACACAGAATAGCACTTTTTTTTTAATTTATATACCTTTTCCCATTTCAATATTGCCTATAAGGAAAAAAAGAAAATACTATGAAATGTTTGGGGGTTTGTTTTTTTTGTTTGTTTGTTGGTACCTATTGATGTTTGACACATTAGTAGGTACCCTGAAAACCTGAAATTTTATAATAGCTTTAGGATTATATTTTATAAAATCCACTCTGACTATATTTTAAAACATAACAAAAAATATTCCCCCTCGCCAAATCCATCACTGTCTTTGTGTCTCAGCTAGCATTCTCCCCTTGCCCCCACCCCTCTCTGGTTTCTGGTGCACTATACTTGATCTTATGAAAGCTTTCTCTATTAACTTTTTGCTATCTTCCGATTTCTTTTCGTAAAAGCTTTAGAAAGGTTTCTATACCCTTTGTATTATCACATCATTGTTTTATATCATCTACGTGTCAGTTGTGTCCCAGCGTATTAGAGAAGTGGAGGTTTTAGCTGTCCTATGCTGTACCCAGCGGAATACAGTCAGCGCTGAAATTCTGGAAGGCTGGTACTGGGAAGGTACCATTGTTCTTGTACATAATGTCATGACATGTCTATGTCAAAGGTTCTTATATATTTCTTTTATAAGCTGAAAGAAGGTCTATTTTTATGTTTTTAGTTCTATGAATGGAACGTTGTAAATGCCTGTCAGAAATAAAGTACTGGGAAAAAAATAATGCAAGAGTGGTGTATGTACCTATGCTCCAAGACAGGGACCTCAGGCAGCAGAGGTAAGCAAGGAAGCAAGTACCGCAGCACAATTCCTAGCTGTTGGAATCACTCTCATAACTTAAGGAGTCTTATTAGCAAGGTTTCCACCCTTAGCAGTGTATGCCCTGTATCACATGCAGATACTCTCTTAGAATGAGTTCAGACTGTCTTGGCTCTACTTTTTGGTGAAGTCTGAGCTCTGAGGTGAATGTCTGCCTTGGCTAGCATGTGCTGAGCTTCAGCTTGTTCTACATGAGAGGCTGGGGCAAGATTTTTTACCTCATTTCTCTCCTGTTAAAACCTCATTTTTAGGCCCAAGACTGAAGCCTTGCCTGTTACAGAATGAAAAACAAGACAGACAGGAGATCAAACACTATTTGTCCAGTGTGCCTGTTTGGCATGCACCTTGGCACGAACTGAAGCTTTCTTTTGGTGCAACCACTAACTTCAAAATGGCTTGGTCAGGTCTGTAACCAGCAACACTGTTCCCCACATTCCTGAAATTGCATCAACCTCTACTGAAACACGAGTACAAAGCATGTTAGTACTTGCTTGTGTGTTCAGCAGAGAGCAAATTAGAACAAGTAAGAACTATTTTAAATGCCACAGTCTTTCTTTAGATGGGTGCATGTGTTTGTCTTCTCTAGAGTTTAGTTTTCACTACCTACTGCAATGTTTCAGGCACCTGGCTTCGATTTTCAGATTGTATGAAGCTTCTTAAAGAGCTTGTCCTACTGCAATAACATCATGGCTTGTATTAAAAAAATCATTATCTAGCTCATTGATCACATATTGAGCCTTACACAGAAGCTGTGACAGCTGGAAAGTGTCCAGCTATGGAGCAGTTATTTTATTCTCACCTATCTGCCACTGTAGCTTAGGAAAGAGCTCTCGGGGTAAGGCTCAGCTCTTATTTTGCAGAAGTGAGAGTTGCCATTATCCTTACTACATCCGTGACTAGGAATGCCTGTTTCTCTTTTTCTGTGCTGGTCATGTGGAACCTTAGATGTGCATTTTCAAAAGAGAGAGGGGAAAAAAATAGCAAGGACCAGAAGAATTCCAACACTGGTCTTGCCATGGCTGGTTATTTGTCCAAACTCCCTGCCTTTGGGATGCTGAATTTTAGTCCAAGTGTAAGGAATGTGGGCTGGTGTTTTGCAGCCCAAGTAGGAGCTTTCCTGGCCAGCACTTTGAGACTGTACCAGTTTTGTTTAGTGGAACTAGGACTAGTGATACTGGGACTAGTGATGCAGGGGCAGATGGATTCTATGTGTGGATTTTGGTAGCTTGTCCCTAAAAAGTGAACTGGTGGACATATGGGAACTATTGGAAAGCAAGGTATTTATGGCCAGAACTATGAAAAGAGCCTTACTTAGCCTCTTGGTCTTGCCTGCAGCAGAATAGCAGTTGTCTTCTGCACAGGCACCCTGTAGCATTGAGGCTTATAAATTGCTTTTCTTAACTCTTGTTTTACCGGGAAGACATTGTTATTATTATTGTTGTTGTGTTTTCTCTAGCAGATCTTTTTCGCTTGCAACAGCTTCAGGACAACACAGGAAATACTTTGTTTCAGAGGCAATTGTCTCTGCAAATAACAAAATCTAGAATGTGATCCCGCTCGTGTGTGCAGCTATTTTAAATGTGGCCTGATAATTGTGGAGACAGCAAACAGTGCTTCCCACAGCTCATGCTCCCACTCCTGGAGCCTTCAGCAACTTGCTTTCCTGTTAATTTTATTCTCCACAGTTGCTGAGGCACTGCTGCTGAACACTGGACGTCTAAAAAATCCTTCCAATCACAAGACCTGTCATGTGTGCTGACTGAAGACTGCCAGTGTGTCAGGCTTACCAAATGAATCCAGTCCAGCATGCTGGAAGCTTGCTGTGTTTCTCCCTTATTCTGGGGGCAAGTCAAGGGAAAAGAAAGCCTTTGAAAAATTATTTCCTCTGTTTATTCTTTCTTTCAGCCACATCCTGTTAATACCATATACTCCCTCTGTGTTGTACATGGGCATGAGCTTGGGTAGATTTCTGCAGTGGGAAATGTTATAACAGCCTCAGGGTCTGGGTAAACTGTTCCCATTTTAAGCTTGACAAATGAAGACAGGTGGAGAAGTACACACAAGGTCAGGCAGTGAGCCTGTGATACTGGTGAAAAGCTTACAGAAGGCTGTTTAGCCATTAGTCTGGACAATGGTTCCTTTCTGTTGCTGTAAAGAAGTAATTAGCCATAGTAAGGAATCCTTTCTTGTGGCAGGGTAATAAAGTGATCAGAAAAATCATACAGACTGCCTAGGCAATGGGGATTTGTTTGTCCATTACATGCAGCTGTGCTATCTGTGCTACCCAGTTCTCCTTTCAATTCTGTGTTTACAATCCATTTAATAAGAGAAGCAGGGATGATGATGAGTCAGGGAATAAGAGAACCACTGAGAGAAGAGAAGGCTCCAGGGAGGCCTTAAAGCAAAATTTCAGTATCTGAAGGGGAGCAGCAGGAGGGCCTGTTTAGGTGGCTATGTAGCGACAGGATAAGAGGCAATGGTGTTGAAGTGGAGCAGGGTAGATTTAGTTGGACATTAGGAGGAAGTTCTTCACAATGAGGGTAATGAAATAGTGGAACAGGTTGTTGAGAAATGTGGTGGAAGCCTCATCACTGGAAACATTCAAGGTCAAACTTGATGGGGCCCTGAGCAACCTCATCTAGTCCCTTAGAGAGTCACTTCCAACCCTATACATTCTGAGAGTATAAGTACTTTCCATGTGACCTTCAAAACAAAGCCACCATTTCTGTAGCTGTTCCCCTCCTTGCACTGATCTTACAGGTAATGTTGACAGCACAGAACCTCAGTGGAATACACCTTAGTGTGCCTGGAAAAACAGCTTGTTTAGGCACCAACCCATTCCAGAAACCATGTGGAGAAAGTCCACAGGTCTGATCCTGGAGTGGGTCTTTCTATGGGCAAGAGGTCAGAACAGAGAGGTCAGAACAGAGACCTTTCTGAGGGGCTGTCACACCTGCATTATCTTGTGGTGCTGTGACTCCACCTCCACACCCCTCCATACCTGGTCACAAAGGTTAAGTTCTAGTTTGGTCTGTTGTTTGTTTTTCCTCCAGTCAGGAACAAACTGTAAAATTTATCCTGAATTTTTTATCAAAAGATGAAAATATTGCAATGGAACCACAGAGACAAACTCTCAGGAAATAAAGGTTGGTGACAATCTGCCAAAGGAAATTGCAGGAGCACAGATTTCCTGTGCTAGTAGGACAACTGAAGAGGCCGTATGTCACCTTCACCTGATCCTGTCATTCCCAGGGAGAAGTGTTTGGTGCAGATGTAGATGATTTCCTACCCCAGGTCTACTAAGCACAGTAAATAGCCACAGTGCCTGGTTGGTGCTAATCCTTGGGGCCTTGCTGCAAAAACATCACTAGACTTCCATCAAAACTGCATCTTTTCCCAGCTGAAGCACAGCATTTGAAATGAAAAACTCTCCCCTTGTCACTCCTTTGGCATATCAGAAGCAAAGGTACTACTCCCTCTCCCCTGAGAGCTCAGTAGGTGTTTGACATCAGCATTCTATTCAAGATGAGGCTATTTCGAAGAAGGGACCTCTTGGGAAAAGCTTGACTGCAAGGGGCAGCGGAGATTAAGGTATCCCTCGGGGCTCCCTTACAGCCATGCTCAGTGCTCTGCCTAAAACAGACTCACAGGTGTATGTCTGAGAAAGGAGAATAGTTCAAACATTTGTGATACTTTGACTTCTATGCTCCCAGTTCCTAAACACAGGCACCTAGTGCTGATTCATGGTGTAGTATCTCAAGGCACTTCAGAAGATCCCAAGATCAGTTCAGCTGCCCACATATAGTCAGTACTCACACTTCAGAGGTGGTCTAAGAGGTCCAAGACATCTATCTGTGTAAGAGTGCAAGAGTACAGAGGTGTTTCAGATGAGCTATGCTGTCCTGGAAGAGCAGCCGGAGTACAGTGGGTAATGCTGGGGCAGCTCAGCTGTCACTGGACGTCACTGAATCTCACACTGAGTTTGGTAGCTTTTCTGGGCCTTTGCTCCAGGAGGCTATCTAATGTGCCTTGAATCCAAGTACACTTTTTGCATCCAGGCATTCTTAAACAAAGAATCTCAAAGGTCAGCGATGTGCCACCTTTTTTGTCTCATTCTGAAATTTGATTCCATTAGTTTCATTTGACACCTGCTAACTTTTTACATTGGAAGAAACTACAAATGAGTCAATCTCAACTTCCTTTCTCCACATCATCCATAACTTTAGAAACCTGTCACATTCCTCATAGCCAGATGGTAGTTTTTTTTCTAGACTGAATGCTTTCAGGTACTCAGAGAGCAATTAATCCAACTCACTAACGCCACAGAACTTTTTCCCCATCCCCAGAAGATAATTAAAAGTTATGAACGTACAACAAGAAAAGGAAGTAGAAATTAAACATCTTGAAGGTAGCCAGCAAGCCCAACAGAGATTTCTAGAATGATTAAACTTTGCACAGCGCCCTGTTTCTTGAGAGGGTAACAAAGAAAGCACAGAAAGGAAACGGCATGGAAATGGAGTATGGTATGTGCAGCATCTCCTACAGAAGTGCAATCTCTTGCAGCAAGTTAAATTTTGCTACTTAAGACAGGATTATTTTCAGCTCTGAGCAGTGCCAGACTGATCCAAAACTTTGAGGAAGTCTGAAGTAGCGAAAGAGGGCAGAAAGCAGTACATACGTAGAAGAGCATGCACACAAGTGGTGGCAAGCATCGCTCGCGCATGCCAGCTTGCTGTGCGTTTCTGCATACCAAATCTGAAACCCTTCCCACTTCTTTGGCTTCAAAACTCTCTGCTGCTGCGAGCCAGCCATCTCTGGCACAGAGGAAGACAGGGAAACTCCTTCCTACAGTTTCTCCTGCAGTTCCTTGTGCAGTTTGGAGAATTAAATACCAGTGGTGGTTTTGAGTGCTAGGATAGCCTCCATCAGACAGTGCTAGAGAGGTGTGCTGGATGCCTGTGTCACATCTATGCAATTGGCCACCTGTACACAATCACACAGTGTTGCAGTGGCCAAGGAATCTGCCTGGGGGAGAGGGAAATGGTCTGAAACAGGTAACCTGACAAAGTAAGACATAATTAGAAATGGCATATTTTAAAAAGAGGGAAAATGAATTAATGTTGCAGGAACTGAATCAAAGCCAGAAACTGAGATTAATAAAGCTGCAGACAAGCATGAATAGATTACTAAGTATGTGCTACAAGTGAAAAACCTAGCATCATGACCAAGGGCCAGCATGCAGCTCCGTTTTTAAAGCAGCACTGAATGACCCTTTGCACTCACAGTACCTACAAGACTGGCTCTAGGTACTGTCTTGCACCAGATGAATCATAGTATCATAGAATGGCTTGGATTGGAGGGGACCTCCAAAAGGTCATCTAGTCCAACCCCCTTTACAGTAAGCAGGGACATTCTCGAGTAGATAAGGTTGTCAAGCCTCACCTTGAATATCTCCACAGAGATGAGGCCTCAACTACCTCCCTGGGCAACCTGTTGCAGTCCTCCAACACCCTCACAGTAAAGAACTTGTTCCTAACATTCAATCTAAAAGTTTGAAGCCATTGCCCCTTGGCCTGTTGCTACAGGCTGTTGTAAACAATCTCTCTCCATCCTTCTTGTAAACCTTCTTCAGGTACTGGAAGGTCATTATTAGGCCTCACTGGAGCCTCCTCTTCTCCAGGCTGAACAACCCCAGCTCCCTTAGCCTGTTATCACAGCAGAGGTGTTCCAATCCTCTGATCATTTTCATGGCCCTCCTCTGGACCCACTCCATCAGGTCCATGTCCTTCCTATATTGAGGACTCCAGACCTGGCCACAGTGCTCCATGTGAGGTCTTAACAGAGGAAAGTGCCAGAATCATCTCTCTGGATCTGCTGGCAACACTGCTTTTGATGTTGCCCAGGATGCATTGGGTAATCTGGGCTCAAGCTCACACTGTCTGCTCATATCCAGCTTCTCATCCATCAGTACTCCCAAGTCCTTTGCTCTCCTCCTTCTCAGGCCCTCTAGGCTTCCCCATGCTAATTAATTCACAGGGTAGCACGTGGCCACAGGAACATTTTGCCTGTGGTCGCGGTGCCAGGGAAAATCAGATAGCTCCATAGCACAGATGAGGGCTCTTCTGCAGCAGCTGTTGTCCATATCAGAGCGTAGGTGCTGGTGCTGCATTAAAAATCTCATCACACAGCCATAGGTTCAGTAGCTTTCCTTCAAATTCTAATAAAAAAACACCTTTGGACAGTTGCTGGGTTAGTCCAGCAGGGAGTCAGGAGTCATTACTCCTCAGGTTTTCACAATGAGCTTGGAGCTTTTCCTTCCACTGCAAGGAGGCAGCCCTTTGTAATTTCTCCAGACTTGCTGAAGGCTTTGCCCCACTCAGGCTACACAGACCTGCTTGGTCCTCCAGGGCGTTTTTTCAGCTTAGATATGTCTGCCATGCCTCACATGCTTGAGAGTCCAAGAAGATCCTTCCATCAAGTGATGAGGTTCAGACTGGATGCCCCTGCTTTCTAAACATCCTCTCAAAGAGGAGTCCAGGGGCAGCTGAATCCCAGCCTTAGCCCTCAACGGCAAAGAAGAGTTCAGATCCTAGGTTCTGCCACAGAGTTAGTTTATTTCAGCTGAAGCTAAGACTTCAAAACGGCAGAATCCCTGGGCAATTATGTCCTTACATTTTAAGTTTCCCTCCCCTCACGTGACAGTTTGGTCTAATAATAATATTTATATCTGAGGTCTTCTTGTTCTTCACCAGATCTTTTTGCTGTCTCCAGGCTGGTCATTCTTTCTCTTATCTTGAGGATGCACCTTCTGCTGAGAATGGGGCTACCTTATTTTTCACAGGATTCAGCTGATGGATGGGCTACCTCATTCTTCTCAGAAGGCAGTCATCAAGGCATCCCAGTGTATAAGTTCAGCCTAAGTTTACTGCTTGTGGCCTACAGCGTCAGTAAATCTCAAAGTAAAACAACTGCAATTTTAAGTGATAACAAAATTAAATCTAATGTTCTACAATATTAGATTTTAATTTCCAACAATGCTTCAAATGTTTCATGATAGGCAGCTTGTGAGAAGTCAGGATGACAGTCATAGAATAATGAACTGTTGAGACTGGAAGACGCCTTTGAGATCATCAAATGCAGCTACTCAGAGCTTCCAATACGACCCCTACTGCCAGTAAACCACGTCCCTCTGCATCACAGAGTCAGGGACTGCGCAGGAGCCCATGGCCTGCTTGCTGGAGTGACTGCTGCGCTTGGGACCTCGTCTGTGGCTGGTAGTCAGAGCTTAGTGGCTGGAGGCAGTTCATTGCCACATCAGCTCCGGTGGAGCCGGAGCCCCAGGCAGCAGGGGCTGCTGTCTGCTGGGCTACTCACGCTCCGCAGGGAAGCGCAGGGCCTGGAGAGGAGCTTCTGTGGACGATGCAAAGGCACCAGCAGACTCAGTGCATGGCCAGGGTAAAACTCCTGGGCTCACTGCTGACCAAAGTCCCTGGGGCCACCCCGGGCGGGACTGCTCTGCCCGTGGAACATGGGGTCGCCGCGCAGACAGACGCAGAACGGCAGCAATCCCGGCTGCTGTAAGGGAGCGTGAGGAGAGAGCCGAGCAGGCCTCTGCTACGCCACACGGCGGTCTTCCTCCTCATCCTCCTTCGCACAGCTTCGGGTCGGGCTGCCCTTCTCCGGGAGCGGAGCCAGGCAGGACGTAGGCTCCTTTCGGGCGGCGGCCAGCGGGGGTCACTCTTCTCCCACGAATGCGGCAGTGCCGCTCGCTTCCCAGCGCCCTGCTTGCTCCGCTCCTTGAAAACCCGGCGCCGGGCTGCGAAATCCAGCAAACCGGAGATCGATTTGAGGCAGGCGTGCTAGGGAGGCGGCCATCGACCGGGTGTGGCATGCCACCTAGTTTTTATGGCTTCTCATTAGCGAAAGTAATTTCCAGGGACAGATTCAGATTCACTTCTCAGTGGAGATTAAACCCCTTCAATTAACTCCTCACTGGGTACTAGAGTGTTTAGTATTTCATAGTTGTTCAAGCACTCATAATGCTGAGACTAACGCTCCTGATCAGTGGGTGCATTCTCCCTGAATTCCGTCTGGTGTTTTGTATTCGCTCTCCCAAGAGACCCAAAGTGTCCCGACAGGAAATTTAGGAAGGAGGGATGGGATGGGTATAACAACTCCTAGCAGGGAAAAAGCGTCATGCATGGCCAGCTGCTCAACACCGTCAGGAGGCATATGTTGGTGCTTTAGGTGTTAGGAAAATATTGCATAAAGGATAAACAGATTTTGTGCTTTCAAGTCTGCAAAGTGCAGATCCCACCTCTCCTGCTGCTTTTGCAGGATCTGCGAGGCAGTTTGGGAGCCAGCAGCCATTCACCAAGACCATTTGCACATTGGTACCTAGAGTCTTCCTGCTTTGTTAGAAAAGCAGTCCAGAACAATTTACTCCATCCTTTTACTCAAGTTCCTTACACAGCATTTAAAAAGGCTCTTTAGATCTTCAGTACGAAACTCAAAGACCCAACTAGAGGAAGAGTGTCAGCTTTCTCCGAGGTCACTGCTATAGCAAGCTATTAGTAGAATTACACAACGGAATACTTCAGGAAAAGAAGATAAAGACAGAAAAAAAAAAAAAAGTAACTTAAAAAGATAAGAAAATCCATTCCTCTGCCCCCTCGAAACCTGACAAAGCATGAGAAAATGAGCAGCTCATATTTAAGTGATTTTTTTTTTAAGACCCTTTTTTTTCCTCTGCCTTTCCTTTAAAAAGTAAATTAAGGAGTTGTTAAAACTAAAGTAAAACTGAGGGTACTGGGATAAAAACTGCACAGCTAATGTTCTCTGAAAACAGTGGCTGGGTCAGGGAAGCTTCACCCCAGGATGATATATACAGGCAAGTTGGAGCTGTGGGACTCAACTCTCTATTTCCACAGGAAGCTGAAGAGCCTATTCCAAGGATATATGGCAACAGGCCCTTAGCAGTAAGATATGCTGGAACTCAACCTAGCTGCTGCCTTGAGGTATAACAAAAAAGGTTTTTACAAATACATTAACAATGAAAGGAAAGCCAAGGAAAATGTGCACCCTTTAGTGCATGTAGGGGGGGAAACCTTGGTACAGAGGATGAGAAAAGGCTGAGAAATTTAATGACTTCTTTGCCTCAGTCTTTAATAGTCAGATCCATTATCCTCAGGGTATTCAGCCTCCTGATAGGGATGGAGAGCAACATCAACTCCCCATAATCCAGGAGGAAGCAGTTAACAACCTGGACATTCACAAGTCTATGAGGCCAGGTGGGATTCAACCAAGTGTATTGAGGAAGCTGGTGGAGGAGCTTGCCAAGCTGCTGTCCATTATCTAACAGCAGTCCTGGTTAACAGGGGAGGTGTCAGATGATTAGAGGCTTGTCAACATGGCACCCATCTACAAAAAGGAACTACAGGCCTGTCAGCCTGACCTTGGTACTGGGGAAGATTACAGAGTGGTTCATCTTGGGTGTGCTTACAAGGTGAGAGGATAATGGTAGGATTAGGCTCAGCCAACATGCGTTCATAAAAGGTAGGTCCTGCTTGACTACTCACATCGCCTTCTATGACCATGTGACCTGTGTAATGGATTAGGGAAATCCACCTGGTTATGCTCTTATAAAATGCTATCACATTGGTTAAACTTGACTTCCCTTTGGTAAAACCATGTTGACTGCTTCCAATGGCCTTGTAATCCTTGATATGCCTAGAGACAGCATAGAGGATTAAGTTCATCCATCGCCCTTCCAGGGATGGAGGTGAGGCTGACCGACCTATAGTTACCCAGGTCCTCCTTCTTGCCCTTTCTGAAGACTGGAGTGACATTTGTTTTGCTTCAGTCTTCAGGCACCTCTCCTGTTCCTCACAACTTACCAAAGATGATGGTAAATGGCCTAGCAATGACTTCCACTAGCTCCTCCAGCACCCACAGTTGTATTCCATCCACAACCATAGATTTATGGATGTCCAGATTGCTTAACTGATCTCTAACCCAGTTCTCATCAACCAAGGCAAACTTTTTTATCCTGACTGAAAGGGCAGTGCAAGGATCCCCCAAACAAACGTTGCTCTTTTTTCCTTCTGAGCCATCAAAACACCCATAAAGACCAGCGATAGGCTACTTGATGGGCTATCCTGATGTGTCTGCCCTATCCATGTGTAAGCCACTAAGCCTGCTGCGATGGTTTGGGAGTTACCTGCCCTCCCACTCTTACAAAATCACCCAGGCTAGACTCAGCCATCTAGAGATTAAGGAATGAAGCTTTGTATTCACAGCTTAGCACAGTATACAAGCATATATATATATATACATTGCAACTCTATACAGCTATATACAGAAATATACAAGATAAAGGTAATACAGAAACACAACACCCCTCCCAGAAATCAGAGTCTCCAGGAGGGGCTCACAACTACTCTTCCATTTTCTTTCCACCCCTCTACCTTATCCCACAGTTTGTCTTACATGCAAGGTGAGTTTGGAGGACTGGCAAGGGGCGTTAGAAGGATTAGTTGGGTTACACAGCCACAAAAGCCCAGGGAGAATACACAGGCACTGGCTCTGACAGATAGAGATTCACTGTCTTACCTATGTTTGTGTTCTTGCTTTTATACATCTCAGCAAGCCTATGGGTGAAGTAGACATCACCACTGTTTTCTTTTCACAGACTATAATCTAATTTTCTCATTAAAATATTCCAATTAGCCTCAAACTAGCACACCTGCCCTATACCTCAAGGAGATATGTATAGGGCTGGTGACCAAAACTGGAGTTGCAAGGGAGTTTGGGGACTTGGCCCTGCAGCACCACTCATCAGTCAGCAATTCCTCTTTCCATTCTCCCTGACATTATGCATTTATATGGAGCAGCACCTCTTGCCAACCCCAAACTTTTACTTCACAAGTGCTCTTCCACTTCTTATCTTACATGAAGCCTACAGAGACTTCACTGTGTAATTTTTCATCTGTGATGCCATTTTTAAATATGGGAGCTGACAGGCAAGCCCTTATCATATTTGCTAAATGGCTTTCAAATATAACTGGTTGTCAGCCCTTTGGTCTTCCTTCCTATGAGCAGCTGCATCTACCACTAAAGAATCAGCAGTGGGGGTATTTGTCTGAGGCCATTCCTCCATTCATTCTAGTGTAAGCCACATAGGAGCACCTTAATTTACTGATAGGATTTTTTCCCAGAACTGGTCTGCCAGAGCCTAGGGGAACCTGAAGCAGAGCCATGCACTAATACTAAGGCAGTAGCTTGTGTCTGTGATTGTGTTTAGCTACATCAAAATAATTACTAACACCATCTTATTTCACTATAATTTTTGGGTATCTTTTACTCTGATGTCAGTGTCACCCTTTTTTGACACTGCAGTTACAGCTTGGTTGTGGTCTGGGGGCAATTCTGATTGCCCTCTGTGAAAGACTGCAACTAGATTTCTGTTTAGAAAACAGGAAGATTCTTTTTATACTTTAGGGTTGATCAGTGCTGGAACCCAGCAAGGTTGTGTAGTCTCCATTCTCAGAGGTATGAAGTCCTTCAATGGTTGGACTCAATGATTTTAAAGGTCTGTTCCAATTGAAATGATTCTATGATTCTATAATCAAACCCCAGATGGACACAGTGCTGTGTGTGACCTTGCTCTGAGCAGGGGGTTGGACTAGCCGGTCTCCAGAGGTCCCTTCCAGCCTGTGATGCCATGAATCTGTACTTCTCCCAGAGCCACACATAAATAGCAAGTCCTACCAGAGTGTAAGTATTTGCAAACTTCTGTGATATGTTCTAAGATTTCATTTGCATCAAAGCAAGAAGTGTTTAGGAAGAATGTTTGTGTGTCACAGATTTAATACACTGAGTAAATAAATGGAACAGCCTAGCAGAGCACCAATATGCAATTAGGACCATTTCTTTTTAAGGAACCTCTAATCAGATGCTATCTTAAACATTATGACAGTCCATTAGACAGATTGGCTTTGACCATGAAACTGTTTCAAGCCATGTTTTAATATACCTTTTCAGCTGATTTCAGTAAGCATAGCTTAGAAGACACAGCAAAACCTTAGAGACTGTTTATTGAAGCATGAGAGGTAATACTTGAAAAGTTTAAAACTAGAGACAGAAAATCCCTGGTCAGTTATCTTAGTTCAGCTAAGTAAAACAGGAAGCCTTCCCACTAGCATTTGCAAGCATGCTGGCCAGAACATTTCCTGAAGGCACTAGTTCTGTTTCCAGAGATCTAGTTTTCTCTCTATGCCTGTGTGTATAGGCAACATCTGCCTCACACTGGAAAAGCATCTCATTAACCACATTAGCAAAACAGCTATCACATATTTGATCCTCCTGATAACGTCTGTACTACCTATGATGTTCAGAGAGCAGACTACCTTAGCTGATACATCAGATGAGGGGTGTGGGAACATTGAAATGATCGCTCAAAAAAAGTCACAGCAAATATGCTCAGGGGACAGAGGCTACCTAATAAATGAAAAACTCGTTGTTGTTAAATTGAAACTGTAACAAATCTGAAGGTTACAGCAGTTATCCAGCAGGAATTCAGCACCGTGGCTTTTGAACACTTCAAACTCAGTCCAGCAAAGCCGCTGAGCGTGTGCTTAAACACAGCATTATTGATCTTGCAAGGATCACTTGTCAGCTTAAAGGTAAGTATATGCGTAAGTACATTAGACATTCAGCTCACAACTGTGGCTCATAAGCTACTCTAAAATAATGTATGACCATAGCAGAGGGCCAAATCACAGATCAACCGAAACACTACTTCCCAGCAGAACAGAAATAGAAATAAAGTTTTCCTAAAAAGTGAAAGAAGGAGCTGGCTACTTCTTAATTGCTGCAGGCACATATGGAAGAAAAAAACTGCTAATCAGGAGTCCATTGATAACCACTCAGTTCACAATCATTCTATCTGCAGTGCCTTTTAGAAAATGTAAACACAGAGACCTAGCTACTGGGAGCTCAAAGAAGAAATGCAGGCAAGTCATCTGAGAGGAATGTAGATATGAGGAGGTGTAATTTAAGGATTTTTCTTGGATGTCTGTTTTAATTATTTCTGGGTTTGTTTGATTGATTTCCTTTTTCCTTTTAAAATGAACCTCTTAAATCTGCTGCTAAATGTTAGTCCCACAGATATGGCAAGTATAGCTTCCTAGTAAGCAGGGAGCTGTGATGAATCTCATGCAGCCCCATGCCCTGTCCTGTGTTTGAAGTCTTGTGTGTGGGACCTACCATACTTCAAATACTGATGACTTCCTGCTACTTTCTTGTTACAGAAGGAAGCTTAAACAGGCTTACAAGTGGTCACTGTGTAATGTCTGTCTTCTAAAAGTGTATTTGTGCTCAGTTCTAACTAGGATTACTGCATGCAGCAGCACTCCTCAACGCTCTTTGCCTTCAGGGGATATCTTTATTGTCACTGTGAGCAGAGGAAGTGCCTCTATGGCCATTTCCAGATGGACACTGAAGAAAAAGAAACCTAGAACGTACAGGTTTTCTCTGGCAGAGCAGAGATTTAACTTTGATTCAATAAACCTTAGATCTGATAAATCTCAACCAGAATCCTTTCCATAACAGCCTTTACACTCAGCAAAAAGACAGTGCTGATCTGCATGCTTGTGTATAGTGCTGTGAGCACAAAATAAACCAGGCATCTTTAAAGGAAGACCTTCCACAAAGAATCATAGAATCAACCAGGTTGGAAGAGACCTCCAAGATCATCCAGTCCAACCCATCACCCAGCTCTATCCAGTCAACTAGACCATGGCACTAAGTGCCTCATCCAGTCTTTTCTTGAAGACCTCCAGGGACGGTGCCTCCACCACCTCCCTGGGCAGCCCATTCCAATGGGAAATCACTCTCTCTGTGAAGAACTTCCTCCTAACATCCAGCCTATACCTACCCCGGCACAACTTGAGACTGTGTCCCCTTGTTCTATTGCTGGTTGCCTGGGAGAAGAGGCCACCCCCCACCTGGCTACAATGTCC
The DNA here is from genome assembly GCF_015220805.1 of Pogoniulus pusillus. Classification (NCBI taxonomy): domain Eukaryota; kingdom Metazoa; phylum Chordata; class Aves; order Piciformes; family Lybiidae; genus Pogoniulus; species Pogoniulus pusillus. Next base: position 15,432,555 of record NC_087275.1, on the reverse strand, counting down.
CTTCAGGTAGTTGTAGACAGTAATAAGATCAGAGGAGACCCTGATTTTATCCATCATGGCTGAATGGGATGCTGAAGATGCTGAACAAATCCTGTGCCCATGGAAAAGCAAATCTGAACTTCTGCACACGGGTTGCTCCTGTGGCCAGAAGGGCTGTTGTCCTCATATATACACTCATAAAAGAATTGGTGAGGTGGTGTCAGTGGTGGTCCTGCCCTGTCTGGGCACATGGAAGCCCTCCTCTATAACTGACTGGGGATTTCTGCATGGTTTGCTTTCATACTTTCCAGTCTCAGGCATGCTTTAGGGGAGCCACCACAGCGCAAGGAGGAGCCGAGGGAAACTGCTGCTATACCTTGGCTTCCAAGGAGGCAGGACTGACTACTTTGTTGATTTAAAAACTCATCTTTCAATGTTATTGATCTCATTTGAGGAGAAGGAGGGAGAAAAATAACTTTACCCCAGTGTAAAGCTTCTTTCTTCTGTGCATATGCAGCCCACTATTAAAGGCTTCAGTGAAACCTGAGGACTCTGTAATGAAATAATTCCCTGAAGAAAAAAACTCGTGAATTTTAAACCTCTAACTTTCAGTGACTGCAGGAAAAACAACATGCATGTGGGAAGAGGGGGACTTTCCTTAAGGCACTCGGAGGCATGCATGGATAGCTGATCTCATTTAGAAACGTGGAGCTACGAAACCCCTTGTGTTCACCAGTGACTTTGAAAGTGAATTGGTCTATAATAGCATTAACAAGTGCCAAGAGAAATCAAGCGCTTACTGTTGGTGCTGCAAGAGCACAGAGGGAACCCAGTCCTTTCTGTGTCATAAAAATAAGCACACAGAGAAACAGTGGTCTCTGACCCAAGAAACAAAATGCCATGGTACAAGCCCATAATGGAAAATAGTTTTCTACAGAAACTTTGGTCCAGAGAGAGAGAGGGAATGACAGGCACAAGCAGCTGCAGTAACTTTCTCTGTGTCACTTGGCAGAGCCCTGGTAAAACCCATGTGCCCCAGCTCCTCTCAAAATGATGATAAAATGGTATGTCGACAAGGATTTTACTTGGTGTAAACCACAATGACATCAAAGACTCAGCACTAATTTGGGTTTTGTCAACTAGATAAAGATATTAGGTTAATGCTTTTTGTTCCTTGACAATGTTTTAGTCAGTGAACAGAATTAATTGTGTTGACATAATGGATTTATTGTTTCAACAAAATGCCTATCTATTTTCACACAGTTTGACAAAGCTAATGCTGATACCAGGGGATTCTTATATAGCTGAGTTATCAAGCTGATAAAAGGCCACTAGTGTAAAAGAGAACATGAAAGAAAACAAAGAGTCAATAGCCCAGAGGCATTAGTGCTCATAAGAAGTACACAAAAATTGTATTAAGTTTTACAGTTCCTGTGGCTTTTTATGATGAGCAAGGTGCTGCTGATAAAGACCATATGCTCTCACAGACCTCTGCTTGCAAAGGTGAAATCTCTTCCCAGAAACTTGTCAGACCTGCCTACAGTAAGGATTTATGAGCAGAGAAGCACTTAGTCTGAGCCAACAGCAGCCTTGCTGCTGCAGGCCACCTTTCTGTATGTCCCTAGCGCAGAGAACAGTAGACTTTGTTGGTGGTGAACACCCTGCAGAATCCATCTGAGAAGCACAATATGTGCAATGAAGAGGATTTCTTCAGGGGCAGGACATGAAACCTGCCTATACAAAAATCAGACAGGCTGTAGCCTTTTAGGTAGCACTCCTCAGACTTTTCACTTATGGCCAAGATGAGGATGAGTTGTGTTTATGAGCTAAGCAATGCAGGGCACTGCCTGTCTGTGCCAACTTTGCCCCGCCCTGAACTCTTCTGGCACAGTTCTGGGCTCCTGTCAGCTCCAGGCTCTTAATGGAACCAGGCTGGTGGCAGGCATCAGTAACATGCAGGACCAAGGAAGCCAAATGCAAGGGAAGAACACAAAGGGAAGAAAAGATAAGAAAAAGACAGAGACATAAAGGTGAAAGAAAAAAAAAAGAGAAAGCAAAAAGCCATTGTCCATTTGATCAGATCTAAGTTAATATCTTGAAATGCTAAGAAATTGAGTATCTTATTTTTCTTTATGCATAAAACTTGTTAGAGTTCAGTTTCCTTTAAAGGAAACTAGGTAGTGCAGAACAGTTTTGCAGTAGTCCCTAAACACCTTGTGTACAAACAATGTAAATGCAGCTGCACGAGAGGCCAAACGGCCTGCTGCTGGCTGCTCCTGAGCTAGTTCAGACTACCTGCTGAGGAATGGTATCGTTGTTGGAGAACGTGCTGCATCAATGCAAACAAACCTTGTTAAGTAGGTGAACTGTCTCAGAAGCTGAGCATTCAAAGCAAAAACAGCTGCCAGATGGGGGTAAAAAGTAACTCATTAATTGGGCCATGTAGTGAAGCTGTAAGGGAGCTGCAGTAGAAAAGGTTCTCTGTGGGTGTATGACAGTGAACCAGCACTGACCGAAAGAATCACACATATTCAGACATACAAAAAGATGGAAGTCACAGAAATAATGTGAAATGGAGTTTATCTTTCTGGAGAGAGTGTGGTTTCTGACACAGCTGCAGTGCTCCAGTCCTGCAGTAGTTGGATCAACTGCCAGACAGATGACTAAGGCTGATAATGGGCTGACTTGCATTAACCAAGTATTTTCTGCTACTTGATGTACGTTGCCACAACATGTGACATTACTAATTTGAAAATCACAGAATCACAGAATGTCAGGGGCTGGAAGTGACCTCAAAAGATCATCTAGTCCAGCCCCCGGCTGCCAGAGCAGGATCACCTATACTGGATCACAGAGGAATGCATCCAGGTGGGTTCTGAATATTTCCAGAGAAGGAGACTCCACAGCTCCCCTGGGCAGCCTGTTCCAGTGTTCCGCCACCCTCACAGGGAAAAAAATCCTCCTCATGTTTACACAAAACTTCCTACACCTCAGCTTCCACCCCTTGTCCTGTCATCAGGCATCACCGAGAAGAGCCTGGCTTCATCATCCTGGCACTCACCCTTTACCTACTTATAAACATTGATGAAGTCTTCTCTCAGTCTCCTCCAGGCTAAAGAGCCTCAGCTCCCTCAGTCTCTCCTTGTAAAAGAGATGTTCCATTCCCTTAATCATCTTTGTGGCTCTGCGCTGGACTACCTCAAGCAGTTCCATGTCCCTCTTGAACTGGGGGCCCAGAACTGAACACAGTACTCCAGATGTGGCCTCATCAGGGCAGAGGAGAGGGGCAGGAGGACCTCCCTCGACCTGCTAGCCATACCCCTTCTAATACACCCCAGAATAGCAGAATAGTACACTGGATAAATGCAGTAACAGAAGATGTTTTTGCAGCCAAAAGCGAGTGGTGGGAACTCCTGTTTCTTTTCCTCTGTACTGGATGTCTTTTCTTCCCTTTCTTTTTTTTTAATTTTTAATTTTTTCCCCCTGAAAATTCCTTTCAAAATAAAGCGTACATGCGTGAGTGGTGTTTCCTTTGTTTTCCAGTCAGACTCATTTGTGCTATTGCTCAGGGGAGTGGAACTGTCAGATATAAACAGAGCTCATTTACTAATCTGCCCTTCAGAAGAAGAAACACTCAGCTCCAGCACTGACACTGGTGGTAAATATTGCTACGGGTACTTGGCCACACAGTGCGGGGAATTTGATAACTGACAGCAAAGGGTTCCTGTGAAGAGAAATAATTATAGCAGCTGATAGAATGAATTGAAGGAAATTAAGCCAAAGTAACCACATGTAGATGAAAGCATTCTTCATTTTCACCACAAAAAGAGCCTTCAAATAGTTTTGGCAGAAACTGTGAATAAGACCAGGATTATGAAATTTTCTTCTTCCTTAAAAGAGAGTCATTGGCATGACGCCACTGTATGACTTGATGAAGACAATGCTCTTCCTTAGCAGAGAGGTCAAAGATATCTCAAAGTCGTTCTCATTTTATTTGTGGATAGGTGCTGTAGTTTAAGGCTTGGAAAAATTCCATTAAGAGAAATAGTGACTTTCCCAGAAGTTCAGTGCAGAATGTAAATAAATTAGAGCATTGGATGTAAAAGGAAAATAAAGTCTGTATCACTCATTGGTTTGCTAAGAGGGATAAAATGGCAATGTATAAACAATTTCTCACTCTTTGCTCCTTTTGCCTCCTGCTTTCCACCTCCTCCACTGCTCCTCCATGCATGGCTGAATACTGACCTTGACTGACTAGTTAACATGTGAGATCTTGCTGGTTTTCTATCTGGGAGAAGGTGGTGTTGGCCCCTTCTGGGCTTTATTTGTCCGGGGGTGGGGGAAGAACTGATTTTTGTATTATTTCTAAAGGATATATAGCTGTAAATACATGTAAATATATTTTGTATATATGCTTGTAAATTTAGCCTGCTGTAAAATAGAGCTTTATCTTACTTCCTATGTGATAGCTTGAACCCAGAGAACAGAAAAAGGAGGTAGAAAAATTAAAACCCAAGAAAGCACTTTTGGAGGAGTTTCATTCTCTGAGACCAGATTAGTCTGTGTAACTGAAAACCCTGTAACCACTGGATTTGCAGATTACTTTCTCAATTTTATTATGGAATAATTTGAGGGGACCCAGCTTTCATGACCTTAATTTATTTTATGTGAAACACAGCCTTCTTTATCCAGTGCTTTTTTTGGTTTTGTTGTTAATTCTTTGGAATTGGTTGTATTTCGTATCAGAAACAGCTGAAGTTATCCAGTAGTGAGCTGCTGTAGTCCTTTGAAAAGGTTTCCAGTACTTCACCCAGAGCCTTCTGTTGTTTTTAATGCCTGTGTGGCTTCCTCTTTCATTCAGCTCCAGCTGTACAGAAATCAGGCAGGAGGGGACCTATCTTATGCAGGCTGTCTTCAGTTTGTGGGGTGCTTTGAAGAGAGAAATCTGCCCAGCACCTAACAAGGGATTTTGGTGATCTCTGGGAGTCTCTCTTGGAACTGGGCTAGCACAGACCAGGTGGGGCTGGAGGCAAAAACAGTATCAGACTGACTTTGAGAAGAATCATGGTTAGGTTTAGAGAGGTGAAAAATTTGCCAAGCTTGGATGGCCACCTAGAGTGATGTAAGCTGGATGGAGGTAACTCATCATGTCGGCACCCTTCTGGTTTCCCTGTGTTTCACAAAGCCCTGGGAAGGATTTTGAGTTGGCTAGGGGTGAAGGGCTTTGCTGCTCCCTGGTTAATTTGGAATTGCACAGCTGACTGATTTTTTGAGACATTGCATTATGTTTATTTTTGCTTCCCCCTTGTTTCTTCATATAAAAGGTATTTTTCTTGTCAAAAGCTCTTAGTGTCCATGAGAGAGAGGGCAAGTCATGCCTACTAAGGTGACAGGACAGACTTATTTTCATTTACTAGAGCCAGAAATAGATCAAGTGTGATAAAAGCTACCTATTCTATTTCACATAACAGGTTTAGAGCATGCATATGGGCAGTTCTCTCAGCTACGAGGAGGGAACTTCTGGCTGTGGGAACAATAAATTCAGCCATTCACATTGGATCAGCAGCTGCATGAACCCCAAACAGAGATTTTACTTTATTTCACAGAACTGAAAAACTACACCTCAGAAGTGAGGCCCTCTGAAAGGTATCGTCAGCAGCACGCACAGTGAAGACACAAAGTAAATCTAGTGACGTGTACCAAGTTACTAATCATACTCAAGACTTTACGCTAGCAACAGTCTGGCCACTTTACCTATTTTTAATATGCATCTGCCCTATCACTTTATCTTATATTCCCCAATTTGTTGTCTTTATTGTTGGGGTTTTTTTAACACACAATCAAGAGAGAGAAAGTGTCACAAGAATGAGTAAGGATTTGGCAGGAGGAAGGAGAGACTGTCTTTGTATCCTCTATTTGTACAATGCTGAGAAATTGGAGTCTAGTACAGAAAAGGGGCTTTTAGCTGCAGCCACCACCTAAATGAGAGGGAGGTTGTCCCATGAGTTGCAGAACTCCAGCTCCATTAATAACGTTTCTTGTAGGTTTGTGTCCTTAAGACCTTTCCTTGCAACAATAACCTCTGTTCTCTGCAGAATCATAGAACTGTTGAAGTTGGAAAATACCTTTACGACCATCAAGTCCAACCATTAACCTAACACTGTCAAGTCCACCACTAACTACACCATGTCCCTGAATGCCTTATCTACACCACTTTTAAATACCTCCAGGGATGAGCTTGACAACTTTTAGTGAAGAAAATTTTCCCACTGTACTATATAAACATCTGTTGGCGCAACTTGAAGCTATTTTCTCGTCTTGTCATTTTTTACTGTGGAGAAGAAAGCAACACCTGCCTTGCTATAAGGTTTCAGATAGTTGTGGAGAGAGACAAGGTCTCTCTGTTCAGCCTTCTTTTCTCCAAACAAACCTAGCTTCCTCAGATGCTCCTCCTGAGACTTGTCATTGCAATCGGCTAAGAACTAGCACTTGTTTAGGAGGGGCTGAGGAAACTGTTAAGACAGGCAGATGGATGTGATGATTCTTCAGAAATCATTGATTTTACTTATTGCTGTGCATATTGTCAGTCCACAAGGAAAGGAAAACCAGAGTTTAAACAGGGAACAAGAGCACTGTTACGAGCTCAGCTTGCCACACTGTTTCCTCCATGCAACACAGACATATAAAACAGGACAAGAGACAAAGCCAACACATACTGAAGCAGTTCTTGCTTTAGTTAAGGATAAATAGAAAGATTTATCTCATACCTTAACAGCTAATAAAATGTCTGGGTTTTGTATTTTCACATCAACACATTTACTGAGGGGTTCTTAAGTGAATAACTAAGGCTAATAATTTGCTTGATGAAATCTGATTTAATATCTGATGACACATCTTCTGATTTATTGCCCTTTTACATTTTCAGAGTAAAATGTAACAGTCTATTCTGGCTGCAGTCTCTCTGTAACAAAAAAAGCCAAGTCTTCTTGAAATTAGCCAGGACAGGTGTTGCAGAACCTTATTCGTAACAGTAGGCTAGTGGTAAATAAGGGGGAACATGGTGAGAATTGAAAATTAATTTGGTTGTCTCTGCCTCCCTCATAAAGGTTCACAAGTTCATCTGGGGGTCAGCATCACAATAGGAACGTTTGCAGGTAGTTTGAGAGTAGTATTTGGAAAAGATAGATCCAAAAGCAGTACCATTACTCTACTTACAAAGGCAAGAAACCTCCCAGACTTTAGGAATATATGAGATACTCACAAAGCTGTTTGCTGACCGTGGCAGCTCTTCTGAGCATCTCTTTTTATTGGAGAATTCTCCTAAGCTGCTGCAGCTCACTCCACTAGTGTGGTGAGGGAAAACCCGAGGGAAAGAGTTCTCTTGCTATGCAACTGACCCGGTTTTATGAAAGCACGTCTAATTTTTTGTCACATGTCACCAGGAGAGCATGTTCAAAGCACAGACAATAGCAGTGGGCACCAGGAACAGACTGTCTCAATTTCAAGCCAAGAGCTACCTGGGATTAGAGGGCTCTTAACCCCATTCCAAGACTAAGAATGAGGATACTGCACACCGACTGGAAGTTTAAAGAGAGATTCTGTTTCCAATAGCACATATACAATCGAACAGAATAGGCACATTCACAAGCTCGGCCATGTCCACCAGACCAAACCCCATCGGGCCTAAACAGGCCTTCTAGAATCTTCCACCTCTTTCCTCCGCAGTCCGCCTGAGGGCAGGCTAAAACCGCCCCGCGCAGCGGAGGCCTCAGCAGGCAGCATGACGCAGCTCCTAATTCCCTGCCCGCTAGCAGCCAACTCCCCCACAACCCGTAAGGAGGAACGAACGCTGCTCCCAAAGCAAAGACGGGAGAAGAGGCAGGGAGGAGACGGAAAAGACTATCAGCCAGGCTCTGCCCTGTAAGCTACGATACTGGAAGATGGAACAGAGTAACAATATTACAATACCCTAGGACGACCAGGCCCATCCCCCCGGCATAGGCTTGCATCCCTAATGGCTTCCTTAAGGGGGACCTAGAACTCCTGAAACTACCACACATACAAACATCTGTTCTTTGCCCAGACTTGCCCCAGCATGGGCTCTGTGTCTCACCGCGCCTGCCAGGGCACACGGCTTGGGGGAAGGGCCCGTGGAGTTCCCCCCCGGCTCCCTCTGTCCCAGCTTCTCCACCGCCCCCCATGCCAGTTCTGCAGAGTGAGGAGGGGCTCTGGATGTACTGCCACACCTAGTTGTTCAGCTCCAGTCTGTTGCTTTCACAAGCTACGATGTGAAACGTGTGTAAGTCTTAAACTAAACCACTTTTAAAAGAAAAATCAGTATTCTTGAAATCCAGATAGGTTTCGTTCTTTATGGTCAAAAAGCGACTCATTAAAGAGACTTTTTCCATCTACCTGCAGAAACCATTTTGTGCCTTCTTCTCAAGGGTGTAAGGTCACTGGAGCAATGGCTTCCTCTTGCCGTAATAGGATCCTGATCGCATATGATGTGCCCTTTTTTTTGTTTGCTTTGTTTAAATGTTAATAAAGTTGCATTTGGCAGCGGTAAGTGATTTGATAGAAGTCCTCAAAATTGCAAAACCGTGACTTTCATGGCTCTTACTGACAGTGAATGTACAAGACTGTAACTGCTTTCTAGCATAGTCTTTTACCCATTTTGAGGCAAACCTCTGCACAGGCAGAATACACTGCAATTCAATGTATAAACTTCCATCCTATTCAAGCCCAGGTTTGGAAACAGGCTGAACTTCCTCTGGACATACTGTTTACTGTGAGCGGAATGCTCTTGTGCTTGAGAGTTTTAACATCTCCCAGAACTTAACGTGAAGCAGTGATACTAAGAAACAGAAGGGAAAGCTCATTTTGGAGAGAGAAGGGACTATCGTAATGGAAGCAGATCCACAAATCGATAAAAATAATTCTTAAAAACCCTTGCTCATCTTTTGAGAGGAGACAGACATTTCTGTGTACCAGTCCTTTCAATGGGGTGTTTAGGATAAAGATGGTGTAAAATTTCCATCTGTTTCCCATCTCTATGCCAGTGATAACATGTAAAGGTCACCATGGGGGCAGGTGTATCAGAAATCAATAACATTTATGAATTATGACTATAAATTTCAGTGTGAACATTATTATTAATATCCACAAGGCGGGAAAATTCCCTGAGGTTGTTTGGATTTTCGGTTGGCGGGAAGCAATTGCACAGAATTAAACACTTCGAACAGTCAGAACTTGGAAAACAGTACCGCGAGAACAGGAAAAATTCTAACTGTGCTGGAGTGAATAAACATATGTACTCACGACTCTCTGGTCCCGGAGCAAGTGTCCTCTGTGGAAGCCGCTTTCACACTCGCGATGACCCCAGGGTGAAACACGGGTATTTGAGGCAGAGGGAACGGAGGCTGCCGCACCGGCCGGCCCCAGCTGCAACACGTGCCGGCCCTTAACGAGCTGCAGCCGAGGAGAGACGGGCAGGCTCCGTGCTGAGTGCAGCAAGGCAGGGTGCACAAACGCTAAATACAGGGGAGGTGGGGAATGTGCAGAATCACCCCCCGTTATATACTTGATTTGAAAATCAAACTAGCCCATAGCCGCTAGCACCACTGCTCTGGCCAAGGAATTCAAAGCTTCATGCCGGCCACGCAGGCACGGTGAGGGCAGCACAAGACACCTGACACGAGGTGCTAAGGCTTAAGGCAGGGGTCCTCAGACTACGGCCCGCGGAACCCCCCGCCGGGCCAAGCAGCCCCTTCCTGCCTCTGAATCCGCTCGCCGGCCTCCGCAGCCCCCAAGCACTCGCCGGCACTGGGCTGGAACCAAACTATAGTCCGGCCCCCGACAAACAATAGCCCCCTGTTTAAAAAGTTTGAGGACCCCTGCCTTAAGGCTTTGCTCATCTGCTCACTCCCGGACCCCAGCATGACAGGAGGAGGAGGAGGAGGAGAGCCAGGGCAAACCTGCCTGGAGGGATCTATGCCCTAGCAGGATCTGAGAGTTTCTGAATCTTAGAGGGAGGATAATGTGCCTGAACAACTTGAATTATCATGACCGAGTATTGTGGTCCAGTGGAAACAGATGTGCAACTGAAAACACTTGGTGCTGTGCATCTTGGAAGGGCTACACCAGGTTAATTTGATTCAGGCCCCATGAACTGATGAACATCTATCAAGTACCTTAGTTGCAATCCTGGAATGCATCATAGTGCTAAGCCTGACCCTTTGTTAGGAAGCATGTCCACAGATCCAAGTGCAATGTACTTCTTTCTCTGAGGCTGAATAGGAGGATGCTCCTCTGACTCATTGTGGGCTGTGAGGTCATTGACCAAGGCAGACACCTGTGAGACCAGGTCAGCCACAGCAAAATTCTTTTGCCAGCATCCTTCAGTTGGTCTAACTCTTGGTCCAGTCCTCTCTTAGCCATGAACTGAAAGAGTTCCCCGAGTCATGGAAGAAACTACCTTCACATCCCAATGGTCGGCTTATCTCAGAATACAGGTTCTATAACAACAGTTATTTTCTCAGCATAAAGAAAGAAAAGTTCAGATAGCTAAGTAATGCATCAGTGTGACAACCAAGCAGAGCAGCTGCAAGGGTGATTTCTCAATGGAATAAGAGAAAAGATACAGGGCAACCAGCTGCATCAGGCTGCTATTACTAGGATCTGCCATTTGCATCTCTGTCTAAAACCACAAGAAGCTGATGCTAAATTAACTTGCCATTTTTGCAAGTGGCTGTGCTGTGCAGTGGCTTCTAATGCATTTTGCGTCTCAGTGCTACTTGTTACCATGCATAAGCAAACAGGAAAAAATGTATGCCTGTAAAAAGCTGCCTTTTAAATATGTATTACATGGTGTTAAATATCTTTAGACTTACTTCCATGATCACAATACACTGATTAGGGGTTTTGTTTTCTTTTCTTTTCTGGGGGAGTTCTCATCTCTCAAATCTCATTTAATCTCCTTTGAGTTAGGATTTCATATTTTTGTAGAGCTGTGCAGCATCAAGAAAGTGCATGACAATTCACATAAGCTGCTCAAAATAAAAGGGCAGAGCAAATAGCCCATCATTAGTATCTCATGGAGAAAGCAACTTCAGAAACCCACAACCATAATCTTTTCTTAGCTGATTCAAAGCCGTAAGTGAATGTGTCTGAGGCATGCTCTGAACAACAGAAAAATTTAGGCTGGGTCTGTGAAGACTGGTAAAATCACTGGGTCCTGTGTACAGATACTGTGTGCCAGTCAGGGTTTGAGAAGCAGCATTTCTATGCAGGTGTACATATATGAGGGAATAATTTGCATTTTTATCATGTCCTTTCCCTCAATTTAAACTGTAACAAGCAGTCAGAACCATCCTTGGTATGCTCTGGTTCATACTTTTCATAAACATCTATAATATATTTGCTTCCTGAGAAGTGAAAAAACTCACAACAAACAAACAACCTTCCTCCAATCCAGTTAATTCACAGTGATATTTGTTATGATCAATGTAACAAGGATCCAGAAAACTTGTATATAACAATGCCCTGTTTTGAATGTACCCAGTGGAAAGAGAATGGTACTTCAGAAATGCTATACTAGAGGCATAAACAAAATGTACCATAAACATAACTGAAAAGATGCATTATGCAACCAAAAGCCACGCATAATTCAGACAAATTAATAACTTGGAATGGATAGGATAGCAAGAAGAGAGACCCATTTTGCTGTTAGGATTTAACCTGCTCTGCTACAATTTGCTGCCTGAAAAAAGCCCAAACATCTAGCATTGCTTTCCTGAGTACAGGTTTTGTGCATGAGGACATCTATAATTTGAGAAGGGCCACACTGACAACTGACCACAGAAAGGTATCTGACAAAACATCTCTCACACACACACTTCCTAAAATGGCAGCCATTCAAATGCCTTAATGATGCTGGTAGAAATTTCACAAACAAGATGCAAACAAAAAGTGTAAAAAGTGATGGCTGTAGACAGGATGATCCTCCTTGCTTTCTTCTGGGCTCTCAACACTAGATAAACTGGTGTGAGCAGCTTACTCCTATTCTAGCCTTAACCAGGTATGAGAGGCTCTGAATCAAGTTATGGAATACATTTATTGCCTTTGAGAAAAGCAGTGCAGCCTTCGGAGAAGGAGTGGACAAGGGATGCAGCGAACCTGTGCTAGAGAGATTCTTGCTGATGCAGTTGTAGCTCCCAGCAGAGTGCAAGGGAGGAATGCATAGGGCTGCCATGTAGGTAGGGCGCTACTGAACCTCTCACAATTGATGTGGATGCATTCCAGAAAAGCCATTTATTCTAGCTGTGATGTAACTTCTGCTGTTTACAGCTATCTGATGTTAACAGAAACAAACAAGCGTTTCAAACAATAAGCAATTACTAGATAGATATGTCATTAACAGAAATAAACGTCTGGCAGTTGTCTAGTGTAAAATGTACTTCGTACTTCAATAGTGTTTCATTATGTACATCTAAACATACTTTAACTGCTTGACAGTGTAGATGCAGTGCAGGAAATCTTTACAATATACAGACCCATTTGAAAACTACATACAAGTTTGTAAGTACTTTTAATACTTCTCTGTGCTCTTTTCTGTGTCTGTATCAAACCACCATGTCCCAGAGTTCTTCCAGTTCAGTGAGTTAGAAATTTAAACTGGCAAAGTCAGAAATAAGATTTAAAAAGTCAGCAGTAATGGAATCCTAAGAGTGCCAATCCTTTGTGTAAATTCATAGGCAGTTTGCTTCTCTAGTCATCTGTCTAGATGCTGTGTTGCTGTTTCTTCTTTTACAAGAAACTGACAGAAGCAAAAACTTAGATAATTTTTTTTTAGGTAAGTTTGATACAGAAAGAAATACCCACATTGGCAGTGATAGAATTACAAAGTTGAGAATCTACAAAAGCTCATATAAACCAGGGCGTCATGGCATTGAATGGATCATGAAGAATTATGCTTCATAATGTCTTTGTACACACTTTCTGTATGGGGAAAAGCGGATTTTTCTGTGGCAAATTCTCTCAAACCTAGGAACGTTATACTCTTGCAAAGCTGAAGTAGATTTGTCTGCATTGCAGAAAAACTCTTAATCCTTAGCTAAAACCTAAGCTTTTCTGTGGATAGCTAATGTAGGTTCTATATAGGTTGTCGTCTAAGCAATTCAGTGAATGATTCATCATGAAATCAGTAGTTGAATGTTGCATGGGGCTGTTCCATTAGGAGCTATAGCTGTTTTCAGGTCAGGATTCATGTGACGACAAGTTTGGTCTGTATAGTACTGTCACTTTTAAGATATAGTTTAGGAAACAGGTATCTAGTACATATAGATATGTATGTATGCATATGTATACATATGTTTTTAAAACTCCAGCTTTTCAGAAGTTGATTCTTTTACTGTTTCCTCTTGAATACCTGTAGACCAAATGACCTGTTACGAGGGCTGCTGCTGTGCTCTGTCACTCCTAAGCAATGCTTCCCATGTAGCTGTAGCCAGATACTTGATTTTCTACTGGATGTTTTAGCTCTTCTTCCCACTTCATAAGTGTACCAATTCTACAGGTTTCAGATATGCAGATCACTGCAGATTGTGACTTGACAGATCCTGATGATTCATGTGAAGGAATGTGGCTTGTTTTGTTTATGTGATTTCATACACCTTTTACAAAGAGAGCAACAAGAGGGGAAAAATAAAAAAGGCAAATTTCCTTGCTATTGTAATTGAGAGGGAAACTCCCCTCCTTGACTTCTTTAGAACAGGAGCAGAAATGAATACTGCATTTCTCAAACTCATATTTGTTTATCTATTTTTCAGGCCACTTTGGAAAGAGTTTTGTGTGTGTTTGTGTGTTTGTTTTTTAAACTAGTCATTTACTTGTTGCAATAATATTTAGTTTTCCTGTTCATGCTTAAATAGAAAGCTTCAGATATTTTATTAAATCTATGTAAATCTGCTTTCTTAGCAGCATGTGCTGTGCAGTTACATTTTATTAATGCTTTGAGACAGAAGAACTGTATTGCCATGTTAAAAGTGCATTAAATGTTATGTAGCAATAGGTCTTGTTTTTCTGTGACTGTAATAGAAATAAAGCTTTTTTATTCTCATTGCTTAGATATCACCAAGTTACATAATTGTTTTTGTCTCCTCCAGATACTTACGCATTATGTTAGCAGGGGTGCTGTGGCTAGAAATCAAATAGAAAATGTTACTGTTGTGAGTAATCACTGGAATCACATTAAATGAGGTGAATTTCCCATTTAGTAAACCATTTTTTCTTTCTCCTTTGAAAAATTAGAAGCCTTCTGAGAGCCCTGGTGTGCTAAACCCTGTAGACTTCATCTAGGGCTACATCCCAATGGTGGCTGCACCCAGCAGCGAGAGCAGGTGGCACAGGCAACACAAGGCTGTTGGAAAGCATACATCTTTGCATGAGAGCTGCCCTTGTCTTGCAGGGTCAGGCCCACTCTTGGCAGTAAAAATAACCATATGAACATTACAAATTCTTTCATTTTTCTTAATAGACTTCTACCAGCTGCTGAGGCCTCTCTTGTGACCTTGTAGGACATAGTTTCTGGAGGTGCAGTAAAATTAAATGTGGCATAAGCACACCTTTTCTTTGCTTTATATTTGTTCTCTTTAAGCAGGTCCTATGAGGACAGCTGCCATGGTTGCTAATGAAAAGGCATAGCTTAATTGATCGCAGTCATAACACCACAGACATGACACAGTTTTTCTCAAGTCTAAATGGCTCACTTGCTCTCTGGCTCATCATCTTTCCTTATATTTTCAGAAGAAGAAATAGTGACTGTGTCTCTGATTCTGAGGTTACAGCTATCATATAAGCATTGCTCAAAAGTTCTCCTTTTGTTTCCTGTGTGTTACTCAAAGCTGTCACACTTCTGGGTGGCCTCTGCATCAACCAAGCATGTGTACTTGTCCTCACTGGTTCACCTGAAATCTGCAAGCCCTGTGTCCAGATCACTGTAATACTCAATGCCACAAAAGCTAGTTCACTCCTGTCTTTGCTAACATAAAGGTAAACTTCTGATGCAAACACTTGATTCTAAATTATTCCCTTCCCCCTCTCTCTCTCCCCTCTCATTTTTTCTGTTTTCTTCCTTTCCTTTCCTTTCCTTTCCTTTCCTTTCCTTTCCTTTCCTTTCCTTTCCTTTCCTTTCCTTTCCTTTCCTTTCCTTTCCTTTCCTTTCCTTTCCTTTCCTTTCCTTTCCTTTCCTTTCCTTTCCTTTCCTTTCCTTTCCTTTCCTTTCCTTTCCTTTCCTTTCCTTTCCTTTCCTTTCCTTTCCTTTCCTTTCCTTTCCTTTCCTTTCCTTTCCTTTCCTTTCCTTTCCTTTCCTTTCCTTTCCTTTCCTTTCCTTTCCTTTCCTTTCCTTTCCTTTCCTTTCCTTTCCTTTCCTTTCCTTTCCTTTCCTTTCCTTTCTTCTCTTCTCTTCTCTTCTCTTCTCTTCTCTTCTCTTCTCTTCTCTTCTCTTCTCTTCTCTTCTCTTCTCTTCTCTTCTCTTCTCTTCTCTTCTCTCCTCTCCTCTCCTCTCCTCTCTTCTCTTCTCTTCTCTTCTCTTCTCTTCTCTTCTCTTCTCTTCTCTTCTCTTCTCTTCTCTTCTCTTCTCTTCTCTTCTCTTCTCTTCTCTTCTCTTCTCTTCTCTTCTCTTCTCTTCTCTTCTCTTCTCTTCTCTTCTCTTTTCTTCTCTTTTCTTTTCTTTTCTTTTCTTTTCTTTTCTTTTCTTTTCTTTTCTTTTCTTTTCTTTTCTTTTCTTTTCTTTTCTTTTCTTTTCTTTTCTTTTCTTTTCTTTTCTTTTCTTTTCTTTTCTTTTCTCTTCTTCCTTTCTTTCTCTTCTTCCCTTCTTTCTTTCCTTCTTTCCTTCTTTTTTCTTTCTTTCTTTCTCTCTTTCTCTCTTTCTATTTCTTTCTCTCTTCTCTCTTTTTTTCTTTGTGTTTTTTGATGAACCTTTGCACATTGCAGTACTTATCTTGAAGCACCCTCACTGATTGCATTACAATGAAATTACTTTTTTTTTCTTTAAAAAAACCCACTTTATTATTCTGATTAAAACTTTTCACCTTACTGGAAGTCACCAGAACTGCAGACAAACATTAAGACCTAATCCTTTTTCATTTAAGCTGACAGGATGAAACCTCACCAGGATAGTAATAATAACACAGATCTCTGAAGTGCTTGGGATGGCTTGCATTTTTTCCTCCATCTCTTCACATTTATAATTCGGTTTGCTTTTTGGTTCTCTTTGGACCATGCACTTCATATTAAACGAGCATTATCCTGGACCATGCTTACTTTGGGATTTATCCAAAGGCAAACTGTGTTAAATTATGGTGCTGCATTATTAACAGGCCATATGGGCATGCGGCTTGAGAGAGAGAAGCTTAACAAGAACACAGGAAAACAATCTTCCAGAGCCTTCCTTCTTTCTCCTAATACATAATCTTGAGTGCAGGAAAGAGATAAAATATTTAAATACCATGGTGGGGGACCATAGGGGACAGTTCTCTTAACCTGAGAACACTCCATGTCCAGTCATCATTTCCGCCAGTCTTGCCCAACACTTCTTTAAAGCAAGACTATTTTTAAGTATTCTCTGGCCTGAAATGAAGAGTGAAAAACAATTTTGTCTGCTTTCTGCTAAGTTTATATACTTGTGTGCTACTACTTAGTGTAACAGTTTTATTCCTGTTTCATGGGGCATAAGAGCCTTAACAGCAGGAGTGATGGAGGCAAATATCCTGTTAATGCATATGAGTCTGGGGTATTTTGTTGTGTTGCAGCCCTATTCCTCAGCCACATGTGCTATGCTGCCAGCCATAGGGTCAAACTTGCTGCCAAGCTATTTGTGTGGAAGGGAAGAGATGCTTTGTTTAGCCACATCACATTCTCTGTGGTATTTCAGCCCTGCTACTGTACAGTCTGGGATGGCAGTCCTGGGGATACAGAGTTATGGCATCAGAGGTGTCTGTTTTTCAATGGATGAATAAAAAAAGTTTTTTGAGTTCCTTTGTCCTCTTGTTTTGCAAAAATCTTTCATACCCCTGAAATGTTCCCCATACAACTGCATGGTTTATCCACTCCGCATTGTCGTACTTAAGATTTCACAGTAGATACAATTTGATGTCTACTGCAGAAATTGGTTCCTTAAATTCAACTGCTTCTTTCTTTGAGACATAATTTAAAAATCAAGGGCAAGGGAAAGTTTAAGGAATATTTTACAAAATGTTTTCACAATGTCAGACTTGATTATACAGTAATAATACAAAGTAGAATAGTTTTGATGCCAGTGTTTTAACCGAAAGGCAGAGTGATGATCTGGTGCATGGTTACTGACTCGCTGAGGTGCCAAATAAATACTGATAAAAGTAGTCTTATATGACAGTAGAGGGATTATTTTTTTTCACTTCAGTTTATTCAGCTCATAGAGGTCAATGCTTGGTTTAGCCACAACATTGCAGCCAGCTGGTACTGGAAGAAGCAGAAAAGCTTGTTTTCCACTCTGTAAGTAGCGAGCAGAATCTGAGTCCTAGAGCTTGTGAGCTACTGGCTTTCCAATCCTCAAAGTGCTGGGTCTACAAATCACCAGTACAGATTCTCTTCTTATGTACTTTGGAGAGAAGTTGTATTACTTTTACTTGTGGTTTGCCTGAAGCTGTATGAAAAAAATAAGGGTCAGCTTTCACAATGAAAGAAAATCCTAAGTGGAGTCCTGGGGAAATTTGTGTGGGGTGCTCAATCTGTCCAACATGTTCCTAAACCATCCCAAAATGGGGGAAATAATGTGACAGTATTCACAGATCATAGAATCATAGAATCAACCAAGTTGGAAGAGACCTCCAAGATCATCCAGTCCAACCTAGCACCCAGCCCTATCCAAGCAACTAGACAATGGCACTAAGTGCCTCATCCAGTTTTTTCTTGAACAACTCTAGGAACAGCGACTCCACCACCTCCCTGGGCAGCCCATTCCAATGGCAAATCACTCTCTCTGTGAAGAACTTCCTCCTAATATCCAGCCTATACTAAATTATTCAGAGCAGTGAATGCAAGGCTGATTGTGAGAACTACAGCAGGACGTTGTAAGGGTGAGTGAGGAGAGAGATTATGAAGTGGTGAGTGAAATTCATTGTAGAGAAAAATGAAGTGGTGTACATCAGAACAAAACAACTCTAATTTCATATATAAAATGATGGCCTCTAAGGAATTGCTACCTCACAAGAATGAGCTCTTAGGTTTCTAATCTTTGGTTTTGTGAAAACATCATCACAGTGCTTGTAATTGATCACACTAGCACAGTGGAAATCAGAGATTGTTAGGAAGGGCATAAAGATCAAAACAGAAAGCAGTGTGTCACCATCACACAAGTTCATGCTGTGTCTGCTTCCTAAATGTGTATTCACATCTGGCCCTCTCAGTTTGGAGGGGGTGCAGCTGTCACAGAAACGACACCAAGAAGGACAACAAGGATAATCAGACATACGGAGTAGTTTCTGTATGAGCAACGATTCTCCAGATTGAGGAAGTAATGACAGCAGAGGGATATGAGAGAGGTGCATTAAATCACCAGTGACAAGAAGAGAGTGAACAGGGAATGGTTGTTTACAGATTCTTCCAACAAAAGAGGTAGGAGAGGTCAAAGGAGACAGCCATTCTGGAGCTCCTTCAGAAGGACAAAATCCTTCATACAGGGTAGAGTTCAGATGTCTGACTGAGCGGCTCAGCATTATAGCTGGTGACACTGGCTCAAAGTGTTATTAGACAAATGACTGGAAGCAAACTCCATTGAGGGCTATTAAATACAAAATACTGAAAAGACTCTAAGCTGAAAATCGCACAGAGGGAATTTCTGTGAATATCCTGGGGAAAGATATTGCTTGGCACACTGTTACAAAACTTTATCACTTAGCCACCAGTTGCTTTGGAGAAAGGGCTGTTGACTAGATGGACCTGTGGTCTGAGGGATTATGCCTGTATTTATGTATGCACAAAAATGTTGTGTATCTGAAGAGAGCCTTTCCAGGACAGATAGAAGAGAAATGCCTCCCTAGCAAGCTACTTTCCCTTCTCCATTTTCTCCTGTCCCTGGCAGGAAACTGCAGTGAAAATCAGTGTTAAACTTTGAAATCCACAGCAAACTATTTTGTGTGTGTGTAGCAGCTGGTGGCATTAAAAGAAAATCAAATCAAAGAACAATGAAAGCAATGAGATATTAAAAGCACTTGAGGGAAATTCAGTGAAGTATTTGGATGAAAGTGTGAGTTCTGCTGCTGCCTACATCTGAGCTGCAAGAGGGAAGTCAGTCTTCCTCATCAGCAGTTCCTGTATAAAGGATATTGCTGTGGGCCTTGAACTGTAAAAATGTTCCTTTGCAATTGAGGGCCAGCTTCTAATTCCCTTTTCCTTTCACATGATCCATCTTGCAATTGAGTCATGTCACATACCCCCAGTGCCTCAGCAACATTTCCTTCTCCTCTTTGGTACCTGACCTCATCCAGTGTGGCCATTTGAGCCTATATGCCTTTAGGAACACCACAGAGTTACAGGCCTCCAGAGCTAGAGAGGTCCAGGAGGTGTACTGGAAAGTGGAATCTTTGTATTTCATACCCCTAAGTCCTGCATCCCTATAAAACTGGTTGCAGAATCAGTTTTCTTCTTTTTTCCCCCTTTCTCTCAAGAGGAATGCCCAGGTGCTTATCTCCTGGTTGGCTTTGGCGATGTTGCCAATTAGGCCTGGAGCAGCTTAATTGGGGTCTGGAGTTGTCTGGGTGAATTTTGTGCTGCATCACAAATGGAGTGGTAGGGAGGGTAGAGAGGGAGACATTTGAAGGCCTGGGTTTTTGTGAGCCGGGTATAGAGAGAGGTTTATGTGAAGCTTTGGCTTAATGAGCTTCTGTATTGAGCCCAGACTGTGTATTTATTTGTATTTGATATGCTTTGCTATGCTTTGCACTATACCACTGTAGCATTGTAGTACATTAATTGCCTTTCCATTGAAACTTTCCAATCCTCCAACCCTGTGTGTGAGAAGTTTTCTTTTGCCCCTTTTGGAAGAGGTAAAAGAGCAATCTGTCCCACTTTAAGCCTCTGACATCCAGACTGATAGTCTTTCACTAAGTTTTATCTTTACTGTTAGAAAGGCTGACCCCTTTTCCTAAGTGTCATGGGTTTAGCCACTTGAAACTACTGGTGAGTATTCAATACCATGCTGCCATCAAGCCAGCTTTGAAACTAAAGAGCAAAGTATCATGGTGCTTGAAGTTCAGATTGTAACAAGAGAGTCTGTCTATTTCCAGTTGCTGCTTCTGGTTTTTGGAGTTTGGGGTTTTGGTTCTTTTCTGCTTGGCTAGCTGTGGGCCTGGAAGTGTGGGGTCATTTTTTGGCTGGCTTCTGCTGCTGCTTCTCTTTCTGCGATGCTTCACTGTGAAATGGTACATTTTATTATTTTCATTAAACTCCTTATCTCAGCTACAGGGCTTTGTGAGTTACTTTCCCTCCCAATCTTTGTACAGGGAGCTTTCTTGTTAGAACAGGCTGTGTTACACCAACACACTCAGCTATTAATTGCAATTTTGGTCTGTACATCAGTTTATGCTGGAAAGAGAGAGAAGAAAGTATGGCTTTCTCACATTGAGAGAGAAGGTACAGAAACCCCCTAGCATTGCCTAACATGCATTAGAACACCACTTGACACCTTGTTTAGATACAGTTTAATGCCTTCTGCATGGGCTCATTTCTCATCTTTCTGCTGTCCTATTTATAGAGGAGGACAATAACATTACAGATCTAGCTGAGAAGACTGGTGGCAGGACTAATGTTTCTGCAAGTGCCTGAAGATAATATATAGCTGATAAGTACTAGAAGACAGATGGATTGAGTAAAAAAATCTTAGGGCAAGACTAGTTAACGTTGTCAGAATTCTGGAATATTTGAAAGCAACACCGCCCTACTCCTCCTGCTCTGTGTGACTCTCTTTTTTGATACTTTCTTCATTATTCTGCTCTTCCCCTGAAGGTTTAACCCCTTCCTCCCTTTTTGCAAAGCCTTGCCTCCATCCTGGCCATGTCCTGGCCTCCCCTCACTGCTACTTTTTCTCTACATTCCTTAGAAATTCCTGAATTTATAATTTTTTTTCAAGTGGTAAATATTTTTCTTTCTGTTTGTTCTCTTCTGTTGAAGAAACAGGAGCTGCATTGTATGTTGCTCCCACTCCCCACCCTGGAGTCCTTGCAGGGATGGGCAATTTTGGGTGCCTATCATTCTTGTGGAGGACTTCAGACCTCCCTGTATTTCCACTACATGGTAAATGCATTTATTTTCATGTAGATTTTGTAGGTGAGTGGAATTAATAGGTTTTGATTTGCTGTCACCATGCAGTCTGAAGAAATACACAGTGGCTGACTCTTAGCTTGTATTTTGAATGGCTTAACTGTTTCTTTTATTGATATTTTAATGCGTGTTTTATACTTCATCACATCAGCTGGAGCTGACCATGGCCTCTTATATCCTTTGGGCTGATTAAATTGCTCCCTGTACAACCGCTTTATAGTTTCGTATTCATTATAAACTTACATTAGCTTCTAAAGTCAGATGTCCTCAGTAATTACTATTTGTTATGAAAGAAATTTCCACTTCCATTTTGTGCTAATTATTACATTTAAGCTAGATCTTTCCATAATTCAGAGAACCAATTGTCCATCTTTTATGACAGCAATTCTTCCCAACTGTGCTGTCATTCTTTCCCTCTCTTGCACAGTAAACTGAAAAACAGTGTAACCTCACATCAGCCTTTCTTCTTTTAACTACAGCTTGGCAAAAGCATGTAGTTCTGTAATGTCTTACCCTCCAATGCCAGTTGTCTACATAAAAGCAAACAAACAAATAACAAGAAAAGAAACAAAACACAAACCAAACAACCACACAAAACCAAACCAAAACAAAGTAGTTGGAAATTAATTGTACTTCCCCAGGGAACTGTGTAGCTTTTATTTCACTTTCCCTCCCTGTTGTTGCTGCTTTGTAATGGACTCAGTAAGGAACATCTTGTCTGCAGAACCATGATTGAAATTAGAGAGAGGAGCAACAGCTCTCTTGTACCCTTTGTTTAACATTTATTGTTAACAAGAAGAAGTGGAATGATTTGTTTGGCTGATTTGGTCCTTGAGAATTCAACAGAGTTTAACAATCTTTTCAATTTGATTTATTTTTAACAATGGATGGTAATAAACCAGAAATTGCATTCAGCATGCTTTGGTGTGGGCTCCAGGTCACCACTGAAACAGTCATTAGGCTTGAAGTTGTTTTTAACTTCCTAGTATACACACACCTTTATTCCACTCTACAACTGCTCCTAGCAAGACAGCCTCTCTTGGAAGCTTTTCTGAGTCTCATTTGGCACATAATGGTCCATGCAGGCTGGGCCTGTGCATTGCTCTGTGCTTTTCAGGAGACAGGTATTTTGCTTCTCATAGCTTCAGCCTTTATAACCTGAAACAGAATCTGCTGCGATGTAGTATTCTGATGTTCTATCTGTGCTACTATGCTGAATGCTCATGGGATAGACACAGCTTGATGCCTTTGGCTGGACTTTGGTTAAGATCCCTTTGGAGAGATAAGGTTTTCCAGGAAGATGGGGAAGGAAGCCCCCCTGCTATTTCAAATGTTGCTGATCCCACAGGTACAGGAAAGATGAGGGTGAAGAAAGGACCATCCCATCTCTCCTCTTGCCCTCATGGCCTGTACAGGCTTCAGTCACCAAGGACCTTCAGCCTGGTGGTGTCAAGAGGATGGGCAGAGAGGCTGTTTTTGAAGGAGATGCTATCTCTGTTATCCCCCTGTCAAGGGCCCAAACATTTTCCAAAGCAGATGTGAAAAGAATACAGGACAGACTGATGTAGTTGGCACAGGTAGCTATAAATGCCTTAAGTGCAAAGCACTGGAACGCAAATCCTGAAGTAATGAATAATTTGTTGCAGAACAAATGAGAACAAACTTTACTTAAAAAAATAATTACAGTACCGACCAAAAGTTCAGTGATTGTGTTGTACTCACTCCACATCAATAAAAATGCATCATGTGGTTCATTGTCATGTATCAACCTTTCTTGAGGGACTGCATTAAAATTTTTGATACACACAGGTAGGAATTTGCCTCAAAATCTTGAGTTACTTTTCACACAGTGGTCATTTAGTCAGGTTATACCCCAGGGCTGAAATCTGGGAACTCTTGAGTACTGAGCTTTATAAGTGATTCTTTCCAACCTTTGACTAGGCTAGGAATAAAATAATTCTCAAGTCACAGATATTTGAAAGATAAAGTATAACAAATAATCATGAAAAAAAAAATATATAGTAAGCACAGAAAATAATAGAGCAATAAGAGGTGACATTACAGATGCTGGGGGCAAGAGTTCCCAGTGCAGTTCCTTCATGATCCAGGTGGGAATTTCTGTTTTCATGTACTAAACCTTTATATGAAACAATCGAGGGACAAGGTGGTGCTATCCAAAGCAGCAGAGAGAGAATAAGCAGTGCATTTGACAGCCAGCATTGTAATCAGGAGACAGCTGGAGTCCCAAGAGCTGAGAGTCTATAAGCAGGGTATCTGAGGAACCAAGGTAGGAGAAGCCAAAAAGATAACCAAAGCAGCATGTCTCTCTTTTTTTTTTTTTTTTGAGACAGATAATGTGAGTCTTCTCTTCTGGGCAAGGATAGCTTCTAGAGAGCTTTGCCAAAGCAGCAGCCTTTACACTCTGTGGCTCCAACCCAAGGCACCATTGGGAGTGACAGGGCAACAAAGCACTTAGGACTGCAGCATGACACAGGGAAATTTGAGGTTGGTTTAGAGGGAAAAGAGAGCAAGGCCATCAGCAAAAAGGATTCCTGGATGTAGGCTGTGCTGCAAGGGCTGTCTTCAGCAAGAAGGGAGGAAGTTCTCCACAGAGAGAGTGATTTGCCATTGAAATGGGCTGCCCAAGGGAGGTGGTGGAGTTACTGTTCCTGGAGGTGTTCAAGAAAAGACTGGATGAGGCATGGTCTAGTTGCTTGGATAGGGCTGGGTGCTAGGTTGGACTGGATTATCTTGGAGGTCTCTTCCAACCTGGTTGATTCCATGATTCTAAGAATGCTGTGGGGTTGACTCATGATTGTCTTTTCCATCTAATGCACTGGTGCAAGATTTCATCATACTCATGAGATATCAGTATTGCATTCCTGCCATGAAATGCTATGTGACCAGGTGTTCTAAGTATGGGCCACTGCAAATAACCATATTAGTAAATCTAAACAAGAGATTAAGGCCTACAAGCCACATGTGACAAGGTGAAATTTGGCTTATTAAAAGGGGCTATTCATGCCATATCACTGTTTCTGAGAGTTTTGTATTAATTTTTCATGCAAGAAAGAAAAGCAAAGGCAACTGTTAACTGAGTTTGCCAAGATACTGCATACTTTTTTAAAAGTAGCCACAAAACTCATAACAAGGTGACACACAGTTTCACCTTGAGTTTGTTCACTGCTTACTTGTGCTTTAGCTCCATGTTTGTGCTTTTGTCCAGGAGTGCAACACTTCAGCAGATCAAACAGACCCTAGATCAACAATGACAATATTTACCATACTTTAAACATAAAAAATAAAATTAAAAATTGTTAATATTATTGCCTGAACTTAACTGTTCACCATTTCACTTTGATCCAGGACAAAACTAGATAACCTATGGCCATTTCTAGCTCCTTTAAAACCTGGGTGTACCACTGTATTACAGACTCAGCAGGGCTCAATTTTGCAGAGCTTTTAGCTCATTAAACCCCATGGTCTGCTTTGGTTGAAAGCAAACATTCTGTGTGGGTTTGTTTGGATGTTATAAAAGAGAAAAATTAATAAATATCCAGGCTGAATTCATTACATCAGATTCCCTCCCCTGACATTGATGTCTTCATTTGCTATCTGAATTAAGACAACTTCAGGCAGCATGATGTGAGGGTGGCTAAGTGGGAGGAGGTTTCTGATATAATTATGAAGCCAGTAAACCCAAGGCCAAGTTCCTAGAAACACAAGCCCAAGCACTCATCACTGACTGTAAATATTTTGCACAGCTTTTGCAGATAATTGTCCAAAATAGACATTGCCATATCTACTGAAATAGAAGTGTGATTAAAGCACAAGGACACATCTTGAGTATTTACTTAGCAACAGCAATGTCATTAATGACTTGTCATTGGCTTAGACTTCAACAAGAGCTCTCAAACTGAATATAAGGTCACTGATGAGACTACATATTCCATACTAAAGTCCATGCTTGGTATTTCTTTGCTCTGTAGCATTTTTATATATCTAGAGGGAATATAGCATGGATCTCCCTACATGGTCTACAGCTGCAGCCCAGCTGTGTTCCAAGTGCAGTTTTTTTGTACACTTTGACAAGGTCAGAGTAAGTATGCAGTGGGGTTTTTTATGCTTTTATTTATTTATCCCACTCACAGCTTGCTCTGAGATACATGAGTAAAAGAAAAGCTGGTTGGGTATGCAGGCTCTCTTACAGCTGTCATAGTTTGACATGGTGCTCTTAAAAAAACAGAAAGTTACAGACCAAGGGTGAACAGGAAATTGTAATATTTTGTTATTTTCTGTAATTAATCTTTGAGAAGTCATGGAGAACAGGAGAGGTGCCTGGTGAGTGGAAGAAAGCCAATGTCACTCTGGTCTGGAAGAAAGGCAAGAAGGAAGACCTAGGCAACTACAGACCAGTCAGACTCACCTCCATCCCTGGAAAGGTGATGGAGCAGCCCATTCTGGAGGCCATCTCTAAGCACACGGAAGAAAAGAGGCACTGTAGTTTATGAATAGCACTTCCATTTAAACTTCCAATAAAATTTGGTATTTTTATCCAATCCCACGTGGAGTCTTCTTTAACTACTTTAAGAGTAGTTTTAGAGTCTGTCTTCCTCCACTGCTTAATTAAAGACAACAGCAGAGGTCCAACACAAGAACCAAGGTTCTGATTCTGCCCTAAAAGGCATAGTGCTGAATTACCTTCAGCATTCAGACTCAAGTCTGAATGTTCCTTGTTCACCAGAAGAAACTCAAGTGGCCACAGAAAATGTGAAGCCCTGATTGTCTTATGATGAATTTATGATTGAACAAACATTTTGCATCATTTAGTGATAACAAAAATTAATATTCTTCAACAATCTTACATGAGAATTTGTAACCAAACAAAAAAAAACAAGCGTTTGAGAATTGTAATGATAATGTTCTTCTACAGCTGCTTCTGTGAAGGGAGAGTAATTTACCAGCACTATAGCTGATGTTGACTTTCTAGTTTGTGGTGAAATTATAAAGTAAATGTTGCCTCCAAAGAACTCCAGAGTCATTTATGGGAGCTAGAGGCACACTCCTGAGACAGCAGACTGGAATCTGATGCATTGCAATGTTGTAAATTTGTGTAATTTCACTGCACTGCCTTCAGCATTCCTTCATCTTATGGAAAATGCCATTTAAGGAAAAAAAAAAAAGTGTGACTTGTTCTTAACTTTTAGGAAAATGAATTCATTAAAAAATGTGCATATCTCTCCCACCCCTCATATAACAGTAGAACCTATGTGCTTGTTTACCCACAGAAATAGCTACGCTTTTTTCCTATTCCTAATGAGAAATGTCTGCAAAAAGAAAATCCTTAAATGTGAAAAGGCCAGAGGCTGGTACCAGTTAAATAGAAGAAGATTAAGATCAACTACAAAAACGTGGTGTAAAAAGATAAGAGACAACATAGTTTCAGAATGAAATATTTAGATAAGGATTACTTGGAGCAGTGCAGAGGATGGAAGAGAAGGGATCAGAACAAAAGCAGTGTGTTTTTCATCACGCTGAGTTCTTCTCCATGTTTTTCATTCCCCTTCATCCATCTATCTCACATTTATTTGTTCAATCTCCTTATAGCTACATGTAGTGTCTGTCACTTAGTAAGGACTGCAGAAAGCAGGGTTGCAAAGAACTCTGACCTGGCTCTTTTTTCACAGAATCGTAACTGTGTCACTGTTTCCTATAGAGGGCACATTCTGACCGAACAACAAATGCTTCGTGTATTTATTGTAGGAATACAAACCCAAGGCAAATGAGAATTTGCCGTCCATGCCGCTGGGCAAAGCAGATTTGTAACATGTTTCTCAGCATTACCCATTTCATCTTTAATTTCTGAATGGAAGACCAAAATTATTTATTTTGCTTCAGGTTTTGGGTCAAAATGTACACAACTTTTTTTTTTTTTTTAACTGCTCAGGAAAGTGATCTTTGGAGCACTTATATATATATATATATATATATATATATATATATATATATATATATATTTGGTAATCTGAACAGAATTTGTTGGTCATTGTGGGTAGAAGAGGTAATCTTATAATTGTTATTTGATAATCCAGTGTGATAGTTGAGATGTATCATTTAAAGGTGTTATGGGTTTAGCCAATGCTGTTGATGTCATGCCAGCTTTCAAATGAAAGTGCTGGCTGGAGCAAAGTACTATGGGGTTTGTAGTTCAGATTGTAACATGACAAGTTTCCTGTTTCTAGCTGCTGCTTATGGTTTTCAGTTTGAGGGTATTGGTCTTTTCTGCTGGGTTTGTAGGCTTGTGGGTGGGAGTGTCATGTCTTGGCTGACTTGCTTCTGCTGCTGCTTCTGCTTTTGCTCTTCTGCAAAATAGCTAATGTATATAACATTATTTCCATTAAACTCCTTATCTCGACCACAGGGCTTCTTGTGATATTTTCCCTCTCTATTTTGGGAGGATGAGGGAGGGCTTGCTTGTGAGAGTGGACTTTCTTAAACCAGGACAGTCTGTTTTGGTGCTCAGTGTGGGGCCCAAAAAAGCATCTGAAATAAATTAAGTGAGATAAAGAGAAGGTTCAATTAAGGCTTGGTAAAAGAATTTTGTAAAAGGTGGGGTTTTTTTCCCCCATAATATGTTCTCCACGTTGATGCTTTTGCTTTCCAGTGGTAGCTGAGGCTATTATGTGGCTGTACTGGATACTGCCATATTATGATATGGTTACTCCTCTAGCTACTTGATTTAGATGTAATCTCACCCAGTTGATGGATGAGGTTTTGTCCAAAGTAATACAGGTCTCTCTCAAGTATACCACCTGGAGATCTGCCTCAAGACTGGATAGTTATGAGTGGTGGGGTGTGTGGGAGAGTGTGGGCAAGTGCCTAGGACAGTGGTCACCTCGGATTTATTGGAATTTCACCTCTGACCAAGTGCAAAATCTTCACAAATCAGTAAAATATTTGGAGAAAGTATGCTGTCATCCTCTAAGTTCCCAAGAGTCAGAAATCACTGCAGTGTGTTTGGGCCTGGCCCATGCTTATTGAACCCTTCTCATCACTGTTCATTGTGTTCAAGGACAAAAGACATATACAGGCAGTGGCTACTCATGCCCCAACAGCAGGCATGGCACCTGCACCAGAGAACTAGCCCATGCCAGTATGTCACCCATGTGTGAAAAAAAATGTACAAGGAAAGCGGTTCACATTGCAAAGGATGAGGATGAACCAGGGCCATCAAGGGAACAAGAGGAAGAGACAGAAGTTGTCACTTGGTCTTTATCCCTGGTCTTGAAAGACGACCAAGGACAAACAGTGGATGAAACAAGTAGCAGGTTCTGGCAATGGAAGGGAAGTCTTGATTCCTCTGTACAGGCCTGTGTTTCACCGTGATGGGAACTGTCCTGGAAGATCAAGAGAATCCAAGAGAACATGTTCCATTCACCCCCTCTATGGTCCTCTATTTCAGCCATGAGGAGCAGGTGCAGCCTGAAGAAGAGAAGGAGACCTTATAGCAGCCTTCTAGTACCTGAAGGGGGCCTACAAGAAAGCTGAGGATGGACCTGTTTATAAGAACTTGTAGTGAAAGGATAAGTAGGAATGAATTGAAGCTGGAATATGGTAGATTTAGACTGGATATTAGGAAGAAATTCTATATGATGAGAGTGGTGAGACACTGGAACAGGTTGCCCAGGGAAGTTGTGGAAACCCTCTCCCTGGAAGTGTGCAAGGCCAGGCTGGACAGGGCCTTGAGCAATCTAGTTTAGTGGGAGGTGTCCCTGCCTATGGCAGGGGGTTTGGAACTATATGATCTTTAAGGAAGGTCCCTTCCAGCCCAAACCATTCTACGATTCTATGATTATGTATGTAGTAAAAATGGGTGTAGCTATTAGAGGGTTTAGACCAAATCAGCTAGAATACATTTTAAAAAGCAGACACAAAAATCTTGTTTAAACTATGAGGTGTAAGCACACAATGCAGTTCATTGACTGCAGAGTGGACCCTTGAAGCACTTCCTCACACTTGAAGTCAGCCTTTCCCAAAGACACAGTGTCTAAACCTGGTAAACGGGTTACCTGGATTTATTTAACCAGGTGAATTATTTGTGGTGGTAAAGATTTTAATTGCTATTGCCAGTAGCACCCCAGCCCTGCCAGGTGAGCCAGCCTAGCGCAGCCTTGAGCTGATCACCCTCAAGCACTGCTGCATGCCACACGCCCTGGCACTGGGCAGTCCCTGGCTGCAGATTAAAGACATTGGTGGGGGATCTGAGGGGGACTATTGGCACTGTTTGTGCTGCCTGGCTGCTCAGAGAAAGCACACTGGAGATTTTGTCTGTAAGACAGCTTTTGGAAGATTTGGCAGTGGCCATCAGCATGGTGGTGGAAATGACCAAATCCTCTGTATTGACTCCATTTCTGTCAGGTTCCACAGATGGAAGGAGTTGCTACGCTCCTTGCTGGTGCCCAGAGGGACCAGGAGTAGGCGTGCTTGCGCCATCCTCAACAAGGCTGATTCAGTCTCTGGTGTCTTGGTACAGGAAGCTCAAGCTACATCTCAACGCCAGGAAAAGCTGTAAGTGATAGTGTGAGACCTGCCAGGCTCTTGTAGAGTGAAGGCAAAAGGTTAGCTTAGCTGCTGCAGGCACACTCTTCACTCTTCCATCTTTGAGACTGTATGTGAATACTATTTGGTCTTAGATGAAAGAAATGACTTCTCTCCTTTCAAAGCTGACTTCTCTAAATTATCAGACGTACAGCCTTGCATTGCCCTGAAGCTGCTGGGTGCATTGCAACAGTCAGAATAGGGAAGGTATTCCAAATCTGGGGATATTTCAGCACATGGTTCCTAAGACTGGTTTTCTCTTTTACCCCCAAAACATGAAGAAATGTAAACAGAACAAGACCAAACAAACAAAAAAAAACCAACTACCCAACCAAAAACTCAAAAGAACCCAACCCCTCATAATGGATTCCACTAACATGTCTTGTGTTGAAAGGCAGGAATCAAGCAATGCCCCTGATCATGCTCTAGTTTGGGTTTCTGTTGAATGCCTTATTCAGAATCAGCTTGGCTGTCACTGAAGTGCATGTCCTAGTGGATCACCCTGCACACACACACTGACTTTATGCAGACTTTTTAGCCTATTACTTTTCTTAAGAGATGCTAGCTATCGCCTCTAGACATGTGCATTCCTGTTCTTTGCATGCACTCCCCATGCCTGACCCATAATGAGGGAGCTCAGAAGTCACAAACTCTGGTTTGCAGACACCATGGAGGGTTTAGAAGCTAAACTCAGTATAAATTTGTAAGAGTATCATGGCCCTGCTCCCCATATACAGGCTTGGAAATCTGTTTTGTCAGTGTGTTCTGAGATCAGGCAGCCAGTAAGCAATTTTCATATCCTAATGGCTTCTAAATTGCTGAGGATTTAACGGGAAGGGAAAATGAGCTGGAAATGCTGACAGTACAGATCTGTATTTCAGGAAAGCACATAAGAAAAAAAGACTTCTTAGTCCTTGAAAAGGCTGATAAGCATGATGTAACAGAACACTGAAACTTTGAGGCCTGGACCACAGAACATAATTTTCTGATGCTTGGACAGCTGTAACTGCATTAGTGGCTTTTTGTCACCGAATAGAGATAACCATACTGTACTTAGCAACCTGCATCTGATGAGTATCATGAAGTCTAATTAATAATTGTAATGTGCTTACCTGTTGACAAGGGCTGTTGATGAGTGCTAGGTATTGTCATGCATAATTGAGGAGGATCTAACATTATAGCCATAAACTGGAAGATTCTCAGATACTACCGAGGTGAGAATTGTGTGAAGCAAATGAACAGATTGGTATCACTTACATACTGCTGCAACAGCATCTGTCAGATAGTGAACCGCAGGCAGGAATGCTCCTGGGACAGCAACTGATGGATTCAGAAATCTTTCACCTTTATCTCCACGGACATTGGTTGATATATGTCCATTCTATCAAAACTGTACTGTTCAGGAATGTGTTCAGCCCTTTAGACTCTGTGTGAGTATTAGAGTATCTCCATTCTGGGGCTGAAATAGCTTCTTTAGGCACCTGCAAAGCTGCAACTTCATCTGTTCATCACCAACATCTATGGTGCTCCCTGCCAGCAAGGATATTGTGGCACAGCACTTGATTCATATGTCATGGTAGATTTTCTTCTCATCCGGAGGCACAGACATACGAAGTATCCACTCGGATGGGTTTTTTACATGGTTTCATGATGAAGGAAGCTCCTGCTTGCCCTGGCATTGCCCTGGTTGAAGGCCACTTTTGCACAGCTCCATACTCCCCAGGCATTAAATTGTAGGAGTCCAGAGGGCTGGAGATGATGCAGTGCCTCTCCACTCCAAATGTTCTCCTGGGTGACATTAGCATGCTCTTCTCAGGTGGGCTGGAGGAGATGTCCTCACTTGTCACTGTCATGCTTGCTTCCATGTAGGTCCACACAAGTTCTTCAAGGATTAAAAACAACTGAGTCTATCTTCTGGTCAGAACTTGTGAAGCCCATATTTTGCTTTCTGTGGAAATAAAGATTGCTCACATTAGAATAGGGCAATGGGATTTTTACAACTGTCCTCAGCTGTAGTGGGAGCAGAACCAAATATGGCACTTGGTATTGGAGAAATTCTGTAATAACTGATCAGTAACACAGCATTTGATGCACTAATTGAAATTCTACTGCTTATTCTCACTTGGACTATTGCAGAGCAAAAATGTACATATATTAAAAGTACTTTTTAAAAATAGATTTGTCTTTAGATCTTTACACTTAATTGAAAATATTAAGAAGAATTACAGAATAATTTGAGTAGGAATAGACCTCTAAAGGTTATCTAGCCCAACCTGGTGCAATTCACAGAGACATCTTTAAGTAGATCAGGTTGCTGAGAGCCTAGTCCAGCCTGACCTTAAATGTTTTTAGAGATGGGACATCTACCACCTGTCTGGGCAGCCTGTTCCAAGTTTTTCCCTCAGAGAGGCTGCCAGTGAAGACTGAAGCAAAAAAAAGTTGTTGTGTACCTCAGCCTTCTCCTCATCAAGGATACTTGTCCCTGCTTCCACTGCCTGTACATTTCCTTCTTGCCCTTTAGTTTAACAAGCAGGTCTTGATTCATCCACGCTAGTCTCTTGCCTTTCCCTACTTTTTCAGCCTTTTTAATATAGAAGAAACAATGCTCTGTGACTGCAGATGGCTCTGGATGACATCACCACTGCTCTGTGCTAGGGGTAGGGAACAGATTAATCATAGATTCATAGAATCAACCAGGTTGGAAGAGACCTCCAAGATTACCCAATCCAACCTATCACCCAGCCCTATCCAAGCAACTGGACCATGGCACTACATGCCCCATCCAGTCTTTTTTTGAACACCTCCAGGGATGGTGACTCCACCACCTCCCTGGGCAGCCCATTCCAATGGCAAATCACTCCCTCTGGCAAGAATTTCCTCCTAACATCCAGCCTATACCTCTGCCAGCACAACCTGAGACTGTGTCCCCTTGTTCTGTTGCTGGTTGCCTGGGAGAAGAGACCAACCCCTACCTGACTACAGCCTCCCTTCAGGTAGTTGTAGACAGCAATGAGGTCTGCCCTGAGCCTCCTCTTCTCCAGGCTCCACACCCCCAGCTCCCTCAGCCTCTCCTCACAGGGCTGTGCTCCAGGCCCCTCACCAGCCCTGTCGCCCTCATCTGGGCACATTCCAGTACCTCAACATCTCTCAATTGAATTGAGGAGGCCAAAACTGAACACACTACTCAAGGTCTGGCCTGAGCAGTGCTGAGTACAGGGGCAGAATTAACCTCCCTTGTCCTACTGGCCACACTGTTCCTGATGCAGGCCAGGATGCCATTGGCTCTTCTGAGCACACTGCTGGCTCATCTTCAGCTTCTATCTACCAGTGCCCTCAGGTCCCTCTCTGCCTGGCTGCTCTCAGCCACTCTGTCCCCAGCCTGTAGTGCTGCTTGGGGTTGTTGTGGGATTAAGGCCTGGTTTTGTTTTGTTTTGTTTTGTTTACTTTTACTTTTTCCTTCTGTTTCTAGCCCCAGAGATGCACACACCTGTGCTGCTTTTGCTCCAGACAGAATATGGAGTGTGCCCCACGGGAGTTAAATAACTACACTCACACAGAATGTGGAGGTTGACTGGAAATAATGTTTACAAAAGCAGCCAAAACCAGAAACTGGAACAAGAGGAAAGGGATACAGACAAGGCAGGAACGGCCCAGCCCCCTCCAGAACCAGGCCCGCGGCAGGCAGCAAAAGCGACCTCTCCCTGTCCCCACCGTGCCAGGCCTGCCTCCCACGCAGCAAACCCAAGCGGAGTTAGGAGCGCAGAGCAAGGCGCAGGGGAGAAGAGGCAGACACGGAAAGCACAGAGAACACTGCCTGCAAAGGCAGCTTCTTACATAGAGAAAACACAGGAGAAGGAATGGGGCAGCAAATGACGAGATCCTGTACCTTCCCCCGTGCACTCTCTATCTCCTTTGAGGAGCTGTCTTCTCTGAGGCGTTACAACTCCTCCCTACCCTGTAGCTCGCCTACCGTAGCTCAGCGTTAGGGAACTGGTGCACAGCTGCAGCCCGCGGAGCTGCCTGCGCTGCCAGCGCTGCGGCGTGAGGCAGGGGCACGGCTGCGGCGCTGCCGGAGCGCTTTCGTTTTCCCTTCGCAGAGATAACCCAGAGACAGAAGCTCTCACAGCCTGCCTTGCCAGGGGAAAAACCCGTGTGCGTGTCTGTGTATGTATGTGTGAGGAGCAGGGAAAACACGCTGTGGCAAATTGTTTGCCTCTTTGAAAAGTGGGTATCTTTGTGAAAGGGAGAAATACAGCTTTAAAAATAGTCATAGAATCATAGAATCATAGAATCAGCCAGGTTGGAAGAGACCGCCAAGACCATCCAGTCCAACCTATCGCCCAGCCCTAGCCAGTCAACTAGACCATGGCACCGAGTGCCTCAGCCAGGCTTTGCTTTGTAAAAAGTTCTTTTTGGTGTTCTTCATGGCAATTTTAATACAAAATTAAATCCAGCAGTGCTTCCCTCGTTCCCATGGATCTATATCTAAATTAAATTAATTCTATCTCAAATTAAATTCAATAGTACTTCCCTCGTTCCCATGGATCTATATCTAAATATATATCTAGAAAATTACTTCCTATTAAAAAAAGTTCGGTTTCTTTTTTAATTTGTTTGTTCCCTTCCCCCCCCCCCCCCCCCAAGGGAATTTTCATATAAAATGAAGTAATCCTTCCCTCATTCTGCAGAGAGAAGTGGTTTGGATTTTGAAATAGATTGCATGGAAAAAAATAGTGCGTTTTTCTTTCACTTATTTTTCAACTTAGTTTCACTGGTGAGACTCCTAAATTAAATATTTAGCATTTCTGTCATTGTTTAAATATTTCATTTGGAAATTTCATCTGATCATGAACTACGTTGACAGAAAAGAACATTTGCTGCAGCATATGTTGTTGTTAGAAGTCAAACCCTGCTTGGGTTGAAAAATACTGTCCTTGAAAAAAACGGCATTCAAGC
Organism: Pogoniulus pusillus; assembly: GCF_015220805.1. Taxonomy (NCBI): domain Eukaryota; kingdom Metazoa; phylum Chordata; class Aves; order Piciformes; family Lybiidae; genus Pogoniulus; species Pogoniulus pusillus. Next base: position 15,397,668 of record NC_087275.1, on the reverse strand, counting down.
CTTCTCACACTGCTTGTGCACAGCCCAACCTCGCACTCTGGCAGCACAGGTCACACTGATGAACAAAGAAGCGTTGGAGAAAATCGAGCATTTTCCCAGTGAGGATAAATTTAACATATCAGAGGAGGTGCAGCCTCTCGGCGCTGTTAATGTTTCAGGAGGATTGCTGTATCTCTGGGAAGTATTTTTTTTTTCAGTACTTTCAGGAAAGTAAGAGTGCATTGTGCCAGCTGAGCATGTGCCAGCTAATGGTTTACATTTTAATAGGCCATATTCAAACCTGGCTTTTCTGGCATATGCTTTTAGCACAAATCTGGGTGAAGGTGGTAATCTAAAAGACACAGTTGGGAAGGCTGCAGACAAAAATAAAACCATCACCATGAGGAAATAAAAACAAATTTGGGCACAGCCTCTCACCTCTGGCAGGGTCTCCTTTCCCCCTTGTTATGTAGAGAGGAGATGGCTCAGGGAATGCAGGAGATGGGAAGCTCCTAACAGATACATATAATCCAATAACAAAAAAAATTCCCAAACTTCTAAAATACATAAGGATATATGTCTCACTATTTGAAGATGTCTTACAGAATAGCTGGAGAGGGACTTTTCCATGAAGATGTGTAATGACAGGCCAAGGAATAATGGCTTCAAAACGGAAGAAGCTTGATTTAGATTTAACATTAGGAAGAAATTCTTCCCCGTGAGTGTGATGTGGCACTGGAACAGGTTGCCAGAAAATCTGTGGAGGTTCCAACCTTGGAAGTGTTTAACACAAGGCTGAAAGGGGCCTTGAGCAGCATTGTTTAGTAGATGTCCCTTCCTCTGGCAGAGGGTTTGGAATTAGATGATCTTTAAAGCCCCTTCCAATCCAAACCATTCTGTGATGCTATGGGCAACAGCTGTATACTGAAATATGAGCGAGCTGAATGACACTGTAGTTTTCTCAGAAAGAGAAAAAGGTTTGGACAGGTAAGAATGGAAATGCCAGGAACTGCTGCTCCCAAGGAGCCACAGCTTGTACGCAATCCCCAAAAAGAGAGCTCCCTGAGAACTAGCAATTTCCCACTGTGGCTCAAGTATTTGCTTTTGGTCAGCAAACAACTTTGCTTTGCATGTGGTGATCACTTTGTCTAAGATATCTTTCAGAAGAGTTCTTGCATTTTGATTGAATACTATGAATGAGAATTGATTGAATACTATGTTGAGAAAGTTCTTTCTTCTTCTTGCCTCCACTCGTCTGTTTCATTTAGAGCTTGTTTCATTTAGTCATGTAGGTATTTCATGGCACATTTGTAAAGATTTACTGTGCAGCACCCCAGCTAATTTAATAGCATGTTGGTTTATGAATAACATAGCAGATACAACACTTTTCCTTCATGTTGAGGAGTTTTGGCATCGTGCATGGGCTGGCATTGCCCAGCCACGAGTGGATCTCCTAAGGGACCATTTTAATAATGGATGCAGTTCTAGAAAGCCAGCAAACAAGGAGAATTTGTAATAAAGGAGAAGGTTTTAGCCCAGAAGCAACCTAGACCATATGGTTCCCCCATAAGATAGGAAAAGAAGTGGGTAAAGGAAAAAATATTGACATTTCCCTTTAGATGATATTTTGATCTTTCCTCCATTTTTCAAAGGCTGCCTATTTACAAATACTTATTTTAGATGCTTTTTTTTTTTTTTTAATAGTATTTACAAGGAGAAGGATTTGTCCCATTTGACCTTTGGAAAGTGCCTTTGGTGGGGTTGCACCCCCATATAAAGAGTAGAGAATGAGTCTATGTTTGTTCCCCTAGGCCTGCACTCAAAGTTAACCCAGCTATGCTCTCATAAAATTGCCTAAGCCTGAATTCCTGATCTGGACTGTTTCCCAAACCTGTTGTGTCCATGTGAAAGAAAGCAAATCGTTGTTCCCCCTTTATTTTTGCAGGCAACGAGTGCCCATGTGTGGAAGCAGCATTTCCTTCCTTCCTGCCTCTGAAACACAAAACCCTGGACAGAGTAGGCAGTCAGTGAAAAACGTTTGCAAACAGCAGTTGCCTTCATTATCTCTCTCATTCCAGAGTTCAGGACAATTTCTAAGATATGTCAAGTGAAAGACTGCAACCAGCATGCACTTCATAAGAGTGGACTCTGCTCTGTAATGTTATTGTGGGATCAAAGGGGCTTTCTTTGTAAAACAGCTTGCATATTTCTCTCTCCCCTCCTACTGACAAAAATGTGTTCTTGAGACTGAGTAGGAAAGGGATAGGGTTATTTACATGAGTGCATTGTCTGTGTGGGCTTAACATATAAGAAAAGAAAGCTTTGGATACAAGTTGATGCTGCTGCATCTTAGGCTGCAAAGAGCTCAGGCACAGCTGCTGAGAGAAGCAGCAACGCCAGCAGTGCCAGGTTGTGCCTTGAAAGATTTGTGGGAGCACCATGAAAACCTGCCAGCTACTTGGCTTCTGGCACAAAATGTGCATCATGTTACAGTGATTGCCATGCAAGGACTGAAATTCCAATTCTTCTTTTGGCCTGCTTGAGGATATTTATTGTGTTACTGATTTTTCTGTTGCTTTTCCAGAAATCATGCCAGTCTGTACTAATTTGGTTTGGAAGCAGTCATTTTGGTCATCCACGAAAATCCATTAGTGCTAAAGCCAGGCAGGTTATTGCAGAGGCAAAAGCACATGAGGAAACTTTTGGGATACAAGTCTGGATTTTTTCTATCAAAATTTTTTTAAAAAGCCAAGAAAAAGAGCAGAGAAGCCTATTCAAAAGACAGAAACCCAGAAGCTGAAAATACATGCTGCTTGTATTTATGTAAGGTCTTCACTCTGCAACAGCATTTCTAAAGCATGCATGAGCTGATTCTGTGGATTTCAGGTTAAGTGCTCTGCTGAAGAAACATCACTCTCCCTTTAGTTGTTCCCACACCACGTAGCACATATTTTGAGTGTCTCAGTCCTCCTCTCATTCTCTTAGGTTACTACAAATAACTGCAGGTTTACTGTTCTGCCTCAAAAACTCCAGTTTCTACAATATATACATTATCACCACAATGATGTTTTTATAAAAGATTAAACATTATTAATCAAATTGAAAACACTCATTATCTACTCTCAACATTTTCTCTTCAAAGCTCATAATATAGATTCTAGGCAGGCAGATAAACCCTAAGTTTTTCTCTCCTTTCTACCTGTGAAATCCTGCTGCAGTCACAGAATCACCGAAACATCCAGGTTGGAAAAGACCCTCAGAATCACCAAGTACAACCTATAACCCAAATCTACAAGATTCACCTTAAACTGTATCCCTAAGCACCATGTCCAAATGACCCTTGAAGACATTCAGGGTGAGTGACTCAACCACCTCCCTGGGCAGCTAATTCCAGTGCTGGACCACTCTCTCCATGAAAAAGTTTTTCCTAATGTCCAATTTAAACCTACCCAGTCTCAGCTTAAGGCCATTCCCCCTTATTCTATCTCAAACTACCTGTGAGAAGAGACCAGCAGCAGCCTCTCCACAATGTCCCTTAAGGTAGTTGTAGACAGCAGTGAGGTCTCTCCTCAGCCTCCACTTCCTCAAACTAAACAGCCTCAGCTCCCTCAGTCACTCCACTTAAGATTTATTCTTTAGACCCTTTGCCAACTTCGTTGCCTTCCTCTGGACCCGCTCCAGCACCTCTGCATCTCTCGTGTATTGTGATGCCCAAAACTGAACACAATACACAAAATGTGGCCTCACCAAAGCCAAGTCCAAGGGGACAATCACCTCCCTACTCCTGCTAGCCACAGCATTTTTAATACATGCCAGGATGCCATTGGCCTTCTCGGCCACCTGGGCACACTGCTAGCTCATATTCAGCTGCCTGACAATTACAACCCCCAGATACTTTTCTGCCAGGCAGCTCTCCAGCCACACTGCCCCAAGCATGTATCATTGCTTGGGATTGTTGTGACCCAAGTGTAGGACCTGGCATATGGCCTTGTTGAAACTCATTCCATCAATGTTAGCCCATTGATCTAACCTATCCAAGTCCATCTGCAGAGCCTCTTAACCCTCATTCAAATCAATATTTCCATCTAACTTGGTCTCATCTGCAAACTTACTGATGACACTCTCTATGCCTGAATCAAGGTTGTCAGTAAAGATGTTTAAAAGAAGTGGTCCCAACACAGATCCCTGAGGAACACCACAAGTGACCAGCTGCCAACTGGATTTAACTCCATTGACCGCCAGTGCTGCATCCAGGAGGCAGTGTGCTCATCCAAGTCATAAGTAGCCGATTTGTCTACAAGAATTTTGTGGGGAACAGTATCAAAGGCTTTTGGAAAGTCTAGGAATACAACATCAACAGCCTTTTCCTCTGTCATCAAGGCAACTGGGATATAAGAGGAGAGAAGTACTGGCCAGTTGTTTTTATCTTTAATGATAATCATGCCACATTTGTGGAAGTCTTACGCTTCAGGATGGGCAGCCCTTCACAGCAAGAACGTTAGGAATGCTAAAAAAAAACAGCCTGGGGAGCTTTTAGAAAAGAAAACAAAATGTAATGTGGTGATGCTTCAACTAGGCTGGAGCAGAAAAAACACAAATTATAGGTATTGTCTGGAGAAGCAAAACTTTTAATCAGATCAGCTTAGGCAAGATTTCATTTTGAGAAGGTCTGGCATCTGTAAATTGCTGCCTAATTGCAGGAGATGCTAAAGAATTCTACTGAGGCCACCACCTGAATGGGATAAACTGGGATTTAATTTTTCTTTCAGACACATCAATCATGAAGCTTTTTCTAAACCAGTGGAGAAATATATTAATCTCAGACCTTCATATTTAGTGATCATGTCTGTTTCTGCATGAAGAAAAAAGTGAATTTATGCAAAATATTTCATGTTCCTACTCACTTCATAGGAGAGGGGCAGTAGCTTTCAGTACCTATGTATTTGAAGTTGTAAGTCAGCTTGTCTTTATGACCTCTAAGGAGAACCATAGGACAGAGGTTCCCAGGCACCAAGTGCTGGATTCTGGGGTCAGAAATGTCTGATAGCCTCCTCAGTGTGAATCTCCTGCTGCCAAACAATCCTCTGACATCTGTCCATGAATTTTATGCAGTTCTTTTTTTCATGCACATTATCCATCCCTTCCTTTATTGTAACATTTTCTGCTATTCATTAAGATTCATCAACACAGTAAATCTTTCTTCAGCTATCCAGCTCTTCGTGAGGTTTCAGCTGCCTTTAAAGATGTACAGAGGCAGATAGTATAGCAATTTGTTTACTTTGATGCTCTTTAGCTGCCGGGTATCTTCAGAAGTCCTATTTCTGAACTGAGTGTCCCTGTTCCAAGTTAGGCAAATTTTCTAGATTAACACTTCATAAAACAAACAGAAGTTCAAAGCAAGGAAATTTAAAGTGCTGCACCACGTTTTAATACAAGGGGAGCATCATCACATTGTCATAGGTTTTATATTTGGGATTTAAAGTATGGGAAACAAGAAACAAATGTGCAAAGTTGTTTGGGATATTAGGCAAAAAGATTTTCTGCAATGTTTTTACATCAGTAGCCAAGGATTATTTTTGCACTTGTTTTGCCAGTTGGCCCTACTGCCACCTAGACAGTGGTGTCTTGTTAGTGGTAAGTGATGGAGAGAGAAGGTGCAAAAGTAAAAGCTCTTGTTGCTTTTCAGTTGAAAAGAAGTGGCTCTTCAGTGAAGCAGGTTATGAATGTATGTGACTCTCTTTGCCTGAACTAGATATGCTGAACTGGCTTTTCAAGTTCTGCCATACTAGACAAAAGATCTTGGAGAAAAGTAAATGCCAGGTTATGGTATACTTGAGGCAAGCCATAGAGAAGTGTACATCCACTGACACAGTAATAATAGCCTTCCAAGAAAGAAAATGCTGAAAAACTTGTCTGATGTCAAGACTCATCTGTTTTCCCAAAACAGCAGAGAGAGAGGAGAGGGGAGGGGAGGGGAGGGGAGGGGAGGGGAGGGGAGGGGAGGGGAGGGGAGGGGAGGGGAGGGGAGGGGAGGGGAGGGGAGGAGAGGGGAGGGGAGGGGAGGGGAGAGGAAAGGTTAAGTTATATATATATGCATATTGGTTTTACAAGAAAATTATACAATCCCATGGTCAACAGCTAAACACGATTAGCTGGTCACAGTTATTCCTGGTATTTCCCTATAATGAAACATCATATCTGAATACAGAGAAGAATGAATAATGAGGTTCCTGCGTTGCCCCTTTCCTGCGTTAAGTCATAAACAAGCAGATTCAATCCATAATGCTAAATAAGATTCCCCCACATTTACTTCTGGAAATGGTTCAAAGCGAGATAAGGCACTAAAATTTAATCCTTGTAAGAATGTGTAAATATTGAATTCTTGATGCAGACAATATTTCTGTGAACTTATATGGGAGATTTAATGTTTTTGCAAATTAATCAATAAAGTGGTTAAATTATATTGGCTCAGGTAATTATTTTCCATGTCCTCTAAACTAGAAGTTCAGTAGTTTCCAATACAATCATTCCTGTATCGTTTTATCATTGTATCACATTTGAGTTTACTTACTGACATGTTATTAAAGTACTTGTTTATTTGTTGTGCTATAGATTAGTAGCTTTTTCTTTGCTGCCTGAGCAGCAACTGTGGGGCTGCAAAGCCGTGCAGTGGTAATTACTTTATTATATATTTAATATGCTAAATCCATTTTAATTAAGAAATATTGTGCATTTATATCCTCTTCTCAAAATCCTTCTTGTCTTACCCTTGGGAAAACAGGTTTTAATGACAGTAGGCATCTGCTTCCAACCTCCAAACCAAGATGACAAGGCTAGCAAAGCAATATTTGGGTCCCTTAAGAAAGCTTCAGTGAAAAATCTGGTTCTTACAGGTGACTTCAACTTCCTAGACATTTGTTGGGAGAGCAATACACCAGCTCACATGTCACTCATCAAGCTCCTGAAATGCAAGAGGACTGCTTCCTCATAGAAGTGTTACATATGCCAACCAGGAATGAGGGACTGTTGGACAAGAAAATCTGTTTTGTAGTATCTCTGCTAGTGATGGCCTTGGCTGAGGTGGTCACAGTGTTGTGGAGTTTGTGATTGTGCTGAGCATGATGAAGGTGAGTACTGAGACACACGTTTTAAGTTTTATAAGAGCTAACTTAACTCACTCATAAGTCATTTGGGAAGGATTCTGTGGGAAACTTCCATGGAGGACTCCATGGAGGACCAAGGAGCCAGTGAGTGCTGGGAGTTTTTCAAGAATGCTCTCCTGGAAGCATAAAATCAGTTTTTCCCCTTTTTAAGTTAATGGAGGTGGGTGGAGCTGTAGAACCCCTTGAGCCAATATAAGCTTCTGAGTCTGCTCAAAATAATAATTAAAAAAAAAAAACATATCAGAGATGGAAAAGTGGATGAATACCTGTTGAGAACTGCAAGCATGTTGCCAGGGCATGTAGAGAAACAGAAAAGCAAAGGCTCAGCTCAAATTGAAATTGGTGACATGTCAAAAACTACAAGAGAAGGTTTTTCAAGTATATAAACAACAAGCAGAAACAGAAGGAAAATATTGGCCTGCTGGTAGACACGAAAGTTGGATTAGTCACTAACAATGCTGAAAAGGCAGATGTACTTTTGCCTCCATCATTACTTGCACTGTTGAGCTCCAGGCCTTGGGAACAAAAATCCAGATCAATGCAAACACAGACCCATCATCAGTGAAAGAAGAATTGGTATGTGACCTATTACAGGAGCTTGTCCCCTGCAAATCAATGGACCAAGATGAGATCTGATTGAAGGTGTTAAGAGAGCTGCCTGACATCATGGCAAGGCTGCTCTTTAAGAAGTCACAGAGATCAAAGGATATCCCAGAAGACTGGAAGAAGGCTAATATCTCCCCCACTACAGAAAGATCCTGAGGAAGTTATTTAATCACAAGCCAGGTGAAGCATGTGACTGGTGAAAACCAGCACAGATTAACCAAGGGTAAATCATGCTGGACAAACATCCCTTTCTACAAGAAGTAACCTGCTCAGTTGATGTGGGGTCAGTGGTAGACACTGCCTGCCTGGATGTCTTCAAGGATTTCAGTATAGATTCCTAGAGCATCTTCCTAGAGAAACTGATGTGCTATGGACTAGAAACACTTGTCTGTGTGGTGGGTGGAGAACTGGCTGATAGGCTGCAACCAGAGGGTGGTGGTAAATATCTCCTGCAACAACTGTGGTACTTCAGGGATTGATTTTGGCCCTAATGCTGTTGAGTATTTTCATAAGCATTTTGGATGAAGGGAACAAGTATATCCTGGTGAATTTTGATGATGACCCCAAACCGAATGGGGAAGTGGACTCTTCAGGCAAGAGAGACAGCCTGCAGTAAAACCTGGATAGGCTAGAAGAGTGGGCTAACAAGAACCTGACAAAGTTCTACAAGTACAAGTGTAAGGTCTTGCACCTGGGAAAACATAATCTAGGAGAGTAGCACAGGCTGGGATCTACGTGGAGAGGAGCTCTGTTGAAAGGGACCTGGGGGTCCTGCAACTCAATATAAGTGAACAATGTACTTAGTTGCAAGAAGCCAAAAGGATGTCATGGGGTATCAGTTGTAGAGATAAAGAAGACACTCTGCTCAATGCTTGCCAGGCCACACTTGGAATACTGTGTTTAGTTTTGGTCCCTGCTATACAAAAAATATGTGGACAGTCTGGAGAGGGTCCAGAGAAGCACCATGGAGATGATCAAAGGACTGGGAAGACTGCCATATGATGAAAGACTGATGGAATTTGATTTGTTCAGCCCTGAGAAAAGAAGTCTTAGGGGAGATCTTACCACCATATTCCAGTATTAAAAAGGTAGCTGCAAAGAAGATGAAAACTCAATTTTTACAAAGAGCCACCTGGAAAAGACAGGGAATAATGACTACAAGTTGCTCCTAGACAGGTTCCAATTAGATAGAAAAGGAAAAGTTTTCATGATAAGAATAGACAGCCACTGGAAATCATCTCCCTAGAGTAGTAGTGGGTTCCCCAGTAGTGGACACTTTTAAGATTCAGAAGGACAGAGTGTTGGGCCATCTTATCTAGATCATGGTTTTCCTAAGACAAGTTGTATCAAGTGATTCTTGAGGTCCTTTTCAGCCTGGTATTTTACAGTTGTAGGATTTTTCCCCTAAGAAATCTTGAGGGTATTTTCGATGATTGAAATTAACCTTGATTAAATTCTTCACCCTATGACTTTGAAGGGCATAGTTTCAATCATGGGTTGGATTAGATGCCATCCAGAGGCTCCTTCTAACTTGAATTAATTCTGTGAATCTAATTCTGTGAATCCAATTCTTCAAGAATCTTTCCCCACCTGGTTTTCCCAGGGTCCTCTACCAAGAATCCTATCAGTTATGGGTCTGTATGACAGGAGTGTGGGAGCCTGGGGCACCTGCTGTAATTTCTGTTTCCTCATACTGCTGATATCTGGGGTCTGGATCTGCTGTTTCCTGAGGCGTGCATGGAAATACAAACTCTCTAATGCAGGTTGGTGGAGAAGTGTCCCTTGCTGCAGGTGGGCAAATGGCCCTCTATTTTTGGCAATATTCTATTTATTGGGAGATGAGTATGTACTTTGCCTCCATTCCCACATCCTACCAACCTTGGTCTAGTTGACTGGCTAGGGCTGGGGGATAGGTTGGACTGGATGATCTTGGAGGTCTCTTCCAACCTGGTTGATTCTATGATTCTATGATTCACACTCCTCTGTTTACCAGTCACACTTATTATGTATTCTCACAGGTGATCCACACCTGCGTTCTCATGCAGTCCAGCAATTAACGGCATTCTGTTATCGCTGTTCTCATTCAGTTCTCATAGGAGTCTGAAGACTGCTTTACAATTAATTATCTGCCAACTCTGGGTTCCTACCCAGGAGTAGTTTGCAGTATGTAATGCAAGAGAGTGTGATTTCAGTGACATAAATTCAGACTCTTTCATGCTATAGCAGTGTACACAGTTCCTGCGTCAATGAAGCAGAGGTTAGTGTGGCCTCTCCAAATGAATGCATCAGGAATGTGTACATTATGCCCAAGAGAATCAAATAAGCCTTTACTGCTAGTTCAGAAAACGATACTCTTCAACAGGAGACCAAAGGTTGCAACAGGAGAGCTATTACCCTCCAGTGCCCTTTTACCTGCTGTGCACTCAGCTTCAGGAGAACACTACCTGCTCCACTGTACATGCAGGCCAGACAAGGCAAGATGTGCAGCAGGGTGCCAGGGCATGGGGCTGCAGAGTGAAAAATGCAGGGGAAGTGAAAAATTACATAGCCCTTCAGCTCACACAGCAGTCATGGTTCCTAACTCAGGAAGCTGTAGAGTCCCTCCATTGCCTTGCTAACATACGTGGTGAAAAAGGAGGAGGAGCCAGAGGAGGCTGACTGATGGCAAGCATGAGCCAAAATGGCAGATGCAAATAAATGTGTGGCAGGAGAACCACAGAGTTGGCAGTGTAGCTGCAGTGGGATCAGACACTCCTGAGCACCACAACAAGAGAAGTAAACCCACAAAAACAGACTCCCACTTGGCTTTTCATCCTTTGAAATGCTTTTGGAGCTGTCATCAGACTAACTGCACTTTTTAGGACAAGGCTCTCAATGCCTTTGGATTACAAAAGGCATGCAGACAGCAGGTTTGATTTCAGAGATACAACAAAAGCAGAAGTCTGTATTGGAAAGTTGCCTGGCCGCAAATCAGGGCTCAAGTGACTAAGAAACAGGGACAGGCTACCTACCTTTATCATGCCAGCACGTTTTTATACACAGCAGCCTTGCAAAGGCTGGAAGAGAAGGTGGATGTGAAAGCCAAACTGGATAGGGTGAGTGCTTTGTACTTTGCCTCACCTCCTAACCATAGCTTTATTCACACACATGCAAACACATTTAGAGAGCATAAAATACTACATGTAAGTGGGACTTTTACCTTTTCTGCATCTGTGGTATTATGGATCTGGCATATTTAGTGCTGCACTGCTCTATTTTTTTTTTTTCTTCTTGTTTCTGAAGGTGTCAAGAAATAGAGACAAGAAAGTTCAAAACAATAGCAGGAGATTAACATTTCAATATGTAGCTAATTATATCCTAAATTGATCTTTTACAGTGTAACAGATTAGTTCTTGTTTTAACATATGGTGTACTACTTTATAACTACAACAAAAAAAAATCTATTTTATGCCTGGTTTTGTTTCTGTTTTCCCACGTTAGGGCATATGCAGAGATGAGGATGAATGTTTCCTGCATCCATTTGTAGACACATGAGTTTGTAAAAAGAATCCACTGTTATATGCCTGCATTTTGTTCCTAGTTTGATTATGGTTTCTGTTGCTCTGACTTTTCCAAGTTTCTTCAGCCACCATTTTCTAGGATTGTCTGCTGGCCATATCACACAAGGACCTGCTCTCCAAGGACCTGCTCTCCATAGTTATTATGTTTCATTGGTTGGTGTTTGTTTGTTTAACTAAAATAATGTTAAAGTGGATAGCTCTAAGAGATGTTTACGTGGAAAGCCAATGCTATCCATTGCACTACACTCCATCATAGGATAATTGCTGGGTTCACTTTTGCACAGGAAAACAATTTGCTATGTAACTTAAATCACCATTCTCTAGATCAGATTGTGCAATCATTTAAGTATGTGGATATCTTCAGAAACCTGCCTATTCTTACTTGCTAGAGCAACAGAAATGCATAAAACTAGGTATGTGTACAGGTATTAGCAGGACTGATGTCTCCTGTTGTTCCAGTCTACTTCTTAAATTGTCTTTTACAGCTTTGATTACTCTCTGCAGAACTGCTTCAGGTTCAGAGTTACTTTATCCTTTTGATTTATTTTGTTCCTAGATCCTGTCATTGTGGTACTCTCCTTCAAGCTTCAGAACAAAAGTACGTTGGGGAGCAGAGGCCCTGTGGCAGGGAGTGCATCTCCGCTTTCCTCCTGGCAATTTGCCACAGAGCTGAGGCAGAATTTTTTTGCTTGCTCTGTGCAACAGCTTCAGTGACTACATCAGCACACATCTAAGGCTCCCTACTGAGACCAGTCCATTTCCTGAGTGCAGGCAGACCTGTAGACAATAGCTGGAGTAGAGGATAGGGCTTTATTTTTTAAATGAATGTTTAATAACTGACTTCAACGCAAAGCATTTTTCTCAGAAGGTACATTTATCTTAAGTGGCTCTTGCTGCTTTATACACACCCTCTCCTCTCTCTTGCTTGGGAAAGTTGTTCCACTTGATTGCTCAGTTTGCCTCTTTGTGTCTGTGGTGGCAGGGGAATTATAAAGGCGATGAAGGTGCAGCCAAGTCCCACGTAGTGTGTGCCAGATTTAAGCTGATTTAAAGTTGTGCAGACTGACTCTGCTTTGCACAAGGGACAGAGACTGTTGGCAAAAGCTGTGCATCTTCTTGCCTGGCTTAGAGAACCTGCTGAGGTGTGCTCACCTTCTAAAGGCAACATGGTGATCAGTGCTTTGCAGATTGTTGGGCTGCTCATTGGTGGTGTTGGCATGATTGGGACATTTGCTGTCACGGCGATGCCTCAGTGGAGAGTGTCTGCCTTCATCGAGAACAACATCATCGTGTTTGAGACCATTTGGGAAGGCCTGTGGATGCACTGCATCAGGCAAGCAAACATCAGGATGCAGTGCAAAGTCTATGACTCTGTGCTGGCCCTCCCACTGGACCTGCAGGCATCCAGAGGGTTAATGTGTGTTGGGTCTGCGCTCTCCTTCCTCGCTTTTGTGTTTGCCATTATCGGGATGAAGTGCACTCTGTGTGCACAGAGCAGCTGTCAAGACAAGGGCTATGTTATTCTGACGGCTGGGCTCTTCTTCATCCTCTCGGGTGTAGTCGAACTCATTCCAGTCTGCTGGGTTGCAAACACCATCATCAGTGACTTCTACAGCCCACTGGTCAACGCTGCACAGAAAAGGGAGCTTGGAGAGGCCCTCTACCTGGGCTGGGTAGCTGCTTTGTGTCTCATTGCTGCTGGAGCAATATTCTGTTCCTTTTTCCGCTGTTGTGAGAAAACAAGAAGCTATGGATACTCTGCACCAACCCACTCTTCTACTTATAGCCAGCACAAGAAGACTGAAAGCTCATACTCCAAAAGTCAGTATGTCTAGATGCCTTCTGCCATTTCCTATATTCAGTCTCTCTGGATGGATTTCAGCTTCTGCACAAAAGGGCAGCTATAAAATTGCCTTTACCTTCTGCCTTGTAACTGCAGTTGAATTTTGGAGCTGCAGTTACCCTCAGTGGGCTCTACTGGGGCTGATGTCCAGCACAGAGAGTTTTAATGCATGGAAAGGTGGATGCTTAATACTATTTTAATAGTAATTTAAAATAGCTTTTGAGTTGTCTAGCTTTGCTTTGGGTTGCATGTTATGTGCAAAACAGTAATAAAGGGCTTAAAGCTTCACTGTGATACAAAATTCTGACCTACTGCAAAGAGAAGGGGAATTAAGCAGCTGTTTTGTGGGTTTGTCTTTAGGGTTTTTTGCCTGTTTGGTTTTTTTTTTTTTTTTTTTTTCCTGGCTGGGAAAGAGGGAATAACAGTGGATAAGGACAAGATAATAATGGCTTAAAAGTATTCACTAAGGGATTTATCTACTGTTGATTTAATGGAAGTTTGCTCAAGGAATTTACTCAGTAGAGGGAGGTAAGTTGACATATATGAAAAATATTCCTTTTTTCATAGAATAAACATAGCTTTATGTTCACCCCAAGTATCACAATTTTGGTGAAAGCTGTTGGTTTGTTTTTTTTTTTTAACCCATATAGATCAAACTCACTCATATCCTACTTTTTGGAAGCAGCAGCATTTCCTTGCAAATTCCTTGTTGCTTAAAGCACTTTGCAGTGTTGCACAGATCACACTGTGTTGGTTACTTGCTCCTGCTGAGTCTGTCATCTACATATTTTTAAATATGGGGGTTTTGTACAATCAGACCAGTATTTGTACGGAGACCCACTCACACTCGCATAGTTTAGAAGCATAAAGAACATACACAGTGTTACCATTTTCACACAGTTCACATTAAAACAAGCTAAACAATATTTTAATAATAGAATCATGCATCCACGGTAAGCATCAATGTAGAGAAAGCAAGTCTACTGAAAAAGAAGTAGTTCAATACAAGTTAGTATAAAAAGGACACAAATTAATCGATAGCAGTAATATTTTAACAGAATTTTGTAGCCAGTGAATAAGTTGTAACTCCAGACCCACAGAAATTAATGGAATTTTGCCTTTGTCTGAACTGAGAACACAAATTTGTGGTGTTTAATGGAGAACAACATTCATGTTCTAAAGCTTGATTAACTGCTTTAAATATTTTATGGAAAGTTTATGATGTCATCTGTAGTTTTCTAGTGAATTCTTTGGACTTTTACTGCTTGAAAGATTGGAAGCAACACCTTTACTTCATCTAAAGAAGGTAGAAGAAATAAAAATCTATTCTAGAACTCTCCTCACAGTGTTTGTAAAATACAGAGTAAGATGTTCTTGATTATGTGATTTTGCTTTTCTTCCCTTCTTAAGGAAATTATGTAATGTGTGTGATCTTTCTCTAATAAAGCAGTGTGTGGCTGTATTTCCTTTGTATTTCTTCATTAATGTTTATTATGGGGGGGGGGGGGGGTGGTGCAGAGAGAATGACTGGAGGAGAACACCTGTTGTTAGAGACACTTTGTCAATACCCTACACAGAACTCATGGCTGTAACATCAGGGTTTATAATGATGTCTATAATAAAGTCACCTTCCTAGATCATCCCTCTAAAAGGTAGGTATAAGATGTTACTCAGAAAACCACATGTATATGTTCCAGTGCACTGTAGTTATCTCTGCTGTCAAAACACCAAGTCATACAATATTCATCTATAGGCCTGAGGCAAGCCTCAGTGAAAAGTAAGACACGCTCAGTTAAAATCCTGTGCACATCAGCCACTACTGCTCTATTGGACAACTTTCTCTGGTCCCAGTAAAGCACACTCTGATCTAGTTCTACAGAAGAAAGTACAAGAAAACTACAAGCAAACTTCCCAAATTGTTTGCAGGACTAGCAGGAGCACAAATCCAATGGACTATGAATAAGACACTGGAGTTTTTGAAAACTTCCCTTTGCGATCCTGCATATCTTCACCTTATTATAACACATACAGATATTTCCCCATAAGTACCTCCCATGCATGTCCAGCCATTTTCTTCATCTTGAAGATATACACCATATCTTCAAGAGAAATTAAACAGAAGCTTCCATTTTAAGCAGAGCTCTCCCTCAGATTTGTGCATTAAATAAACCCTGAGTAGTGTGAGCAGAGGGTCCCATCTAAGAGAATATATCCAAGCACAAAACAACTGCCTGAAGCAATACAATTTCAATTATTGTATCCCAAAGTTTAGAATTCATTTTCATGCTTACAGACAAGACAAATTACTTGAGGAATAGGAACTATTGCCTCCATAAGTGAAGCTGAGTTTGTCGAGATTTTTACACTTTGACCTGCACTTTAGGTACTTGTATGCATTCCTAGGATGTAAAATGATGTGGAGTATTTCCAGGTCCACTTGGTGCCTTTTGTGCTTTAATGCACAACCAACAGGTCAGAGGAGAGTAATGCTTGTTTAACTCAGGTGAGTGAAGGTTCTATATTTCAGTCACTGCTCCATGATTGACTACCCAAAAGGTCAGCTCCATGCAATGTGTCTGTCCATCTCTTTAAGGTGCAGTCCTGAATAGGTGGTGCACTCCCTCATGTTTCTGAGAATATATGGTACCTCTATATGAGAGCTTATCTGTAGGCTGCTTGCTTTCTGTTCAACTCTCAAACATGACTAGTGATGAATAACAGAAAATGGAGGAGAGGAGATTAGAAAAAAGCCATATCCTTGATCTCACAGCCAACAAGGGTCTTGACTGAAAGGTCTTACTGTGTCATGCTAGAGGACACATGGAGACCACTTGCTGCCACTGTCAGAGGCAGGTGCCTACAGAGCAGCAGATCAGGACCATTTGCACTTGGTGGTACTGTTCACACCCCTGATCTCCTGTACTCAAGGTATCTTAGTGCTTAATGGAACAGCAGGCTTGTCTAGGATGTAAATGCATCAGAAAGGGTCATACTCTGACCCCACACAGTGGGTACAGTGGGATATCTGAGCACTTCTAAGCTGGAAAAAGTGCAGTGCTGTCTAACTCCAGCCCTGTGAAGGTTCTGGCCAATACCTTACATTTCTGACAGGCAAGTGCACTTCTCCAGTCTTGCCTTACAGAGCAGGGTAGAGGCTGAACTGAGTCCCTTAACAAACACTTGCTTCTGTCCTGCATTTTGGATGCTGCAACTCCACCACGAAAAGCAAGATGACCTTTTGTTAAACATGCTGCCTCCCCACTCATCCCACTGTCCTGTTTCCCATTAAATTTTCTTAAGTATATATTTTTTCAGTTGGTTACCTTTTCTGTTCCCCTACCAAATACTTTCTTGGTGTTCATCCACCTGAGTATCAGTCTCACTCCTACAAGTCTCTCCTTCCCCATGGCACTTGTATGCCAGATAATTCCTAAGGATTTTGTAATCTTCCTCCACATTCATGTCTCTAAGATGTTAGTCTAATTAATAAAGAATAACATGATCAGGATCAGAGGATTTGCTCTCCCTCAGTGCTCCAAGCACTTTCACCTCATTGGTGATGATCTTTGACAGAGATACAGATCCTCTCATCCTAATGATCTTTCACATACCATTTTCTGCCTCATAATGTGAGACTTGTTCCGTTTCAATGTAAAAGCATTAGATTTGCTGAGACCTTTCCCTCTTTCATTTTGTAATTATTTTTATGTCAGCCTACACATACCAGACTGTTTTCTATCTGTTTTGCTTTCCCTTCCCTAACTTCCAGCCCATTAATTCTCCAAAATTCATTGGTAGAAATAGCTGATAGACATTCATCCTTCAGAATGCAATGGAGTATTGCATTCTGTGCTGAGCTACACATTTCAGATCTGGAATTAAAGTGTCTACTGCTTGATTCTGGACAAAGTTCATATTTTGACTGGCTTCCTAGTATGCTGCAATTAGGAACAGCACTGGCTTCTCCTCAGAGAAAGCAATGTGCCCACACTGGCAAATGATTTTTGCCTTTCCAGGATGTGGGCAGTCACTGGGCAGAGGCACATCATCTCTAAAATTACAGGCAGTCGTGCACCCTTAGAACTGCTGTGACTCACAGTTCTGGAAGGGGTGTTCTGACAAAAATTAATTGCATCCTGCTGAATAATCCTGCTTTGGTCTCTGTGCCAGCAGAGAGTGGATTTATGACTTCCAGGAAGAGGTTCTTTTGTATGAGTGCAAGAACAGCTGTTTGTCAGGTCAGGGATTCCTTTCTCCAGATCTTCTCCTCTCCCTCTATTTGAAGTGGAACTGCAGTAAATCAGGAAACAAACCCTGACAGTTATGCAAAGCCCAATGTCTAGAAGCAATGCTACTCTTTCCTAGGGGATGCCCTGCTTGCCACCCAGGGAAAGTCAATCAGAGCGTCCAGAAAAGAGGTGAATCCCAGTCCAAAGAGAAAGGAGTAATGGAACATCCTGGCCAGAAGCAAAATGGTTTGATAAACAACTCTGGATTTAAGTAGAGAGAGAAAAGCGAGAGTGGGAGGTAGAGGGTGACCCTGCTGTATACTGAGGTGACAGGTTTGGAGGTGTCATTGGGTGCACAAGTTTGAGGCTAGTGTTGGTGGAGGGTTTATTACTGAGGTGGAAATTAACAGCATAGTTACTTAGATTCAGAGAGTGGGGTTCAGAAGACAAAGGGTGAGCAGAACAGAATCCACAGGGAGAAGCCCAAATTATGACTGAGAAATACGAGGAAAACCCCTGTTCTTCAAAGCTTGAGATTTGTTTGTTTAGTTACAAACTTGATTACTGGAAAGCTAGTTCAAGGGTGTATTATTATGCTGTGGTCCAAAACCAATCTTTCTTGTTATTCTGAGCCTAAGAGCTTGTTTCTAAGTATATCAGGTAGTCTATTAAAAGCTATTAGCTCTTTTGAGAAACCTTGCCTCTCATCTATCCCTAGGCCATCACTACCGCAGTATACCTTCTACTCTTTATTCCATCATAGTGAATCACATAAATAAAGGAGTTCCCCTGGGCTTCATCCAGTAATAGTCTAGCTGTGTACCCTGCTGCTAACTCTTGTGGAAACAATCAATATTGCCTTGAGAATTTGCCACTGTTATGTATTCAACAGCTTCACGTGAACTAGGCAATCAAATGTCCCTAAATGTTTTCTAGAGTAATGCTTTGAGCTTCTGTCTTTAAGTACCAAATTAAGATAACATTTTCTGTCAGGTTGTATTTCTATCAGGATGACTACTCTCTGTATGCAAGTATTGAGGTGACAAATACCTTGTAAAAGCCTGAAGCAGTTTACATGGATTAACTACTCAAAGGAGTATTTAATATTTTATTACTGCAGGGGTTTCTTGCACTGAACTTGAGTTTATTCACAAACTTCCTCAAACAGGGAATATCATTAAGAATCTGGCAGTTTTGTCAGGCTGTGAATTTCAGGCATGCTGAGGAAGGTGATGGAAAACAAATATTAGTTCTTTTCAATTTGATTGTCAGTCACAGGTTGCCTTGAAGGCAGAATTGGAGGTCAGCACCTGTTATTTGTTTGGGGGAAATCCCTCTCTAAGCTACAGTGAGTAGATGTTCCTCTCACTCAAAAATGTGCCATTCTTGAAGAGAGGGAGAAGGAACTGCCTTCATCTTTTAATATATGTGCACGCAGTGATATTAAGATCAGAATATATAAGGCCTCTACCTACGTCAGTCCATTTTCTCCTGAATTAAAACAGAATAAAAGTAACATTTTTGTTTACCAAGTCAAAATACTGTAGAAAGTAATGAAGCTATTAACTCAACTATGATTTCGTTTACCAGTCCTTGTAAATAATTGGAAACAAACTGAAGTGGTTAGCCCAGCATGTAATGAATGGACTAGCAGAAGCCACAAGCAGGAAGGAACTGATGCCATTCAGAAGTGTTTCCAGAACAAATGATCTGCAGGCTATCCCAGCACTACGTGTTGTATGCTTAAAGTGGATGTTACGTTAGAGGATGACCTAGGTCTGCACGGTTTCACCCAGCACCTCTGCCCAAAGGGACAGGGTGCAGAGTGACTGCAGAACCACAGCCTGCTGGACTCCCCATCGACAGATTCTGAAGGTGGTTTGGCAGCTTTGCAGCTTTACTGGATAACTGCAGCCTCTGGGAGGTTAAAAGACTTGACTGCAACTCTTAGTATCTAAAGTGTGCTTTTGATAAATCTGAATATTGCCTCTTCCAAAAAATTACTGAACCTTGAATTTAGCTCATTAGCCTCTAACATAACATTATAGTCTATTTGTCTATAGACAAATGTGTATGTGTACAGACTCTAAAATTCAATATACAGGGAAGATATACAAAGAGGAATGAAACCTGCTTTCTGGGAGGCAATCAAGTGTTTACATTATTGATGCCAATAATTAAGCACTGAGGATCATTGACAGGTTCTGTTAATCATGCAGACTGGAGCTGCTCTAATTCCTCCTTTTCAAGGGACACTGGCATTTTAAAAGCTAGGGAGGGAACAGAAGAAAGAGCGCCAGGAAAAGATTCAAATGAACATACTTGTTTGAAGGGAAGAGGAAACGTAAATATGGACAGAGATCTGGGGAAAGATTAGATGTAAAGGCTATGTGCTTCCTCAGTTGCCTGTTTTCCTCTTTGAAGGCAAATTTTGAGGTGGACATATTTGCATAAGAACTGGTATTCTCATTTTGTGTTGGGTAAGTTTCCAAACAGCGTAACTGATAGACGACACACAGAATGAGGAGACTTCTAACATCCAGTCAGGTGTAACTGGGGTGACAAAGATGATTAGAGGAATGGAACATCTCTCTCATGAGGAGACACTGAGGGAGAGCTGGGGCTCTTTAGTTTGGAGGAGAGTGAGGGCTGACCTCATTAATGTTTATAAATATGTAAAGGGTGAGTGCCAAGAGGATGGAGCCAGGCTCTTCTCAGTGATGCCCAATGACAGGACAAGGGGCAGTGGGTGGAAGCTGAGGCATAGGAAGTTCCATGGAAAAGTGAGGACGAATTTTTTTCACAGTGAGGGTGACAGAACACTGGAACAGGCTGTCCAGGGGAGTTGTGGAGGCTCCCTCTCTGGAGATATTCAAAACCTGCCTGGACATGTTCCTGTGTGATCTAAGTGATCCTGCTGTGGCAGGGAAGTTGGACTAAATGATCTTTTGAGGTCCCTCCCAGTCTCTGACATAATGTGATTCTGTGATTTCTTCTCATCTGACACTAAAGCTGTTCTACTTGCCATGCCCAACATGTAATAACATATTTAAGTCTACTTTAATAGCTGACTGCTGTTCAAAGTGATTTTGAAGCAACTCAGTCAACTAAACATTTCCTTCAGAGAGGTAAGGTGAGCTTTTAAATGAAGGTACAGTACAGTTCTCTAGGTTATGCAAGGGCCTAAAAGCTCCCTTCAGGCTGATTCAAAATGTTCTGCTAAAGATAATTCTTACATCTTTTAGTAAAGCCAGTGACTTGCTGGCATTTAAGAAGTTGTTGAGATTTTCCAGTTGTCATGAATTTCTGTGATATTGGTAGTGTTTGTAGATCTTATTTTTAACATATCTCAAGTAGCTTATTTTAATTTCTTAAATTTATCTCCCAAGTATCAAAACTGTTATTTGTTGATTTTGCTTTCCTTGTTCCCTCCCCTTAGGTTTCAGTTACAAGAATCATCCTGTCCCTGGACAGTACAGTGAAGCCTGAGTGTTCATGGATGTCACTCACCATAGGTGCTGCTTCCAATTAAAGCTAAAAAACCCCACTTGACCATTTAGCATTCTCTGGAGGTATTGCTACATAGCCAGCATATGATGCATTTAAATACAATTTCTGCTAGCAGTTCATCTTCTACATAAACCATGTCCTGATTGTCACAGAGTGTACGTTCATGCATGACCTTAATGGCTGACCCTTGTAGAGTCATGTAAGGAAAACTTATTTCAGAGCAATCCTGCTAGATAAGTCTGTCAGATAAACAGACTCAGGGTATTAGGCATGGTCTGTTCTTCAGCTGTTGTAGTGGGTTGAAATTATCCCCACAATAAATCACCAGACTAGCTCAGAAGGTTTGGAAGCAAAATGAAGCTATATTTACAAGCAAGCTAAAGTCTAGATGCACAAAATGCAATGTGTATGTACAAGATATATTCGCAATTGTTTACAATTCAGAAACAACAACAAGGACCCTCTGGCACTCTTTCCTACACCTCCCTGGACAAGGGAAAAGGGAATAGCTCTCCCTCCCAGAGAGAAAACAGTGCAAAAAAAGGCTGCTTTTAGTACTTAGCCATAATAAGAGTCTCAGCCAAGGTCAGCATAGCAAAACCATCAGCCAGCAGCAGCCAGAGTGGAGAAGAGCAAAAGGAAGAAAGAATAATTTGTGCAGCACACTACATCCTAACCTGCAAGCAAATGGAATTATATACACATCTATTATTATTCTTTTACATACAATCCCCTTATTTATTTTCCTTTTACTTTTTTTTTTTTTTCTATTCAATGTCTTTGGAATTTTCCTGTTCTATTTTTATAATTTAGAACCAGGCTGGAAGTTATAAACTTAGTTATAAACAACCACAGCTGGCTGTCTGAAAATGTTGCACAAAGATTTCTTCTGTTGAAAAAAATGACATTTTAATGCTATTTTTGAGAGTGCTTTTCTATAATAAGTTGGATTCTTTTCTAGAGTTAAAATAACAAACAAATAGTTTTCAGAATTCAGAGGTAAAAAAGCCCTACATGATGAATGAAGACTGTACTCAAGTTAAATGGCATGTCTAGTGTTCAGTTTTCTTCTAAGGAAGCAGTCTTCTGCCAGAGAAAGGTTTTTTTAAGACAGATAACCATCTATGACTTCTGATTTAATTTCTGCCACTTCCTTCTTTGTGATACTGAGTGAAGTGCTGAAGTGCTTTCGTATTTTTTTAATATTTGCAGAAGAGTGATGCATTTATTAATATCTCTTTAACGACAAATCTGATAATGTGTTGGATTTATAAAGGTTACATTTCATATCTTAGTTGAAGAAACTTTTTATCTCCAGATTCTGCTAGCAGACTTAAAGGTGAAATCAAATTGCCCAGCTATCTTGGGTGTATTTTCCACATAGTCATGTAACCTTATACCATATAATCTGCATTATTTGTCACTCCTTCCTTACAGTTTGCAACTCTAGGAAGAAGAGGATTTTGTGGGCTGCGAGCAGCTTAGATGGGCAACTCCCTTTTTGCAGGTTTTAGCATTTGCTTTCAACACATTGTGTAGGTACTTAAGCCTTTAACTACATCAATATCTTCAAAGGCAATGTCTGATATTGCCAAACACATGAAGCCTGCAACACTACAAGCCATAAGCAATTGACAGACCTTTCTTTGGCAGAAATTCTAGGGGTCTTCATGGTCTTTAGTGAATCAACTTGTCTGTTTGTCTGTCTATCTATTAATTCATTCATTTTTTCATTCATTCATTCATTCATTCATTCATTAGACCGACTGGTTCAAAGGCAAACCAACCAGAAACACATCAATTTCAACAACACCCATGTGCTGTCATCATATACTATTGTTTCAAGGTAGTGAGAAGAAAGCTAAAAACATTATGCAATAATTATTCCTAGCTTGCCCAAGGCAAACCAGCCTTTGGTGTGCATTTTTGTTCAGGCTTGTAGCTATCTGTGCAGGCAGAGAGTATGCCTGTGGGAAGGATCCCAGCCTTCTTTCAAGGCTCATTGTACACTGAAAGAAAATCTCACATTAGACATTTATCCACAACCACTCCTAATGGTACTTGGAGAAGATTATTAGCATGGAAGATAATGACAACACCATCCTTCTAATGGGGAGACAGTTTTGTAGAGGATTATTTCTTAACAGTGACCTTACTTGTGGATTCAGAAGCAGAAGCTGTGAAACTCTGCCAGCTTTTTTCTTCATCATCCTTGTGAATTATGCAACTGGTAGAGGGAAGCTTTGATGTTGATTGGAGTACTTGACTTTCCTGTACCTGTCTAATATCATGATGATACTTTTGTATTTGATCAAAACAAGGAATCTACATTAAAGAGCTACACCACGTACCTCCTGGCTTTATTAAAAAAATTAGAAATCAGATGTTTTCCCAGGACTTTAGCACTTAGAAAGCAAGTCACAGACCAAGTCAGTGTGTCCCTTTTCTCATAAGAGCAAATGTAATGACCTATTTTACATAATATTTCAACAGATGGAAGTTCAGACTTTCTGTTCTAAATTTCAACATAGCTGCAATCTTGCAGTTAAGAAATTATTAATCCTGCAACTAGGCACCTTTAATTGAATCCCTGACATTTACTTAATTATAGCATCACCACAGGCATGTTATGAGAAGCAGTAAAATCAGCTATGACACTCCTCTTCTAGTTTTCCATTGGCTGGAAACTTGTTAGGCTTGATAGGTAGGCACTGCAGTCAGAGGTGATTTCAAAGCAAATAAATAGTAGGTGCTTTCAGCCTGTCAGAAATGGACTTCCACCTACCTGAACCTCAGACTGAAGCAAGCTGCTTTAAAATAAAACCCTGAGACTTATCATATGAAGAAATTATTGGAGAAAATACTTGCTGTTGCATTTCTTCCATGAAAAAGTAATTCTGGAAGAATTTCTAGGCCACCTCACTTGAGGTGTCTTTTTCAGAAGAAACATGGCTTGCTTTGTGTTACAAATCACTGGTCTGATATTTGGAGGTATCGGCATGATTGGGACTTTGGCAGCCACAATTATGCCACAGTGGAGAGTTTCTGCCTACATTGGTGTCAACATTGTGGTATTTGAGACCATCTGGGAAGGACTGTGGATGGACTGCATCAGTCAGATGGGCATCAGGCTGCAGTGCAAATTCTACGATTCTCTCCTTGCTCTTCCTGCACCCTTGGAGGCATTCAGAGCCCTCATGTGCACTGCAGTGGTCCTATCAATCATTTCCTTTTTGATGGCCATTGTTGGTGTGAAGTACACTCATCGGACCAGGGAGGATTCGCAGGGCATCAGCATCTTTCTACTGGCAGCTGGAGTTGCCTTTCTCCTGACGGGCATCCTTGTTTTGATCCCTGTGTCCTGGACTGCAGGTAGCATAATTCATGACTTCTATGATCCAGAAGTCCCTATGCCACTGAAACGAGAACTAGGATCTGCTCTCTATGTGGGCTGGGTGAGCACTGCACTTCTCATCGCTGCAGGAGCAATGTACTGCAGTTTCTGGTGCTGGGTTGATACATCCTCAAAGTCCAGGTATCCATTGCTTTCCCACCACAGACTGCACAAACCTGATTTTGCAGGAGGACCATCTCTAAGTGTGCATGCCTATGTGTAGCTGTTATATGCGATCTTCCTGCTTAGACTGTTGATATGTACTGATTGAACTCAGCAACTGATTAAGTTTGAGTCTGTCCTGGAGGAATGATTTTGTTCATTTGCTATTTATGACTGATGTGGTTTGACTAGAAGATCTCTGGAGGTTTCTTCCAACTCATGCCATTGTATGGATCTATGATTCTATGGCATACATATCTGCTTACAGAAAAGATGGTTATGTGGGCATTATATTAGAGCACAGTCAGAAGCAGTCTCACCATTTTGTGGGAATGAAGAGTGGCATGGGAACAGCACCAGCCAGGAGTCTCTCAGAGAAAATGAACAGCATATGGTTGGGCTGGAAGGAAGGCAGATGCTGTGCAATAACACTGTTTGCCCTGCCCCTAAGTCCTTGATATACAAAAGAAGCAGCGCATTTTCCTCTAAAGTAGTCTTCATAAAGACTGCTCTAGGACATGGCTGAAGCAGCTGTTGAATGAACAGAGAAGCGATCAGCAGTCTAGCCTCCAATACTGGCACACAAATGTTCATCCTTTCCCATCAGAGACTTCTATGATTTGATGTAGATTTAATTGATGCTTGTTGAGTTGGAGTTGCTGTACTCTTCTTAATTCTTCTGCAGGACACAGAATCCAGCTCATGGAATAGTAAAATTTTGGTCACTTCATCAGATTTGCTATGAATTCATTAGCCTTTTGTTGTTTGTTACCTCTTGTCTTTTATGGTTTCTCCTGTTCTACAGGTAGCACTGACTCCTCTTGAAAATTCAGGACAGACCATGTCTTTATGCACTTTAAAGCAACATGCTAATGTGAAGTATATTTAAACAAGCCAGGCGATGTATTTTTGCCCACTGAAGCATCATGATTTCTTGCCTACATCTTCTGTCACACCCAGAAAAAGCCTAACCTTGATGTTCTGACTGTCTTGTGTTTGCAAGACTTGTTTGAAAATGTAGACTGAGCAGTACCATGCCTGTCTGTCCATCGTACAAGATTCAACAGTATTTTCATCTATGCATTTTTTTCCACTACTGAAAACTTGGAACCTGCTTTTGACAGCTTTTGTGTCACAACATTGATAAGTGACCAAAAAAGGTCCAGTTTAAAATATTTTTTTCCATTTCTTTTCACAGTAGTATTGGATACTACCTTTTCATTAATAATTTCATGACAGAGGTAGTCAGTTTGATCCTTTCCTGTGTCTGTGACACAGAAGGTATCTGAACAAAAGAGCTGAGCAGAGCAATGCCTCGATGTATTCATTTGAAGCATGCCAGGAATGATGCATTTAATTAAGCCTTTTATTAACTTGACTTCATATGAACCTAAAGGAAACAGTGCTGTTGAACACAGATATTCATTACATATATTAACTAATTTGTGTTTACATTTAAGACAAACAGCTCAGGTCTTTTAGTGGGAATTTCCTAGTCACCAGAAAACAGGTTTAATGTACCCTGCTCATCACTTGAGCAGTCAAATCAGCACTTAGTAATTCCAGATGAGCAACATTAAAGAGAATATTTGCAAAGAGGTTTTCTAGCACCAAACCACAGATTTTTCATGTTGTCTTATAGCTGCTGGCATCTATCACAGCAGCTGTCATTGGGTCAGACACCTCATTTTGGTTTAGTCATTCTGTTGACTTTGGTAATAATTTCTACCACCCTGAGGACCATCACCATTATTGTATTTATGTCCTATAATATATATTTTGTTTAATAAAGAACTGTTTGGTGAGTAAGCTGGAACTGCATTCTTTGAATTAATTTAGATATGACATTTGATTAACAAAACAGAGGATGAATACATTTGCAATGCAAATTTGATACATATTTAAATTATGACATATTCAGTGTAATGCAACTTTATGCATATATAAATGATTAAGAAGTAATTAAGTGCAGTCTTCTATGACATTAATCAAAGAATCTTGTATGTTTTTACTATAACTGGGTTAATCTTGAAATTGAAACTGAACTGGACATGCCATTTATACTAGCAACTTCATTTTCAAAGTTGAGAGACAACCTGCTTTATTTGACTGTTTAGCATTACTTTCAAAGAAAACCTAAACATCTTACATCTAAGTTTAACATCCACTGGCCACATATTGTTGCATTGCTCTCTTTTTCTGCTTGATCAGAAGATGAGCTCAAACAAGACCTCCAAGATCAAACTTGTAGTAGGTTTTCCAAATGTGCAGCAAGACTGGGCAGCTCTTTAAATGTCTGGGGTTTTACTGACACAAGTAGCAATTTTGGGTGATATGATTTATCATTTTAGACTCACCTGAATATGTTTAAGAGTCTGTGATACATCAACATTTCTGAATTTGGTGCAGGAACAAATTTCACATGAGAAGTTAATCTGCAAAAGAAGAAAACACAGTGGTTAACCTTCTCCATTTGAACAGAACAGAAATTCCTTTATTGTGGATTATGGTGAGGGAAACCCCATAGAAGTGGTTACTAGATAGTTTACCTCTGTATACAAGGACTGTATTTGTCTGAGTAAATTGCATGAGTGCATTTACATCTGTGAAGAAAGACAAAGTTTTTTCTTCTTCATTTTTCCCTACTGAAAACTTGTGATGCTCAGAACTGACTAGTTGAAAGATACAGTCTGGAGATATAGAATCATAGATTCATAGAATGGTAGGGGTTGGAATGGACCTCTGGAGATTATCAAGTCCAACTCCCACCACCACCACCAAAGCAGGATCACCCAGGGCAGCTTTTAAAAGTCTCTTAGAGAAGGAGGTTCCACAACCTCTCCGGGCAGCCTGTTCCAGTGCTCCACCACCCTCACAGTAAAGAACATTTTCCTTATGTTGAGATATGAGTAAGAAAAGAAAGTTTTAATGGCTTTTTGAAAACAAACTGCTGCTGTTCCTGAGTGTTCTGAGGTTAATAAGAAGAAGAACTGGGCTTGACAGGGGCAATGAAGGAGCTTGTACAGGTTTTTAGTGATGGAAGCTGCACCTGGTATCTTCTGTCTGCTGCTTCAGGAAACTTTCTGCTTCTACTGGGCTATATCCCACCAGACCTGGTCTCAAGTAATGCATCATGTCTAAGGTGACTCTTGGAGCTTGTTTAGATGGCTGAATATGTCAGGAACATGCTGTGTAATGAAGCAATAGGGAAGGGGCCACCACTTCACTCCAGTACAAAGAAGGGTCATGGAAACTGAACATTGGTTACATACTATGTGATGGAGGACCAGGAGGCAGCAAGAAATCACATCTGACTGTAATTTTCTCTCAGAAGAAAAGCCTTGGCATGTGAGTGAGATGTGAGATGGATGGGCCAGGGATTACTGAAATGTTGTGAGGTTTTCATATTCTGGAGATTTGCTTTCATTGAGGAGTGAAGGTGATAAACTGGCTTTAGTGGTAGTGTGCATTCCACTAGACACAACTGTTGGAAACTTCAGGCCTGCTGCATTTGTTAATAACAGTGGTTAAGTGCTGTGGTTAAATATCTAGTTTAATATCCTGATATTAAAATGTATTTTCATATTATGTGGTTATAGGACAAAGTCACTTTGGAGGTAAATGTGAATAGCTGAGATTTTGTTATGTATTTGAAGCAAACATATGAACCCTTGAGGTATGTTTTTTACCATGCATCATTGTTTCTTTTTTTTTATATTAAAGTGAATGAATGCATTTCCCCATTGCCAGGGAAAGATAGTTTCAGTGTTTTTATACTGTTCTTTTCTGATTCAGTCTTGGTTTTTACATTATGCTTTGAGTTTTTCTAGAAAATAAACAAAGTGAGTCTGATTCCTTGGAAAATAAAATGCACAAAACTGATTTAGTTCTGCTTCCAAGACTTTCTTATAAAAAGTTTCCTGAAGCAAATCAATATTTCAAAAGCTTGTCTGAAATGTATATTCATCTCTGGGATGAAAAGAAAAGATTCTGGAGCAAATAATCCAGCACCAGGATGCAGCCGAGGGAATATATTTATGGCAGAAATAATGGCTTAGCAAAACATTTCATTACAACAGAAAGATGAATCACACAGATCTTGGATAAGTAAATGCATGCAGTCATCAATCCTGATATGCAGAGACAAAGCTCTCTGTCAGGGACATTAAGATTAAATGAATTCACGTTAAAAATGTTACAATTCTCCTGAAAATCAGCATGAGGACTCACAAAGTCAGAAGTGGGAGTTTGACTGTGTCCTTCTGATTGGCTGTAAGCATCCTTTTGGATAAGGCACAAGAGGCCTCTTCAGGGAAGTCCTCTGTCATCTTTGAAATCTGGGACTGAGCTGACCCACCAAATAAACAATTCCTTTCTTTTGTATCTGATATAGAAATACCCTCTGACTTACACACTTTGCTTTCTTGATTTAAGTCTGGGTAAGACTACCTTGACACTTTATAACTACTTTAAGAAGCAAAGATCAAAAGAAAACAAGAAATACCCTGATAAGGTTAGGATGTTTTCAACTGA
The DNA here is from genome assembly GCF_015220805.1 of Pogoniulus pusillus. Taxonomy (NCBI): domain Eukaryota; kingdom Metazoa; phylum Chordata; class Aves; order Piciformes; family Lybiidae; genus Pogoniulus; species Pogoniulus pusillus. The sequence continues at coordinate 15,368,689 of NC_087275.1, read as the reverse complement.
AAAGGTCTCTGTCAGTGTTTCTTGCATTCAGTTGACACTTGCAGAAAATCTTCCAGCTGTCAACGAGGATGAACAAAAAATATGCAAAAGCACAAAGACTTCATTTTTAGAAACATCAAGGAACAGAGCTGGTTAGGGAAAGGGTTGTGACAGCAGCATTAACAAGCCATGTATACCTGCAGAGTCAGCATCAGAAAGTTTGTTCAGTCCCAGAGACCAGAATGGATTGAAGCTGGTGTGTCCTCAGTGACAGTATAACCAGTTGCATATTTTTTTAAAACAATTAAATGAATAAAGAGAAAATACTATATTGAACTCATCTGTTTGTACTAGGAAAAAGCAGAAGACAAAAGACTACCTGAGATTCTCATCCCTGCACTTCCCTCCCTTTACAAATGAAAGACTAAGCTAATTTTACCATTAGGCTTTTTATTCTCTTGTGTAGTCATTTCTGAGGCCCCTCAAAAATACTTCTCACTTCCTCACTTCTTGCCTGAACCCTGTGAAATCTTGAGGCGTTATAGAAAAGTAAACTGTGCTGTGCTTTCACTTTATGTTAGCAGCCTGTGCAAGCAGCAAGGCTACCAGCATACAAGTGCTGAAAGCAGAGACTCTATCAAAGCCATACTGCTCTTTAAAGTGCCTCATTCATATGGGCCCTGCAGACTAGAACAAATCCTGCTCTAAGATGCATTTTAAGAAGCGTCATTTTAATCAAGGATTTTGGATATGTCTTTTATCTGTGAGTGCTCACTGCTTGAGCTATAATGGTTGCTGCAGTGACAAGAGGAGCAAAGCCAGAGCATCTGGATGCAGCACTCTGCTCTGAGGAGGAAACCGATAGTATTGCCCCAAGATGTCTGAACCAGTTATCATTCATCTTAACACACCTATGCTTCCCTTGCCCCAGTACTTTCCAAGCAAACACTGCCTGTGTATCAATCACTAGAGATGACTTTCTTGGGTGTTCCTTTTGGTTTTCTCTTTAAACATTGCTATTAATTTTAAAAAAAGAGCTCACAGCAATGTAACTGGCAAATCCAACACTTTTGTGCAAAAGATGCTTCAGAAATAGAAACCACAAACCAATCAAGTCCTGTTCCCTGCATCAGCATCAATCAAAATGAATAATATATTATGCTTGCCAAATCTCTGTTGCCTACTTCTGCTATGGACCTTAATCTGTGGTCTTTGTCTCAGTTACTGTGAAGTTGTCCCTGATTTCTAAATGACAAAGATGATGAGTGCATTAGTGTTTCATCTTCTGTCCAGTGGATGAGTGACTGACAGAATGATAAGCAATGTTTATTCATTCAGAGTTTCCACTGTAATGCCAGATGGTGCTGGGAGATAGAAAATAATCTCTAGACCTCAACAAACACTGCCTCTCACACTGCCACATTCATTGTGAATTCAGCAAAAATTTGCAACATAAACTCCATGTGTTGAAGAGGAGTATACTGTTAAGTAAGTATTTCTTGTGAGGTCGAGTTTCACGTGTTAGTCTGTGTCCTGGTGTCTCACTGGCACATACAAAATGCTGACTCCCGGTTCTTACACCAACCTGGTGGCTGCCTCAGCCACACAAGGACGTGCTAGAGCTCCTGCCTGAAGTCCCAGGACAGAGGACAAACAACGGCAGACAGATATTGCAGGGGTCTGAAGGAAGGCATGCTACTTCCCTCATCTGAATGTGCCCTTGTGGTGGGTTGACCTTGAATGGCTGCCTCATGACTACCCAAATGCTCCTTTTCCTCACACTTTTCCCTTGCTCCAGTGTGGTCTCTCCAAGGGCTGCAGAGATCCCTACCAGGACACCTGAAGCACCTTCTCCCCCTTGTGCCCCTCTCACCTTGGAGTTCACAGAGGGGTTAATCACTCTTCCTGTCCCACCCAACTGGCAGCATTTTGTCCTTCCTTACACCCTGAGGCATCATCACCAAGGCTGTGGAGCTCAGCTGTGCCCTGCAGTGGGTCATCTGGAATGTGGGTCTGGCTGTCTAAAACAGGACAGCCCCAGCTCTGCAATCTCCCTTCACCAGCATTTGTCACCTGTAGTCAGTACAGCTCCACTGAATGTTTCCTCCTAGGATGCAGCAGTAGGGGGTGGCAGAGGGACCATCAGGGCAGTACAGTGCCCTCCATCTCCATGAGACCTCATCTCCCAGACCCCGGCAAGATAAGCTGGTCCAGGACAGTGGTGATGACTAGGCCTGGACACAGCCCAGTCATCACCATGTGCCACTGTGAGCCCCAGCCCTGCCTGGGACAGCAGCAAGGGAAGCATTGAAGGGTGGAAGGCTCCATCTAGGTTGTATACCAGGATTATGTCAGAGCTGGCATTGGGCACTGGCAGCCAGATCCTGGGGGGAAATGGAAGAGGTTGCAGAGCCTCTTAGTGGACTGTCCTGATGTTTCCCATCTGTGGTTATCTAATCCAGGTGCTCATGTTTGGGTCTCCAGGGAAGATCTCCTGGGGTCCTTCTGCTCTCTGGATCAGCCACAGCTGGCCAGGATGAGAGCAGTAAATGCAGTCAGGAGGAGTGCTGCTCCACACAATGCCAAGTGCAAGCTCTGATGAGATCACCAGGCTCACTCCATGGATGCACACAGCTGCCTCATGCAGTCTATCCCCTCTGTCTGCAACAGAGAGACTGAACTGATTTCCAAGTGTTCATGCTGCTGCACTGGGATGTGCCTCCTCTCCTACAGTGTTTGCCCCACTTACCAAGTCTACTTTTATGTGTGTTTCTTCATCAGGAAAAGGCTGTGATTATCAAAGTAATTATCAAGAAATTAACTTTGTGGAGTAAGCAACTCAGTTTGCCTGGGGATGTGTACAAGGAGATGAAGTGTTGACTAACACAGGCAACAAAAAGCGCTGACCTGTCTCTGAGCAGAGCAGCAGTAACTTCCTTTCCCTGGGCTCACTGCACCCATTCTCTCGTTTAGGTGTCACCTGAAAAGCTGTTTGACACCCTGTAGTTTGGAAGCACTCCATTGTTAAGAGGCAATTAGATGCTAATCTTTCTTTGAGTGGTGCCTGTGACAAATTACCTTTCAAGAGAGACTGAGCATTGCTATGTGATGCACCGCTCACAAACCCGTGGTTCGCCTGGCTTTGTGGCATCAGCGTGTCATTTCAGACCAATCCCATCTCACACGGAAAGCCAAAACTCCTTTAAACCTTTGTGGTGGTTTGAGTCAGGATTGGTTAGGAAGACCATAGAGACAAAGTCCTGCAGAAAAAGAGAGAGTCCCAAGGGACCGACTTGGCCATCCCAGGATATTGTAACAGTGTTACTCTATTCTGCTTCCCAGTTTCGCAGTTCATAAAGCAGTGCCCAGCTGATACCTCCCTGCTTCTCCCCTCCCCGAGAAGAGCACACGTCTCTGCTTACCTCATGGCTTGTGCCAGCTTCTAGCTGGCAGGGAACGACACATAGATGTGTCATGGGGCCTGAGGTGAGGAGGGCAGTGTTGGCCTGCTCTCAGGCCTGCTGAGGTTGGAGGGGTAGAGGATTCTAGAACATTTTGACCTGGTAAGCTTGGCCGTAGTGTGTGAATGCATTCATTCTACCTGAATGCCTTCTGTACACAGGTACTTGTAAATAGAACCTCCCTTTAAGCTTCCAATCAGTGTGCCGCGTTCTTATTTTTACTCCCCAGAAGGTGTTGGTATCATTTCTGCTCTCTGGTCATGGGTGGCTCACGGCCCTAAACCAGCACAGCCTTCCAGGGTGAAAGAAAGGTATAGGAATGCAAGACTTTGGAAGGAGATGCTCAATTTTTAAGTATACTTATTAGTTAGGAGTGAGGGTAAAGTTCAAAGTTAACTGAAGCCAATGGACAGGTTCTTGTCGCAATAAACATATCATTTAAGCATCAGATATGTCAGCATCAGTTCTAGTTACTCAGGATCAGCTGGAGTTGCCCAGAGTTTCATATAACTTATAGTCAGTGTAACTGATGGCTGAAATTCAGTGTTGAGTGTTTTTTCTCCATTGATATTTATGAAGCAGCATTTCTGGAACAACTCTCCCAGTTCCTAGTATCACAGTATCACAGTATCACCAAGGTTGGAAGAGACCTCACAGATCATCAAGTCCAACACTTTACCACAGAGCTCAAGGCCAGACCATGGCACCAAGTGCCACGTCCAACCTTGCCTTGAACAGCTCCAGGGACGGCGACTCCACCACCTCCCCGGGCAGCCCATTCCAGTGTCCAATGACTCTCTCAGTGAAGAACTTTCTCCTCACCTCCAGCCTAAATTTCCCCTGGCATAGCTTGAGGCTGTGTCCTCTCGTTCTGGTGCTGGCCACCTGAGAGAAGAGAGCAACCTCCTCCTGGCCACAACCACCCCTCAGGTAGTTGTAGACAGCAATAAGGTCACCCCTGAGCCTCCTCTTCTCCAGGCTAACTAATCCCAGCTCCCTCAGTCTCTCCTCGTAGGGCTGTGCTCAAGGCCTCTCACCAGCCTCATCGCCCTTCTCTGGACACGCTCAAGCATCTCAATGTCCCTTCTAAACTGGGGGGCCCAGAACTGAACACAGTACTGAAGGTGAGGTCTAACCAGTGCAGAGTGCAGGGGCAGAATGACCTCCCTGCTCCTGCTGACCACACCATTCCTGATGCAGGCCAGGATGCCACTGGCTCTCTTGGCCACCTGGGCACACTGCTGGCTCATGTATTGACATGTGACACATTGACACATGAGCTCTCACACACAGGGTGACAGAGATATGATGGCCATGTACACTGAAGTTATTTTCTGTAATTCAAAAGGCATTTCCAGATTCCACAACCTGCTATGTCATTGGTAAACTAAATGTTGCTAAACATGGAGATTTCCCAAAGATTAGAAAGACACAGTCACATATAGCTTACTCACTGTGTCTTTACTTCCCTAATTAGCAGCTGAAAAAACACACCACTCCCACCCCCTTTTAGGTACATTTTTGGGATTTTTAAAAGACTGTGTTGTTTTGTCAGCATGGGAGTTAGTCAATACAGGTTTCATACAAGTTGGCTTACTATTCCTCTTGGGGCAGCTTATGCTGTAGGGCAGCTGGGCACAAGTAGAGCAAACTAGAATAGGAGATAGGGATATAGGATTGGGCCCAGCAGCCCCCCCCCCCCCATGCCCCTATTCTCCCCCAAGATATATTGCCCAGGCCACTTGTCTATCCCTACACACACACACACATATATATATATGTGTGTGTGTGATGGTTTGGGTGTTCCCCCCCCCACTTTAGAAATACCCAGACTAGACTCAGCCAGCTCTGGGAATATAAATGAAGCTATTTATTTACAGCTAGCACAATATACAAGCAGATATTTACAGTATATACAGTTATAGACAGAAATATACAAGGTAAAAGGTAATACAGAAGCACAACTCCCCTCCCAGAAACCTGAGTCCCCAGGAGGGGCTCTCAACCACCCCTGCACCTTCCCCCTGCCCCTCTCAACCTTACCCCAGTCCCAAGGAAGAATAAAGGTTCAGCCAAGAGGTTAAGAAGCAAAGGTGAGTGGAAGGTGAGGTTAGGGAGCTGCAGCTCAGAGCCCAAGGCAGAGAGTGGGACAAAATGGTGAGAGTGTTATCTAATGTTTTCCTTTCTTCTTCAGCAAGACTCTGAGGGGAGTAGACATCACCACTGTTTTCCTTTCACAGCCTATGATCTAGTTCTTCTCACCAAAACATTCTACTCTGCTTCAAACTAGCACAGTATATATATAAAATGCTGTCTTTAAACATTTCCCCTGAAATCTGTAGCATTTAATTTATCTTTGAGGCTTTGATTCTTGTGTCAAATAGAATTGAAACTGGCTGACAGGTTACTGGGGGAGTTGGATAGACAGACAGAATAACTAGTTTTCATGAGAAGAGAGCTGAAAATGTATTTTTAAAGAGTTTTGACACTAACATGTTTTCCTATGATATTTAGGTGGTAGAAACAAAGAAGATTTCACCTCAACATGAGGAGAAACTTCTTTACGGTGAGGGTGACAGAACACTGGAACAGGTTGCCCAGAGAGGTGGTGGAGTCTCCTTCTCTGGAGACTTAAAAAACCTGCCTGGAGGCATCCTGTGTGGACTACCCTTGGTGATCCTGCTTTGGCAGGGGCATTGGACTCGATGATCTCTGGAGGTCCCTTCCAACCTCTAATATTCTGTGATTCTGTATTAGGTAGTTCCTAGCACTTCTGTGAGAATAGTCTCATTCAGTTAACTTCAGCCATCTAACCATCAGACAAAACAAAACAACCTTTTTCACAGGACCTAGATTAGTAATGGTTATTGGTGTGGTCTTCTCCATTTTAAATGATTTAACAAGAACAGATTATTTTTCAGTGCCAAAGTGTTGTAGAAATCTTTCCAATACCATGACTTGAAACTCTCATAGCTAGAATTTTCTTTTTATCTTTCCATCATGTTTAAAACAGCATGTCAGTGTGTTTATTATTGAACTGCCAATTTATATTATACACCTTTGAGTGTCTGCATTTGGTTGAGTAAAAATTTATCAGTTGGCATCAACAGAGTAAAACAGTGGCATTGAAATGCTGGAATAATATGATGCAGCTGTCACTGTGCTTTATTAGCAGAGCATTGCTGCTCAGAAAACCAGTGCAATAACACTTTAAAATGTATTACTAAAATTCTGCATTAAAAGAAGGAAGTACAGAAATAGAAATGACCAAGGTGGTTTTTTTTTTTTAAACTGAGCATGAACTCTTCAAAGTGACGAAAAAAATCATGCTTTGATGAAAGCCATGAAGCAAATGATTTAAGTAGGACTCGAACTAATAGTACCATCAAAGAAGAAAGAAAATTGAAATATCAAATTATTAGCTGGATTAATAAATAAAACTTCAGTAGGACTAAAGATTAATTAGAAAAATTATTCTAGAGCAGCTGAAATACTGAGTTTGTACTGCTCTGAATTGTTTACTTTTTTTCCCCCAACTCTGTACAAAATTATTAACTGACCTTTAATTAAGTGAAAAAGAAGGAAGGATGGCCCAGGAGAAGGGCAGGAAAGCCAATCTCCTTTAAATATTCATAGCATTCTACATAATAGTCAGATTATGAAAAGCTCTTACCCTTTATAGCAGATAACTATGAGATTTTACTAGGACATAGTTGCTTTATTTTTCAAACTAATGACAAGAACAGGGACTGTGTGTGTAGTTGAATGAATTCAAATTGCTATTTATTTTTCTGGAAGCATGTTTAGGAGTAGCAATAATGCAATTGCTAGCCACATGAAGGGCATTGAGGTCTAAATTAATCAATCAATCTTACTAATGATTGAAAGCAAAATTCAGCTTTCAATATAGTGGAGTTATTATTTTGAAAATTATTAATTTCCTGTCATTTTTATATCTAAAAAGGTACTGATAGATAGTAGGCTGAAGATGAGCCAGCAGTGTGCCCAGGTGGCTGAGAGAGCCAATGGCATCCTGGCCTGCACCAGGAACAGTGTGGCCAGTAGGACAAGGGAGGTTATTCTTCCCATGTACTCAGCACTGGTCAGGCCACACCTTGAGTCCTGTGTCCAGTTCTGGGCCCCTCAATTCAAGAGAAATGTTGAGGTGCTGGAATGTGTCCAGAGAAGGGCAACAAAGCTGGTGAGAGGCCTGGAACATAAACCCTATGAGGAGAGGCTGAGGGAGCTGGGGGTGTGCAGCCTGGAGAAGAGGAGGCTCAGGGGTGACCTCATTGCTGTCTACAACTACCTGAAGGGAGGCTGTAGCCAGGTGGGGGTTGGTCTCTTCTCCCAGGCAACCAGCAACAGAACAAGGGGACACAGTCTCAAGTTGTGCTGGGGGAAGTATAGACTGGATGTTAGGAGGAAGTTCTTGCCAGAGAGAGTGATTTGCCATTGGAATGGGCTGCCCAGGGAGGTGGTGGAGGCACCGTCCCTGGAGGTGTTCAAGAGGAGACTGGATGAGGCACTCAGTGCCATGGTCTAGTTGACTGGCTAGGGCTGGGTGCTAGGTTGGACTGGATGCTCTTGGAGGTCTCTTCCAACCTGGTTGATTCTATGATTCTATTTATACAGTGGAATATTTATTTTTATATTTATTATTAGCATTAAAGTTTAATACATTTTTGTCTGTTGTAAAATCATAAATCTTTGGTCCCTTAAATTCCCAGTGCAACTGTTTATTCAGAAAATCAATAATTCCTTGAGTACTCTGCACATTTATTTGGTGATAGACTAATGATCAGATTAGTTGCACGGAACAGTTGCTTCTAACAGAAGTATTAGAGGGTGCTTTAGGCTTTACTGATATATGTACATCAAAATAAAAGAAGTTTGAAGGTAGGAAATGTGATACAGAAGCAATAACTATGAGTGACTAAGGGCAGAGACAAAAACCTAATTTGAAAAGATAATGGCTATGCAGAAGGAAACTGGAAAGTTTTTAGACTGCAGAAAAACAACACTAGTTGCATTAGGAACACTGTAAGAAGAATGACAGCACTTGCAGTAGAAATGTCAGCATATACATGGTATTTTCTAGCAAACAACAGCAAGACATCAAAAACATTGCAAGAGTCTAAATGAGAAGTCTAAATGAGAAGGCTGGAGCTCCTCTCCTATGAGGACAGGCTGAGAGAGTTGGGGTTGTTCAGTTTGGAGAAGAGAAGGCTCCAAGGAGACCTGATTGTGACCTTCCAGTATCTGAATGGAGCCTACAAGAAAACTGGTGAGGGACTTTTTAGGGTGCCCAGTAGTGATGGGTAGTGGGGGAATGGGTCCAAGCTAGAGGAGGGCAGATTTAGATTGGACATTAGGAAGAAATTCTTCACCATAAGGGTGGTGAGACACTGGCAGAGGTTTCTCAGGGAGGTGGTGGAAACCCCATCACTGGATGTTTTTAAGGGCAGGCTGGATATGACTCTGGGTAACCTGAGCTGGTCAAAGGTGTCCCTGTCCATGGCAGGGGAGCTGAAACTAAATGATCCTTGAGGTCACTTCCAACCCTGACAATTCTGTGATTCCGCAAAAAGAGTCAGTGATGGAAAACATAACCAGCCAGATCATACCAGAAGTACAGGGTGAGACTACTAGCAAATAGTGCTTAGTCACTGATTTGTGTCTTTAAATCTGTCTGTGTATTACAGTTCGAGGTTCACGACTTAGGCAGACACCTGATTGGTATCGCAGCTCAGAAACGACTGAGACACATGCCCTCCTCCTAAACCTAGCAGTTAGGAAGTGTTACAGCTGCACCAGATCACACTGGGATCTGCTTCTTGCACCATATGCAGCATATTCTGATCCATAGCTCAGAGAAGATTTCTTAGCTGCTGCTGTTTATAAACACTAACAAAAAGCAACCACAAAAACAAAGGCTCAGAGTTGGAAACAGTTCTCAGCAGTGCAGCAAAATCCCTTTCTTTTATTCCATAGAGAGGTGCTGCAGTGACCTCAGGGGTTTTTAAGTCAAAAGCTGCTTGTTAGAATCATAGAATCAGTCAGGGTCAGAAGGGACCACAAGGACCTAGTTCCAGAGACACTTCACACTAGCCCGAGCCAAAATTAGAACTGTAGGAAAAAAGACAAACCACAAAACATATTACTGCCTTAACTGTCCTACATTGTAACTAGCAGCACCAAGTCCAAATTGCTCAAGTCCAAATAAATTCAGAGCCTTGGCACTGTTTATCCTTGAAGATTTTAACCCTGGACACAAAGGAGTTCTGCTCTCAGTCATGGGATTACAATAAAAGTGACTCAAATGACTAAACAAGGTAACACAAATGCCTTTTACTGACCAATCTCTCTACATGTTCCTATGATGCTCCACTAACTCCCTCCTTCAGAGTGGGTAACAGTCTCCAACAGACATTGCACCAGAAGCTACCTTGAAGATCTGTAACAATCTGAGTGAAGGGCTGTAAAACAAATTCACCTCCTTCAGAAAGCATCTCATCAGTTACACAGAGGAGTCAGAGCCTGCTTCCATTCACATCTTTCTTTATCAGGTTCTACCGTGGATTCAGAAAACTTAAAGTTCACTTAGTCACAGGTTAAGTTGACTCTGCTGTTGGTATTCAACCCCATGCTGCTGGCTGAAGCAAAGTATTCCAGGGCTTGAAGTTGAGACTGAACCACGAGAGACCTCCTGTGCCAAGTGCTGCTTTGGGTTTCTGGGTTTGGGGTCAGGAGGGGATGGGTGGGAGGTGGCTGACTTCTGCTTTCTGCAAACAGAAACAGGCTAAGGTAATTGTGCACTGCATGATCTCATTTTGTATTTAACTCTTGATCTCAACCCAGAGGGTTTTTTCTTGGGTGTGTTACTTTTGCCTCACTTCTGTGTTGGAGGGAAACAGGAGGTTAACCCATTACAGCACTGCAAGTTGTTCAGGCACTGGGAAAACAATTCAACAGGCCACTGTGTTCCAGGAGGTTTATCAAGTAGCCTGCCAACATTTTCAGGTGCTAAAGAACTAATGAACATTTCATTTAGGAAACAGCTCCCTCATCTCATATCAAGCAAATATTCCCAACTGTCACTAATCATATTAGCTGATAAAAGACTTCATTGAATGGTTTAGGTTGGAAGGGACCTCAAGGATCATCCAGTCCCAACCCTCTGCTATAGGCAGGGATACCTCCCACTACAACAGGCTGCTCAAGGCCTCATCCAACCTCAATTCATATTCATTTACACCAAAGTTGAGAAAATAGTAAGGTCTGGGGGAGTTGTTTGGCTTTGGCATCAAACCAATGCACAACAGGTAGAATGTGACTTCTTGGGGAAACTAAACTGTCTTTAGCTATGAGGCTGAGAAAGACTTTTCCCATCTCTTCAGCCTTAATTTCACGTGACTCTGTGTTCAGCTGGGCTGTGTTAGGAGCAGTTCACCACATGCAGCAAGGCCAAGGGGCACTACCTTGATCTCGCTGGCAATGACCAATTCAAAACTCTCCAAACAGTGTTACAGAATTGTTACCTGCAAAGTTCTTTCAGTGGCACTTGCTCTTTGTTTATCTATTAAAGACAACCAAGAGAACATCCATGGGTTGGGGTTTTTCCCCCTCTGTTAATTTCTGAGAGGCCTGGAGTTACAGGCAAGCCCAAACCACCATAACCCAAACCAAAAGGTCCTCTCTCGTGATGACAATGACCAACAAATGACTCCCGTCAATAAATAAGTGATTTGGGAAATTCTAGAGAGTACTTTTGCTAAAAAAGTTAGTCTCTTTTCTTTTCCATCAGGTCTTTCTGTTGAAGCTCAGCATCTGAAAGTTCTGTACCTCTTCCCTGCCGCCCTGCCACTGCCCTCCACCTTTCCCCGGGCAGCCCCTGCCGTCCTGCCCCCACTCTCTGCCTTCCCCTGGGCAGTCTCTGCTGCTTTCCTCCTCCTCTCCACTCTACGTTACCAGCTCCTGCTCCATTACCAGCTCCAGTTCGTGTTCCTGCTCCATCTTTGCCTCCATCGCAGAACACAGAGCAAAACCTTCAAGGATCCAACCTCCTAGAGAAACCTCAGCCTCAATAACAACACAGACTTAGCACCCGTGAGCTAAGGTGGATGTTGCAGTGGGTCAGTAGCCTAGCCCTAGCTAGCCGGGGGGCCAGCCAGGCCCCCCGGCCTTTGAAACCCTCCACCACGCACCCGGTGCTCACCCGTGCGCACTCACCTGGGACGCCGGCGGAGGATCCCCTGGCCCACAATGGGCCCAGCTTAGGGCTGGGCTCCTCCTGCACTGCTTATAAAGGGCAGTGAGGGCAAAGTGGCTACAGCTGGGGTGGGAGGAGACTTCAATTGACCTCCCCTTTTTAAGCTGCCCCAGAAGAGACAGAAGCTTCTGGCTGATCTCCTTTGCGGTGGTAGGTTGGCTGTGTCCTTTGTGGGGTGGTGTTTTGGCTGTGTCCTTTGTGGGGTGGTGTTTTGGCTGTGTCCTTTGTGGGGTGGTGTTTTGGCTGTGTCCTTTGTGGGGTGGTTTTGCTTTTCTCTAAGCCACTCTTCCTCTTTCCTCTGCTTGGGATTTCTCTTCCTTCTTGGTATCACAGTATCATCAGGGTTGGAAGAGACCTCACAGATCATCAAGTCCAACCCTTTACCACAGAGCTCAAGGCTAGACCATGGCACCAAGTGCCACGTCCAACCTTGCCTTGAACTGCCCCAGGGACGGCGACTCCACCACCTCCCCAGGCAGCCCATTCCAGTGTCCAATGACTCTCTCAGTGAAGAACTTTCTCCTCACCTCGAGCCTAAATTTCCCCTGGCGCAGCCTGAGGCTGTGTCCTCTCGTTCTGGCACTGGCCACCTGAGAGAAGAGAGCAACCTCCTCTTGGCCACAACCACCCCTCAGGTAGTTGTAGACAGCAATAAGGTCTCCCCTGAGCCTCCTCTTCTCCAGGCTAAACAATCCCAGCTCCCTCAGCCTCTCCTCGTAGGGCTGTGCTCAAGGCCTCTCACCAGCCTCGTCGCCCTTCTCTGGACACGCTCAAGCATCTCAATGTCCTTCCTAAACTGGGGGGCCCAGAACTGAACACAGTACTGAAGGTGAGGTCTAACCAGTGCAGAGTACAGGGGCAGAATGACCTCCCTGCTCCTGCTGACCACACCATTCCTGATGCAGGCCAGGATGCCACTGGCTCTCTTGGCCACCTGGGCACACTGCTGGCTCATGTTCAGGCGGGTATCAATCAGCACCCCCAGATCCCTCTTTGTCTGGCTGCTCTCCAGCCACTCTGACCCCAGCCTGTATCTCTGCATGGGGTTGTTGTGGCCAAAGTGCAGCACCTTGCACTTGGAGCTATTGAACCCCATCCCATTGGCCTCTGCCCATCTGTCCAGGCGGTCAAGGTCCTGCTGCAGAGCCCTTCTGCCCTCCAACTCAGTCACATCTGCCCCCAGCTTGGTGTCATCTGCAAACTTGCTGATGACTGACTCCATGCCCTCATCCAGATCATCTATGAAGATGTTAAAGAGGATGGGGCCCAGCACTGATCCCTGAGGGACACCACTAGTGACTGGCCGCCAGCTGGATGTGCCACCATTCACCACCACTCTCTGGGTCCGGCCCTCCAGCCAGTTCCTAACCCAGCACAGAGTGTTGCCATCCAAGCCATGGGCTGACAGCTTAGCCAGCAGTTTGCTGTGGGGGACAGTGTCAAAGGCCTTGCTGAAGTCCAGATAGACCACATCCACAGGCCTCCCCACATCCACCAAGCGGGTCACCTGATCATAGATGGAGATCAGGTTAGAAAGGCAGGATCTGCCCTTCCTAAACCCATGCTGGCTGGACCTGAGCCCTTTGCCATCCCTCAGGTGCGCTCTTATCACCCCCAAGATAACCTGCTCCATCAGTTTCCCTGGCACTGAGGTCAGGCTGACAGATGTCACTGAATACCTATCTCACCTCCATGAGTAAAGCCTGCTGTTCCCTTAATTCTCTGCTCAGCCTGATTTATGGTGGGGGTAAAGCTGTGTTTATAGCTTAGCCTTTTCCATTTCCTGACTTCCTAAATCTCTAAATTTGTCCATAACATCCTTTGAAGAATTCCTGATTGAATTAGAATCTGTAAATAAGCCTAAACTAGTTTTGTATATAGTTTGGGGGCAGGGTTTTCAGGAACACAAACTAATTCTATTTCTATAATCCCTGACTCAGCCACATTAGTTCCCTGCCTCCACGACAATTTCTGATCATAGAATGGTTTAAGTTGGAAAGGACCTCAAAGATTATCTAGTGCAAATCCCCTGCCTATGGCAGGGACACCTCCTACTAGAACAGATCACTCAAGGCCTCATCCAACCTGGCCTTGAACACCTCCAGGGAGGGAGCATCCACCACCTCCCTGGGCAACCTTTTACAGTGTCTCACCACCGTCACTGTAAAGAACCCGTTCCTAATGCCAACTGGCTTGCAATTTTCTGGATAAAGGAGCACCAACTAATCTCCAGTCTTTGAGACTAGTATCTTGTTTTTGCAGTAGATTAAGTACTTCCCTTATTATTTCTACTCCATTCTTATTTTGCTGCAGAGCACTCATGAAGAATGTGGCCCTGGTGACTTGTTGCAGTGTAGATGATTACTTCTGCTTCATGTGTTTTCCAAGAGACCTTTGTCTCTGGCAGTGCTTTATCCAGACAACAGTAGCTCTGAGGCAAATATCCTACCTATTTGTTCTTCAATAAATCATCCAACTTTTGGAGATCTCTGGTTCTCCTTGTACTGTGCTGCTCATTTGCTGATACTGAGCACTTTTACAGATTTTGACCTTCAGAGGTGGATAAAGAACTCAAAATCATAGATTTAGTGGCCTTCTGCATATCAGTTTTATCTTTTCTATCTGCCCTGGTACAGTGTCTCAAATGGACAACACATACTTAAATGTCTACCCAGTCTCTCTTTCTTTAATGCCCTGCAACAGACACGGACCAATTCATTCTTCCTGTAGTATTCTGTACCCTGAAACTTGACTGCCAATAATATTATTTCCAAATATTCAGAACTTGCTTTGCATATTCCAAAGGATCCTTTCTCTTGCTGTAATTAATTCTCTGCATTTGGCCAAAGATTGCATTTGTTATCTTCTTGAGCATAAAAGGTCTATTAATATGTAAATTAGCAGGTTTTCGTTTTCCTGGAGAACTTTTTAACATTTTAATGATAAATCTACAATAGTGGTCCCTTTCTATGCTTCAAAAGTATAAGTTTTGCTTATATTTCACTACAGAATGCCAAAGTAAAAATCAGATTTTGTTACAGCAGAGAAGATTAACACTGGACAGCCTAGTTCTCTTCCAGTGGTTGTGGAGAGTTGTCAGCAGAAGCAGACATTAATGCGCTAGGGATTAATGAATTTAGGGAGTTAAATCCTGCAATCTGTTAAAAAAAAGAAAGGCAGCATGAGCAGTAGGTCAGCAGGATTCAAGAAGACAGAGCCACCTTTGGTGACAGAACTTTTTACATTCACAGTTTTATCTGTTGCGGTTACCTCGTGCACACCACACACGCATCACCTCCTGCCCCAAACTGCTGGCAGTATGGGTACAACTAACAGACTGAAACAGAAAAACACAGGCTCTATCCATGCTGGCCGTGTAGAGGATGTCTGTTGTTACCAGGAACACAAGTCAGTGCAACTTTATGGAAGTTAGTGGAACTGAGCACATACCAGCCAAATATCTGGTCCTTGGAGAGAACATTTTCATGAGCTGTGAAATGATGCTTTATGGATGAAAAAAGATCCTTTCCTTTGACTGCTCTCAATATAATGGGAACATTCAGACTGATTATATATGGGGGGAAAAAAAAAGTTGAAAATTCAAACAGATAGAAATGCTGAGCCTTGGAAAGCTTAATGGTTTCTAAAAGGATGTATTTGACTCTGCTGCATGGGCATCTAAAAAATGTGTCTGTATCTGGTGTGTCTGAGCTGGAGTTAATTCTCTACAGAGCATCTTTTTAATACTGTGTTTTGCAGTGCTATAGCTGGGTGTTGATAACACAGCAGTGTTTTGGGTGCTGCTGAGCACCTAGGCTGTGCTTTTTCAGCATTTTCCCTGCAACAGTATGGTGAGGAATGGGCAAGATCTTAGGAGGGGACACAGTGAGGCTAGCTGATCCCAACTGACCAAAGGGGTATTCCATGCTATGTGACATCAGCTCAGATACTAACACTAAGTCAAAGAAAGAAGTGAGGGGACATTTTTTGATGGCATCTGTCCTCTGGAGGTACTGCTACTTGTACTGAAGCCCTGCTTCCTGGGAGGTGACCAAACATCATCTGCTGATGGGAAGTAGAGAATAACATCTTTGTTCTTGCTCCTGCTTGCAGCCTTTGTTTTGCTTTGCATCCCATTAAATTGATTCTATATTGACCCACAGGCCTTTTGTTATGTTTTCCCTCTTCCCTGTCCATCTAAGAAAGCGAGTGACAGAACGATTTTGGTGGGCATCTGATGCCAGCCCAGGTCAAACCAACAGTTTTTCAGCCCTTCCTCAGATTTTGTTTTCCCATGTTTGGAACTGGTGTGTCCCCCTACGACACTACCAGAGAAAGCCTGCTTTCTGAGAGGGGAGGAATCCTAAAATATCTTCAACAGGATTCACTCTGCTATGTCTTGAGTGCTGGGCAGTCTATGATGGAAAGCTGTAGAAATTAAGTTTTTGCCTGTTTCCTAGGATGAAAAAGGTTTGTGTGGGTTTTTTTTTTTTAATCCAGTTGTCTTAAAAGAAATCATAACTCAAGCAGGGTAGAGTGAGTGTAATAAAACCATACAAATAAATAAATACATTTAAAAATTATTTATGATATGCACTAGATAACAGTTTACTATGTGCTTGAGGTGTGTTGTGATAACAGATAGTTGCGCAGCATTGTGCCTTCAAAAGCTCTTGCCTGGCTTCTGGAGCCATTTTGGGAAGGGCATTGATCTGAATTAATCCAGCAAATAAAAGAAGTTTTGGATTTCAGCCAGATCAGCTGTCTGAAATGGCTCACCCTGTGGTTAAATTGACATGAATGTTGGCATAAAAGAAGGGGGGAGGGTTGGGAGAGACTGAGCAACCCAGGCTTCATCATCCTAAACCACTGAGAACTGCACCTGCAATGCTCATGTCACTGCAAAACACCTCCATCATTTATACAAGTTTGTTCAGGTCGTGTAGCTAAATAAACATCAAAGTGGAGTAAAAATATGTAGCTTATCACTGCCTTTTCACTGGGATAGGACATAGAAGTCATCTGCTCAACTTGCCAACATCAAAATCTGGAGAATGATTTGCCGTTCCCATGATATTTTTCAAACTGGCTTAAAATTATATTTTAAAACAAAACAACTGACTAAAGTATTTTGTGCCTTCTGGATTTCAAAGTCCTTAGGTTCTTCTGCATGAGCTCTCCATTGAAATCATAAAAGCTGTTCTAAGTTAGGGTGAACTTCAAAAGTTGGAATTCTTTCATAATCAACTGACTCTAGGGATTTCAAGAACATCAAACAGGCTAGACTTTTAACTAAATCCTAATAGCTGGCATATTAAATTCTTATACATATATGCATATGTATTTGCATATAGGCACATAACTATAATAAAAAGACCTATTTCTTTCCTTGAAGGAATTTACAGTTCTTAGGAGTTTTAATTCCTGTAGGCCATGAATGTAATCTCTGGCATAAACAGTCCATGAATATTTGAAACAAGGTCCTTTGATTAGTTCTTGATCGTTTTGTTATTTCCCCCGGGGTTTATTTATGGTTTTCTTTGTTGTTGTTTTGTCTGGCATTACTCCTGTCAAACAAGAAAACAGCAACTTTACTGTTAGTTAGTTGTGAAATGGCTTTGGAGCTGAACAAGACTTCATGGAAGAGTAGATCTACAGCTGCTCTGGTGCTTGGAGAGTGAGACAGGAAAAGTTATTTCCCATGTGGTTGCTCTTTGGATCTGCTTGGGTATGACAGGAAAAGTTTCCCCTGCTGTTAATTCAGATGAAATGCCATAAGTCCTGAACCACCTCAGGAAGGCAGGCAAGAAACAGCTGTCTGGTGCATGTGCAGGTTGTGCAGCCATGTCAGTCATTGCTGAGTTTTAGGACTGGAAATTCTTAGTCAGAGACCTATTTAAAACTTATTTCAGTGGGAACTTAAAATTTTCAAGTTCTCCTATTGAAAAGTGAAATACTTGAAAAGCATTTAGAAGGCAGAAGGACATGTACCTCAGGAGAAGTGATAGCTGCACTTGCTGATTTTTCATGTTCCAGTACTTGATAATAACATGACTTATCCAGATGATAATTCCTGTTAATAACACTATTTTTACAGCTGAGAAGACATCCCTGTTCTAAAGTTCTCATATTTCCTCAGCTTGCAAGTATTTTCCTGTATTCTGCATGTGTACAGCAGAACAGTCAGTTGCTGGTTTCTAGCTGAGTTTAATGCTCCATGAAAGTGCTGCCTAAAACTTGTGGCTAGGGACATGTTAACAATGCAATGAAAAGAAAAACCAGTTTTGTCATTCAAAGTGACCTCCAAAACCCACTTGGTTCCTGCAAAATAGAAGGCTCTGCTTTCTCTATGTGCTCCTTCACATGCACAAAGGACGTGAATGGTGGTATGAAACAAATCTTCAGTCAAATCAGATCAGATTACTTAAGCTCATTTGGAAAGTGGAATGTCATCTGCAGTTTGGCACTGCTTACTTCATTAAAAGCTTGCTTTCCTTTTTAGTACATTAACATAAAAATACCTCAGCAGTATGAAATCTTGAGGAAAGTTTTCAGTCATGCCAAAGTGATGCGCAGAGCTAAACAGAGTAAGAAAAAGTATTTAGTAAATATTTTTCCGAGTTAGAAAAGACACTCAGGAGCTACTTCTCAAACAGATGAGACCTAGGTTTGCCCAGGTCCTCTGCTACAAGGCCATTCCTTTGGGTCCAAGTCTGCAGATGGCAATGTGCATGTCTGTCTGATACCTTAACTGATCTGGCACCTTTGCTGAAAACACCGGAACTGGATTGATTAGGCCACTGAGGATCTGCTGTGCTTTGGAGTGATAATCTGCAAGAGAAGAGTGAAGTAACCAGTTGGAAGGAGATGACATTGCACACTGCCGTGGAGTCTGCTGAGGTAGTAATGGGAGTCAGAGGCAGCTTCTCTCTTAAAGTAAGTAAATGGGAATTTCTTTTTAAGTAAGAATCTAAGAGTTTGAACCATCACTGATCCCTGGCTCTGTGATGATGTCAGACTGAGCTAAGCATCTGGTGGACAAGTGATGGCAGGGTAGAAGTGATGTTAAACTACAGCTAAGACTGATTCCTAGACCAAGATTGTGGCTCTGTGGGACTCTGCATACATTTTCTCCAGGAAAGATGAACTGAGGTGTTGCTTTGGTGCCTCTGCTTTGCTTGAGTCCATCTGCCACCCTGCCTTGGCACCTAAACATTTCAGCACTGATACAATTAAGCAACAGGATATCACCAACTGAATAATTGCTTCCCATTGTCTTTTAATAATTTCTGCAAGTAAATATAAGGGCTGAATACAGATAGAATGACAGTCACACACAAGAAAATAAAGCAAAATCGTTGTCTTAATTAGCAGTTCTGCAACCAAATACAGCCACTGGGAATGAAGAGAGAAAGCGACTGCTAAGCTAAAGTTTCATTTTGAGGCTGTCAAGAGAGGGTCATTTGATACATCCTGTCAACCTAATAGCAATTTGTCAGACATGTTACAACCTGTACTACTGTCTTTTTTTGAGATGAGATGTCCTACTTTCTTGATTAAAAAGAACTCCTGATTTGCAATTCTGAACCAAGATAATTGCTTTAGCAGCATTCCAAACTGGGCTACAATTATGGAGTGGGCATGCATTAACAGTGGTAATTTAATTTGTGTGTCTATTTGTTACACGAGTAAAGAGTCTTTGGAGCGTTACTTTTAGTGATGTTTTTGCTTCTAATACATATTGGAGGCCACATTCACAAGATATACTTTCATGAATAAAACATCAGTAAACCAATTCCTCTGTCTACTGAAACAAAACAAACGTTGCCTTTGGGAAACTGCATACAGAGAAGCATTCAGGCTTGCACAGAACCGGCTTACCTAAGAAGGACAGCAGAGCTGCCTGAGACAAGTATTTCACGTCACTAGAATTGCCAGAATTCTGATAGAAAGTGGTCTTGAACGTCATCTGATGGAAGTACGTGCTAACCAGCTCACAAGAGTAGCTTATAATTAGCATCATAATGAAACTTGCACACTAGCCTTTTCACTTCCTCTCTCCCTCTGCCTCCTGTGCTCAAAGGAAAAAGCAAATGCCTCCAGTAGTCAATGACATCTTTTTTTTTCTTTAAACAGATAGGGATTTTCAAAGGTACTTCTACAAAAAATTACAGTGATGGATGGAAATATGTCTTCTAGGAACAAAGGTAATGCCTGTCTCCTACAGACTACAACTTAAAACTCTTGCTCAGTTTCTTCAGACTACTCCAGTTTAAGTTGACTGGACTTTTTATGGCTCCTTAGTTATATGTCTTTTTTTTTTTCTTTGCCCCAAGACATATTCTGACATAGCGTTATGTGAAGTGTTCCACAGATTTTAAATTACTTGTTCAGTGGTCTCATTTGATGCTTTCTAGCCAGCTAATGGTATCCCAAACAGGCTGTGAGTTCAGCACATTGATGTTAATCTGTTATAATTCCCTTAAGTGTTAATTATCTATTTTGCTAAACACCTAATCCAGTATCTTCTGAATTCAGTGGTAGTTTTGCATAAGTAAAGGTCTTTAACTGGATCTTCTACCTTCACATGAGTCTGATGAAGGTAACCAATTTGGAGTCCAGGTTTTGGATGGAAACTTCCTCTCAGAGGCAATAAAATAGCCAATGTGTTAATGACTGACTAAGTTACCCACTCAAGGGCCTGAAGCAATGAGTCATTAATCCAACCATGTAATTAACTTGGACAAGGGACACATTGCATTTAAACTGATTATGGGGAAAAAACCCAACCAACATATGCCAAGTAATAAAAAACTTTCAAGGATCTAGGCAAGGACATAATATGAAATAAAGCTGAATGCAGTACATTTTACCCTGAAGGATATCTAAGTGCTTTGCAAGTAATATACAGGCAATACTGATGAAATAAATTCACCTTGAGGTGAGATGCAGTATTCACCTAGCAAAGCCCATGCTCTACAATATGGAGAAAAGACAGAAATAGTTATTTGAACTGTAGGATGCAGGGGAAAATCTGCCTTCTAAAAGGACCCTTGGATCTTCAGACTAGATGGGATCTCTGTTTTTATATGTCTTTCAGAACAGCCCAATTAGAACAAAGTATATAATATCCCATACTAAGGGATAGGACTAGTGTTATTACAGACAATAGGGTCAATGAATGTGCCTATGCAGCAATACCAGAGAGGAAATTAGTTGCTGCTAACAGGAAGAGCACCAGATGCCTTTCATTGCTTCTTTTTGTTTCCAGCTCCACAACTATAATTAGGGAAACTTATAATGCAATGAAGTATTTCCTAGAGTGGAATGCATTTACCTTTGTCAGATCATATTTCCACGGAAAGTACAGAGGGATAATGTCTTCCCTCAGATGAGAGGCTTAGTTATGCATTTGCAATGAGAGTAAGACAACATGTCAGCCCCTCATTACCTACCTGACTGTCATAAAGAAACTGCCTTTCGTATTCTGATTGGCCTTTGTGGACATGCAGACTGACCTGAATTTATCATTTCCTACTTTTCCAACATTTCTCTCACACCACAGAACTGCACGATCTTCAGAGGACCTCTGCCCAAGTCTGTCATGGATGAGAAGCAGCTGGGACTGTAGCATGTCTCAGTCCAGAGTCTTGCAAGCAGCAGACTAGTTTAACAAAACCGAGCACATACTACCCATCAGGCACAAAAATGCCTTTAATCAAGTCATGTGAGCTCATAGGTTGAGCAGACACCTCTAATAGCTCCTGGAGCTCCATGGTCTAGTATGCTACATATGTGTCTGGTGGCAGCTCACACTCTCATGGTGCTGAGCTCCATGTCCAGAGGCCAGGTCCTTCCCTGTCTCCTTTGAGCACCCAGGAAAGGGATGCTTCTTCCCACCTGATTATTATGCAAGTCTTTGGGTGAGCTGTGTAAGAGGAGACAGTGGATTCTGATGTAACTGTGTTGAACATCTCCTTCCAGACTAGGGAATATGAACAATTTGGTCAAGATTCCACTGCACTAAGCTTCTGGTAAAGTGAGGGGTGCAGCCATCATTTCATTTTTCCTGACTATAATGCATGATTTTTTTTGACTGCTGGGAAGATAACATGTCTCAATGAAGTGCAATTTCTCTGTTCCTGTTTCTAAAACTTACTGTACTATAGCTTTTCCCAGTGGTGGATATAACTGGCTCCATTTCCCTTGTTGGGATATGCTATAAGCAGATCTTTGAAAGTGAGTTACGGTAAGTATTAGCACTTCAGAGAAGTACTAAAAATAGCAGTGGTCTTTATCAAAATGAACCCATTGGTTAACTGGAACACTCTTTCCAGTGCTTTCAAAATTAACCAAAATAAACAAAAAGAGGCTCAGTGGAATCCTGAGTCTTCTTCAAGAGTGAATTTGTCATTATTCCAATGAATATATAAAGCAGATTATGGAAAACTTGGAAAAAGCAACTTTTAGGTAACTACCAAAACATGAAGCAAGGTAAGAGTGAGGTTTGTGGACAAGAGTATACAATTTATTAAGGTGTTTATGTATATGTGTGCACGTGCTGCATACAAGAGGAACTGGATATAACAACTACAGATTAAAAACTATACACATGGCTTGGAAATGCAGTCTGTTTTTAAAAGGAAGTCAGACTATTTTCTCTGTACTTGTGTTAGGTGGCCACTTGAAAATCCACCTTAAGCACGGTGCTTTCAGTTTGATGCTAGATATATACCACTGTATTCTAGAATTTGTGTTCTGAACAAGCTTGGGCAAGAGGGAAAGGGGACGGGGCAAAGCCTCCACTAAAAGCAAATTTCTGCCATAGGAATTGTATTTATTTGCATTGTATCCATTTAAAACTGGTCACTCATTTCTACATTTCTCCTTGGAAATAGGTGAGAAGGCAAAATGGTTTCTTTCAGAAGTACTGTCTCCAAATACCTACATACTACTCACCTTTCTTCACTGATGCATAACTGCTAGCACTTATCTTTTTAGCCAAGGTTGGAAAAAAGAAACCCCAAACCTGTAATCTGTCTGTCAGCATCCAAGGCTTTAGACTAAGTACACACAGCTAAAATTACATCATACAAGATGTGCCATTAACTTCTGCTGTTTGGAGCTATGGAGCAGGGCTGGGGTAAAAAAGTAAAGTAGAAGTTATTGAGTGTTATTATATATATATATATACACACACATATATAATTCTCTCTATATAGAATTACATATATAGAATATGTATGTGTATATATAATTACTGTTACTCAGTTTTTTTATAGTCATATTATGAACAAAACAAATGAATGAGAAATGAAGAAGAGTTGAGTCTGGTACTCAGATAACTGTTGCATATATGAAATAACAGACTGTGGCCAAAAAGATGTTTTTATTTGCAATAGATAGACAACAATTCTTACAGAAGGGTACTATATACCACAGCCCTGTGCTTAGGTCATCAAAGCAACAGTTTTCTAAACCCTAAGAACTAACAAATGTTGCAGAAAATGATGTCTTTACTGTTGCTTACTGTTGTGTAAGTTATATTTGCCTTATTAGCACAGGAGAAACCAAAGAGTGTTGTGTATGGCTATGGACAAACTCTGATTGGGGCATGTCAATACACCAGAAACACACAGGTCATGAAGACCAGGAGAAACTTTATGGCAGATGAGATGGACTGGTCTCGCTCTACCTGAAGGAATTTCCAAAGGAAGAGAGGTTGACTATCTTTAAGCAATGCTGTGCACTTCTTATTTTCTCTTGTAAATATAACAAACCAAGAACCTTCTGTTCTACCAAGAGAACTACCACCAAACTAAATCAAACACTCTCCAGAAACAAAGAACAATGATCAATTATTTGTCTATATGAGAATGAAAATAGAAAACAATTAGCTCTCTCAATTTACCCCAAAGCGAGCTTTTACCCCGGAACCAAGAAGACCTGGAGACTCGGGCTCATAAATTTATTAATAACTGAATCATTACTCTTGATTTCACATAGGAGGTTCTTGAATTCAATGGTATTTGGTTTAAAAATGACACAAATGATGAAGGAAATGCTGTCACAGGAAGTATGTCTGATAAAAATCTTCCCCAGCTACAGACATCTCAAATAAAACAAAAACAAAAACAAAAAAAAAAAAGAAGAAAGTAAAACTTCTGGGATGAGAAGGCAATGATCACATTGACAGATTTATATTTCAGAATGAACTTGACTCACTGCCATTTCCCTGTCAGAAGAAAAATCCAAATTACTATTCCAAAAGCACACAGTTATTGAGAGCTCAAAAAAAGTCGTTCTTGCAAGCAATAAAAGACATGCTACAAGTACTCTAAGAAGTGCAACATTTCTGAAAGCTTAGGATGTGTAGTCAGCATTTATTGGCTTCGGTGAGTGTGCAGTAACCAGAATACATTAGCAGTGAAAACTGGATGAATGTACACTAAGCCAAACATTGTAACTTCTAAAAACAAATGTTTGATACTCATTTTCTAAAGGCTCATGTTAATCTGCTCTGCAGGGACATATAAGAGAATTGAGGCTAACAGTCCTAATAGTCATCAAAATCAGTGTATTTTCACTGGTCCCTGTAAGAGATGCAGTTCAGAGGCTGGTATAAGATGTGGAATTCTGCACTGACTGAAATGGTAGCCAGTGTTATGTGAATTACCTGCCGAAGTCTTAATTCTAGCCAAGGAGTGGTAACCAGGATTTGTGTGCTGAGTTTGTACAACATTGGAACAAATCCTGTTCTGACACAGGAGACCTTCCATTATGAACATTTAACTCCTAATTCTCCCAGACTACACTTTCCTGTCTTTCTAGAGGCATATGAAAAGATGATGGTAAATTAAAGGTTTCTGTTGTCTTTCTCTAAAAAGAAAATACTCTCTTGGTTTTTGTTTAAAAATAAAAGGGAGATGGCAATATTTGCTGATGGTATTAGCCATGTATGCTACTAATACAAATAATTGCTAAATCACATTGGACATCCTTCAGTGTCCCAGAAAACAGAAGCCAAACGAAGGCTTCTTAGGTACAGTACTTGATCTTTTCTCCAAGGCACAGCACATTCTTATTCAGAGAATAGGGATCATATAATAGGAGCTATAGAAGAATAATAAGTAGAGACCTAATGCTTCAGGGTTTAGAGAAGAAGAAATACTGATTTTCAGTATGTGAGAATATTTGAAATTCTAACATATTGAGGAGATAGCTTTCAAATAATAGAATTTTATGAAGCAAAGGTTAGAAGAATCCACCAGAGGTCATCTAATCTGGATTCCTGCTCAACACTAGATCAGGTCAGATGGCTCTCTCTCACAATACCTAGAAAGAAGGCTGTTTTAAAACGTCTCTTTTTCAGTGCTGTGCCACTTCTGTTGAAGAAAAAACAAAAAAGAAAAAAAGGAAAGATGCCTGTATCAGGTTACTTCTACCCACATTTGGATTCTGTTCCTTGAAGCATCTCATATTAAAGCATTTATTTGCAATGCGGAAGGCTAGAACCAGAATTCTTCTTCACAAAAAAGGTGCAGCCATCCCTGCAGAGAGGTGACTTCAAAAGCTGAGCCTTTGAGAAACACACTTGTGGCTACAAGACTTGTGAAAAATTGGAAGACTTTGCAACCCCACTTTTATCAAATATTGGGCTTATTTGTTTTTATCTGAACCTACACAAGCCTGGCAGGAACCTCTGCTGTTCTGCTAGAGTCTGAACTAGAATTTCAGCTGTACAACCTAAGCCAGATAATTAATGACTTACAGATACTTCATATCACAAATAACACAGTGTTGGCATTGTATTATAATATGAATTTTAAAAAGCCTTTCCTAAGCAT
Organism: Pogoniulus pusillus; assembly: GCF_015220805.1. Classification (NCBI taxonomy): domain Eukaryota; kingdom Metazoa; phylum Chordata; class Aves; order Piciformes; family Lybiidae; genus Pogoniulus; species Pogoniulus pusillus. Next base: position 15,343,130 of record NC_087275.1, on the reverse strand, counting down.
CAGGACAGTGGTTTTCAGCTAAAAATACATCAATATCAATACAAATTAAATATTTGAATGACAAGGGTGACTTTAATTTAAATCACATTCATGAAAACAGTCATTGAGGAATGAGATGTCTTACAGCAATTGACTCTTACAGGTGAATGTAATTGGAAGGGAATGTCTAGGGCATCACTCACTGCAGTGATTTTATACTGCCATAGAAAAGCTGTTTGTAAGATTCTTTTAGTAAACAGCAAATTAGCTAAGCCAAAACTGAAAAATAATACATTTATGTTTGCTAAAAATAGTAATAATTTTTGAATATATATATATATATATATATATATATATATATATATATATATGGTCCAGATGTATTTTTTTCACATCAGATAAAAAACCTTCAATTGCAATGGAAGTCAACATGTTCCTAGGAATATTCTGAGATGTTGAGGAACTTGGCTGGATGAAACTGATGAATATTCACAAGTTCCCTTTTCTTCAGTCACACACCCCAAGTAAAAAGAATTTAAACACTCTACATGTCCTAACTGGCTCTTTCAGTGTTACTGCATTTATAGGTGACATGGTAATGTCTTGATGGGTGCACATAATATTTCCTTCTTAGAACTAATCAAGGTTTGTCAGACCTATTTGTGAATGTGGGCAGTGACAATGATCCTAGATCACATTCAGGGGCTGACCTACACTTCACCATAATTGTGTTTTATAGCTACCAAATACCCTCCAGCGAGATAATATACATTTGCCTTTACATGTGGGGGTAAAGACTTGCTTTTTAAAGCTCATTTTCTTTAGCATAATCCGCCACCAACATCTGCAAAACCTCTGCAGTGAATGTGCATGGAATCGAGTAATGCAGAGCTGGTGTTGTTAAAATCATTACACACACAGTTGTAGAATGCATTAAAGGTCTGAAAGGCCATGCTCAAGCTCAGTGTGTCTTGAGAATAAATTTAATGACTATCTTTTCTCAATCAGTAATGAAAAGAATGCTATTTACCCTTTCCTCCTAGCTAACAAACTGCTGAATACTCCCTGGGAGAAGCAGGCTGTAGGAACCTGGAACATGTACCATCACAACACAGCAGTGGTTTCTGTTCATCTTCCTTTGTCTGCTGTGGCCACAGCATTATCTTCCCATCTCTGGCCTCCCGCAGCCTGATAGTCTAAAGTCTTCAGCTAGGCATAATAGCTCAGAAAGAGCTAGCCATTCAGAAAGACTGCATTTCTTCTCAGTAAAAGCCATCACTTAAAGAGCAGTACAAATTCATATGCCAATTATGCAGCATTTCTGACCCATGTTACCATAGAATATCATAGAATCAACCAGGTTGGAAGAGAACTCCAAGATCATCCAGACCAACCTATCACCCAGCCCTATCCAGTCAACTAGATCATGGCACTAAGTGCCTCATCCAGGCTTTTCTTGAACACCACATGTCCAGAGAAGGGCGACCAAGCTGGTGAGAGGCCTGGAACACAAACCCTGTGAGGAGAGGCTGAGGGAGCTGGGAGTGTTTAGTCTGGAGAAGAGGAGGCTCAGAGGAGACTTCATTGCTGTCTACAACTACCTGAAGGGAGGCTGTAGCCAGGTGGGGGTTGGTCTCTTCTCCCAGGCAACCAGCAACAGAACAAGGGGGCACAGTCTCAAGTTGTGCCAGGGGAGGTATAGGCTGGATGTTAGGAGGAAGTTCCTGCCAGAGAGAGTGATTTGCTAGTGGAATGGGCTGCCCAGAGAGGCGATGGAGTCTGGATTTGCTGACCCAGATGCCCACTTATTTTAGTGACATCCAATGATTTTGCAATTTTTCCCTCTTTCCTGCTATCTATTTATATTTGTGTGTGTGTGTGTTAGATGGAAGCAATTACTAGACTCAAGCTAATATGTGATGCAAGAAATAAAAACATTTCTGTTGCTTGATTAGTCTTATTTTCTCCTTGCATGTGCATAGGTGTGCTACAATTCTTCAATCTTGTTTATGTAGGAAAGTAAATTGCTGTTTATTAATGGAAAAATGTTGCTAATTTCAGAATTACCTTAGTAATAAACTACCTCAAACTAATAACAAGAAAGACTTTTCAGACCCAAGTGTTTCGTTCATGGTTGGCAATTCTCCCTTGCACTGGATTCGTGCAGCTCAACACTGACATCCGGTGGCTGCTCCTAAAGCCCCCAACTGCTGCCGCTTCCTAGAGGAACGGTGACATGAGGCTTCCAAATCACTGAACTGCACTCAAATGTGAGCACACTCGACTCTTTTTTTTTCTGTATGGAGTACTATGGAGTAACTTTTATGTTCTGGTTGCTGTTTCAAAAGGCCAGACTTGCTGCGGGGTCCATGGTTGCCTTAGGCTAGAGAGTTATGACACTATACACTTCACCCACACTTGAAGCAAGCAGGCTCTGACTGAGATCAAGACGACATTCTCCTTTCTACATTTCCACTTTGGTTCTGCCCAGAGGTCAACTGACAATCAGTTTCTGTCAGCATGGCCCAGATCTCTTGGGTGAGAGATCTGAAACATTGGTTCAGGGATGTAAGGCCTGCAGAATGGGTACATTTGTGAATACTTTGACAGTCGTCATGTGGATAATTTCATGAAGGTAATGCTTTTAAATGCCACATGTAGGAACGTAAGCAACACAGACTATATCCTGTACATCAGAGTGGGCTAACCCAAGCCTGATCAGCTTAGTGCAGCTTTGAGAAAAAGTAATATCCTATTATGTTGGGGTCCCTTCTAACCCTGACAATTCTATGATTCTGTGTTCCTCATGTCTGATTATGGCACATTAAAGGGTAAATTTAATTGAAATGGAGTGAGGCATTGTTCATATTTTGCTTCTTTTTTAATGCAATCAATTGCTCCCTCATTTGCCTAAGGAGTACCATAAAGGCAGAGAAAAATGGTAAGTAGGCAATTTAAAAAAGAACACAGATGCAGCTGTGAAAAAAATAATTAAAACATTTCATAGACTACCTCAGAGTTTTAGGGAAAATAAAAAGCCTGCCTTTCTTTTTTGATAAATTATTTTTTACTAGTATGTAACATTTGGAAAAGAATTAGGAAAGCAAAAGGATCTAACAATAGTCTGGAGATCCTAATCAGCTATTAAGACAGACTAACTCAATTTCCTGTGCTGTTAAATGTCTACAATTTCCTGTGCTAGGACAAAATATTAACCTAAGAATTAAGGATGTCCTCTAAAGCAGACTCAATAAAATGGGGATGTCAGTCCCAAAAGAATACATTCATATCCTAAAGAGACATTCAGACATGGGATCATCTTCAGCTGACTTCAGGAATTAAATCTACAACATTTACTCTAATTTACTGAGGTAATATTTAAGCAGATTTAACACAAGTACTACTAAGAATTGCTGGGCAGTGAAGCCCCTGGGTCTTCAGTTTTGATGCATATTGATATCTGCAGAATTTCAAGCAACACGGCAAATGCACATTTGGGGGATTCCGGTGAGAAGAGTGTCCTGGGTTAACACAGCCTGCAATCACAAACTCCCTTCTCTACACACAGACAAGAGGGAAAGTAACAAAAAAACCCCAAACAAACTCTGGCTTGAGATAAAAAGAGTTCAATGAGACAATAAGATGCACAATTACCTTAGCCTATTTGCAGAAAAGTGCATCAAAATGCAGCAGCAGCTGCCGAAGCCAGCAGCCTCCCTCACCCCTGCAATCCACAGCCCACCCAGCAGAACGACCAACACCTCAAGCCCAGAACAGTTGAGCCTCTCATGTTATGATCTGAACTTCAAGCCTTGTAATGCTTTGCTCCAGCCAGCACTGCCATTTTGAAGCTGCCATGCCAGTAGCATGGTGTTGAATACCAGCAGCAGATTCAACTCAACCCATGATAATGTGATAACCAGATATTATTTGATATCCACTAATGGAACAGCTACAGTAGACCTAGATCTCTCTCCGAATTGTACTCTGGTAATTTTCTTATCCAGGCCAGACTGCAAGTAACATTTTCTGCTTACAAGTCTTGAGCTGCAGTCACAAATATACTGTCTGGAAAATCAGTTCTTTTCTGTTATTTTAGAAAAGAAGTCATATTATCCCAACAGAGCAAGCAGCTCTTTTCACCATACAGAGATTACTTATATATCATATCTTGGAATGAATAAGTACAGCAGGTCCTGCTGCTGACAATTTTAGTGAGGAGATATTACAACTAGTGGGACAAACACAAAAATGTATGTTTCCCTCTTCTCTGTACCTTTTCAGATATGAAAATCCAAGTATTCTGGTAATTTTTCCCAAAGCTCCAATTAATTCTGTGGATTTTTGTAATCTCTGAGAGGCATCTACTGTCAGGAAACTGGAAACATAAACCTGAGGTACCCTTTTCAGAGGCTGTGTTGGATTATACAGGCCCTAATAGGCTTCTGATTTCAGTACTTTCCATATCATATTTCTTTTATGGATTGATGGGAGACTTGTCATTAGAAATTTTTAGCTGAACAGAGTCAACAAGATATGGACACTCACTCCTCTCCTCCTTCATGAATTACCAATTAAAAAAATAATCTACTTTATATCTGTTAGCACTGATATAGCAGAGAGGGTTGAGGAAAACAGACATGCATCACCCAAAATACAGTCTGGAACCCTACTGTTTTTTTTTCTGATAACAGCTCAAATAAAGGCTCTAAACGCATCCATAAAACAAACAAACAAACAAACAAAAAACCCCAACCAAACCTAACCACAAAAACCAAGACAGGAGGCAATGATATTTTTGCTTTACCTAAGAGAAAAACGATGGGAAAATCTAGAGGAGTTTGGCTATACCCTGAGTAAGAAATGCTTGAAAAAGAAATCTGAGCTGCCTAAATGACTTTCAAAGCTGCCAATAAAGAATTCATTGTCTTAGCCACTTTGAAGAAATAAATTGATTCCTTTGCAGTTTTGCTTTGGACTGGGCAGGAACATGCAAGGTCACCTCCTGCAGTGAGCTCTTCCCATTAGACATGCTCTTGTAAGGGGAATAGTACTGAAATTACTGATCTGAAGTTGTCTCACACCTATTTCCAGAGCTTCAACCTTTGCTAATGTTGCCTTTTGATAAGAGACTCTGTCTATCATACATCTCCTGGGCATGAATGTGGAAAATTGCAATGGTTTACTTCTAAGAGGCATCAAAACTTTCAGGATCAGGCTGCTCCTGTCCTTCAAAGAATCACAGGATTACAGAATGTTAGGGATTGGAAGGGATCTCTGAAGGTCAACTAGTACCAGCCCTTTGCTAAAGCAGGATCACCTAGAGCAGGTTGCATAGAAATGAATCCAGGTGAGTTATGATAGAACTTCCTGTGTTCCAGTTTCCTGTTGCCCCTTGTTCTGCTGCTGGGCACTGATGAAAAGAGCCTGGCTCTTTCTTTGCAAGCCCACTCCAGGTGTTCATATGCACTGAAGAGATCCTCCAAAGTCTCCTCTTCTACAAAACAAACAGCCTCATGTCTCTCAGCTTTTCCATGCCTGAGAGATGCTTCAGTCCCCTTATCATCTTTATAGCCCTCTATTGGACCCATTCCAGTACCTCCTTGTCTCTCTTGAACTGGGAACACCAGGGCTGGACACAATACTCCAGATGTGGCAGGAACAGAAGAGAGCAGAGGAAGAGGAGTCCCTCCCTCAACCTGCTGACCACACTGTTCTTAACCATCTCAAGATACCATTGGCCTTTTTGGCCACGAGGGCACCCTACTAGCTCATAGTTAACTTGTTCACCAGGACTCCCAGGGCCTCCTCTACAGAATTGCTTTCCAGCAGTACAATATCTACCCTCTACTGGTGCATGGACTATTGATGCACTGATTCATTGTTAGCTTGAATAAGACTCTTGAACTGTATTACTGAGCACAAGACCAGTGAAATGAATCTTCTGGAGTGTTTTTCATTTTGTTGTTTTAAGGTTGTATATTTTTTTAAAATGTGCTTAGCACTTTGTGCTTCATGCCACAGAAGATTATCTATTCTGCCTGAGTAAAAAGCAATTGAGAGAGTTTAAAACCCAACTTTAAATCAAAATAAACACATAAAAATGCTGGGGTAATTAAGAAATTGTTTGCTTAAACACATTGAATTTTGCAGCACATTAGGATCGAGAGTTGTTGTAGTCACCACGGAAAAAACAAGCTCCATTTGTCGACCTTTATATTTATGTACAAATATATTGGAAAGGGACCAAAACATTCTCTGCCTGTAATTCAGGGTTTTTTTTCTTATTTAGAACAATATAATATTTTGGCACCTTTTGTACTTACTGTGGTAAAGAGCTCTGCACATTTATTATGCAGTCATAAATGTAGGATGCAAAAGCCAAAGGTAAATGGGTTTCAGACAACTAGTGCTTAGGCTCCTCAGATACAAAACACACTAATATCTGTGCACAAGTGAACATGCTTATGCTGAGGTCATATATACTGATATCATTACCCTGCTTTGGGGGCTTCTGTTCAATAAAGACACTTTCTGGTTTTGGTGGATCTTTGTAACAGACTTATCTGACAAAAGATATGCTCCAGCAACCATAAAAACATTTGCTCCCTCAGAAACATGGGAGGTTTGGCAACATGGGAGGTTTGGCAAGCTCATCATGCACACACAGAAGGACAACCTCATTTTGTACTGCATAATATCTTTACTAGCACAACTGCCACAAGGAAACTTGGGCTGGTATCACACTTTAAATCATTCCATCATCCTGACCAGGGATTTTTAAATTTACATTTTTTTCCCTCCACCCTTCTCCCTGTTCTTTTAATTTTTTTCTGTATTGGTACATGTATGACTCATATCAAAGCTACTATGGAGCAGTTCCTAAGGCAGGGCCTGAGGCTATTCCTTTACAATCTGAAAAATGTTGTCTGCATATACACATCAGTCTACTTACAGGTACAGACTGCATATTTCATAACTTTATCCATCATAGCCCTAAAATAAGTGGACAATCCTCTAGGGAAACAGAAAGACAGTACTCGGTGGGGTTTTCTTCTGTGTTTTTTTAGCGTGGTTCGGTTTTAAAAGATCTTTTTGCACAGCTGGTGATGGCACTGTGATGTAGGGTAGGTGCAGATACAGCTGCATAGGTAGGTGAAGATACAGAGCTGAGAATTATTACAATAACCTCTTCCTTGGCACAGGGTCTGTCCTTACCTATATGTGGGTATCTAGCAACTAACACAAAAGAGCTTTCTTTTTATAAATGCTATTGTGTATTGTTTGATTTCCTAAATCTGCAGCTGAATGGTGAACTAGAGATCTGAGAGATGAATGAAGTTATGTGCAGCCGCTGAGATCTTGTTTGTAATTCTTTCTGTCTCTATTCAGCATCTGTTATGTCTGAATTTTTCCTCCTGAAACTAGCAAACAAACAACCCCCCCAAAACCTCAAATTCAAATCTCCAGACATCCAAGTACAGAATCACTGGAAAAGAACACTGAAAGAGTTGGGCTGAAGCTTTCAGGAGGCTCAAAGAAGTAAAATCAACCAGTCAATCACTAGCTATAAGTGAAACAATCACAGCAAAAGCAGACAACTTCTTCCAGGTGTGTCACTGAAAAGCAACTAACAGTCTTTCACCAATGGTTAACATAAATTCAAAGTGTTGAACACACTGATTTTTTTGCTTTTCCCACAATTGCCACTATAAAAATGATTAAAAGCCACCATGAGGTTGTTTAGGTTGACACCAAAAAGGCACATAGTTGTTCCTGACACAAGTTACAAGACGGTGCTTTGGGAGAACCTCCCATTCAGAACTCTGCAACAAAAACCATTAGCACTGTTTGTAGCACTAATTGCAAACAAAGAGCTGTATCTGGCAGAAATAGTGAGGTTATTAATAAGACAGTTGTGCTAGTTTGAAGCAAGCTAGAATGTTTTGGTAAAAGAACTAGATAACAGGCAGTGAAATGAAAACAATTGATGTCAACTTCTCTCACAGTCTCGCTGAGAGCTCTGGGAAGAAGAAGTAAACATTCTCCATTTTGTCTTTTTCTTCTGCCTTTGCCTTCAGACCTAGTCACATCTCATTAACCTTGCTCCTACTAACCTTGCTCCCTAACCTCTTGGCCGCACCTCTCTTCTTCCTGAGAACTGGGGTAAGGTTGAGAGGGCCGGGGGAGGTGTTGGGGTGGTTTGAGAGCCCCTCCTGGGGACTCAGGTTTCTGGGAGGGGAGTTGTGCTTTTGTATTGTTTATCCTTTGTATATTTCTGTATATAATTGTATATAACTGTATATATTGTAAATAGCTGCTTGTAAATTCTGCTAGCTGTAAATAAATTGCTTCATCTATATTCCCAGGGTCCGTCTGAGTTAGCTGGGGCAAATTCAAAAGTGTGGGGGGGCAGGTAAGAGCCCAAACCATCACAACAGTTTAAATCTCTTTCAGAATACATGCTTTGCTACCTGCTAGCCTTAAAGAATTTGGACATTGTGCAGGAGAATACTTGAGTCAATGTTTTTTTATTAATTTTTGTATGAGCATTTAGCACATTAAAATAATTACCCTTGGTGAAGCAGCATTTAGCATACCTTTCACTACGTTTCTGTGCTAGAAAAAGTCATCTAGTTCACTGACAGCAGGTAGTCAGATCTCTTCATAGCACTATTTCCCTAAAAGCATGCAGAATAGTGGATGAAAGTATTTTTAGAAGAGTAATTAGAGAAGGAAACTATACCCACCTTTCGTGCTTTGAGGCCCACTTCAGCAAACATTTAACCAGAGTCTTAACTTCAAGTACATGCTTAGTTTCATTATTGAGCAGGCACAGATTGCTTTTCCAGTGTGAAATGGAGCAGCCAGGCTCTCAGTTGGTCTACATCAGTGCACTGCCACTGTATGCAGTCAAGCTAAGAGCTCACCACAAGGTAGCTCTCAGCACAGAACACTGTCAGTAAACTCTGCCTGTAGCCATTTAACAGTATGATTCTCACTCACTTCAACAGAGCAAGAATTTTACCAGAGGAGCTAAACTCCTGAAAGCACCTTTTTGGTCTTGGGGAAAGCTCCTACTAAAAAATAACAACCAACCCAAATACCAACCAAGGAAGCAAACAAACAAACAAACAAACAAAAAAAAAAACCCACCAAAACACAAACAAAAATGTTTTGTCTGAGTCAAGTCTCATGGTTGTGACATAGTCATGCCAATAAATATCTCATTAAACTACACGTGTGGGACACAGATCTAACTGCACAGATGAGAAAAAGGAATAATTAAGTTTGCTGTGAGGCATTAAACCAAGTCAAAGGCGGCACCAAATGACATCTGAATGGAAAAAAAACCCCAAAACCACAAAATAAGTGTTCACAGAAGGCTGCCAAGAAATTTGTCAGCTGCTTGATCAGCTGGGAATTTCAAATCTTAATTTTAAACTCCAGACTAGGAAGAAATAAGCTTTAGGGGGTTCATATTTAATGAAGGCAGTTTCGTTCACCAACAAACAAACAAACAAACAAACAAAAAGTCAGCATAAACAAAACTCTGCATATTGACATCTGGGATTACACACACAGATTGTTTTTCTTCCCAGGGTTATTATTTTCAGGTTGCCTTTTTTTTTTCCTTTGCTGAACTAAGAACTAACATTGCAATTAATTTGAGCTTCATTGCTAGTGAGCGATGCAGAGCCCTAGTGGCTTTCCTGCTTTACTGCCAAGAAACAAATTGTGCTGGCAGCTGCAGTGCAGACTTTGGCCTGTAAATGGACAACTTGCCCCTTAGAGACCACTATCTGGGCAGGGGAGAGGGAGTTGATACACACTGCCTCTCTAAACTTAAGGTCCTGTCTTATTTGCAGTTCTTCACTACTCATACTATGCTGGTTATATTAACTAACATCTTTTTCAGTGGTAACTGATTTGAGGCAATGAAATCCCCTCAGGCAAAGCAAGCCCTAAGAATATTCTTGGTGATGTAACTACTCATTGGAGACGTAGCATGAAGGCCACAGGTGTAATACTAAAGTGCTTCTAAGGTTTCTCCAAAGTACGTTTATAAGCAGGTCTATCTAACTGTGTGTAGATCCCAATGGGCATCACTACTCTAGAATTTTATGACTATTTTAATAGGTTGTCTTAGCCTTATGTCACTGATTCCAAACATCCTAGGTGAGGTTTATGCCTCTCCGGCTGCACAGAGGCATTGTCTGCTCTGCTTGTGTAGCTCTTTCATTTGTAACAGTTGCTCATTTAAGTTCACAGTTGGCTTCAGTGGTATCTGTCCAGGAAAAATTAACAGCTGCATTTGGGATCTAGTATAATGGAAAAGCAGGTCCATTAATCCTTTACAACCCAATTTCCTTACTGTGATGCAGGTAACAGAAAAAAGATAGATAGATAGATAGATAGATAGATACATATACACACATACATACATTATGCACAAAATATATAGATGGATTATTTTACAACTATAAAGGACCTAATAGTGGAGATGAATGACAACCAGAAGAGCAGCATTAGTAACAACATGCTTACTGTAGCTGTGAATCCAAGCAACTGGCAAGCTCCTTTCAGCTCACAGGTGGCAAAAATGTTTTACTAATTAGATTTACTAGAAAAGCTAAGAAGACTACAACTTTGTTAGCACCTCAGAGGCCAGTGTTAGGGAGGTGTTTGTATAAACTCACCTAAACGAGTTACTGAGGCAGTTTTGAGTATCCATAGAAAGTTAAAGTCAGCAACACAGTTGAAGTCTCAGATGTGTTGAATTCAAATGGAGTGTTGACTCCTATCAATGGAAGGTACTGCTCAGGGTATTCTTTTTAGAACCATAGAATGGTCTATGTTGGAAGGGACCTTCAAAGGTCATCTAGTCCAACGCTCTCTGCAGTAAGCAGGGGCATCCTCCACTAGATCACCTTGCCCACCACCCTGTGCAACCTGTTCCAGTGTTCTACCACTCTCATGATTAAGAACTTGTTCCTAACATTAAATCTAAATCTCGTCTTTAGTTTGAAATCATTGGCCCTCATCCTACCTATACAGGCCTTTGTAAGCAGTTTCTCTCCATCCTTCTTGTAGGCCCCTTTCAGGTACTGAGAGGCTGCTATTAGGTCTACCTGGAGCCTTCTCTTCTCCAAGCTGAACAACTCCAGCTCCCTCAACCTGTCTTCATAGCAGAGACGTGAACCCACTGATCATTTTTGTGGCTCTCCTCTGGACCTGCTCCATCAGGTCCATGTCCTTCTTACACTGAGAGCTTCAGACTTGGATGCAGCACTGCAGGTGATGTCTCACCAGAGTAAAGTGGCAGAATCACTTCTCTCTATTTACTGGTCCCATTTCTTTTGATGCAGCCCAGGATGCAATTGGGCTACAAGGCTGCAAGCGCACACTGTCTGATCATGTCCAGCTGCTCGTCTTTCTAGCTTGAGTACAGCTGTGATTTCTCAAAGAATCTGATTTCAGAGAAGAGCCAAATTAAGATCTTTTAAAAAAAAAATTCTTTTCCCCCTTTCAAAAGAATCATGTTCACATTTCTTCATCCTCTCACATTTCTCTAAAGACAGCTGTAAAGCTAGTCTTAATTTTTAAACTACCATGGCTTTTTGGGTTTTGTTTCTTTTTTTTTTTCCAATGAATCAGTTTCCTTAGGGTGTATCATGTTGATTCTATTTCACTAACTTCTAACTAAGTGCAGATAAGTAGAAAAAAACACATTTTGAATATATGACAGGATAGGTCTTCACCTCTGAAATATTCAGGTGTGCTTGTTTTCTAAATGACAGAACTTCAGAATTATTCTCTGAGGCATGCACAACAGGTGCTAAGATATGCTGCTCTAACAGAGAAGTAAATAGCATCTAATATTGGTTGATAGCATTTGCCTCTAACAGAGAAGTAAATAGCATCTAATATTGGTTGATAGCATTTGCATTGATGGGGAGATGTCCGTCTCCAAAGAGCAACTCCACAGTAGTAATGACTGGAAATTGTCACTCTCACATTATGCCCAAGGATAGGAGCATTCATTCATTCAATTAATGTCCACAGACTCTGCCATCATGTATAATCATGTAATATTCCAACCCAGAAGCCATAGCTGATATGAGCAACTGTTAGCATGATCAAAGCCTCCAAAATAATAAATAAAGTTGTGATTTTGGACTTTGTAAGCCAAACACAAAGAGAGATGGAAAGTGAAATAATGCCAGCAAGTGAATGGCCACAGAGACCAAAGTACTCTCTTACTCGTAGGCGTAATTGCAGTGGCAGTTGCTAAAAGGGGATATAGTGACACCTCCTAAAGGACCTTTCATATGGACACTACTTCCTGCTCTATGAGTATTCTCAACTCTTTTTTTACTGTTTACATTACATTTTTGTGTTAATTTCTTAGCTAACAGCAATTTCATTATATGATCCTTTGCCCTGAAAGTCTCAAGAAGTGTCCTTATGTCTCTTCTTTTCTGTTCACAGACGATGGTTTTGTTCTTAATTCCAGACTTTATGATGCCATGTGATATTTCTATGCTGCCCTTCCAATCTAAGATCAGACATCATTCTAGTGCACTTCAACCTTATTCTGCTTCAGCCTTGAGGACACAAAGAATCACAGACTGCATGATGTTGGAAGACACCTCTGGAGGTTATCTTGTCCAACTCCTCTGCTCAGCAGGGTCACCTAGAGCTGGTTGCTCTGGACTGTGAGGATTCTAGGGTAAGAGACTCCACAGCTTCTCTGGGCAGCCTGAGCTTGCTCACCCAAGCCAGTGCTTGATCACCCTCACAGTAAAAAAAGTAGTTCTTGATGCTCAGATGGAGCCTCTATGTTTCAGTTTGTTCCATTGTCTTGTTCCTGTTACTGGACACCACTGAAAAGAGTCTGGCTGCATCCTCTTTGCACATTTATACATTGATGAGATCCTCCTGAGCATTCTCTTTTGCAGCATAAACAGCCTCATCTCTCTCAGCCTTTCCTCACAGGACAAATATTGGAGCCACTTCAATTATCTTCCTAGCCTTTTGCTGGACTCTCTCGAGTATGTCTATATCTCTCTTGAACTGGGGGAGCTCAGAATTGTATTCAGAATTCCAAGTGTGGCCTCACCAGTGCTGAACAAAGTGGGAGCAACACCTCTCCACCTGCTCACAGCACTTAGTCTAATGCAGCCCAGGGTACCATAAGCCTTCTTTCACACAAAGGCACATCACTGATTCATGTTTGGTTTTGTGGTCACTAGGACCCCTGGGGCCTTCTCTGCAAAGCTAAAATGTTCCTGAGCTGTTGAACTTCAGTATTCCCTTCCTATTACTGTCAAACTAGAATGTAACATAATTCCTCCTTGTTAAATCTAGGGATCCCTTCTTGCACTACTCTTGCAATAGACAGTATTCTGTAACACATTTTCAGTGTGCACTGTAACTGATGCTTAGCATACAGCTTCTCAGAATTCTCCCCACACCTGCATGTATAATAAATACATATCTATTATTTGTGTAGCTGCAACAAGTTATTAATCACTAGTATATAAAACTCAGTTTCAGGTCAGTGCTGAAGGATTTCAGGAACACACTTTTGCTTTAGTTATTGCAAACAAGTTCACAAAATACTACACAGCCTTTCAAGTCTCATATTATGCCTTTTTTTGGTAATTTATGGCTAGATGCAGCTAGAACACATCATATTCCTCTTTGTTTCAACTGCATGTCTGACAAATACATTTGGTAGCTGACTGAAAGCATGGCATAATCTTAAATCATTTGGTTCAATCATGTCTATAGCAGTGGCATCTACAAGGGAAATATTTACACGCAGGGCATTTCTTCTACCTAGAATATTAAACTGCATTTCCAGAGAGAAAATATTTTTGTCATAAAAGCTATAATCCATACGAACAATTTGAAGCTCGTTTATTAGTTGTATTTTCACAGAATAATACTGTAGCATACAGAAATCAGTAAAAGGAAAACAATAAAACCCTAGCAAGCGCATTTGGCCATCAGCATAATAGAAATATGTCAAGATCTGAATTCTCATTTCCAATGTTCATTATTCTGAATAGGTACAGTTTTAAAGGATCTGAAAAGACTATTTATTTTGCATCAGGTCAGAAATCACCCTGCCCCTTCTGTTTCTGATTAAACCAGAAGTGTATACTCAAGGAAAGAATATCATAACAGGTGTAGAGTACTGTATCCTGCAGTTTGTTCTCCCCATGTTCAGTAATTCGCATTTTAAGGATTTCTTTAGCTAGAGCTTGCAATAAGAGCTTTCTATTTGCTTCCCAGAGAGGAGCTGCTGCTTTCTCTTGGAATTTGCCTAGTCACAACCTGTGAATGAGCTCCACCGTTTAGGTGCTTTGTGAAAAAATGCTTCTTTGTGCTAGTTCTATCATGCCGCCTGATTATTTCCTTTGGTGAATGTTAGTTTCTTTGTTTACCGAAGTAAGGAACGTTTATCCCTTATTTACCTTCTTCCTGTTAATCATTATTTCTGATCCCTTTGCTACTAAATTGTCCTTCTCCATTCAATCTCTTTCTTGGAAAGTCCTTCTCTGCTCCACCTTATTTCCTTACATCTAAGCTGGTCTAGTCCTGCAACATACTCCCGAGGTGGCAAGGTTGACAGGAATGACACACAATATTCAAGGCATCAGGTGAGATACTCTTTTTTGCAGTCATCTGTTTTCTTCACCTATTTAAACAGTTCCTAAAGACCACAGCTGAACAGTAAATTCCCTTTTTTCCAGTACATTTCATGCAGAGATTCCAAGAAAATTTTCCAAAGTGACAACTCTGTGCACTTGTGTGTGCAGCCATACAGGCACACAGGAGAACACATGGAAAGAGGTGTGTCTGTTAAAGCTGCTCTCATTCTGCATTTCCCTTGTTGCTACTGTCATACAGCTTTTCAGCACTTGGTCAATAACATAAAGGGTTGCAATTATCTGAGATCTAAATAACTAGCTTTATGATCACTATAATGGCTCTCAGATGAAGAGATGACCTGCTCTGGTCTGTCAAGTATGAGAGTGACAGATCTCATGAAACACATAAATTATCTCTTAAAAAATGATGAGGATAAATGTCAACAACAATAAGATAAATGTCAACAATGCTGTGACATGTTGTGGAAATGAAATCAATGCACAGACTAGAAGAGAGGCTCAGACTTACCAGACCTATCCATGGCAGCAGGTGGAGAAGCTGGGGCTCAGTGCCTCACTGAAAACACAGCGCAGGGAAGGATAGGTGAGATTTATTACTACCTGTGGAAAAGAAAAAAAAAATAAGGGTGAATTTTTGAGCTAAGACTGGGAGAAAGTCAAAGTACACATAAAAGCACAGCCCACAGGATGGTGCATTGAGTAGGGATAAAGTGAAAAAATGCTCTATCCTCAAATAAATGGTAAAGTGGAACCAAAGAATGCAGCAAAGCAAATCATAGAATCATAGAATCAACCAGGTTGGAAGAGACCTCCAAGATCATCCAGTCCAACCTATCTCCCAGCCCTATCCAATCAACTAGACCATGGCACTGAGTGCCTCATCCAGTCTCCTCTTGAACACCTCCAGGGATGGTGCCTCCACCACCTCCCTGGGCAGCCCATTCCAATGGGAAATCACTCTCTCTGTGAAGAACTTCTTCCTAATATCCAGCCTATACCTACCCTGGCACAACTTGAGACTGTGTCCCCTTGTTCTGTTGCTGGTTGCCTGGGAGAAGAGACCAACCCCCACCTGGCTACAACCTCCCTTCAGGTAGTTGTAGACAGTAATAAGATCACCCCTGAGCCTCCTCTTCTCCAGGCTAAACAGGCCCAGCTCCCTCAACCTCTCCTCATAGGATTTGTGCTCCAGGCCCCTCACCAGCTTTGTTGCCCTTCTCTGGACATGTTCCAGCACCTCAACATCTTTCTTGAATTGAGGGGCCCAGAACTGGACACAGCACTCAAGGTGTGGCCTGACCAGTGCTGAGTACAGGGGAAGAATAACCTCCCTTGTCCTACTGGCCACACTGCTCCTGATGCAGGCCAGGATGCCATTGGCTCTCTTGGCCACCTGGGCACACTCCTGGCTCATCTTCAGCTTACTATCTATCAGTACCCCCAGGTCCCTTTCCTCCTGGCTGCTCTCCAGCCACTCAGTCCCCAGCCTATAGCACTGCTTTGGGTTGTTGTGGCCGAAGTGCAGAACCCTGCACTTGGCCTTGTTAAATCTCATCCCATTGGCCTCTGCCCACCCATCCAGCCTGGCCTGGGGGGACGCAGCTTGGCCTGCTCTTGGGCCTGTTGAGGTCGAGTGTGCAGGGGAGAAGGTAGAGCTCTGGAAGGTTTTTGGCCTGGTGGGCCCAGGTGGAGAGCTGGGCCTCATTTGTGTATGTATTCCTTTCACTTGACTACCACGTGTCTATAGCTGTAAACAGAATCTCCACTTAAACTTCCAATCCAGTGTGGAGCACTTTTATTTTATCCCTTTGGGAGGATAAAATTCATTTTCTGTCCTTTTCACCCAGGGCAGCTCATGGCTCAAAACAGGACATGGATCCACACAATTTCCGTGGAGGCAAGAAATGCCTTGTGAAGGTTTCCCATTCATTTCACATTAGCAACAAGACTAACATCCAATAATAAAAGACAGATTAGTTTCTTTCAGGTTTGGAGTTTGGTTGTTCCTTTGTTTGGTTGTTTTTCCGAGTGTGGCTGTCAGAGAAGTTGAATATCTGTATTTTTCCCGATTTAATTTGGAACCATCTCTAAAACAGCTCAGCATTTTCAAACTGCCTGAGAGTACATCGAGTTGGCAACAAAACCCTGGCACATCAGAAGCAAACATATGTGTTCTCTGAAAACCTGTGCCTAGGTACAGCCTCCATCTCCTGAAATGCAGCACTGGAGTCGTGTTGATGCCTTTTGGGAAACAGAAACAATAAATAAACATACTCCAGTGCTTTTACTTGTTGAACACTTTTTAGTGGTAAACTTAGGCTTCATCACCAATTTCAATCTCTTTTTTTTCACCCACTACACTATCTAATTGTTTATTTTATCCTGTATACTTTTTTTTCCTCTTAATGTGTGTCTTCTGGGCTTTGCTTAGACCAGGACATTGGAAAATTTCCATCACTGATGAACTTTCCTGAAGCATTTTTTTTTTTTCATTTTCTCAAGACCATGTCACTGTTTATTTTAATTTCAAGTTCTTGTAGTTCCAGAGCAAACCTAACTTGACTATTTCACCGGAGAAAAACAAGAACATTACTCAAAAAGTGGAAAAAAAAATGGTCAAAGCAACAAGTTGTTTCATAAGGGGCTTTGAATGCTTATTCCAATGTATGCTGATTGTGCCTGAGTAGGAAAAAGTAAATTAAATTAGTGCTTAAGGTTATCATCAGGAAACAAGCCTTTTTTTTTTTTCTTTAATTAAGAAATCTCCCTAAATTAAGCCCACTGTGGGCTAGGCCCACCCATTACATAAACCACTAATCCATATCAAAACCCTTTTAGTACCATATGGGCCCTAATTTCCGGTGCCCTTTACTCCTTAACAAGCTGTTAATCGAGAGGGACTTATGTTTGCCTTGGTAGCTACCACAGAGAGCAAAACTGGAGTTTTCCCACAGGGATCATTAGAGCCTATTAAAAAGGCTGAGATTCATAGTTAATGATATTAGTAGCAAAGAGTAGTGTTAAGGCATCAGGAATAACAATCCAAATCACAGTCCCTGGTGGGAATGCAATGGCAGAGGTACAGTTTGTGCTCGGGATGTTTTGAAGGCTCTTGAAAAATACATGCAGGCTGTCTGCATTGCATTAGTACTTTCCTGAGGAGTACAGTTGTATACTTTCTTCCCATTATTTTGACAATAAGAACACATTACATGAGAATACTAATGAGTTTAGATTTATTTTCTTTAGAATTCAACATTTTTATTAGAAACAATACTTGATGATAGAATATCCAATTAATTGCTAGCTTTATATTCCTACAGCATATAATGAATTTACATGAGCGTAGAAAAACAAGGCAATATTCATCCTTAGTGTAATCCCACTAATTATGGATGCATGTTTCAGTTCTCATCTGTTCTGTTATTCAGAGCACCTACTCTCCTTCCAGTCATTCTTTTCCATCTCTCAAACCTTCCTCTGTGGCCATGCCACTCCTTTAAAATAGCCTCTCATTAAAGCATAACTAATCTTGCAGGCCATATGTATGAATTAAACACTATTCATCATGAATGCTCAGGATTAATTCTATGATTTACTTTAGATTTTAAGACACTTGCAAGTACAGTTTGAACAAGTCACCTTTTTTCTCAAGCTGTTCAGAGAAATACAGGGACGTCAGTGAAACATATAATATATCTCTGCAGGAAAGAGTTCACAGTTGCCTCTTTGCTCTGTATAGAACAATACAGGTCTGAAAATACAGAATTGAAGCTTTAAACCTAAATATTAAGCTCAGCAGAGAAGAAGGTGGTCTTTTTATTTGCCCACAAAGGGCCATTCCCACCTACAGGGCTGCAGAAACCAGAATAATAGTCATGCTTCACAAAAGTAGATGTAGGCCAAAAACGGGCATTAACTAAACTCTAATAGCTGCTGCACTGTCTGCATTCAAGACAAAAGAGATGAAAAGTAGCCACCCTAGTGAAGACAGGGAGAGAATCTCCAAGTATGAAGGTGATATGTTCACTCTTTATTGCTGTTTAGCTCATTTGAAGGTAACTTGAAGATTTAAACACTGATTTTTTTAACTGAAAGGGGTACTTTTTAACTTTTTTTTTCCTTCCCCAACAGTATGTTCTAATCTCATTCACTTTACTTGAAGACAGTAAAAAACTGGGAGCAACTGTGTGGCAATGACTTTCCTGAATTGAAAGGAAATGTCAAACAAGATTGCTGTGTGCACACAGTGAGATGGTGGATCAGAATCCACTCTCTTCTAGCAGAAAGAGGAAGAAATTCCTGACAGCTTTGGTCACATCTTCCCAGAACCTTCTGGGTTGCTCTAGCATCGCCTTGAGCAGGGAGCTTCTCTTCCTTCTTTCCATATTATAAGAAAACCCCAGCCTCAACTGATTTATAATTCTGGGTAGAGGATCTTCTTTATTTATAGGATAGGACTAACACACACAAAAAGGGCCTTATTTACTCTATAATTCACCTGTAATTTGGAGTACCCAGTATTCATCTTACCTTCCTCTGTCACCTTAGGACTCTCACATCAGCACAGTACAGTATGACACTCAGAAAGAAAAAGCTTATGTGCAGTCAGAAAGAACACCCACTTTAGAACTTTGTTTAGCCAGGTGCTGCCATTAATTTTTACTGCCTATGAATTCCTTCATGACTCCTGTACTCTCTTCTCAGGCAGTGCTTTTTCCTGAGGAAAGTTAATCAAACATTAAAGACCCTTCTTGAAGTAATTTTCAGAGCAGGCAGCATCCTTTTCTAGTCAGAACGCGTGCAGATTGATGCCTGGGCTGAACTAGCTCCTGGGGAGCTAATGGGTAGGGTCTCCATGGTCCTTTCACTGACCCTGTCATTGGCATGAACCAATGCATATTTTATGCAAATAGAGTCATCTGAGGGAGAGAGAAAGAACTGCTTGTTCTGCGGAAACCAAAATCAATAGTGGTGAAACTATCTGTTTTAATGTACAGGACTTATAGGCCAGTAATTAAACTTTAGTTTCATAGAATGAGCTTTGCCCACTAGGAGCATGACACTCCTTTCTAGGACTGGGATTACTTAAATGTAACAATCCACCAAACCTGAGGAGAATGGACACTTTGCGGATAGAAATTGAGCCAGCATCTACTTATGGGAGGCTAGGTAATTGGTATGTTATTTGGAAATTTAGGAAGAGCATCATCTCTTCAGACTTTGCACAAATCTGAGACAACTTCTCCTTAGAGATCTAACAGAGATGCTGCCAGCCTTCTTGTGGCTTCCTGCACCAGATACCACTCAGCAGTTGTATATTCTGTAAAAAAAAAAACCACCTATTCTGAGTTTCCTTCCATTTCTACTGGTCTCTGAAAGAAACTCTGAGAAGGCAACAAAGTTTTACCACCACATGGCCAAGTGGTGATCAGGTGCTATGAAAATAAGATATTTGATTACAAGTTGGATAAATAACCATAGAGTCTTAAGCATGAAAACTGTTTTAGGGGGATTAGAGAAGTTTTGTCTTGGATCCACAGTGGTTTATGAGAGTGACCTTTCCATGTGTAAGCTAAAAAACAGACAAAGTATCTAGGGAGTACTTAATTCTAAGAAAAACTAATAAAGTCCCCAACAAATTTAGTCTCTCTAGAGAAAGAAATTCCAAGCAACCAGTTAGCCTCCCAGCTATTGGAAGCTATTAATTGAGAACATGCTAAGTCTTCCTCTTATGTATATGTTCTCTCAGCATATGAAGAAAATAAGCTAGATAGAGCAAAGCAACATTATTTATTCCCTGAATACACACAGCCAAGGAAGCAAGAACTCTAGGCTCATGCACCTTACTGTCCAGTTCAGGACAGTAGTCACACACAAGGCTTTTGAGCCTGAAAGATTCACAGGAAGATATGAATGTCAAGAACCATGTTCTTAGCTCAGTTATATAGTAATCTGCAGTCAGGGCTTTGTCCAAACAGATGCATTATCATTATTTAGGGAATACTGCTGCTCTCTGCAATGTGTCTTAAGAAATTAACACCTGCCAAGTGCTTTGAAAGGACTGTCTTATGCATGACAAGGACTGTCTTGCTGTTTCTTGCTACTGGCGCATACCTTATGTCCAATCTCAGGAAAAAATGGAGAGAAGCATTGTCACATTCCCTTTGTGACCTTACTTCTCAGCTCCATGGTCCCATTTTTGTGACCCAGGAATGCTGCAGGACAGAAGGTTGGATGGCACAAGTCCAGCTTGTGCAGGGGCTGCTACCATGCTGGTCAGAGGGTTAACTCTCTCTCTCTCTGCAATATATGTTCCCAAACCACTTGCCTGCAGCTACCAACGTATTATCTTGACCTATATACCCTCTTCTCAAATTGCTTTGGAGTGAAAGAAGAAAACAGCAGGCTGGAAGAGCCCATGGTACCCTGGAAGCCACATGTGGGTAAGGGATTTTTCTCTCTTACGTGCTTAAATCACAGCATACATTGGTTTGTGTTCCTGGCCTAAAAATGCATATCTATTAAACCAAACTGACTTAATTCACTGCAGACTCCTGCATAATTCACAGTCTGACTGACATATTAAGCAGAAAGTTTTAATTTTCTCCTGCTAGCTATTTAAATATTATATATTGATGCTCTCTAGGTATACTGATGATATCATCTTCATTTTCATTTGGAAGAGCGACTGCGTCAGCGAACAGTTAACACAACTTAATCACACATCCAAAATTATTAATTTAGCAAGTACCCAATCACATTCCAGCAGATGTGTGAGGACCATATGGACCTACAAGAAGTCAACAGAGCCAGTTTCCTTACAAGTGTGTTTGGATTTCAAAGTCACAAATTTAATGCTGCACAGAGCACAACTACCATTTTAATACATGAAAAGGACATAATTGAAATGAAAGCAAGTAATTATGACATGCAGATAAAATGCATTTTAATGCATGCAAATCTACTAAAGTTCACTTTTAATGTACATCACTGACTGAAACAAATGCTGGTAATATCTATCTGTAACGTTACTCACTTCTGCCCTTTCCTCTTGTTCATCTTCCTTTCTATCGTATCCTTCAAATGGAGAGAACTATAATGAGTAAAATGCACCAAACCATTATGATAACATGGTTCATCAGGAATAGGATATGCCTTTGATTTTTCTGCTTACACTGTAACAACCACTATGTTCAAGAATTCAGAGGAGCAGAAAACTAAAGGACATATAATGATAATTTTGTGTACTTTAGTCATTTAGTGCATTTGCATCCTCATAATAAAACTAAATGACTCTGCTTACCTCACTTTTATTTCTCAGCAAAGTGTTTAGCATTTTCTCAATCTTTGCAAAGATGTCTGGTTTATTTCTTAGTGCTAAATATGTCAAAGTTACAGCAGTGATGCTGGTCAAAATTTACACTTTTTTCCAGATATGCTGTTCATTTAAGTTTTGTTTTTAATTTTATTTTGGTTTAAGTTTTGACTTGGAAAAGCCAACTACTGTAAATCGTACATTTTGAGAACAGAGACTTATGATTGATATGACAACAAAGAGTGCTGAGGCCAGAAGTATTTGCCACCCCAAATAAAATAAGAAGATGCAGTGCTTAAGAAGTGTCATTGACATGATGTCAGCTAATCAAGTGCAAGAGAGAGTTAAAACATCAATGTGAATTCAAGAGATTTTTGGTTGGAGTTTTGGCTTTGCTGGTGGGTTCCTTCCAATCCAATGGTAGACAAACACACTTAATCCTTTTATGCTTTGTATTCTGCTATATAAAACTAAAATAATAGTACTTCCTGTCACATTATGTCTTGTTCTGCTCTGCAAGCTCTTTTGAACAGGTACAGTCTCTTACTCTGTATCTGTGTGGTGCCTAAGCATTGGGGCTCTGGATGTGACTGATCCATCTCAGTAATAACAAAATAACACCTTCTATCAATTCTACTCTGTTAGAAGGTGTTTCTGATGGTAAGATCGGAGGCCTTACTTCATCCTAATTTAGTTTATTTTCTAAGGTATTAGCATAATGTCTTGCAGTGAGTGACTTTAAACAAACACATTCAGAGGTATGACAATGCACGTATTACCTTCAACAGAGACTGCCACAAGGACTATTGAGGAAGTAGGGAATTAATATGGCCAAGTTGGGAATTATAAAAACAGAATCAGTTTATTTTCCTGAAAACCCTGCCCCTAAACTATATACAAAACCAGTTTAGGTTTATTTACAGATTCTAATTTGATAGGGAGTTCTTCAAAGGATGTTATGGACAAATTCAGACATTTAGGAAATCAGGAAATGGAAAAGACTAAGCTATAAACACAGCTTTACCCCACTATCAATCAGGCTGAGCAGAGAATTAAGGGAACAGCAGGCTTTACTCACACAGGTGAGACAGGTATTCAGCAATGATCCCTTGCTGGGTTTCTCTGCGGCTTAGCTGCCTTCTGCCGCTACAAACAATATCCAGTAGTCTGGATCCATGCAGCAGAAGCCCAAGGTGAGTGGCAAAGCCACCAAACTCAGAAACGTCCCTGGACGTGTCTTCCGCAAGACAGGGCTTCGTGGAAGCGATGCTGCCTCTGCAGCAGCAGAGGAGAGCCAAACTGCTAGGGTCTCCCCAGTTTGGAATAGCAGCCAGCAAATCAGCTGTGACATGCTCTGAGCGCAGGTACCGCTGGCAGCTCTCTCAAATGGACCCCAGAACTTGCCAAGCTTGCAAGTTTGCACAGAATGGTGCAAAAGTGGGGAGAACCACCCAAAGGCAGGGACAGTTGAAAAGGGGAATTCTGTTGCAGCAGAGCTGTGGGGAGCTATGTCAAGGTGGGAACTCTTTCAAGGTGGGAACCACCTTGAGCTTTCTCCCTTGACTCTATTTCTCTTTTTCTAGACAAAGTGTCTATTTGCCATTTTATACTGGGTGCAAAACCCCAGCCAACCACCAGCCTGATTCCAGCACAGGCTTCCACACATGTGGAAAGGTGCATTTTGCTGTTCCCTCTTCAAGCCTGCAGGGCAGGAGAGGGAAAATGTGTTTGCACCTTCTTCTCCTCCCCATTCAAACCCGCAGGGGTGGGGGAGAAGAAAAGGATTTGCTGTGCTCTGGAAAAGGACAGATGAACATCATGTTCACATGCTAAAGTGGATCAGGCAAATTGCAACTCTGGTTCTTTCACACAAACCGGAACTTAAGGCTGACAAAGATATGCTGGACCATGAACATGTGGCTGTGCCTTGTGTAGCTTTTGCTTCTTCTGGATGTCATTTTGATGATATGATAAAGTAAAATTAATAGCCTAACTTAAATCAGTGGGCACGATTTGTGACTGCTTGTTGACCAACTTTAGGTGTCTAATTTCTAAACTACTCTCCTAGGGCCCTTTTGTGGTGAGAAAGGGGCATCTCAAAGCACCTGTGAAACAGGCTCCTGCTTTGAACTGTCTCATGGAAGAACATGTTTCTGTTGACCAACTACAGAAGGGATCTATCTCCTATTTTAGGCATTTGATGTTCATTTTCACAAATTGCTCAGCATGAAAGACTGCCTCAGATCCATGCTTGCAGGGCAATTTTTTTTGTTTTGTGCTCTCTTCTGCCATGAGCCTTCAGCCAAACTCAGTGTTGACAGGTACCATTCATTAGACTTGAACTCTAAAAGTTACCATAAATATGTAGCTGGTACTGTGGCTGCTAGTCTGTCATTACTCTAGCTTTCTCAGTGGGGCCACTAACACCATTATTCCTGTAGGTAACTACATTCAGCCAGGGTGGTTTTCTGGCCATTTTGTGCATAAAACGCTCTGTGGCACAGGCATGACTATTGATGTCTGCACCTCTTCTTCCAACAGCCTTCTCATAGTTTATATTTTTCAAGACTATTATTAATTTCAGTAAATGTCAACATAGATTCTGTATCATTTTGTAAACACTGCTAGAAAGGCCTAACTCTATTTGAGCACAATTAGTTATTATAAATGACTCCATTATAAATCAACAAGTTCTTTGCATAAAGAAACTGCAGAACAAACCATTTTACTGAGGATATATGGTAAATGGGTACATTTCTTCTCTGTCTTAATTTCTAGCAATTCCAGCTGCCACTGACATAAAAGTATACTTAAAAAAACTGTCTAACATAGTATTTTGAATCTTTTTGCCCTCAGTGGGAATTTAAATTGGCTGACAAAGCATGAATTTTTATGTCTCATACTACCATGATATTTAGCTAGTAACCACTCTTGAGAAAGAAAATCCTTCTTTTGACATTTTAGATGAAAGTAAGGAAAATTCTTCTGGTTTACAGGTAATCTTACACAGTACTATTAGAGTACTGTTATATACAGTATACAGGGCTATTATAGTACAGTGTTATATACAGTATATATACAGTGCTGTACTGTGTATATATAGTACTATATAGTACTGTTATAGCCACAAAGCCAAGAGTTTCATGGGGGTTTACAAGTACCCTCTATATCTGTGAAGACAACTACTTTATTGCAATAGCATCCAGATACAGAGAGAACAATCTTTCTGTCATAAGCAAGACTTAGTTTATTTTTGTGTCAGCAGAAATCTTTGCTTTCTTACATAGTTTAGGACTGAAACAGGATTATATTTTCAAAATGTTACAGGTTATTTTTGTTGGCAGGTTATTCAGGTAAAAACACTAAGTGTCCTGTAGATTCTTCATTGGGAAAGGGAAAGGATGAGATTTTGAAGCAAGATAATTGAGTTACCACTCTAAACTTGCCTTAAAATAGAAGAAGGATGTGAAGTTTACAAATGAATCAAAGGAGGAGCTTCTTGCTGCAGTGTCAATAACAGTAGCTCTCAAGTAGCTATATGTGAGTATAGTGGACACAGCACAAGCTAAACTAAAACTTCAGACATGCTTAGCTTCATTGCATTAAAAAATCAGGCTGCAAATAATGTTTGACTAGTCATAATACCATGTCAAACCCAGTATCTGCCCTGGGGGCAAATGTGAAAACGTTGTGTGGGTGATGCTTCAAAAAACTGATAGCAAAAAATATGGATTCTGGGGACGCATTCTACCACTCAGCTCTACAAAACTGTCACCAAACTGTGAAATTAGGAGTAGATGAGGATAGCAGAAGAGTCAGAATCTGAGGAAGGAGATTAAGAAGTAATGCTTTCTCTTTAGAAAATGACACACCCTTAGTAGCCAGATGTAAACGCTCCTAGCAAACAGCTGTAGAAACGGCAGGATAATCACACACATTGCAACAGTGATAGGAATAGGAATCAGGGTGTTCCAACAGCATGATAGGCAGAGAATGGAATAGTCTGTTAGTATGTTTACTTGAACTCTGCATTCAGGCAGGCTGACATATAACTAGGCATTGATAAATAGCTATGTAACTTTACAACTGTAAATGCCTCACAGGGTAATATTGAATGATTACTGTCTGTGACCAATAAATAGCAGAACAGGGGAAACAAACACAGGAAACTGGCTTATTAGCTAAGCAGACAGCAGATACTTAACACACTGTTTTTGCACATACTTCTGTGTCAGACACTGTGTGCACAGCTTGTGAGGCAGAAAAAACTACTTCATACTGTCCTCAAGGGCTGTGGTTGTACAAGACTGACTGACCTGGGAAAGTTGGAATAAGATTTAAAACAGAACAGCAGCAAATCTAATTAATCTTTTGGACATAGTGTGCTTTGTCCTGAATGTGATATAGAAGAAAGCTTCCTGAACAGCCCTGACAAGAGCTCTCATCCTTAGATAGAAACAAGAGTCAAAACAACTCACATCTTCAGCTAGCATCATGTCTGATATGTGATTAACTGAAATAGAGCAGACTACAGGACTGATACCTAGTTTAGATTTTCTCTTTCCCTTATCAGATGAAAAAAACCCATACATTTAAGTCTGTGGTCCATATATGGACAAACACAGAAGTTTTTCATATGAAAAAGAGATTCCAACTGCCCAATAATTTTTGAGATCTGTTTCTCTACTGCTGCTCACCTTAGAGTGTCCTGCTATTTTTAAAAATTCTCTTATTTTTTTCACCTATAACTTATATTATTGTGCCAGTTATTTGCAACTTGTATGCAAAACAGTGGACATTCATATATCTAAGGCTTGATGTAAGGTATTTCCTTGAGAGGTAATGGCCATTACGTGTATATGTGCAAAATTAGTGCCTTCCCTCTTTCATAGAATCAACCAGGTTGGAAGAGACCTCCAACATCATCCAGTCCAACCTAGCACCCAGCCTTATCCAATCAACTAGACCATGGCACTAAGTGCCTCCTGCAGTCTTTTCTTTCCATCACCTCCCTGGGCAGCCCATGCCAATGCCAATCACTCTCTCTGTGAAGAACTTCCTCCTAACATCCAGCCTATACCTCCCCCGGCACAACTTGAGACTGTGTCCCCTTGTTCTGTTGCTGGTTGCCTGGGAGAAGAGACCAACCCTAACCTGGCAAAGCCTCCCTTCAGGTAGTTGTAGACAGCAATGAGGTCACCCCTGAGCCTCTTCTTTCTCCGGAAAGCCAGCGTGGGAAGACAGATGAGACCAATTTTTAATTTCAGTGCTGCAAAATCTGTGCTCTGAAACATGAACAAGCTCTTCAAATAATGTTCGTGGGGTTTCTTTGTTGTTTTATAACCTTAGAAAAATACATACTTTTTCTCCTGGAAATGACCAAGGCACAATTAAAAGGGACCTGGGGGTCCTGGTGGATAGAAGGATGTCCAGGAGCCAGCAACGAGTTCTTCTCACCAAGAAGATCAGTGGTACCCTGGAGCATATTAGAAGGACTGTGGTTATTAGGTTGAGAGAGGTTCTCCTCCCTCTCTACTTCACTCTGGTGAGGCCACATCTCAAGTACTGTGCCCAGTTCTGGGTCTCTCAGTTCAAGAAGAACACAGCAGTGCTTGAAAGAGTCCAGCATAGAGCCAGGAAAATGATAAAAAGAGTGGAACACCTTCCTTAAGAGGGCAGACTGAAGGAGATGGGTGTGTTTAGTTTGGAGAGGAGGAGATTAAGGGGTGACCTCATTAAAGTTTATCAATATATGAAGGGTGAGTGCCAAGAGGATGGGGTCGGGCTCCTCTCAGTGATGCCCAGTGACAGGACAAGGGCCAATGGGAGCACAGGAGGCTCCACATGAACATAAGAAAAAAGTTTTTCACTGTGAGAGTGAGAACACACTGGAACGGACTACCCAGAGAGGTTGTGGACTCTCCTCTGGAGACAACCAAAACCTCCCTGGACACATTCCTGTGTGACCTACTTTAGGTGATCCTGCTCTGACAAGTGAGTTGGACTAGATGGTCTTTCAAGGTCCCTTCCAACCCTTAATGTTCTGTGATCCTCCGATTCTTGTTCGTTTTTTAAGACGGGTGAAGGTAAAAAGCAAATTTAGTTCAGTGCTAAGAAACTTTATTTGGGATTTCATCAGTAACACTACCAGACCATCAATAGTGCCAAAAGAGATTTTCAGCGTTTGCTGAGTTCCTGCTAAATGTATGGAAATCTAAAATATAAAGGCTCAGACATGTAAAGGTACTTGTATATTTGAAAAGGGATATGCAAATTCAGGAACCTAAGCAATAATTTTAATAATTTCCTTAATTTAAGGTACAGAATCACCACACTTCAATGAGTTTTATACATCACACCTCAGCCTGGAAATCTATTTAATTGTAATTACAATAATCAGAAAATATTACAGGATACAAATATTTTCCACTTAATTTCTTCATTCTACTCAACTGCACACAGTGGATTTCTTTGTTATACATGTTAACTGGTTGGGATTTTATCCATTTCCTTGTCAACAAGTCTGTTTTTCCTTTCCATGTGTTTGTAAGGACAGGAGGCAAGCCTTATGCACCACGGGAAGAACTCTCCACTCTCAAATTGTTGCACTGAGATCAGTTGTTCCCATCATCTACAACAAATCAATAAAACCCAAGATTTCCTTTAAATGCAGTGTATTCATTTGGTATCCCCAACAGTTTTTCTTGACCTGAGCGGTTAAAATGTTTTAGAACTATGTACAACATTCTGCCAGTTTAACCTCCCAAGACAGAAGGACGCTTTTCACACCTATGTTTTTTCCTTAGAAAATGTAGTAACTCTTCAAGCTGACTTGTTTCTGTAGCTGCACTGTGGAATGTGTGACATATCTATGTGTAGCATATATATGCTTATGGACTATGTCAGACAGTGGCCTTCACACTGGATTAAGTCATATGAACTCCACTGAATTTGGCACTGACGCTCAGAGAAGTGCCTGTGCCACAGATGGGAAGAGATAGGATGGGAGGTGGGGGAAATCATCAGATGACATCTTCCTTCCTCACACATCTTCCCACTTGTCTGCTGTGGACCTGCTGCTGGTCTTGCTGCAGATAGGATAGAGGATTCAGGAGTGATGCTTTAGTCTGACCCCTGGCACATACTCCCACAACTGTTTCCCTAGTATGACTTCAAAAGCATGTCAGACTCTTTTGTGTTCACATTCAAAATCTCTGAATTAATCTCAGAATACCTTTGAGATGGGGAATTGCAATTCCAGATGATTTCAAGATATGTCTACCAGCTTCAGCCATTCTGTTATTCAGACAAAGATGCTGCTTGATTTTGAACGTGGAACTCACATTCTATAATTTATGGCAGTTTAAAATTAATTATGCAATTTATAAATAATAATTTTTAGAAGTCAGAGGGACGCACAAATATGGAAGTACAGAAGTAAGATTACATGTTCTTCAAGTATTTTGTTTTCAGTTGATGATACTACCTAACATTTCTCTATAGGGAAGTTTTCAGTTAAAAGCTCTAAAAACTCCACATTTAGAAAACACTGATCTGCTATTTATGTGGTAATAGGGTACTTAGGACACAAGCAGTCTTAATGATAAAGATCCAACGACATCTTTAGAGATTTGTTTATGTCCTTGGAACACTGGAGAACTTGCAAGTGCTTTCTTGGAGAGAAAATGACTCAGGGACTAAACAGTTTCCAGCACTTTCAGGTACTAAGCATGTTCTGCGCTATGGCTCCTAGGATAACCACAAGACTTGTTCTATCATACCGGCCCAGCCTTTCTAGAGCCATTTCTTCTCCATCAAGAAATTCAAGGTGATCTTCAGGAAGTGGACACCAGAAGGACATACTAGGTTGAATATTTTAACAATTTTTGTTAATGTATTCAATCAGTACTTTTCCATAAAACGTTTACACATGAAGATGGTCCACCAAGGTTATCGGTAAATAAATAAACAAAAAAGTCTCACGCTGGAGCTAATGCAATCATAGCATTATCAGGGTACATGTGCACATTAATCAGCAACTCTCAGAATAAAACCATCCCCACTGAAGCTGAAAACTACTTTAGTGAATACCTTCTGAGGATTCTGATCATAATAATAGCAGGAGTGTAAGTGAAGATTTGTGGCCTCTGCATGTTTTCTGTACTACATCTGATCTAAGAAGAAAATGAGATTTAAAAAAATCTAGTGTCAGCAATTTAATTCCAAATCCATGAAGGCAAATACCTCATTTGTGTTGGTGTAAGATGTGTCTACTTAGGCTGTTTTATTGCTTCACGAATACTTCAGCTAAACTTTAGTACTATAATAAGGAGCCTAAAAATATCATTCACTGCAACAAGAGGTAAAACCAGCCTGGTATTTTTAATGGCACTCCTCCAGTGAGAGAGGATGGACTTTTGGGTCCCTGGATTGCATTGCAGTTCAGGATAAGAATCTGATTGATTTCACATCATTATATCTGGATGTCAAGCTGTCTTGGCTCGCAACACTGAAGTCTTAAATCAAATGGGAACACTACATCAATTATGAAGATTTAATATTCCCTTGCTGCTGTTAATACAGATATAGGCACACCTCATTTTAGAATGTGTTATGATTACAGCCCAAAGCGGCTGGGCCCTTGGCAGCATAAACTGACATAGGTCCAAGACAAATGGAGATATACTCAAGATAACTCTTCTGAATTATCTTGCCGTGAAGTTCCAGGTACAATTTTAATACTGTCAATATGGATAAATAAGGAATCTTGCAAGTGTCAGACCTGGCTATCTTGTCATAACCCTGGTCAGCAAAGCGTGTGGAGGGTTGTGCTAAGGTTCAAATCATTCTCTTTGAGTAAATAAAGACTGAATGACACCAAACAGCTGCTGAACTGGGTTTCTTACATTGGACCAGAGCAGAAGGAAAATGGGAAGGAAAAGCTGCGGGACAAAAATGTATCAAAGAGAACCGATATCGCCGTTTCTCTGGCTTGAAAACTGTGGCACGGTCGCAGAAGCGGTTCCACGTTTCTGGAAGGCGCAGGAGCAGGTCCTTGCCACGCCGCCTCCTCCAGGTCGCAAGCGGCGCGAAGCGCGGCCGGTGATGTGTGGCTTTTCTTTGGGACG
Organism: Pogoniulus pusillus; assembly: GCF_015220805.1. NCBI lineage: Eukaryota > Metazoa > Chordata > Aves > Piciformes > Lybiidae > Pogoniulus > Pogoniulus pusillus. The sequence continues at coordinate 15,312,021 of NC_087275.1, read as the reverse complement.
CAGGCAGCGCTGGGAACGGGGCAGTGCGCGGCTGGCGGTACAGGGCTGCCTACTACGAAACCCTCTAAGCACGCAGGCAGCGCTGGGAACGGAGCAGTGAGCGGCTGACGGTACAGGGCTGCCTGCCACGAAAACCTCTAAGCACGCAGGCAGCGCTGGGGACGGAGCAGTGAGCGGCTGACGGTACAGGGCTGCCTGCCACGAAAACCTCTAAGCACGCAGGCAGCGCTGGGGACGGAGCAGTGAGCGGCTGGCGGTACAGGGCTGCCTGCTACGAAACCCTCTAAGCACGCAGGCAGCGCTGGGAACGGAGCAGTGAGCGGCTGACGGTACAGGGCTGCCTGCCACGAAAACCTCTAAGCACGCAGGCAGCGCTGGGGACGGAGCAGTGAGCGGCTGGCGGTACAGGGCTGCCTGCTACGAAACCCTCTAAGCACGCAGGCAGCGCTGGGGACGGAGCAGTGAGCGGCTGGCGGTACAGGGCTGCCTGCTACGAAACCCTCTAAGCACGCAGGCAGCGCTGGGGACGGAGCAGTGAGCGGCTGGCGGTACAGGGCTGCCTGCTACGAAAACCTCTAAGCACGCAGGCAGCGCTGGGAACAGAGGGGAACGGGGGCCGCACAGAGTAGGCAGAGCAGAGGGGAGCCATGGAGGGAGCAGAGCAGAGCAGCGCGGCTTCCTCCAGCCCCCTGCTCCCCGCTACTTCCCCCGGTCCCTCGTACTCCCCAAACTCTCCACACGGCAGGCTCAAGAGGTGGGCATAGTCCCCAGAGGTAAGCATAGCACCCTCTGCACACTACAACCAAAACAGTCGAGGCCTTGCAGCAAAGTATATCCTCTTACAAGCACAGAATAAATAAGTTTTCTCTGGGATGGTTGTTGTTGTGTTTTGTTTTTCTCAGTAATTTGTTTATAGTGGCGAAACATTTTCCCATTATTTGTGCCTCCTTGAGCAAATACATACATGAAAAGTAACTGAAAAATATATGTCATGGTGAAAAAAAAAATCAGTATTGCATAGATTACATAAAGAGAAAAGAATCAGGAATTAGTGTTGTGAAGAAAGACTTGAGTAATCCAAAACAGTGAAAATAACTTGCAAAAGCATTTTATTCATCATAAAAGACACTGCACTGTCATAGTCACAGCTATAAAAGTTTCCCTGCATCAATCAGATTCAGTTGACATCAATCAGATTCAGTTGACTTGTTCTTCAAGCTAATTAAGAACAACAAGTTGAAAGAGATCTAAGAAAGCTAATACTGAATTTCTCAATTACAACATGCTGTCTCAGACACGATCAATTTCTCTTGACCCCATCTTTGATTTACATAGAAAGCTATCAATGTCATGGCTACAGAGGAAAAAGCTACACTTAGTGCCAGCTTGAGTCTTGTTATACACAGTGCTTTCTCCAAAAGGGCATTTTAGCAGTTAGTGATGTCACCCCTAATTTTTTTGACACAACACAGAAAAATTAGGAGTTTGTGCTGGGATGTATCCACCTCTTCTGTTTCCTATAGAAAAGGCATACAAGTGTATCGAGTGGGTCAAATGATGGGACAGTCATCAGCGAGTTGCAGAGAGCACTCATGCTACAACACGATAGAACAGGCAGAATGTGAATTAGTCAGCAGTCAGGACAAAACAGAAACTGGAGCTGGAATGGAGAATATGGAGCGTGTGACCACTTTCAACTCATAATGTAATGCTAATACCAAGGTTCTGAACATCATTCACTATGTTAGAGGCAAAAATCAGAACATGCAAGAAACTAGTTTACAGATGCAACAGAACGTTTTAAGTTTAATTTGAAAACTGCAGAGAAGAGCTGCTTAAAAATACATGTATGTGATGCTTACAGAAAGGCAGTTTGTGTGGGCCCTGGTTTTAAAAACAATCATAAAAAATATCAAGGGGTAAGTTTTAGGGTAACACAATTTGTTTGTACATAGGAATTTCAGGATAACTCTAAAAGAATATTCTCCTTAACTTGAGTGCGTTTAATATGAGAATTGCTTTGTAATTATAGGAAGCATATTAGATGAGAAGCTTACTTCAGACATCAGAATATTAAAGGACTTGATCCAAACCCTGGTCAATAGAATGGGCAGCCCCTTATGGAGCCAAACACATCTGGAAACAAAATGTTCAATCTGAATTCTAGAAAGATCAGTATCATGTGAACTGCAAGGGTAGCACCATCTAAGAGCAAGCTCCAGACACTGTTCAGCTTGTTAGTTAGTGTAAATATCTGCACTGCGCAGTCTGCTGACATTTAGACACATGGCAGGAGCAGGAGCTCATGCACCTATTATCAGATATGTGAATAGCAGGTATTAGACATACTGTGCTGACCCAGAGTTTATGCATTACTGAAAAATACAGTAAATTAGCCTGAGCATGGTACTGTTAGTGATGCTAGACATTATTAGAGTGACACACAGATGTGTTTGCATGGCATCGCCTTGCTAACAGAGGAACCAGAGCGGTGTATTCTCCTTTTCCCATTCACTTACCCTGGATTTGTGTCCTCCCTATTGGGCTCTGCACCTGAATCATTTCATGGGGCAGATTTTTGTAATGCCAAGGGTTAAGAGGTAGGAAATCTATGCAGAACTGGCTCATATGGACCAGAGAGAGTCCAGCTTGGCTGAATGATGTTGACTTTGTACTTCGTTGTGTATGTAAAGGTGTACATACACACGTGCATACTGATGATCTTCGTCTGAAAATGGAGGAGTCCAAAATAAAGAAAATTTCTCCCAACTCCACCAGAGATCAGTGATGTTGCAACACTGCTGTCTTGCCTATAAGCACGACTACCTGAAGGGAGGTTGTAGCCAGGTGGGGTTGGTCTCTTCTCCCAGGCAACCAGCAATAGAACAAGGGGACACAGTCTCAAGTTGTGCTGGGGGAAGTATAGGCTGGATGTTAGGAGGAAGTTCTTGCCAGCAAGAGTAATTTGCCATTGGAATGGGCTGCCCAGGGAGGTGGTGGAGTCACCATCCCTGGAGGTGTTCAAGAAAAGACTGGATGAGGCACTTAGTGCCATGGTCTAGTTGACTGAATAGGGCTGGGTGATAGGCTGGACTGGATGATTCTACGATCTCAATGTTGAGATTTAGCCTTGCTCAAAACCCAGCATTGACCCTGGGTTGTATATCAATATATTGGCATTGTTAAGGAAATGGGATTGTTAAGAAAACAATCTTCTACCTCCAATGAAAAAAATCCTTCCCATTCTTCTCTGCCACACGCCACCCTCTCTGCACCAAATTCAGGGACTATTTGATCCTTGATTTGTACCCACAAGAACACACTGCTTCTGCAATATATGAACTCCAAATAGTTTCTGGCTCCTCTTAATGCCTCTACTTGCCTGTCTTCTTTCTTATTCAAACTCCCATTGCCCCCCTCCATCTTTCATTAATAGACTTCCTTCTTTCATTTTCTTGACACCTTTATTCTAATTTACTTCTCCACTGCTCATTATAGTTCTTAATAAAAATTGAACATAATCGACACCAAGAGAAAAATGGAAGGCACAATCTGCATTTCCAGGCTCTCCTTGACTGTGCAAGTGAAGTATGGTGCCTGCTTTGCTGCTCATCTGTCTACTTTTTCTAATATAAGCTTTTCATAGGAGAGAGAGGATTTCCCTGTAGTTGGTGATTGAAGAGGGGAAGGAGAACAAGAAATCGTGCATTCAACCAATTCCTCTCACACGTAGAGAGAGGAGATGAAAATATGCTAATAGATGATTGTGGAATTCTAAGCAGGGTTGGCATGGCACAGCAATGCACACTGCTTCATTTCCAGCACTACCTGCCTGTGTGCCTGTGACAATGGAACCCCTCGCTGGGCTGGAAGTGGTTTGCATTGCCACAAAAAAAACCCAATGCATATATAAATAAACCAAATAACTCAGACGATTAAAACTACAATATTATATTAATGGAAGTATGCAATACTCAGGTGTTAGAATCTTCTAAGTAGCTTTTAAAAAACTATGTGGTGATAGATACATATTTAAAATTCTTTATCTACACACATAGTCAAAATTCCATTTTTACTTAAATCACAGATAGCATATCTGTTTTATTATTTGTGGATATATGTAAAACAGATCATGCAAATCCCAAGTGAAAGAACAAACATTCACAGGGCAAACACAGCCTCTACGATCCTTAGAATGCAGAGCTTTGGAATAAAAAACTATGGTGCTCTGTGAATTTAATTTTGCCAGGTGTTATGTAAATGATGATGCAAGCTATCAAAATATAAATCATACATGTTTAAAATGAAACTTTCATTGTTATGAAGAAATTTACAGTCTTTCTCAAGCAGTGGGAATTTTTTTTCCAAAATCCTGATTCTTGTCTGTGGATCAGTGGAAAAAGACCTAAAAATGCCAGAACCCTTCTTGTCACTCCTTGCTGCTAGTCCAGCTGGAGTGTTTCAGTTTGGGATGGACTGAGCTGCACAACACAGAAGAGCTGTGGAAAGGAGCAAGGCATTTCTGAAGGACCTCAAAGTTTGCACTAACTCCTAGAATGAGCTGAAGCAGGGAGGTACCTAAAACCCCAGAGCTGCTACAGCTGGTAGTAAGAGGTGAATTATCTGCTGGAGTCCTTGAGAGAGCAAGTAGAAGCTTTTCCATCTCCTCCTATGCTGATGACTGATTAGAGCAGGAAAAAATAAATTTCTGAAGAATCAAGGGAACTAATTCCCCTGCTCTTGTCAATCCAAGATGAAAAGGGCAGGAAATAGCAGGTTCTTAATATTCTTTATCCCTCAGGTCCCTCTCAATTTCATCAATGCTGGGGTACTACAATAATAAAGTGAAATAAGGTCTTTTTGACATTTAAGTTGCGCTAAGAATGAAAGGAGAAAAATGAGTTAGGACACATTTAAATAATACTGGGTAGAGCCTTGGAACAGTCATTAATTTACCCCACCAGCTTACTCATAATTAATAATAGTAACTCAGTGGCAGAAAAAAAGAAATATACAGTGGAAAAAACAGTGCCGTTTAATAAAAAGCAGTATTAATTCTTTTCCTCTCCACATTGTCTGCTTTTTTATTATTATTATTATTTGATTTTTTTTCCCTGTAAAAATGAAATATGACCAGAGCTTCTCAGAGCAGAGCATTGCCCTTGGTCAAATGTTGAAAGCTCACATTGATTCCACTCATTGTAGTGGAACTTTCTAGATTTCTGTTAATGTAAATAAGCAGAAATTGATGAAAGTCCTTTTTTCAGTGGAAGAAGTGCCAGCATCTTCTATGTATATACAGTAGTTTCCTTTTTTCAAAAAGTCTCTAGTGTATCATATATTGGAGAAGAAAATGAGCTAAGAAAGGTTTTCAGTGGGTTGTATTTGAGCTTCAGGTTATTTATGTCTTTTAGTTAAATGGTATGGTGGATAAAAGTATCTACTGCTCAAGGAAAAAGCAGTTTTGCAGATTAATGTTAGACCAGCTCAATGGAGTGGATCAATGTTAGTTTGTTAAGAGATTCGCTGAGGCGTTTTTAGTGAAAAGAGTTGGAAAAGGGGAGAACTGCATTTATGGCCTTGGAACCATAAATAAAGGGAGTACTTGAAGCAAATCCAGCTTTTAAAAATGTGGTGTTTAAGCTTGCTGTAATCATGGTGCTATTTTCATTCGAAAAATAATTCATATTTATTTCCCATGTGTTACAATGCTTCAGAAAAAATACTTGTGTTTTAACATTTAAAAATTAATTTGACCACTTACAAGAAATTCAGTGGTAAAAAGCTGTTAGAGAGAGAAAAAATATATGAAAAATAACCTTTGACATCAACTAAAGCAAAACTGAAGGCATGTGTGGAGAATCTAGAATAATTTCCCTCAAACAACTCTCTCCTCTCCCCTGCCAGCATGGCACTCCATCAGTCACGTACACCATCTCTGCTCTACAGATTTCTCAAGCCGTCATGTTGCCTTCCACAGATCTTTGTAGAGGCTTTCCCAGGACAGCTGTTCTTCATGGACAACGGCACCCTCAGATGCATAAAAGTTATTTGTGTTCCCAGTGGTTGCAGGGATGCTTGCTCCTTCTGTGTTCCTAGTCAGTGGAGGACAAATTCCTTTCTCTTCTCTCCTCACTCCCTTTTCCCCTCCTCTCCTCTCCTCTCCTCTCCTCTCCTCTCCTCTCCTCTCCTCTCCTCTCCTCTCCTCTCCTCTCCTCTCCTCTCCTCTCCTCTCCTCTCCTCTCCTCTCCTCTCGTCTCCTCTCGTCTCCTCTCCTCTCCTCTCCTCTCCTCTCCTCTCCTCTCCTCTCCTCTCCTCTCCTCTCCTCTCCTCTCCTCTCCTCTCCTCTCCTCTCCTCTCCTCTCCTCTCCTCTCCTCTCCTCTCCTCTCCTCTCCTCTCCTCTCCTCTCCTCTCCTCTCCTCTCCTCTCCTCTCCTCTCCTCTCCTCTCCTCTCCTCTCCTCTCCTCTCCTCTCCTCTCCTCTCCTCTCCTCTCCTCTCCTCTCCTCTCCTCTCCTCTCCTCTCCTCTCCTCTCCCTCCCCCCCCTTCCCTCACTTCCCCTCCTCTCCCTTCTGGGGTGGGAGGAAGGTGAAAGGGTGGTTGAGAGCCCCTCCTGGAGACTCTGGTTTCTGGGAGGGCTGTTGTGTTTCTGTATTACTTTTTAACTTGTATAATTCTGTATATAGCTGTATATATTGTAAATATCTGTTTGTATATTGTGCTAAGCTGTAAGTAGAAAGCTTCACTCAATTTCCATCTGACTGAGTCTAGTCTCAGTGATGTTTTTCTTGAGTAGAGGAGGGCAGATAACACCCAAATGATCACAGCGACTCCACCACCTCCCTGGGCAGCCCATTCCAATGCCAATCACTCTCTCTGGCAAAAACTTCCTCCTAACATCCAGCCTATACTTCCCCCGACACAGCTTGAGACTGTGTCCCCTTGTCCTGTTGCTGGTTGTCTGTTCTGTTGCTGGTTGTCTGGGAGAAGAGACTGACCCCCACCTGGCTACAACCTACCTTCAGGTAGTTATAGACAGCAATTAAGTCACCCTGAGCCTTCTCTTCTCCATGCTAAACACCCCCAGCTCCCTCAGCCTCTCCTCACAGGGCTGCATTCTAGACCTCTCACCAGCTTCATCACCCTTCTCTTGACACATTCCAGTATCTCAACATTTCTCTTGAATTGGGGAGACCAGAACTGGACACAATACTCAAGGACCAGTGCTGAGTACAGGGGAAGAATAACCTCCCTTGTCCTACTGATCACACTGTTCCTGATACAGGCCAGGATGCCATTGGCTCTCCTGGCCACCTGAGCACACTGCTACTATCATTTTCAGCTACTATCTACCAGTACCCTCAGGTCCCTTTCTTTCTGGCTGCTCTCCAGCCACTCTGTCCCCAGCCTGTAGCACTACTTGGGGGTTATTGTGGCCAAAGTGTAGAACCCTGCACAATGAGGTGGTATCAGAAGCAGAGGAAAGAAATCTGGGGATTCAGAAATAAATTTTGCAAGGGCGTGAGTGGAGAGAGTTAACAGCAACGAAGTAAGGGAGGAACAGCAGAAAGCATTGAAGACAGATGTGGACAGAGCAGACAGAAAACGTGAGAGGTGGGTGCGAGATACATGGGCATTTGGATGGTCTGAGAAGAAGAGAGTGGTTGAGAGGGTTATCCAAGCTGGTGCACTGCTTTGAAGTTTATCTGAACAGAGCCTGTGTCTGGCAGTAGGAGAATTTTTCAGACACATAGGACAGATTCACAGTGATGAAGGTGCTGGCTGAGACAAGGCCTTTGTGGAGGAGCAGCACTATGGTTGGGCACAGGAGGTGTGAGGAAGAAGGACTACGTAGCGGGAATCTGAATGCTGATGGAGCAGCCAAACCCAAGCCAGCAAACAAAGGAACTGCAAAGGGTGCCAGGGCTCAGAGGATTAGGAATCAACAAATCACGTGGGCTTTCTGTTCCTGTGTCCTTTGGAGTAATACTTATTTTGCAATTTATCTTAAAATGTTTGAGCAAGTGGAAAGAGAAAGGTACAAGAGAGGGCAAATTTTTTGTCTCCTCTTTTACTCTTCAGTTTGTTTTTTTTTCTAAAGTACATTTTGGGGTGAAAGATTAATTTGAAGACCCCAGCTATTTGTTGGAAGAGCGGAATGCTAATATTGTGTGGTTATTTGTGGATGATGCTGTCAGTTCCTGTGTTATCAGGTATATGAAAGCCCTAAGGAAGCCTGATTTATTATGTTTCCATTTGGAGATTTTACTACTGCGATATTGTCCAATCTATTGCTGAATCTTGTACTGTGTAATGGTAGAAAGCTATTGGAAGACAAATGCAGAAACACAACCTTCCCAAATGAATGCTAACTGCAGCTTGTAATCTCAACTCAGTAAGATGGTAGCATAGACTGGAAAAGGCTTGGTTAAAGTCCTGAAGACAGCACACCACAGCTAAAATTTCTCAGAACTTGACAAAGAAATTGAGAAAATTCTAGATTTTCTGGAATCTTCTAGATTTTCCTACACATTTAGATACACTTACACCTTCTGATATTTTGACCACATACAAACTCAAAACCAGAATCCTGAAGTGGATGCAAAATGTGTAAGCAAGCCTGGTAGCCAGTGTGAGATGAACAAGAGCTCACATGTTAAAGCTCTGGGCATCCAAACCTGCTTAACTAGGAAAAAAAGAATGGCAAAGGATCTGGTGGTTTTTTTTTTTGGTTGGTTGGTTTTGGTTTGTTTGGTGTTTTTTTCCTCTTCTCTTTCTGAACAAAGCCCAAAAAGAGATTAAAGATTTGAGAGGATAATGTCAGACCAGCAAGATGAACTGTATGGAGACTTATTTTCACATATCTGCCAGAAATAAAATGATAGTCCTTCTAAACCAAGCCATGATTTTATAGGCCAGAGCTTACTGAGTGATTTGTTGTAAGCAACAACCTGGATTAGAGTTTACTGTAAAATTAGAAACTTGTAAGATAATTTCAGTAAATTTCAGTCAGTTTGAAACATTTTCTGTCTTTTTATGTTTCAAAATTGTCCCTAATTCTAAACTGTTTTGTAGAGTGGATGAGTGTGTACCTGAAGGGTACCTGTTATGAGCCATTTCTCAGAGGCTGAGATTTTTCCCAGTTAGATGTGCACCTTCTCTTCTGTACAGCCTTTGGAAAGGCAATGATAAAATTGTGTCAGAGTTACCATGTGATGCAGCCCAGCCCAGGGTGGCCTGACGAATTTCTTTTCTGCCTCCTACGCAAGAGCGAATGCTGTAGTTATTAACCACACGAGTAATGTAATTGTCACCTTTGGTGTGACATGCATGAGACAGGTGAAGGTGCAGGCATGTCCTGCCAGGAGCAAGAAGTGAGGGGCGGGCGGTCACACAGATCTGTAAAAGTGGGCACGCGTCCAGAGCAGTGGTGCTGACCTCAGCAGCTGACACACAAAGCCACGGGGCTAGGGCTGGGGTAGCCCCCGTGTAGGCGTGAGTCAAGCTACAGGATGCCGCTGTGGCAGGGAGCAGGAGACACGTCACGAAAACTAAGGGGAAACGTAGCTGTGCAACCCTGGAGGCTGGCAGGGACTTCATGCCTGCCAGTAGATTTTGCTTCATTCCCAAGGAGAGGATGTCTTTTAGGTAAACAAACAAACAAACAAACAAAAAAACCCACCGTGGGCAAAAATTCTCCAAGATGCCTATAAAATGTGATGTAGGCAGTGTAAAGTAAGACACTAATTAGTACCCTGGCTGAGAATCTCGGCAGCGAGCACTCCCCAATAGCGTGAATTGCTCCGTACGCAGCAGAGGCAGGCTTTTCAGGAAACATTTGAGACTGACTGGGAGATAACAAAGTAGACACTTACATTTCCATTGCATGTGCTGAGACTGCTCCAAGGAGTTGATTTCTGGAACAATAGTTAAACAGACTGGGGAGGAATACAAAATAAACTAATTTGAATCATTTCCATTTTGGATCTCGGCTGTGCAGTTTTAGTTCTGTTGTTAGTCGGAAGTCATTCTCCTATTGGCTTATTTTTTTAGGTCAGCTCAGGACCTTTATGTTGACTTCATAGCGAAGCATTTTGAGTTTTACTGAACCTTTAACATGGAGATTTAAAAAAATAATTTGAGAGTGTCAAGTCACATGTAAAAGGTGATCTGCTGTGCAAGTCAAGGATGGGAAGTTTTGTGGCCCCTGTGCCCAGTGGTTCAAAACAAGGCTTGAATTTTCATCACTCCAACTTCATGAATACTTGATCCCAGGCAAGCAGACCTGCAGTCCTCTTGCTGGGACTCCTGCCACCTTTGGGGAGATGCACTGTGGTGACATGTCTCCTGTCCCTCACTTGGTTGCAGAAGTCCATTGTAGAAAATGTACCGCAGAAAGTTCTTCCTTCCCTCCACCTTGTCCCCAGTGGTGACCCTCGCCTTCCAGAATGCGGGCACCATTGCCTTATGCCATGCCTGGGCCCCTCAGAAGGAAGCTGTGCAAACACAAGGGCCTGCTGCCTCTTGCCGGCATTTCAAACCCTCATACAACCAGGAGATAGCAAAACAGGGGTTGTGAGGCTGGTGGGCACGGACGGGAAAGCCTCCCCCGGGCCAAGGAGAGGCCTTCAGGCGTGCAGGGAGAGACCCAGGGGGCCAGGACCGCACATTTCATACTGCAGGGCCAGTCGGCTGGCGCGACAGGGGCAGAAAGCATTTCTGCCTCGCTGCTTGCCCTTGTCCAGCGTGGGCGACGCGGCTTCAGCCGTGCCGGGGAGCACCTGGCTAGTTTTGAGTTTACCCGTGCCTGAGTCGTACCCGCGCACTGCCGACCGTCCCGGTAAGCTCCCAGAGCTACCTCTACCCGCTTGGGGCCGCCCCGCAGGAGGAGCCGCCCCCTCCCTTACCCCTCCTTCCCTCCCTCCCCTCTGGCGGCGGTGACGGGGGGCGAAGGCAGTGGGAGTCGCGGGTGGCGGCGCAACGCAGCGCGGCAGCGGCGGGCGCGCGGGCGGCGGGCGCGAAGCCCCCGCGCCATGGGCGGGCGGCGCGCAACGGCGGCGCGCAGCCGGCCCCGCCGGGGGTAGCCGCCCGCGCTCCGCACCCGCGGAGCCCGGCATGAACTGAGGCGGGCGCGGAGGATGGCGAGCGCCCTCAGTCCGCGGTGGCCTCTCCGCCCGGCCCAGGGCGGCGGCGGTGGTCGCGGCGGCGGGGGACTCTTCTTCGTGCTGCTCTGCGCCTCGGCCGGCCTGCCCCAGAGCGGCCAGCAAGTGCTGCGGATCGGTGAGTGCCGCCCACGGGCCCTGCGCGCCCCGCGGGCACCGCTGGCTCCCGCGGCCGAAGCTGTGTAGGGGATTCTCCCTGCTACACACCTCCCCTGCCTTTTCCTCGAGCGCTGCGCGGGTGCTTTGCTTGTGCCAGCGGGAGCCGCGTAACTCCCGCGGGGCGCGGGGCTCGGCGCAGCCCGCGGGGACGTGTCGCGCCTGGGCTGGGGCTGTGGACGGCGCCGGCTGGACTGCCCTCAGCCTGAGGCGTTTCTCGAGGGGGACGTTTGCTTACGGTGTGGGGCGCCGCCTGCCCCGCTTAGTCCGCTCCTGGGCTCTTCGGCGCTCCGCTGGTGCCGCTTCTGAAAGTTTGCCCCAGTGTGCGGCGGCGGGACGCGGGGAAGTTGGGCGTGGGAGTCCCGGCGGAGCGGTGTCGGGGCGAACATCCCGGGAGCCGCTCGGGGTTGGCCGCAGACAGGAGGGTGCAAGCCAGCACTGAGGCGCTTCTCGGCCGCGGGTGCAGACTGCGGCCAGTGCCGGTCACACACCTCTCTCCTCGCCGCAGGAGTGGTTCAGTGACCTTAAAATGCATTCCGAGGAGTGTTGAGATTCCCTGGGTCGAACCAGAGAGCAAGCAGCTGTGACATGCGAAGAGCAGCCTTTTTAGGATGGGGGACGTGTTTTGCCCTTCTTTACCCTTGGCCCCTAACCCTGGGATGGGGTGAGCTGCGCGGGTCCTGTACACACTGGTAGCGCCAGAAAACGAATTTATCTTTTAAGTAGAAAACTCTGCACCATGGAAACGGGGCTCAGTTCACAGGGAGCCTTTCTCTTTACAGTGGGTTTCTTGTGTCAGTCAAGCGAGACAGTGAATACAAAGTATCGGAAGAGTTAGGGGTTGGGAAAAACGGTGAAAAAGGTGCAGGCAGAATGTGTCACACTTCTGTTTCCCTGCCTGTCCCGATTCTGCTTCACAAATACTGAACATGAAGCCGAAAGTGAAGGAGAGAAACAGCTGTTTATGCCACCCGGAGAGATGCTTTCCTAAGGCATATTCCTGTGAGTAGTAAAAAATTGATGCCTTTTGACCTGGCAAGCCTTAACTCTACTCAGCTTTCCTCGCGGAGAGGTCCTTTAAACATCAAGTGGAAGGCTCCTAATATGCTTAGAGAGCAAGGGACCCGCTGACTGAGACATTTAAATAAATTAGGAGGTGAAGTCCCTCAAAGTGCTGAGCAAAGTCAGGGGTGGTGGAAAAAGAATAGCCAAAGACACTGAGAACCTTGCAGCTTAAAATCCATAAGAAGTTCATAACTGTTCACATTCAGTGCATGCTCGGTTTTTTTCTTTCTTTGGCTTGTTTGGTTTTTTTTCTCATGGGATGCAGGTGAAGTTTGCTGTTTCTCTGCTCGCCACCACAGTGTAACTGTGTCCTGTTTGGAGCCTAGGGGAATGTTTGTGCACAGGCATAGACAGAGCGCCTGAAAACATAAAGCTTGGAGCTTTCACAGACAGGGTAAATTCAGGGCCAATGAAACTTGTGAAAGAAAGTAAACCATGTTCAAATAACTTAGCTACATGCTACACAGCAGGATGCTTTGGAAATGCACAAGCATCATCACTACTTCTAGGCAGCCTCAACGTGTTTATCTTTGATAGGCAGTGCCAGCGCTTAAAGGGAAATGTATTTGCTTGAATGTAGTCTAAGTGCTGTGTTCTCTGCAGGATGAAATCTTGGCTTCGCAGCTCGCATCAGCATTGCAGCGACCCAAACAGAGATTAGCCTGTGCATTCCTCCCTCCTTCAGCCTTCCCATTGCATAACTTGCTTTGCTGCTTCTGTTTGGTCTAGTGAGGCTCCCAGGCAATTGCCCATGGTTCTTTTCCTTCTTCGGTGGTTTGTAGACTCTCTACTGCACGATCTGTGTATGCCTCTGTTTCGGATTCACTCTCGGTTCATGCAGTGATAGTACCCTCATACTGATTTGACTTTGTTACTTCCACCACAGGATAAGCAATAAATATGACAAACTGCTCAGCTGTCAGTTACCAAATACACATTTACCAAATACACATCCAAAGTGATGCTGTTGGAGAATAAATGTTCTTTATGAGTGACATGGTTGTAAATGCATGAAATATTAAATCTATTCTTATTACTACAGTTATCCTGCCTATAAAGTAATGATTTTATAAAATATTAATCTTTCACATCCGTTAATAGTAGCAAGTTTCTCGGTGGAATCTGCCAGTCTTAGAAGTGACAAACAGAGGTAATGGCAATAACTCCTCCAACACTCTGTGGTAACATAATAAAATAATCTCAAAGCATTTCTGCCATTGAAGAAAATGCTATTAAGCCATCAGATTTTCTTCTTTATGTGTTAGTTAATTTAGGAAAGAATGCACTGACATACAATAGTGCAGCAGTTTGTGCCCAAATTAATACACTGGTAGTTTAATTACATTTTTCTCTGTTAGGAAGCTATTTTTATTTTTCTGGCTTTTTATAGGAATGGATTCTCATGTTGACATGTAATTAGTTGAGAAAGGATGTGCAAACAGTAGAAATTCCAGCTATTTCTCAGTATCTGGTTAATAGATATTTTTCTAGCCCTCTAAACAAGAAAATTATGGTAATATGACTAGTAAAACTAACTCATCTCAAAATCCATCATTTTTATCCTAAAAAGATAGAATTTTCAGTTTCAGGTGATACAGTACTTAAATTTTGGCATCTTACTGAGTATTCCTTTCACATTCGTGTTAAAAAGCTTTTCCTTTGATATATGAACTAATAGAGCTGTCCAAGGAAATACCATCTTTATCTACATGGAACCCATTAGACTAGATTATATAAAGGTATATTTAAAGTTCATGACCCTAATATTTTTTATTTAATACCGAGGAATTTCTAGATTTTACACTGCATCTGCCTTCTTATCTAGCTTGCTTGTTCCACTTATATAAAATAAAGTAACAGAAGGAAGAATATAAATTAAGAAAAACAGGTGCTAAGTGGTAGAAGCAGATAAAATCTCATAAACTGCAATTAGTTCATATTGGATGCTGAGCTTTCTTATTTCTTACAGTATGTCCTTAAGGCCATTTAAACTTCTGACTAGGTTATAGGAATATACTTCAGCAATATCATGCTGCTGCAGCCTGGATTGAAACTAGCCAGCAGCTGAGAAACCAGGCAAGTTATTAACATATCACTGGAGTTAATGAAAAAGATAATGTGGCGTTTTTCGACAAATACTTGTAGAAAGTTGTACTTGGCTGCATCTTGGAATTAATCTTTCAAATTAACAACTTCTGAAAATGAGCAAATGAGTAGTTTTTAGGTACCACAGAAATTGCTTTAGGTGAGGAAATGAGTACCTTTTCAGTTTGTACCAGAAGTAGTTCTCAGAAATTTGTTTCTGTAGTTAAAGGGAATATTTTAGCATGGCTTCAGACTCTGATTAATTCCTTACTTAAGCAAAGTTCCCAATAGTTTAGTGAATTGTGTTTTCAAAGCTGCAGGTTTAGCCCTATAATATTTCTCTCCAATTGAGAAATACAGATTTTAAAAAGACACACTCATGCCAACTTAACCTGCAAAATATTATTTTCTAATAAATTTTCAATATTGACTTCAGAATGGGTGCCTGTGTTTCCACAGACAATACTCAAGCTGTGGACTTTTTGTTTGTTTTTTTTGCTGTGTGGTACTACCATTCCTGCACTTTGAGAATGATAAAGACAAAAACCTAATTAATTTAATTTGCAACTGTTTGTCAACTCCTTTGGAGATTTTGTTTGTGGAGGGAATGATACTGTTACACATTTGAGCTTCATCAGTACGATGAACTGTATTTGTGAAGTCTTTATCATCTTTGAACATCTTTAAAAAGGTTGATTGTCAAAAGTATTTCTTACAAGGTGTCTACAAGTTATTCAATTCTGCAATATCATAGGAAGTGGGACTGCATTTTCTTTCATTAGATGTTAAGGCATTAACTATGCTTTGTTCACCAGATCCTGAATGCTTAGTGGTTTCTCATTTCACTGTAATAAAATTTGTTTAAATTTCCTCTTTCTACACTTAACAGAAGACTATTTTGCTACAAATGTTTCGAAAGGATAGCTACCAATATGTCTGAACATTAATTGTTGTGCGTCTCCTTCCTCACTGCATTTGACAGCACTGTCCAAGTGTGAGACAACGGCAGTATTTGGCTTACATGCTTTAAATGGTTAAGTTTAAAATACCCTGTAAAAGACAGATAAAAATGATGTTGCTAGCATCTTAGCAGGACACTCCAGTAAGTCTATGCTTGTGCAACCAAACATCAGTGGGGCCAAGTGACCTCAGTGCATGCAGGGAACTCAGGGAAAACTTGACCTGCATGATGATTTGCGTGGTTTCACCCTAAATTATTAAAATAAAAATCTTTCAGGTGATTTCTTTGTGTTCTGCCATTTAGGTTTGATGATGTAGAGAGGCAGACTACTTTGCATTCCGTACCATTGTATTTCCAGGCTTTTGTATTATGTAGGATGTTTGCTGTAGTGGGTTGTTCCATTGGGGAATATTAAAAATGTGTGAAGCTGCTGTAAATGGGCATCCTTCTACTGAACTCAAGGGAGCAATGCCAGTTTCAGTTCTCTGGAGAGCTGCCTGGACATAATGTATTCAGAAAGAAGAAACTTTTCTAATTCTTCTGACTAACCTACCTACTCACCACCCTTCCTTATGATGGGTAGGGCCTGACAAAATCAGAGTTTTAACTTGTTTTATGAAAGTGCACTCTACAGGGCTGAGTGGTGGTGGTCGTGAGTGCCTGAAGCTCACCAGTGTTGTGGTACCCACTACACTGTTAGCTCTTGATCATAAAGTGATAGAATTATTTTGGTTGGAAAAGACCTCTAAGAATGGGCTGCCCAAGGAGGTGGTGGAGTCACCATCCCTGGAGGTGTTCAAGAAAAGACTGGATGAGGCACTTAGTGCCATGGTCTAGTTGACTGGATAGGGCTGGGTTGGTCTGGATGATCTTGGAGATCTCTTCCAACCTGGTTGATTCTATGATTCTGTGATCATTGAGTTCAACCACTAACTTTAGACCACCATGGCCATTAAACCATGTGCCAAAATGCCATGTCCACATGTTTCTCAAATGCCTCCATGGACAGTGACTCCACCACCCCTCTGCATATCCTCTTCCAATGCCTGATCTTTCTTTCAGCAAATCATTTTTCCTAATATCCAATCTAATCATCCCCTGGCACAATTTTAGTCAGTTTCCTCTTGTTTGACCATGTAATACTAGGGAGAAGAGAGTGATGCCCACCTCATTGCACCCTCCTGATACTTCAGTAAGTGTGTGGTTGTGCTGTGGCTATAGGATCATTATTACTGGTGTGATGTAGATTGCTGCTAAGGAGTTGAAACTATAAAAGAGTACTTTGCTTTCCAGAAAATTGGTGGTTTGCATCTCTGCTGCCAAGACATACCTAGGTCTTAAATATATGCTTTGTCTTGAAATAGATGAACTCTAAAGGTGCATGACAGTCTTCAAATAGTCTATAGTACTGGGGCTTGATAATTATGCAGCAGGCAGCCAGACACTCGAGGCTGTGTTAACAAAAACACTAATCTTGAGTTGCTTCTGTCCTGGATGACTTGTCAGTAAAGGTTGGTGGAGAACAAAAAGAAAATGAAAACTAAGGAAGCAAGGTTGCATTTGCCTAACCTGAACCAGGACTAGGAGGATTGAGACAGTTCTGAGGGAATAAAAACATTTTTAAAATACACCATGAAGGTATCTTAGTCCTGTGTTTCACATCTTGGGCGAGATGTGGTTAAATATGGCAAATTTCTTGTAACTATCCTGGTAAAAGTCAAGAGACTTACAGGAAAATTAAATGGAAGGCAATCCAAGGTATTGATATAAGTGCTGTGGTATTTTACTATTTTCTCTTACCTAATGCAAGGTGTATCCTGATCTGCTCCTCTGCAAAATAGGTCCATAGTGCTGCAGAGAGCTCCAAGTGGGCAGATAAATAGGACACATCCTACTGTGATTAACCAGGGCTTCAAATGCATTTATGTAACACATGTGCATCAGTTCAGAAACTTCAGATTTTGGTAAAGTACAGAATGAAGTATTGAAAACAATGAAATTGATGAAATTTTGCCAAAGGATAAGGATTTTTCATCAAATAGTTTGTTTCTGCAAAATGAGTGATCCTTAACCAAGTTCTTTTTCAATTAACAATTCATGCCCAGTACAGTGATTGTTGCAGATGGAATAATCCTTATACATAACAATTCTCTGAATCTAATTTCTTGCCTAGTAGCCTATTTGTAGCAGCCAGGTATAATTATTACTGTTTTCTTTAATTCCTGTGTCTTTCCCATAACACCTAATTTCATTAATTCAGAGGTCATTTGCCTCAGCATCCATTCTTGCTGTAACTATAAGATCCTCCATATGGCCCTGCCTTCGCTTAACATTTTCCATTCAGATCACAAGCACAATCTCAATACTGTTTTTTTTTCATTACAGTCTGTTTTGTATATCCTGGTCTGTAATGAAGCTTAAATCCTGCTTCTCCCTGCTCCCCCCAATATCTGAAACAACTGTAATCTTCTTTTCTCAGAAAGGCTTGATTTGACCAACTAGACTATAGATTGTACTGCAGTAAAAAAAAAAAAAAGAGAGAGAAAGACAGAAAAATCCTGTCCAAGAACTGATTAGTTTTACTCCACAGCTTTGGATCTGTAACTCACAAGCCCAGCATGTCCTAGTTTTCAGTTGACTTTAGATTTTAGTTTGCAGTAATGAGTTTATGATTTTGGGAAAAGCTTTGCAGTGGGAATGTTACCACCTTTCTCTTTCTCTTTCTCTTTCTCTTTCTCTTTCTCTTTCTCTTTCTCTTTCTCTTTCTCTTTCTCTTTCTCTTTCTCTTTCTCTTTCTCTTTCTCTTTCTCTTTCTCTTTCTCTTTCTTTTCCTGTTGAAGTGATACAGTGTTATCTAGAAGATGATTAGTGTTCAAATGATGAATTTGCTTTCACTGAGAAAATTCAAAATTGAAACTGTTTCATTTTTCCAAATATGTGTCTTTTCAGCTAAAGAAGTGAGTATATGATAGGGCTGCTGAAGTTATAATTATTATTATAATTGTTATTGTTATTTTTTAAAAAATCTCTCACAGTGCAGAAGGTTCCTAACACTGCTTCACCTGTACCACATACTAGAGTGTGGTACAAACACTGGGAAATGTGAGTCAGTTATAGGACCCATCAGTGTGGACGAAAATAAGTGGTCTCAAAGCCTCAGTTTTAGTGTATTTTCTTGGGTTCATCAGGCTCTTTGCGATTACACCTTCTGGTAGGTTTTGGGCTGACTGCCTCACTAGAAATTTAGAAGAGGAGCATTATAAATTCTGTTAGCTTTGAAATGTTTCCTACATTCTCCATCAAATCTGCACATGCAAACGAAAGTCTGTTTCAAGGAAATTTTGTTTACAGCACATTGATTCTGGCTGGAGTTCAAGACCAGCCATCCTTCCATATTGTTAAATGGCATAGAGATCCTGGTGCAGTTCTCAGTAGGTGGAAGTGATAGTCAGAGTGCAGAAGTACTTCCAGAAATATGGAGCAGGACTTATTTTGAGTGAGCAAGTGCAAAACTTATTGTTCTACCTACATATGAAGGAGCAGTGAATCTTCCCACAGTTGTTATGTCCAAGCAACACTTCTGATACCAGAATTATCACAGATGCTTAGGCTATGCTTTGGCTTTCAGGTTGAGAAGGAACAGAGCCATCCCTGAATTCAGTGGTACACCACTGAGACCTTAATATCCTTTTGATTTTACATGCTCTTCTTCAGAAATTAAGACAAATAAACAAACAAAACCCAACTAAGAACACAATAAAAACCCAAACAACTGAAAACTCAATTTTTTTTTTTAATGATCAAGTATATAGTAAGACTCATTCAGTATACTGTAATTAATACAAGGCTTTGCTGTTCTAATGATCAGGGAAAGACACTAGTATATGTTGTGGATCAGAGGATTCTGGGGGAGGTGAAAGCTATTTTAAAACAACATTAGGTAGCTATAAGAAAAGAAAATAAATATTTAAAGGTACAAGTTATTCTTCCCTTCCCCTGAGACGAGCAATGGACCAGAGTTCTGCCAGGATGTTTATACTGTGCTTGCTGCTCTATGAAAGATCACTTCCCCTTCCCCTCTCACTGAGAGATGTGTCATTAATGCCCTCAGCATGAGAGCCAGATCCCCAGGTGAGTAATTAGGCTTTCCTAAACTGCCAGTGCTCTTTCGGCAGTTAATGGCAGTCTGTATGTCAGCCTAATGTATCCTGAGGTGTACTTCAGTTTCTTACTTCTTTAATGCTAAATGTCTTCTACCTGAGAGCTGGTATGGTCCATGAGTGTGCACACAGAAGCCAGTAGGTTTCTAACCCTCTGCTTTCCTATAGTAAATGGCAAGAGCAACCCACTCATCTGGGCTTACAGCTATGTCTCTACACAGGTAAATCAAACAGTGCTATGTCTCTTTATGATTCTTGTCTTGGTATAGCTTTGCATAGCTGTGGTAACACTGCTATTGTATATTGTAATGCAGTAGAAAAATTAAACAACTACTATTATGAATTATGCTACCTTTAGGGGAAGCTGGATTGTATAAATAGTGTTTAGCATGATTCTGCAAGACAGTATTGAGAAAAAAAAAGATATATGTCCTTATGACTTGAATCATATAATTAAAAGGCAAATCTATCCACCAGGAAATTGGTGCTTTTGGGGTCTATCATGCAAGGAAAATCTATATTGAATGAATTTCTGTAATACTTTGTCTCAAGTAGTATGAGCTGCATCATATTTCATCAAGAATTGTAATTATTCATTCTCAATGTTGAGATCTTCTGAAGCAGCAGACCTCAGAGTGCTTCACAAAGCACATACAATTAGTTTTGGTTTTTGACTGGAGAAGCCAGGGCTAGATAACTGAAGTGTTTTGCTGATAAACTTGTGGCAAACCTAGAAGTGACTCCAAGTCTCTCCAGTGCCATCACCCCATACCTCTGCCCACTGCATCACAACTTTCCTCATAGTTTCTATCTTGGGTGAAGATTTTCATAGATCTTTTGGGGAGCAGTAGTATGTAGTGCCACGTGTTGCTGGTGCAGAGGCCTAAGTGTGTTTAATAAACAATTTCTAGGTAGGTGCTTTGTGACTGTCACGGAGGGAGTTAGTCTGGGCTCGGGGGAATGAAATACGAGGCTGAATTCCAAAGAGTTTAAAAGATTTAATATTATAAACACTAGAAATCCCCTTCCCCAAACTTATTTGCACCCTCCACTACAGTGACCTGAATGGTTTCCACATGCTTAGAGCATAACATTGGATGTGAAGAGTGAAACAGACAGTGCTGACGATTTTTCCCTGACACTAGAGGATTCTCTGAAGTAGGAGAACATGTGCCACCTTCTTCTGATTTGGGTAGTATATCTGTTCTTAGTGAGAATCCCTCTCAAGGGATACCAACATTAATGGCCCTTGGAAATACCATTTCACTTCCCAGATTTCTTCTGAGCATCTTTTTTGACCATGCTTTGCCATGTCATCTTCATCCTCTGGCTTCACATCTGCTGAGCAGAGTGTTGTTCTGCTGAAGGTCAGTTGTGGCAAGCCTTAGCAAGGGATGGACACTTTTAGGGTACAGAATAATTTAAGAATTTCCCCCGTTTTGGCAGCCCCGTGGATTGCTTCACTGTGGTACATATGTCGTCTGTAATGATTTCTATTTTAAATACAGAAATATTTAGTTATTTATGCTCTTTCTAGGAGGATATTTTGTACATTGGCAAAGTGTTTATGTGTTTTGCTAGACTGTAACTGCCAGGTGCATACAGCATCACATGTGATCTGGTTTGACTTATTTTTTTTCATTGTGTTTGTTCCAGCATTGTTTCCCCTTTCTTCCCCCCCTAAAATGGTCTAACCAGTCAGGAAGAGGCTTTCAGAACATTCCAGCCATTTGCAGTCATGTAGAATGTACCATCAAAACTGCTGAAGTCTTTATTAAGTATTCAGGTATCCTTATACAATTCTGCAGATGCTAGCTAAGAATTAACTCTGGCTTCAGGAACTACACATCTCAGTGATTATAATCCTACTACACATCTCAGTGATTATAATCCTTTACTGAGTCTCATCCCTGATAAAGATACAGAGAATGGAAAATTAGATGCACTGAGATGTAAACATCCAGAGTCAAAAAACCCAACCAAAACAACATACCCCTCCAACATTTGCTTTCGCAAAAATAACCTTTTCCCTGCTTACATTCAAAAAAAAAAAAAAAAAAAACCCAGAAAAGCCAAAGCCATTTTAATCTTCCATTTTCCTGTGGAAATGGCTTTCTCCTAAATGTCTTAGGGGCCCTGTGCCAACCTATTCATTTCTGTAAAGGTTATGAATAGGAAGCTCAGATCTGATGGAATGTGAAGAGCAGTTTACGTGAAATACTTACTTCATTTTCGAGGAACTGCAAATTAATCTCAAATTCTTTGGAATGGTCCCAAGAGATTAATCTCAAGACATCTGAGTCTATATCAAGCTTAGAGACTTCCTATCAGTAGTCAAGGGAGGGGAGGCCAGGTTGCTGCAGTAGCAGTGTGACATATGTAAAACTGTGTTTGATTATGTCAGTATCACAGAGGAAGCTGTTTAAAAGTTAGGTCAGGCTTTTTAGCTGTGCAGTACTTTCCAGAGACTGTCAGTCCCTTAGAGATTGGCCAATGAGTCAAAATGCATGATGAATAACTTTCAGCTGTCTCTCATGGATAGCAAGTTAGCTGTCCACACAAAATAATAGAGTCATTTTCTGTGGAGAAAACTGTTACAGAAACTAGTAGTAAACCACTTAAAAGTTCTAGCTTACAATTTGAAGACTAATAAAATTACCATTTCTGATTAAAATAGGTTCATGTTTTGTTTTTAAATGCTTTTATTTCTCGTAGGATTCAGAAAGAACATTGGAAGTGATTTACAAAATCAATTGATCCTTGATAGTGTGTTAGAATAGAAGATGAAGGACTAAATATTTTGTGTAGGGCGCAAGAAGGATGTAGAGTTACTGCTGTACTATTTTCTCTTATGATTGCACTGTTGCATTTTGTATGGTAAATCATGCTCATGCTAGACAAAATGTCTTTGTTCATATAAGACTGTGTGCTAGTTTGAAGCTAGCTAGAGTGTTTCAGTGAGAAGAATTAGATTACAGGCTGTGAAAGAGAAACAATGGTAATGTCTACTTCACTCATAGGCTTGCTGAGATGTATAAGAACAAGAATGTAAATATAGATAACATAGATGCTCTCTGATTGGGCTTTGGGCTGCATCTCTCTCTCTCACCTAACCTATCCTGCTGTCTGTGTGACTAATCCACCTGCTTCCTAACCCCCTGGTTGACCCTCCATACTACCTTAAACAAAAGGCAAGATCTTGGGTAAGGTTGAGGGGTAGGGGGAAGGAGAAAGGATGGTTAAGAGCCCCTCCTGAGGACTTAGGTTTCTGTGAGGGGAGTTGTGTTTCTGTATTAACTTGGGGGGAGGGAGCAGGTAACACCCAAACTATCACAGGCTGTGTCCCAAATTCATTAATACCTACTTAAAAGTGTTAAATATTAAAGACTGTAGTAAAAGAGTGCAGTAAATGAGCTAGAAATATCCTGAAGAATAAAGTTTGCAGTTAGGTAACAAAAGATGAGTTTGAAGTAATTCAGTCAAAATGAGTTTGATATTTCTCATCTTCAGAGGTTTTACTTTTTAATCTTATATGTTTATATAAAAAGCTTTTGGTACAATTCTCTATCACTGTGTGAAAACCATCTAGGAACACCAGGAACGTTCCACTCATTCCCTACAGACACAACGAAGGATTGCTAGTGTAGTGCAGGATAGAGACCTGTGCCACCCATCACCAGTAGATGTGGCTCTTCTGCCTGTGGACCTGTTCCTAGAGAAGGATGAGATAGGCTTCTGCTGTTATTCCAGAGGTTGATGATGGAAAGCTGGCTGACAGCACAGTAAAGGCTCCTCCCTTGTACTGCTACAGGCACCAAACCAGGCAAAGAGCAGGTTTGTTTCTGCAGCTGTGGGCAAGGCATGCATCATGCAGACTAATATAGCAGGTAAAAAACTGTAGTTGACTTCATTCACAGCACTAGGCCATCAAAATTTAAGTCCTTGCTTGAAGATATTCTTAGTGAACATTCTTAGTGAAAAGAATATCAGAATATTTGTAGTTTGGGGGAAAAATGTATTTGTTATTCTCAGGAACAATTAAAACCTTCTGTATTCAGGCTGAGACAGCTGCCAGGATAGGGCAAATGTCACTTCAGATGACATTCGACAGAGTTACAAGCAGCTGAAGACAAGGTTGTGTAGCAGACAATCACTGTTCTGCTGGCGTTGCACAGTGAAATACTGCATCTTTACTGTGGAATGCTGTTTTCTTCACTGAAGTTCTTTCTGCTTAAATAACCCTGTTAAAGATGGGCTTTCTTGAATGACTTTCTATTAGTTTATCTGACAATGGCCAAGTAGTGCAGAAAGCAGTGTGATGTTTCCTGCTCCTCCTCCATTTGGAAACAGGTTGGTGAAGGTACCTCTCAAGATGCACACAGCACTCGTGCCCATGAGATGTGTTCTCAGGGATCTGGGCAGAGATGACATCACTGCAAAGAATTACTTAGTCCCCAGTGTATCACTGGGGGTGACTTGCTGGTCTGTGGTCTGCTGCTAAGCCATTGTGGTGTCAAGATGACTTCAGCGCTCACCTGCAGCTTGGTGCCACACAGCCCTACAAAGCGAAGTGGACGCTATTAAATGGAAAGTTCAACATGCACATGACTAAAGAGTTTGTCAACAAAGCCTAAGGACTTTGTGGTTATAAGGAAGGCGAATGTTGATGCAATTCAATGCACTGAATGGCTGTTTCTCTGTGCAGAAACCTTTAAGCTTCCCAACCTTGTCACCTCTGTTTCTGCTTCTGCTCTTCCTGAACGTGGAGATACTCAGCTTTTCTGGCCATGTGCTCTGGTGTACAATTTGGTCCTGCCACAAAGGCCACTTTCAGAATTTTTATGTAAAAATTATGTCTTTCTTCCTGGTATCTCTGGTCCAACATTTATACACAAAAAGCTTTTTATTCTTCCAAAGCTGCTTCCTTTCAGCTATGCCAAATCACCCCAAAACCTTATCAGTGGGGCATTGCAGCAGAAGTCTAGTATGAGCTGATGCTTTTCCAGTTGTATCTATCTTGAAAATTTTCATTTCACATCCAAATTGTTTACTTATCTGCTAGAAACATATGTTAAAAGAAGTTAGGGCTGTGATGCCCAAGGTGCATTTTAATACAGGGGAAGAACTGCTTCAGGTATTTCACATTACATCTTCTAGCTGTATCTGGTGCTGTAAATTATACAGCTGCTCCACTGATCTGAATGAAGATTGAATTTTTGAACACTGTTTTCTGAAGAATGCAGATTTTTCTCTTTGAGATGAAGCAGCGGTCCTACATCAGTGTGGCTCACTGCATACTTTGTTGCCCAAGCCTTTCTTTTTTCTATTAGGGTGTGCCAGGCTGTTTCCTAGGGACCATGTCCTGTCACTGATCCACGTACTGACATTAAAAAGCATCTGCAGATGGATTGAGTGTGGTATGTGCCCTGAACAGCAAGCAGTCTGCAAAACTGTAATCTTTTTGCTGTCATCTTGATATCAGAACTGTCATGGAGGAAAACTAGCAAGAAACATTTGTCTTTCCATCTGCATAGACCTTCTTCCATGTATGGATGCCCAATGTACCTATGATAGGTACAAGGATGTGTTTATTAAAAACAGCTGCTTGTGCACTACTATTTTACTCAGATGCATTCCTCCCTCAGGCTGAATTCCTTGCTTCTAGCCATCTTCTCTTTACCAATGTGGGAAGATCTCATCTGTGTTGCCTTCTGTGCCCAGCACAAGCCTCTGGGGGGAAGCTATAGGTTCTTTCTTTAAAGCAACATGGTACCACCAGGATCAAGTTTTGTTGCTTGTGTATAAAAGGATGAATTTAGTCCCATTTTGTCTGATGAATTGTCTCCTATATATGCACACTTGCACACAACAGCCAGACACTGCAGCTGCCCAAAGGCTGCTTGCTCAAAATTGCAGCGTGACTATCTGGTACAGGCACTTCACATGGCTGGAAGATGTTAACCGTAATGTGGGAAAAGCACCAGGTACTTCTCCATGGCTGCTTTTCTGTGTTCTCACCAGGTTTACAGGCATAGCAGAGGGGGAGACATGACAGCATGGCACCTTGTTTCTTGTCACTGTGGTAGCTGTCCTCTCCTTATTTTAGGAGTACCACTTGGAGGAGCAGCAGCATCTCCTTTCCACTGGAAAAAAAAAAGTAGTGGTAAGCATGCCTGGGAGTGCTGCAGGCAGTGTTTTTCTGGATGAGTGAGTTGAGGCCACATCCACCTTGTCAAATTCTCCATCAGCAAAGACACTTGGGGAGTGCAGCATATGTCTCAACCTTTCAGCAGTGCTGGGGTTAGCACAGAATCAAAGGAAGAGAAAGAAAATGTCTTCTACTAATTAGATGACTACATGCTTTATGCCCTCTGGTTCTTTGCTTTAAATGAGAATGGTTCTGTGTGTAAGCAGATTACTTCTGTGTTAATCAGGGTGTTTCATAGCCTGTTTTATATTGGCAAAAAGTTAGTCCAGTTTTCCATGATGTATTCAAATACTTTGTGAGAAAGGTTGATGAGGAAAAAGAGATTTTTCTCTTTATAAATGCAGAATACTTAATATTACAACTACTGTTTTAAGATGACTTGTGCACTGATTTATTTCTGCACGTCTGTAAGCAAACGGGTGATGAGATCCCACCATTTCTTCCATTTTGTAAAGGTTATTTCATGAAGATGTTCTATGAATCTTTGTTCTGAGTATCCCTGTGAATGCTAAATTGTCATCATGCATCATCAGTAAATGAGTGAATCATGTTTCTGGCCAGTGGTATGTACCTGTAGCACTTTCCCTCTGTCCTGTGAGAAACTTCATCAGTCAGTCTTGATCTGTTTTCTTGCAAGATTGCATCTTGCTTTACATGTATCATATTCAAGAGAAAAAAATAGCATTTCAGAAATATTGCCTATGGTCTATTGAAACTGCACTCAGAAGCAAGCACAAAATGCTGCCTGGCAGTGAGGAGTGTGGAGAAAAGTATGAGAAAAAGCCCTGTGAGCGCTGAGATGAAGGGAGAAGGTATCTCAGGAATCTCCAGACCCATGGAAGAGGAGATATCCACACTGCAGCTGGGGACAACTTCTCACTGGAGCAGGTGGGCATGCCCTGAAGGATCTGCGTCTCCTGGAGAGCCCATGCGGGAACAGATTTGTCCTGGAAGACTGCAGCTCATGGACAAGACTCACACTGGAGCAGGGCAAAAATGTGTGGAGGAAAGAGTGGCAGAGAGGAGCTGCCGTAGACTGGCTGCAACCCCCTATTTCCTATCACCCTTCTGCTGCTCAGGGGATAGAAGACAGAGAAATTGGGAATGGAGTGAAGATGAGCTTGAGGTAAGGGGGAAAGTGTTTTAATTTCTCTTTGTTCTCACTATCCAAGTCTATTTTCATTGGCAATAAATTAAATTGATTTTCCCCAAGCTGAGACTGTTTTGCACATGGCAGTAACAGCCAAGCAGTGTTGCTGTCTTTACCTTCAACAACAAGCTTTTTAATCTCAGTTTTCTCTCTGTCCTCTTGAGGAGGAGGTGTAAGAGAGCATCTAGCAGCCAGCCAAAGTCAACCCATCACAGCTAAGGTGTGAAAAAACTGAGGATTATTTCCATGGCATTTATATTGGAATTGCTCATTTTCACAAACTTCTAGTGAAAACAGTGAAAAGCTACTTCTGTCTGCTGGCTTTTACCTGCTGTTGTGAAGGCTGGAGTTTCTCCGGTGGACAACAGAGCTGCTCAGTGATACCAGCTAAATATGCATTCTCACAGTGAGAAATGGGACTTAAAAACATTTAAAATAAGATAGTTTAGAAGATGACAGGCAAAACTTTGCTGGAGACCTTTAATCCTAGACTCTCAGGCTTTATTATTTACAACTCAGCTGTCTGCCATACCGAGAGCATATTTTAGTACAATTCTTAGAATGATGCAGTGATTCATGGTATTTTATAATGAAGTAATAGGCTTTTAACTGCCTATCTTTACCAGATTTAACTAAAAGTTCTCTGAAAACCAAGCCCTTGCTCTTATCTGTGCGTTCCTACAAAAAAAAAAAAAAATGGCAGAAAAGAGGTACAAAATAGCATTTTCTGATTCTTTATCCTTTGTTTAAAGTGACAGACCACTTTTTCTCAGGAAAAAAAGTGACCCAAAGGCTACTTTAGCTCTGTCCCTCCCAGAATCAGTGGAGCTGTAGCATTTTATAGTGATGAGGTTTGGCAAGTGTATTATTCTGACAGAAAAGAACAGTTGGGCAATTTACTGCAGCTCATTCAAACTGCAAATGAAGGTTCTGGATTCCAGTGGTTTGAGGTAATCAATGGTAAAAGGCCTCCTCCTGATTCTTTTTTCTCCTTGATTTTGTCAAGGTCTCCCACTTCTGCAAAGGTTTCCTTCACTGCTCTGCTTGTTCTCACCAAAGCAGAGGCATGGAAAGAATGCCAAAATTCACTAGTTTATAGTGAGAACAAGCTATCAGGTGCAAACTATTCCAGCTACTGATGGTGTGCAAACAGATTTGGATAAGGGAGCTAGAAAGCCTTCTATCTATGATTTCTAGAAATAGCATTATTATTTACATACAATCACATGGTTGGATCTAACACAGCAAACACGGAAGGCACAAACCTCTGTTTATACAGAAGAATATCTCGTCCAGAAAGAATATTCCCTTGCTTTGTGCAGCTTAGCATGGAGCTTCTGACTCAGTACACGAATATATCAAATAAGGTCAAGTATGATACAATTTTGGTGTCATGCTGAATTCATGGTAGAGCTAATATTGTTACAGTCCTGTTGTGACTGGCATAAACTTGTCACATTTTCAATAGCATGATTCATGAAAGATACAGAAGAATCAATGGAGATAAAAATAGGTAATGCAATTGCATTTTCCTTGTGTTGTACTGAATAACCTGATTGAAAGGGTCATATTTGAATGTAATCTGGAAGAACTGTTTATGAAAATGAGAGTGAGAGAGAAGCAACCCAAAATGGCAAGCTTTTCAGGTAATTCAAGGGGGTAATATATCAGTCTCCACAGGGTACATAGCCCCCATTGCCAGAATCAGGCTCCTTGTATGAAAGGATGCATCAGACAGCCCCCACCATCTGTGAAACCTGCTCTCAACTGGAGAACTTCAGGCAGCCTGGAACATTCATACTCAATAACAGCCAAATTGAAATAAAGAGACCTTGGATGGTGTGCTACAAAGCAAAATCTCTCCTTTGTATTTACAGCTAGAATGATACATCTTTAGGTGCCTGTGGCCTGTGATTCTTTCTGAATGTTTTGAGCTCATTCAGTCACTCCTAGACCTATCAGGGATGGTGCATTCTGTATTTCAGGATGAATTAGCTTCTGCCATTCTTCACGGTATACTTGATGGACTGAGGAGCGTGTTACTCAAAGAAAAGAAGGACTATTCTGAACATATAAACCACAGCACTTCCCCCCCCCCCCTTATATTCTTGATCTCAAAACACGCAGGAATACTTCGGGTGAGGTCTGGTATAAAGAGTTGCCTGCCCTCCGAAGAGCCACAGGAGTTTACATCATTCAAGGATCGAGATGCTGTTCAGTTTGTTTGTATTGTATACTGAGAAATAAAACACTGGGGCTAAATCCCTTTTGCTGGATAATGATGCTGTATGTGTTCCAACACACACTAATGCTTATACTGTAAGTGAAAGAAATGGAAAGAAAGAAAGAAGGAGAGAAAGAGCGAAAGAAGGCGAGAAAGAGAGAAGGAAGGAGAGGAAGAGTGAAGGGACCATGAAACAAACCTTTTGCCAAAGAGCTGACATAACGAAGCCCAGACTTGTCTTCTCTCCATTTACTGTAACCTGAGATGCCTTTGTTGTTCCCTCTTGATCTCTCTGCGGCAGCACCTGCGGCTCTCCTCTTCAGAGCCCTCTTGCATGTTCTGCAATGACAAGTGGCAAGAGGCAGTATTGCTATTTCCAAAAGATGCACAACCAGCAGACCAAACCTGCAGATAACCTGAACTTTTGCTTCAGTGAGGCCATTTACTGCATTCTTCAAAATGGTTTTCACAAAAGTTGCTTTGAGACTTGCAACGTTTGTCAAACTTGGCTAAAGGCGGCCAGTGCTTAAATTATCAGTGCTGACGGGACTGAGCTGATCAGATAGTGTGATTTGGCAAACATTGTTTCCTTAGAAACAAGGCTGAAATAGGGACTTAAGAGTTTTTGGCTTAATAAATCAGATGCATCTGTTACCTGCAAACTAGATTACACCTGGGATAGTAAATATACAAGTCTCCCCATTCTATACTCTGTGAAGATGTATAATCAAAATCAAAGTGTCACTGCTCTTGCCATGAAGCTTTTGCTTCTGTGAATGATTAGATTTGGGGAGATATGTGTTCCTTGTGAGGCAAGAGTGGATTAAGATATGATGCTACACTAATTCAAACTACACATCATTACGCCAAGACTGTCTTTCCTTCCCCTCCAGCCTGGGAGACAATGCAATCAGAACGCAGACAGACATCAAAGGGAAAAGCTTTGATAGCAATTTCTGGAATATCAGACCCATCAGTGTAGCTCAGCTTTGTCTTCCTTAAAGGGAAACATGTTTCAAGAAATCGAGAAGCATAAAAACTTCAGAAGAACACTGGTGTTTCTTATGCAAAAGCTGTGATTTACATCCTTCACACATCTCAAAACCTGTATCACTTGGTTTAGTTTTGGATGATAAGTAAAGCACAAAATCAAAGAAGGATTTTTTCATCTTCCTGGAAAAGCTCTTTACAACACAAAGTAATTATCATAAATATATATGTTTGGGTTAGAAAGAATTAACCCTCTCCAAGGTGGCAGACAGCAATTGAGAGTCACGATGTCCTCTGCTACCTGCAGTGGTAGAAGAGGAGCTGCAACATGACTGTCATTTTATCAGTGACTTAGACTGTTGCAATATGAGGAAAGGATATGGAGACAATAGGAAAGCACATTATATATTTGTACAGTGATACCTGCATGGTGATAGACCACCCACATACGGACCACATATGGTAACAGGAATGGCAGTCCTGAAGCAGTGCTGTTTGGCTCTAGTCTTTTGCTGGCATATTCAGGTAGGTTATAGTCCTCCAAATTCCTGCCTATCACCATTTCTCGATCTATGCTTCTCTCCTTGCCCTCTTATCCCTAAAAAATTGAACTGGAGACTGCTTCTGAAGCCTGCACGCTTACCTTAATAAAGGTGATAATTTTTATGAGATTCAGTAGTTGGGAGTTCTGCTACAATAGCTCCTTACTGCAGTCTCGCTATCTGGTGTCATCATGAGCTCAAGCACTGGTACACAAGGAGGATAAAGAAAAGGAAATGTAATGAAAAAAAATCTTAGATAAGAGTGAATTGGCAGGCTGTAGATAATCTTAAGTATGTGGGACTGTGTTTATGCACGTTTTCAAGTTATACTCAAGTGCTTCTTAGCATGCTGCATGCTTCAGAGATCACAAAGTCTGAGATTTATTGCAAAAACTGTCATCAAGTTCTCAAATACACTTCTCTTATCCTGGCTTGAAAGAACACTGTAGTGTGAACTCAGACATCCAGCAAGTCACTAAAGTGTGCTTATAAAATATGAAGATAGTATAACAATGTATTTGTGGCTAAGGGGGAATAAATGATTTTATTAATTTCCCTTTCAATAGGGATGCCTGTGTAATAATTAAGTTAAGGCTCAAAGATGTTCAGTGTTTCTGCCAGGATAGGAAAAAAAGAAAGAGAAAATTGTAAGAAAGGCAGCAAGTTTCTTGGCTTTTTAACTCTTAAAAATTCGAATATTTGGCAGTGACAAAACAGCAACAACTCTCACTAGTACTGACAGTCTGTTATTTTTACAGTCACCTTCCAGAGTTTTATTGCTTATCACCAGATAGAACAGTTGGCCCCAATGGAAAAGACAGGTTGCTAGAAATGACAGGATCTTTACAACAGGCAATCATGATGGCATTAGTGCTCATCCACTGTAGTAAGCATGTAAATCACAGCAAATGGGCTTCCCCTTGGAGTCAGAATCTGTTGTTATTTTTGCCCAGCCACAAATATTTATCCACCAAATGGTGAAATTTGCAGACACACTTTATGCCTAGTCCAGCGAGCAGGCAGAGATTATTGTCCACAGATCACAAATTTGATGTTAGAATGCTTCTTGGAGTCACAGATGTTAAATTAAAGGCAGATTGTATATTTATTAGAGAATTCTCCCTGCTTTCTGTGAGCTAGAGGTGTGTTGTAATCTGTCAGTATAAATTAATACAAGGTTTAAGTGGGTGCCCTTCCTCTTGTGGGATCTGTAGTGGGAGAGTGAGGTATTACGGACATGGGGCTACATACTGTCCCCAGTTCACATATGAAACTCACTGTTGCCGGCAGCTTAGATGCACAAGGTTCATGTTACCTAGTTAAATCCTGATATGCAGCTTTAATACTTGCAGAGGTTTTTTTTTATAGAATGGGTGCTTCCCAGAAAATATTACATAAATCAGAAGAATCACAGTATAAGCATCCTCTGGAGTTTTTTCATTCCAGCCGTCAGTATCAGACACTGCCTAGCATCAGAGGTTTGAAAGGAAGAAATTGGCACCTCTGTAATGGATTGTTATGGAAAGATATCCCTCAAGAAAGCACTTTCTCGTTTTCTTATTCTCTGGTGTTTTGCTTATTACTAACATGCATGAATTCTGCATTTCATCTTATCTGATGAAGTCATAGCTTTTCTCATTCTCCCTGTGTCTCATGTTTTCTTGAGACCCACTGAACTCTCACTCCTCCCTATCCACTAGTAGCAACACATTCCCCAAGTTAATTATTCTTTGTATCAAACAGCATTTTCTTTCATCTGTTTCAGATTTGGTGCTTTCCTATTTCACTGAGTGTCTGCATGCATCCATACAAATGACAAGGATAAACTGGAGAGGATAATCTTCTGCCTATATCCCTTTTGCTATTTTCTGTCTCTGCATCACATTTTCTCTTCTCGGTTCCAGCTGTTGACTGTTCCATCCCCAAAGGCAGCGCCCAAGTTGTGAGCTAGCCTTTATTCCCCTTAGTGCAATCCAGATTTTGGTTGTGGTTAAACAACCTGCTGTGTTGTTGAGCATAATGGAAAGAAACAGCTAAGAGAATAGAGGGAAATTACTTTTCCCTCTGGAGACATCAAAATGGCAATTTTTGGTCCAGAGAGGAAAGTTTCAAGATTAAACAATAGTAGAAGACATTTCATAGCTTGCAGCGTACACCTCTGTGTTCACTTCTGCTCTCTCTCTTTCCAGTGCCAGAAAGGGATACCCTGAGAGGAGCAGCATCTTCTAATTTCCAAAAAAAGCCCTTCCATTTCCCTGACTGCTCTGCAGAGGTGAGCAGTACACTCTGCTATACACCCTGCTGTGGCATTGTAGTTTTTTTGACATGGCACTCTGAGGTCACCCAAATGTGCTTTTTATAGCATTCTTCCCTCTGCATCTGGGAGACACTTTCTTGTACAGAGCAAAGCTTCACTTGTCTCATACAAAAAGCCTGTAATGTTAACCTCTGAAGATACAGCTATAGATAGATATTGACTCCTGTGTAGGCACCAATATAAAAGGAAAGGCCAATTTTCCATATGTAAATTATAACTTCAGCTATACCACGAGGCCTTCCATCCTGCATAAACTTAACTTTTCTGAAAGTAGGCTGTCCTCTTCACTAGGCAAGACTTCTTTTGAACACAATCTCCCACCTTTTATTCACCACCCTCTTTTCTGAGCTGTCTCAGATGTCCTATTCTGTAGAGTTTTTGTCACTTTATGATAAAGAAAAGTTAGAATCTTGCTACCCGAGTTTGTCCTTGGATAATGCTCTAATACGTGTTTTATGCAAGAGCAGGATAAGCACCCATATGAAAAAGTGCTCTTTGATCTTGTCTGAAAAGGCTAGTGGCCAAGGTATGTTCTGGAGGTAAAACATGCAAGGGTCTAAATGGTCTTGTGGAGTTTTAATGGAGATATGGGTTATTGCACAGAGAATGCAAATGCTCATTTTCTCCAAGTTCAGCAGTCGTGTGTGTGTGTACAAGTCAGAGGCAGGCATGAGCAACCACAAAGGGCTGTCTGTTGTGTCATTTAAAAAGGCAAGAGCTATCTGTGACATCAAGAGAGCGAAGGGTATAGTCCTGGCATCTAATTTTAGCACCATGAAAACCAAAGGTCTAGTTATTAGTGTCCACATCACTGTCACCCTTTTGTGTCTCCCTTTGTGCTAAGTATCTCATCCCTGTGAGATGGGCTCCTCCTTGAAGCATCAACTGTTCTCAGCTTTTTTCTTTAGAACAAGTGTTATTCCTTGTTTTATTACAACCCAGGGAGGCACTCTGGAAAGCATGGCTGTTAGCATATACTTGTATTTTCAGTGTGGGATTTACAAAAGTGTCATTTGTCTTGTTTGCACCAAATGTTTTGGGGTTTTTTGATTATTTTTTTTTTTACATTGAAGGCTCAGACTTCTCTCTGTGTGTCAGATCTGACACCAACCAGCAACAGAGCAAGGGGACATAGACTCAAGTTGTGCTGGGGGAGGTCTAGGCTGGATGTTAGGAGGAAGTTGTTGGCAGAGAGAGTGATTGGCATTGGAATGGGCTGCCCAGGGAGGTGGTGGAGTCCCCATCCCTAGAGGTGTTCAAGAAAAGATTGGATGAGGCATTTAGTGCCATGGTCTAGTTGACTGGATAGGGCTGGGTGATAGGTTGGACTGGATACTCTTGGAGGTCTCTTCCAACCTGGTTGATTCTGTGATTCACTGGAGTAGAGACTGTTCAATATCATGGACTTCGAGATATTGCTGATAGTTTTCTGTTCTCAGTATATTGACATATGCTAAACAAGACTCTGCACTGATAAACTAAGTGCTTGGAAATGTTCCAGAAGTTTGCTTTTTGTGGTTGTCCAGCCCTAACAGTGTATACAGCAATATTAATGTTTGCTAATCCCACTGCTTTTGCTTCCCCTGCAGGAATTCTGGCAACTGAAGAATTGCCAAGGATCCTATTTTGATAAAAGATAAATATACTTTATTTAAATAGATAAATCTACTGAAAACCATGTCAGAAAAGCCACTTGAATTTGAGTTGTTGTTTGGTTGTTGTTTTTTTTTTTGAGAGAGTGGAATGTACACTGAAGTGCTGCTGAGGTCATAACAATAGATTATACACCTGCTTCCAGAGGAGAACCACCCCTGTAGTGATGGAGTGTCTTTTAAAAATGTACTTTGTAGCCACAATGAACCTGACAGTACTCCTGTCTTTTATTTTTAAGAAAATGAGAAACAAAGGAACTAGTCATGGTTAGACACTGAGTAACTGGTAAGCTGAGTAAGTTCCCTTTTATCCCCAGGATGACAGTTACATATTCCACCAAGGAGCAACTCTGAGCAATACAAACATACCACAGAAATTTGCAGTTGTATGTCATAGAACCAAAGAATTATGGAATCACCTTGTCTGGAAAAGGCCTTTAAGATAGAGTTCAGCTGTAAGCCTAGCACTGCTATGTCCACCACTAAACCATGTCTGATTGCTTGTATAAAATCTCTTTCACTCTTCCTGCTTTTCATTTTCCTGAAAATCTAGTTTTGCTGAACTTATGAGAAATATGAAGTACACAATTACTTGCCTGTGTAAGTCTCCAGAGTTTTGTTAGGACATTCTTGCTTGGATGTGTACAGGCAGATTCAGTCAGCTCAGTCCAAAGGAGCTATCAATGAATCAACACTGAACACAGACCAGGCTGGCATGCTGTGTCAAGGAGACACTAGTGTGACTCTTGAGTTCTGACTCTAGTCCTTGCTTTTGTTCACCTGCCTTGGGATGCTGATAGAGATGATGAATGTCTGGGGAGACATGGCCCAACAGAATGTCTATTGCATAAGGTACTTTACAAGCATGCATTTTGCAAAAAAATCAACTGTGAAATGCAATAGGAGTGAAATACTACAGCATCAAGTTTATATCCACTTAATAGTCTAAAAATTGCAAATCAGTAGACATGGATGGGTGGGTAGAGGCCAGTGGGATGAGATTTAACAAGGCCACGTGCAGGCCTTTGTCCACACTTTGTCCACAACAACCCCAAACAGTGCTACAGGCTGGGGACAGAGTGGCTGGAGAGCAGACAGAAAGAAAGGGACCTGTGGGTACTGGTAGATAGTAGCTGAACATGAGCCAGCAGTGTGCTCAGGTGGCCAGGAGAGCCAATGGCATCCTGGCCTGTATCAGGAACAGTGTGGTCAGTAGGACAAGGGAGGTTATTCTGCCCCTGTACACAGCACTGGTCAGACCACACCGTGAGCACTGTGTCCTGTTTTGGGCTCCTCAATTCAAGAGAGATGTTGAGATACTGGAAAGTGTCCACAGGAGGGCGACAAAGCTGGTGAGAGGTCTCCCTGTAAGGAGAGGCTGAGGGAGCTGAGGGTGTGCAGCCTGCAGAAGAGGAGGCTCAGGGCAGACCTCGTTGCTGTCTACAGCTACTTGGAAGGAGGTTGCAGCCAGGTGGGAGTTGGTCTCTTCTCCCAGGCAACCAGCAACAGAACAAGGGGACACAGTCTCAAGTTGTGCCAGAGGAGGTCTAGACTGGATGTTAAGAGAAAGTTCTTGCCAGAGAGAGTGATTTGTCATTGGAATGGACTGCCCGTGGAGGTGGTGGAGTCTCCGTCCCTGGAGGTGTTCAAGAAAAGACTGGATGAGGCACTTAGTGCCATGGTCTAGTTGACTGGCTAGGGCTGGGTGCTAGGTTGGACTGCATGATTTTGGAGGTCTTTTCCAACGTGGTTGATTCTATGATTCTGTGGTTCTGTGATTCTATGAAATAGGGTGGTCTTGAACCATGGTATTACATAATAATGTTTTTATAGATAGAACACTGTGAGGTTGCTTGATTTATACCCACGATAAATAGAAAAAACCCTGTACTGCCTAGGTCATACAGTTAATTTTCTGTGGAAACCCTCTATATCCTCAAACTGTTTCTGTGATCATCTTGTCATCCCAATAGGTGAAAATAATACAGGCCTGAGAACATCCTCTGAGAGGCTACTCTCTTTTCAGCTGTGGTGTTTTCAGACATGCTTGGGCACAAGGTTCTTCCCACATTAGGAGACGGTGCTGTAGACCCATACATCAAAACAGGTGACAACCACACTTCACAGTATCACAGTATCACCAAGGTTGGAAGAGACCTCACAGATCATCAAGTCCAACCCTTTACCACAGTGCCCAAGGCTAGACCATGGCACCAAGTGCCACATCCAACCTTGCCTTGAACTGCCCCAGGGACGACGACTCCACCACCTCCCCAGGCAGCCCATTCCAGTGCCCAATGACTCTCTCAGTGAAGAACTTTCTCCTCACCTCGAGCCGAAATTTCCCCTGGCGCAGCCTGAGGCTGTGTCCTCTTGTTCTGGAGCTGGCCACCTGAGAGAAGAGAGCAACCTCCTCCTGGCCACAACCACCCTTCAGGTAGTTGTAGACAGCAATAAGGTCACCCCTGAGCCTCCTCTTCTCCAGGCTAAACAACCCCAGCTCCCTAAGCCTCTCCTCGTAGGGCTGTGCTCAAGGCCTCTCACCAGCCTCGTCGCCCTTCTCTGGACACGCTCAAGCATCTCAGTGTCCTTCCTAAAGTGGGGGGCCCAGAACTGAACACAGTACTGAAGGTGAGGTCTAACCAGTGCAGAGTACAGGGGCAGAATGACCTCCCTGCTCCTGCTGACCACACCATTCCTGATGCAGGCCAGGATGCCACTGGCTCTCTTGGCCACCTGGGCACACTGCTGGCTCATGTTCAGGGGGGTATCAATCAGTACCCCCAGATCCCTCTCTGTCTGGCTGCTCTCCAGCCACTCCGACCCCAGCCTGTATCTCTGCATGGGGTTGTTGTGGCCAAAGTGCAGCACCCTGCACTTTGAGCTATTGAACCCCATCCCATTGGCCTCTGCCCATCTGTCCAGGCGGTCAAGGTCCCGCTGCAGAGCCCTTCTGCCCTCCAGCTCAGTCACATCTGCCCCCAGCTTAGTGTCATCTGCAAACTTGCTGATGACTGACTCGATGCCCTCACTTGAGTGGCTGCAGGCATTTATGGTGGCTGAGCTCTTCTATGCGCTCACATGATGTCCACTGGTCCTAGGCTTGAGTTAGATTATGCTTCTGCAGTGCATCTTCTTGCTTAGCTCCATCCAGATGTGAAGACTGGTCCACAAGGCAAATAAAAATCTATAACTGGGAGTGATCAGCAGATTAACTTCAAAACTGCACTCCGAGCTTTGGCTGAGCTAAAATGTTACACATATATGCTCCATAAGGAGCTTTTCACTCAACACCTGACAGCCACAGCAGTGCCATCACTACTGAGCAAATTGTATACACAATGTGTGCCCTGTTTCTTAAATAGGATATGATATAGGCTTGTGTGCTCCAAATGTTTATTCTGTCATTCACAAGCTTGTGTACCAAACATATTATTTGGCAGCTATCCTTCTTTGGTAATCCAAAAAGCCCTGGTTCTGCTAATAACAGCACAAAACCATTGCCAATTGTGACCATTTAAAACTGCGTCTTTTAATGAAAGCATGGATAAACCCTTAAGGACTACAAACATCATCAGCAGCATCCTAGCAGCCAGTCCTGCTGAGGAGGATAGGTGACTTTAAATGTGGGCCACTGACAAAAGTGTTGGGAAGAGCAGTCACAGGATGTGTGAAAAACTGCACGGTGACTGTGATAAAGATAGATAAGGAAACTAGTAAATGAAAAAGCAAATACACTGCCAGGAAAGTCATGTTGTGCACAATGAAAAACTATAGCTACCATAAAGGGGTAGGCTGGAGCCCCAGAGAAAAAATCCCTGGGGGACTGTGGGTGAATTTAGTACACAGGATTTAAATTTAGTTCAGCATTGTCTGTTACAATGTGAACCAGTAACAATAAGCTGTAATTTCTTAGAAGTTTCTGTCCAGTTTGGGAGGAGGGAAGTGGAGGCTGAAAGAGAAAGCAGACACATTTTCTATTTTTATTTTTGATTCTTTGAGTCAATTACGATACTACATAGCAGAAGAATAGTGAGCCAGGAACCAGACTCTGAATCCAGTATTGCTCTCCTTTCTTTGAAATAAGTACAGATTTATCAGAAATGAGTCAAAAAAGACAGAAATGTGTAATTTAGCTTCAGAACCAATCTGGTTCTTATGATGGTTGCTTAATCATCAGACTGTGAATATGAGCTCTGTCACTAACAATGATATGTTTGGATATGGACAGGGAGCACAAATCAAAAATAATTCCTGTGCAGAATGCATATCCCTAGAATGACACTGAAAACTCTGGATTCGCTCTCTGGGCTCGCTTGCTAAAGCAAGTCCAATGCCAGGCTGCCCAGAGTGGGTGCATTTGTCACGCTCGGCCCCTCTGAAATAGCACATTTCTTGGGAATTTGCAACTGAACATGAGGAGACTGGAGGCTGACATGCACTGTGGTTCAGACACCGTGTGGCAGTTGACCACATGCCAGGGCAATTGCAGCAGAGTATATTAGAGGATCCATACCGCCATACAACTTCACATTAATTTCTCCTCCAGCCTGTTCCTACAGGGAATGCTTGGCAGGAGGGAAAATATGAACTGGTCTGTTTGGCTTCGTTCACACAGCTGGCCTGACAAGCTTTTGATAGGTTTTCAGGTTCAGAGGATTGTGAAAAAAAATCCTCTCTTTTATTTTTATTTTTTCCCCTTGTCACAATGTAAGATGCTGGTTTGGACACTTTGTGCCTCCTTATTTTATATATTTGCTAAAATAAGTTCAGAAACAGCTGAAAACACTCACATATTGGAAATGTAGTAAAATGTCAGTACTGGTACAGTTTTCCCCAGGTGATGTGATCATATCTGTCCCAGGAAGCCTACTTTAAGTGTCATCTGCTGACACACATTTGCTGCTCCTTATCTGTTTGCTTTAGTTTAGCCCTACAGAAGCTGAAGAAATTATCCACTAGGAAGTTTTATTCATGCCTAGAAGATTAATCTCCTATTTATGTATTTCAGTCCTGTGAAGGATAAAGCTCTTTTGGAATTGCTCTCCCCCGTTTTTTCTTATTATTATCTTTCTTTTTATTCTATGTTGTGGTGACAAGCGCAAAGGGTTTTATAAAGTGTTGCTCATCCAGATTCGGTAAGAGAGGCAGGAGTTGTTTGGTGTACAAACAAAACCATAATAGGTGAACTGTGAGACGAAAAACCTCAGACAGAAATGCACTTCCAGCGTTGCAATGTGTGAGCACATTTTCCCTCCAAACCTGTCTGTATAAAACCCGCCTGTGTGCCACTCTTAGCTGTCTATTTTTCAGTAGTTCCTCTAGGAGCCGTGGGTGACTGCTTGTGCTTGGTTTGTCAGGAACAACAGTGGGACATGGTGATTTTTCCTGAGAAATGGCAACAGAGGTGGGTCAATAACTGAGATGTGGAGGTTTTTATTTTCTCTTGTTGTGTGTATGTTTAGAGATTAAGCCAAGTTTTCTGCCCTTCTGTTAAAACTTTCCATAAATGCAAATATTCTACCATGGGCTTATTTAACTGCTAGAGTTTGTTACATGTTTTATTTATGCTTAAATAAATAGTATATATGAATTTTGGTTTTCATTTGACCTGCTGGTTCATATTTTTGATTCCTGAATCAAAAAATTTGAAGGATAAGCTACACTTTTATCTGATGGGGATAACTGTGATCTGATGAGGTATTTTCCTACAGACTGGGTCAGCCTTGAGAGCTAAACTGATCACAGAGGAAGTTTATGAGAAAAACGGCCAATTTGACAGGATTCATTTGTCAAGATCAATGGTGTGCAACTCTGATGAAAGAGTGGTAACTGCATATTGTCCATGTGGAATTGCAGTAATTTTTTCTACTGCTTTCCTAAGAAATACGGAGAGTGCCACCAGTACTTGTCCAGACTGAGAGTTAAGTAGCAAGTAAAACTTGCTTCTCTGAAGAGGTTTTTGTTATGAGTATATATTTTACTTAACAGCTCAAACATTAGAAAATCACTTCAAATTTCATTTTGTTTGGGTTTTTCTAAACAGATGTGGCATTCAAGCAAAAATTAGGCTGTTTACTCTTTACTATGTTTTCTTTTTGTTGCTGTTGTTGCCTTTTGGATTCACAGACTGTTACACAGAACTGGCAGTTTGAACGTGGATTTGACTTCTTTT
The DNA here is from genome assembly GCF_015220805.1 of Pogoniulus pusillus. NCBI lineage: Eukaryota > Metazoa > Chordata > Aves > Piciformes > Lybiidae > Pogoniulus > Pogoniulus pusillus. The sequence continues at coordinate 15,271,174 of NC_087275.1, read as the reverse complement.
CAGATACACAGCAGGTTAGATACTTCACTGCAAGCAAATCTCAGAGTAGACTCAGCAGGGGGAAAAAGCCTGTGGCACAAGAATCGTTTTACTTCTCTTTTTGGCTGAGCTGAATGTCATACGAAAGAGAGTCTGGTAACATTGTTGTTTCCAGAGTTCACATTTGGAAGAGCAAAATCTCATCAGATATAAGCCGTGTTAACCATATCGGGCCCTCCAGGGTCATAAGCCCTTCAGAGGTGCTGGTTTTTAACCAGTCTCCTCTGCAAGCGGCACTAGCAGTTTCTCTGGAGAGGATGTGTTTCATACATGGAAGGAGTGAGTCCCTTGGAAATGTTGTATGAGTAAACACAATGAAGTAGTCTTGTGGAGTGCTGGCACAACACTTTTTAGGCACGTTGTATGTATAGTGGCTGTTTGTGGCATGCTCAAGCACATGGCAGTGTAGGACAAAAACATTAATTTCTTTATTAATCAGGAATAATAAATTTTGTGGCTACATTTGGAGCTGCCAAACTTGATGCTGTGGAAGGTAATTTTTTTTGTCTAATTTGTGATTTAGATGGACTTGGCAACATGATGGAATTTCTAAGGGATGCATGGTTTAGCTTGGAGTTATGATGTTCCATCCTCCTTCTGCTTGCAGCCCTCCAGCTGATCCAGAGACACATTCTCACAAATTGGTTAATTTCCTTTATATGAGTCTCCATTTCAGATTATGAAAGCTTCAGGCTTCCCTTTGTAGGCAGCAAACCCAAATAGAATATTCTGCAACATAATATCTCTGCATAAATAAGACACAAAAGAAGTTATCAATGCTACATGAAGCTACCAGTTATCTTCAGCAGGAAAGCTGCTCTGTAGGACTATGGAAGGAGCCTGGACAGTTTGGGAAATTGGGTAGCAGTGAGTTGGGTAACTTCCTAGCTACATCAAAGCTACCTCAGTAGTGTGCTCTGCTTTTTCCTTGCATCAGTATTCCTGAACACTGTAGTATTTTATATAATATTTAATATATTCATACTTTTAATTTTGATTTTGTCTCAGAGAACTGTATAATAAATGTGGCTGTATTTTCCTAATTGTTCCTTTTCCTCAGACACAAAGTCTATGTACAACTGACAGCTTAACTAACAGTGAGGGTAATGGCATTGTTGATGTATTCTGTGATGTGTGTCCAGTTATTTCCAAAGGTGCAATCAATTCTAAGGAGTTTGTTTTCCTGGGATAGAGTCAATAGATTTTTATTGTTATTTAATTACATCCACTTGCTTTTTAGACAGTGCTTTCTGATCTCCATAGCACTGTCCATTGCATGAGAATTAGGTGTTCTGCGTAGAGAAAGAATTTAATATCCTTTTCCCAAAGTCACTTCTGTATTTGCCTCTTCCTTGCTTTTGTTTCTTCACTTTCATTGTACTTCCTCTACTTTGCTGTTGCAGACATTTGGTCATTTCCCTATTTTTACTGAAATTTGCTTCCTCTGGTACAATTGTACTGCTCTCCCTTTCTCCCTATTACAAATCCATTTCTCCTTGTTCAGTTTGTTGACTTCCAAGTGCTATTTAATAAAGTTCTGACCACAGCACTAAGTTTTTGAGATAATAAATTTCATTTACCTGCCGAAACGGTCCTTGCAGAGCAGAGCAGTAGAGGTGAAAGTGACGCACTAAGCGTTACAGCTGTGGGCCTCCTGCCCTACACCACCTCTGCGGAGCTCAGATCCAAACTGCCCATCATGCAAATAACCCCTCGGGTATAACACAGAGGAGAAGGGATCTACAGGAGAGGCTGTGTTACCCCCCATCCTTTGCCAGTGTATAAATACAGCAGTTAGTGGGCTGATGTCCCTTTCATTATGGAGAAAAACATTTTAGCTAAGATATTTTCCATCATTTAGTAGTTATCAGTACGGAACTGGTGAACAACTGGGGAAAAGGTTGAATCCAGAATATAATTATATAGATGAATATCTAACATAAAATAAGAGCCCTTCTGGGAGATCAGACTTCTCTTTGAATACTAATGTGAATGCTTACAAAAACATGGAAATTAGTGTCTTAAAATACCTGACGACACATAAAACACCTCTTAGTTATTTTCTCAGTGATGTAATAATATTTACTAAAGGGAAATTGGAATAACAGCATAGCTAAGAAATAATTATGCAGTGCTAAGATCCCTGCTCATTCTGTCCTTCTATGTTGTACAAACTTCTTTCAAACTGTCCTCTTCTACCTGTTGCTGAATCTCTTCTGAATCCAAATTCAGGGAAGTGTGCTTAATTCTATAATATGACCCTCCTTTAGGGTGACCTCATGTGCTTCTGCATGATTGCTTTGGGCATCGTGGTCTAGTAGGAGCAAAGATGCAGGACATAGTGCTTAGGTCTTCCCTGAACAGGGCCACAGTGTTATCATTACTGGCAAGACAAGGTGCATATATCTAAACTGCCCACAATATTAGGCTGCTAACTTAAACACCTTTATTGGAGTTTTGCAATGCAATGCTGTGATTTTCCACTTGCTTGATATGACCCTATTTCTGCATTTATCAGTTTGGAGGACAGTTTGATCTTCTGATCTGATATAGTCAAGCCTAGAGGAAGAAATGTAAAGTCACAGGGAAACTGCTCTGTAAATTTTTGAAGGAAAATGAAAATAGTGACCAAAAGATTATTTTTCTCACATACTCTTATCTGATTTTATTCCTTTCTCTAAGGAACATGAAAAAATGAATAAGCCACAAATTCATTCTCTTCCTTATGTTCTTATCATAGAAATCTGGAGTGTTTTTTCTCACTTTGTATTTACTATAAAGCTGGAAAGTTGGAAGGTAAAAGTATCAGATCACTCTATACTAAAACTTTCTGTTGCCTAAAAAATACAGATTGAACATAAAATATTGATTATTTGCTGTTGTGGCAAGATAAGGAAACTTTGAGTTATTAAATCTGTGATTTTTACATCAAATGTATTGTAATAAGACAAAATAAAGACCAGGTTCCAAATTAGCAGAATCAATTAAAATGTGATTATGCATGAATTGCTCTGATCTAGTGTTCCTGATGAGCTTGAGCTCATCCTGTGCTGCTTTCAACCTGAATGGAATTGAATTGTCAAAACTCTAGGAAGATAGGTACTTGGAGAATTATGAGTAGATGCAAACACTGAAATGATGAAATATTTCCTAGAATGCTATGGATCTAACAAATCTTTACACCGTATAACTCTAATATAGGTTTTTGGACACTTAAAAATGTAAATGATTTTTGTTCTGAAGCTAAGTGTGACTTTGTTAGGTGATGTACTTCAGAAGAGCTTGAGTTATTGCTGTGTTTCCATAGGCATTTTTCTGAGGGATAGGAGTTGGTAATCACTCTTTGCATCCTTTCTTGGTGTCTGCAAGAGTCTCTGTGGGCAGAGTATACACAGAATATAAATTCTGTTTCCAGGGTCAGTTCGTTTTTCCTCACAATCCTGGAATGAATGAGAGAGGTAAATGTCAGAGTTCAGACCAAGGTAATTAATGATATCCTTAAACAATGATGGACTGATATCCTAATACAGGAGGAGCTGGATCTTTTTCCCCCTCTCTGTAAGAAGTCCCTTGTAAAGCATTGTGTTGCTTTATCCACATTGTCAGACAGGTCTGCTTTTAGGTGTATTGATAGAAGAAAATTGATCGTTAATCCTGGCTTAACATCTCACTCAGGTGTTTGTGCCAGCATGCCTGATACGTATTTTAGATCCTCTCTTGAGTGTGGAGGCGAAGACAGGCTGAAAGATGTAACATCCTGAGGCAAAAGAAAATGTGGGCAAATTATTTTTCAGTGTCTGTTATTTTCTGAAAAACAATGCACTGTGTTACAGGCACATAATGACACTGCTGATATGCAACATTTCTGTTCTGATTAATTTACTGCATGGATGAGATCAGTCTGTATTGCAAGATGTCTTAAATGATGGTTCCCAATGTTTGGCAGGGCTGTTATAAAACATTGTTCTGGAAAGCAGTATATTCAGAATTCACAACATGTATTTTTTTCACTCTTGCTAGACCATATGCAAGTAGACAGTTTCTATTGGGCCCCTGGTGCCTACTTCTGAATTACTGCCTAAATAGGGAATATTTTCATAAAAGCAAAAAGCTTTCTGATGGCATTTCATGCCCCATTAGAAACTCGAGGACCAATCACTAATAAGGTTATACCAAATGTGTACTTATTCATGTTCTTTTTTCTCACTGTGCAAACGTTTGCAGCCTTCACCCATTAAGAACGTTAAAGTGTACGATGTGCAAAATCAATCCTATCTGTGCAGACACAGCAGAATGAAAGGTATAATGATGTGGGAGTGAAGTGTCAATGCATAATTCATATCCGACAGCACACTCTGTGGAGTGCTATCCAGCAGTCTTCCATGGCAGTGTGGTCCTCATGCACTCAGGAAATTCATCTGCATCAGCTCATTGTGTTTCTGCTTGGGTGGCAAGCTCATCATTTAGGGTGAGTCAAATACCATTCAGAAGTGCTTCTGTATTGTAGAATAAGGGCAGCCTAGTTCTGCACTATCCTGTTGAGATGTGGTGGAGAGCTTCTTTAGGTCAAAAAGACCCACCTCCAGCAAAGATCCAATGCCCTTTGACACAGTAATTTAGTGTTACCAAATTACAGAGTAGAATAGAATAGTTCAGTTGGAAGGGACCTACAATGATTATCTAGTCAACTGCTTGAACAATTCAGGGCTCCCCAAAAGTTAAAGCATGATATTAAGGGCATTGTCCAAATGCCTCGTTTACACTGCCAGCTATGAGGCATTGACTGCCTCACTAGGAGACCTGTTCCAGGGTTTTAGCACATGCTCGATTAAGAAATGCTTCCTAATGTCAAGCCCAAAAGCTTATTAGAAGCTGCTAAACACCCTTACAGCTCCATTCCACAGATGCTGGTTACCTGACCTACTGGAGCCAAAGGAGCTACCACAGTGAGGACATGCAGTTGGCTCTGCTGATGGTTGCTGTCTGCAGCTTGCAGCAAAGCAAAGAACTCATGAGCAAAATTTCCTTCCTCAGTTCACCTGAACATGTGTGTATATATATTTTAAAACCTAGGACCATTATAAAACTTAGGACCATCACATTGTCAGCATTTAAATCAACACCATGCACTGAAAGCTGGTGGAGCTGTGCCAGTTTACACCTTAGTGGTGATCTGAAGCAGTCACTGCATATTGGCATAAGATAAGGACCCAGTGCTTGGTCTCATGCTAGGAGGTAGTGGGAACAGATCCTGATTTTGACCCAAAAGATTTAGTTGCAGATGAAATTTAATTTCATTAAACAACATCACTTTTCTGAATGAATGCCTTTGTGTAGTGTGCTGTGTGATTCGTTGCTGTCTCCACAATCATCATAACAAGGTTTATTGTGCTCTAACCCAGCGTGTTCTGACAATATCACAAAATTATTGTTTTGTTTCTCCTAACCTCAAGACTTTTTTTTGTGACAGTAATGGTAATAGTAATAAAAGGCATGCAAGCTGATTAATTATCTACTGTATCAGACTGCAGCACAATGGAATCTGAGGTAGCTGAGAGAGTAAGACTGAACAATATCTAAATTTACAAGTGAAACAGTAACACACACTTAACTTTTGCTGCGGTGTTCTCATCTGACTTTTAGCTTTGTCTTTGCAAGCAGACAATACTTATGCTGCTCAGGTGATGAATTTTAAGCAGATTATAGGGATATTCAGTGCAGGCCTTCTCTGGAATGCATAAATTGTGTTCTTCGTGCAGGTTCAGAGTCAGAGAAAAGCAGTGCTTCTCGGTCCAGTAAGATGTGTGTTTTCAGGTGAATAAATAATCACTCTAGGTGCACTGCTAGATTGCAGCTAACTTCTATAATGTATTGGGTAGAATAATTTGAAATGAAATTGCTACTTCTGACTACATGCAGTCAACATTTTTCAGTATGTAATTCCTGCAAGTTTTACAACTTCAGTCATAGGAGCTGGGGCAGCTATAATTTGTTAGCATTTACACTAGTGGGTAGCTGTATCATCTGATGGCGTAGCAAGTAAGGTACTGCCTTACTTTGCCTAATCTTGTCTCATCCTGAAATTGTAGGAACAAGGAATAGAAACAGTGGTATAGCAAAGTGAGGTGCAGTGCTCCACGCCTCAACTTGCTCTAGTTTTCATAGTGTGGATACTGTAATATATTGTACTGTGGCTTCTTCTGAGAGGGATTCTTCACCTACAGTACTTCCTGGCCAGGAACCGCAGCTGTTCTGGGATTTTTGTAAGCAGACGTTGTCAACTGTGCACTTTTGAGGACTGGCTAGTCTTAAACCATTGATATTATATACAGGTTACCCTGGGTTGTGGTGGAGACCCCATCCCTGGAGACATTCAAGGACAGGCTAGATGAGGTTCTGAGAAATTAAAGATGTCCCTGCTTACTGCAGGGGGGTTGGATTAGATGACCTTTAAAGGTCTCTTCCAACCCAACACGTTCTATGATAACTTTCCTACTAGTGAAAGGATTTCAAGTCTCCATCTTATCCCCATGTAGTGCATCAACCACTGTCCCTTTATAAAGTTAAATTCTCATGAATATGAGTAGCATGTATAGCCAACAGTTATTTAAAGAAATTCTTATGTAGAGGTAATCATACGAGTTTTCTGTCACTGTAGCAGATATCTGTGTCTAACAAATGATTGTACCCATCCTGGGATGTAGGGCATGCTATTTAACATCTGTTAAGCTTACTGGACTACTTTGTATTAAACTCCACACATACCTTTTCAATTTCACTGGCTCTAGGCCATTTTAAAGAAATGATCTTTACCTACTCTGGATTTGGAGGCAGTTGGCACATTTGGGCATTCTGTGCTATTTGAAATCACATTCACAACAAAACATGAAGACTCAAGACCCTGATGGAGCTTTAAGTGCATGTATGTCCCTTGCTGGCCCTCTGTGTGGAGAGGACCTGCAAGAAAAGCCCAAGCTGGGTGGCTACTTACCTTTCAGTTCCTTACAATCCAATGTGCCAATGCAGCAGGCTTCTAATACGAGACTCTGATTTCCATTTCAGCAAACAAGTATAAAAAGAATAGCATTAAGTTCATTGCAAGTGAAAAAGAAGTTTTGTGGCTCTTTTTTTCAGAGAAAGTGTTACACTGCTAAAGATTTAAGATGTTCCGTATGAGGATGGTGAGACTTTGGAATAAGTTGCCCAGGGAGATTGTGGATGCCTCTTATTTGGGGGTGTTCAAGGCCAGGTTAGATGAGGCTTTGAGCAGCTGAGTCTAGTTGTGAGGCATCCCTGCCCGTGGTGGGGAGTTTGGAGTAGATGATCTTTAAGGCTCCTTCTGACCTAGTCCATTCTGTCATTCTGTGTTCTGTAAAGGCTCCTTATTTAGTTTGGTTATTCACCTTTGTCTAGCCAGGCTACATTTTTTGGGAGCAGAAACATTTCTCTGTGTGCACTTACACAGCGTAAATACTGATTTTTCCTGTGCTTCTGACTGACCTTCAGAACTTCCCAAATTACTTGATTGGTTTAAGTAAAAAAAAATAAAATTAACTGGGAACTAGTGCAAAAGGGACTGGGTGAGGCTGAGAGTGCTTCAGGTGTCAGACTATGTGTAACGGTTTAGCGCAAGGGCTAACTTGCCTTCTCCCCCAACACAGAAGTGAGGGGAAGAGTAAGACACAACTCAGTGTCAAGATAAAGAGGTAAGAGTTTAATATAACATGAGATATCACCAGCACAATGCATAATTACTTTAGCTAATAATCTACTTAATCTAATGATACAATGCATTATTACCTTAGCTTAGTCTATTTGCAAAAGAAGCAGACTGAAATACAGGAAAAAAAAACAGCATAAATCAGAAAGCCAAACCCAGCAGCTCCCTGACTCCCATCCCTTCTGCTGCCATGCCTGCAGAAAAGAGCTGACACCCGAGCACCCAGAAGCCAGAAGCAGCAGCTAGAACAGGAAGCCTCTCATGTTGCAGTCTGAATGTCAAGCTCCATAATACTTTGCTCCAGATAGCACATTCATTTTTGACGCTGACATGACTGCAGCATGGCATGAATAACAGCAGCAGGTTCAACTCAATCCATGACACTATAGTACAAGACCTCTGAGCTATACAATAGTTTTTGAGCTACTGGTGCTAGATGATTAAAGTTCTTTGTAGCATCTCAGACTGTCTCTTGAAGAATGACACAGATCACCAGATTGTGCCATCCATGGACACTGGAAATTTTATAAGGGGAGGGGTGGGGAGAGCAGTGCTGCATACCTGCAAGAGCAGGTTCTGCAGAATAAACCTCTTAAGAGTGACCTCTAGGCATCTCGGTGGCAGTCACTGCTAGATGGCAACCCATAAAATTATAAAACCCTATTTTCAAAGCAGTTAATATGTACATTGTTGTATATAGTCCTCACCTAGTATGCTTTTTGAGGGGTACGCACCTGGAGATACTGAGCAACTCAGATATGCTAGTCCTTCTGGAATGGCTGCCACTAATTTGCACCAGGAAAAGTAAAGAAAGAAAGAAAGAGTAACATCAAAGAGGAAAGGAAAATAATCAGCAGAATTGGTCACGGGACATTTAAAGAACAAGCCCCACACCCCTGCCCATAAATAAATAATTTACTCAAATCTGTTTGCCATATGCTCTGTATCCTCACTGGATTCTTTCCATGCCTTCCTGTGTGCAGACTTAACATGAATCTTCACTTTGTTCTGAAAAAACTGTGAAGATAATCTGGCTTTGATTAATTCTAGTTGTGAGTGAATGCGAAACATGCATGAGGGACAGCTACCCTTTAATCTCTGTTAAGTCCTGAAGTTCCTAGTACAAAAATATCAATCATTATCTTCCCAATTGCATATGATAAAATGCAGCACTCACTTATTAGAGGGGAAATGAGTTTATCAGTTGTGACTGGGAAAGTAGTGCTTAATGTTATTGTGCTGAGGATGTCTCGAGTGAAAAGGTACCTTTCTCTGAAAATACCCTTTAGGGATGTAAGAGGAAATGGCCAGGAAAACCTACAAGATTTTTCTTCCATTTACCTCTTGCTCTTTCCAGCTCATCTGGTGTCACAGAAGGCCATGGAGAGGTGGTATCTTTGATTATGGTACTCCTGGAAAAAGCATTACAAAGATGTGGAGTCCCTTCCATGTGATTTCATAGTTTCAACACCTCTGCTGTGCCTCCTTGCACATCCTTCTAAGTTTGAGCAGTAATGTACTCTGCCAACACATTTCTTTCCTTAATAAAGATTATTGCAGTGAATTTCATGATGAATTAAAATGTCATTAATTCTCTGATAATGTAGATAGACTAAAAATGAAGCCTTGCCCAAAGAAGTTGTGATGAAGAGTCATTGCAAGAATCCATACTTACTGGGCCTCTCTGATTCTGTATCAGATTTACGCAGAGTAACAATTTACTGTCCTAACCTCCAAGTTCTTGCTGGATTCTGAGACTCAAGGGGCGTTCTTTCCTTTCACTCATCATCATTATAAGTAGCCAAATTATGCCCTCAAGTCACTTTGTGCAACCCTATTACCTTCAAAGTGAATCCAGTGATGTACAGCCTCATTAGATTGAGGGAGTTTGCATAGGTTTCTCCAAAGGCACAGGCTGAATGTAATAGAGTTATAGAATATTGCATTAAGGGCAGAATATCCTGATGCTAGGAAGGACTGTACTACTGGCAAAGCCTTAGTTGAATTTTCAAGGGGCAAGAAAATATTTGGAATAAAAATATAATAGGCAGTGGGACACAGTAATTACCTGGGTTTGGTCTGTGTTTACAGTCCATTTGAAGCTCATTCACATTTTCTTACCAATATTTCTATTAAGCTAAGGTTTCAATGAAATAAAGATTTCAGTTACTAGAGCTTCTGGTGATTTACATTTGCGTGGTGCATGTTTTATGTGCCTCTACTAAAGGCATTCTGAAGCACAGCATCCCAAATGATTCAGGCATGAGATTAAAGAGCTATTCAGAAGTGCTAAGCAAAAGTAAACATCAGAAATCACATGTCACAGTCAGAGGAAAATGAAGGATATATTAAAGGCAGCTTATTGCTTCATAAGAGTTCTAATTACTTTTTCTTACATTATGTCAACATTACCAGAGGAAGATGAATGCCTCATCACCTTGTATGTCCTTTTTTAAAAGTGCACTTTTTTGCTTTGTCCTTTCAAACATTTTTGTCAAGGTAAATGCTCAGTAAGTTCTTCAAGCTGCTGGCAGTGCTGCCATGTCACTTGTCCTTCATGCTGGTAATGCTGATGTCACTTTACATGATGTAATTTTAAACATCTGTTTTGAGGAGCCACAGTTAGAACTTCATGGTCATGAGATCCATTGGATTCAGCCATTGGCCAGTGTCTCAGGAGAGTAAAATCCATACCAAGCCATTGATGCATCAATGATTTTATTTCAGTAATGCCTTTGGTCTTTGAGTTTTCATTCTGTGCCATACATTCTACATTTTCTCTTAGAGAACTTTTTTTTGTTTCTCTCACATGGATTGTGCAGTGCTGGTGCAGGGAGCCTTCAGGCTTGCTGGAGTATTAAGGTAATAGTCATCTTCAGAGGCAAACACTGGTGAAGTGTTGGCTCAACCACCGTTTTGCCAATTTAAAATTGTAGTAAACACTTAAACAGCTTTAAATTTTAGTAAACACTCATGTTTATTCAACTTCATCTCATTTTAAAGTAGAATTTTTACATGCACATTAGTTTTTTTTTGGTCAATTTCTAAAATCAAGAAAATGCAACATACTGCCTCAAGAAAAGTCAGTGATAGCCTGACAGCTGTGTCTCAGATTCAGGCCATGTGCAATTTAAAAAGAGCATCCTGCTTCTCTTCAGTGCAGTGGAGCAAATACTGATGAAGTTCAGTAAAACTTGTCTCAAATCAGACTGAAATAATTTCTCCAAATGACTCTATAAATTAAAATATTTGCTCTGTCTTGGGCAGCAGGGGAAGACGGATTGTAGCACATTCACCACAAAAGGTCAGCAGACCCAAATGAAAATGCAGAAACATCAATTGTTTCCATTCGCTAATCATATGTAATTGGTCTGGCTCACCTGAACTAGAACACATTTGTTATTATAATGCACAATTAAAGCTCTTTTCATTTTGCTGCTTTCCAGTTGCAATTATCTTTCTTCTGACAAATGTATGAAAAGGAAGCTTCTTGTAAAAATGAAGATACATTTGACAAATGAGTGTAATTAAGAAAATGTCCCTGAAAGAGAGAAAAAACCTGCAACTATGAACTTTTTCAATTCCAAATTACTTATTGACTGTCTTCTGTGAATTCCATGAGGCAGGAGAAAATCTGATTTTGTCTCCTATGAATGCACTCACTTTTCTATTTAATTTTAACATGCAGTCAGAAATAATGTGGGACCAAATTCCTGAATAAAGTCATTAAAGGACAGGGCTAATTTTGATTTTGACTGAGAAGTTTAACATTAAAATGACACAGAAAGGCAGCAATAAACAGTGTAATGAGGTAACCTGAGGAGATACCAAAAAACAACTGCGCAGTAAATGTTTTTGTGTTCAACAGCATTGAGGAGGTAATGTTACATAATGTGCTGTGAATAGGATGTTCTGCTTATTAATCTTGAACCAAATTGTCCCTCAAACAGACAGCATCCCCTGCTCCTCCTGAACTTTCCCAGTCCCACATCCTTCTTTCCAGTTCCTTGACTGAGCAGCATACACAGTGTCAGAGGCTCTCTACTTATACATTGTACCCAGACAAAATGGATCAAAGTAAAACATGAGGTTATGCACTTTGGTGAAACCAGAATGTTGGATAAAACAGATTTAATAATCTGTTAAATATATAACTTTGAGCTCAGGAGTGCAGATGAGCCAGAACAAGCCACTGATCCTCTATTACTACAGTGCTTCTCTAGCAAGATATAGTGAGATCTGGAATGAAAGTCTGAAAATAAGGTCTTCCTCCAAAAGGTACTTGTTTATCAAAGGTAGATGGACGTTTGAATGTATCCATGTGAAAGCACGTGTCTGAGTGGAATAGGAATACGGATACTTGCCTCCAAATTCTCACCATAAAGTGAAAACCAAAGGTGAAGATCTCTGAATTACTCAGGCTTTGCTAGTCTCAGTCTGGGAAAACCAGCTAATAAGGTACTCCTCCAAGCAGTGTCCTGTACTCCTTGTGCTGTTCCATCCCTGTGTTTTTCTGGGTGTAAATGAAGAAATCTCACCCTCAAAATGATGACCGTGCCATCACTGGAGAAAAGTTTCTACCTGATGTCCTATTCCACCTATTTTGTTTGTTACCACTGCAAGCTTTTCTTCAAGGCAGGGTTTTCTGCAAATGTGAGACAATGACATGGCACTACCTGCTGTCTGAGTCTGCCAAGCTCATCTCCAGAGGAGAATAAGTTAGATTTGAACAAAGCATTCTCTTTTAAGCTAAATCAAAGAAAGAAACCACTGCAGCTGCTCCCTGTTAGCCACAAATGCAGCACAGGCTCTCTTAACACAAATGTTTAAGTTAAATCTCATTCTCGATAGTCTATATTTTGTCTTTTCTGATATATTGCTTCTTCTTGTAACTAAAAGCTAAATAGAAATGTTAGAAGTTGCCATAAGTTTAAATGATGATGTTAAAGTCAGTGATGGGTTAGTATCTTCAGTGATCTAAGACTAAAGATTATAATACTAAGAATATGTATGCAGTCATTAATGTAATTTGAAGTGTAAAGCTTGTCCAATCTAATTTACTGTATTATGGCATGATATATAATTTTGACTAATTAGATGTCTTTAATATTTTTGCAAGCTTAATCTTCAATTAACCAGTATTTACTTTATTGGAATAAGATTAAATACCTCCCTTTCCAAGAAAAATATTTTAGAAGTCTATCATCTCAGTTTCAGTTGGGACAATACAGTGCAAGAATACCAAGAGCCATTCCAGAGAATAAAAATCTGTTTCATGTTCCATGGTTTGATATAAATACAGCATTTACATAAGGAGGACTATTAGCACAGTAAAATGAATTTACAGAAAGTTATAAGCATTTTTATTGATGATTTAGGATGTAGAAAGAGAAAATTATTCTTGTCTGCGCAGCATACAACGAAAGGCGGGTCTAAGCTTGTTAGCAAGATGCTTTAAAGTTCACCTTCTATAGGTTTTCATGGCAAAACAGAATGGGTGATAACTATTGCTGTGTGCAGAAGAGCAGGCACTGCAGAAAGAGAATGCAGCATGACGGGAGGCAATATATTAAAATCCTCAACACTGTTAACTGTAGAATGAAAGTTGCATTTACAAACCATGGAATGCATTAGGTAAGACAAGATACGATAATGATAAACAGACTAGAAAGCAGGAACCACCTTAGTAGAAACAAGCGGAGGCATCACAGCAGAAATGTTTTAAAATGTGTCTGCTATCAGATATTTCATGCAGCACAGCAGCAATTCATAGTTAAGGCTTGTCAAATATATCTATTTTCTGTATAATAAAATATCCCCAAACCAACACAAACAATTTCTAAATAGTCAACAAAAGGAGAGGCAAGCGGCTGGAAATCATTGCCTGCCATTTCTACCTGAATGATGACACCATATAAAAGCAGATTCTCTTTCCTTGAAGAGTTGCCAGAAATCCTGACCAGTAGTTCCCTTCTGCTCCCTCTCTCCTTCACCCCAATCCTAACTAGCACCTTTTTTTTTTTTTCTTTAGAAAGGGAAGGAGATGAATGGGGAGAGAAAGTTGTTGTTTTTTGGTGTTTTTTTTTTTTTCCAACTCCCCTCTATAAACTTACCTTTTAACTTATGAGCAAGAGAAAGCCTGTTTGGATGGAAAACTGCTCCAGAATCTTGTTACCATCTTTGATTTAAAGATCACATTTCTATGTGCTGATTCTATCTCTCCCTTTATCAGATGCCTCCATGCCACCAAAATTTGTTTTACAAAGAGATACCCTGTTCTCTTGCAGCCTTTATTTTGCACCATGATCAAACCTTTTCTGTCTGTTTCCCACTCAGACAATGGACTTTGCACCTCCCGAGCATCCTATCAGGCCTTCTCTGCACACTCTTTTGGAGTTGTGTACTGTCCTTCTAGAGAGTTCTCACCAATACCTAGAGCAGTCACACCAGTATTTTCCTATCTTTAACAGAGGCATCCATGTGAAATAAATCCCTACATCAACACCAGTCTACTGCAATTTTACCATTTTATTGTGAGCCCCAGAAACTGCTCTTCTTTCAGAAAGGAACACTCCCTTTCAGTAGCAGCTGTGGAAGTTCTGTATCACTCCAAGGTAAATCAGGCTGCTTCTTGTCCAGTCACCATCTGGCTACTGATTGCATAAAACAAAATCGAAGGTTCATTTTGTATGAGCTGCAGACAAGACAAGCTCATCAGGAAGAACGGAAGGGAGGATGAATCACTTATTCATTGAAAAACAAGATTTCAGAGAAGACAAAATTGTTAGTACATTCAGGTCCATGATTTTGAAGAATGTTCCAATTAGTGTTTTCAAAATGGGGCTAGATTAATAAATTATGTCCCCATTGACAAAAGAGGAAGGCAGGTGCTCTTTGTGACTGGCAGGTAGGGCAGGGTCTTTGGTTGTGTCCCAGCTCTGCCCTCTAGGGCAGGGTCTCAGCTTGCTTCTCCTCCATGCCCCCCAGAGCATCTCCACCGAATCTGCTCAGGAGCATCCCTGAATATTTCCATTTGATTCTTGCACAGCTCCTGTAAAAGAAAACAAACTCTCACTTCTAGTCTATCAATCAAATCATAGGTTTCCAAAGATGCTTTGCTTTTATTTAAAGCAGTACTTGAATATGCTTCAGACTGTTTTGGGTTTTTTGTGTGCTTGTTTGTTTATAAGGTGTTTGGTTTCAAATCTGCCCTGGCAGTATTTATTTTGTTTTGGTGTTCTTTGCATACAGTCCTGACACCAAAAGAGAAATGCTGAGAAGCATTTAAAACCAAGTTGTATTAATAAACAAACTCTCTTTTAAAACCTATTATCAATTCACACTTTATTTTTAAAGCTTACTAATGCTATGCATTTGTTCCAATTTTGACTTAACAACCAAAGTCAGGCTGGAAAGTGCAGAACAAGTAGAAACAAAACACAAGGGACTTTTTTTACTTGAAAATAATGCAGTTTAAAAGCATTTTCTTAACAATTTTCAGTGTAAAATGTACCATTTCATCTGTATTTACAGTAATCGCTTTTATTTGAATGTGTATTTTGTTAAGGTGTAACAAATGGGAACAAGAAGTAGTAAACAGCCTGTTGTGATCACTGCAGTGGAACACAAATGAAGGAATTAGATGGATAGGATTGCATTAAATATTACTGTGGTGGAAATAGGAATTAGAGGAGTTATTTTTAAAATGAAATGAAACTAGGAATAGAATAATTTCTGTAGCACAATACAAAAAGAAATCTCATAGGGTAGCTCAGATCTTGCACAGTACTTGTGCATCACTTGTGGTGGTTCTGCCTTACTTTAAAAATGTGGTTTTTTTAGCTCCAAAGTGCTTTGTAAGAAGAAACATCTCTCTCTGTTGCTGAATTAAGGCAATATTTGCCACGATATACAAGAATTTTAAACAGTGGCCTGGGCTGGGGAGAAAGAAAAGATGCTGTATCTAACAGAATGACACAGGAAGTTGTGGATGGAGGAAAAAGCTCTCTCCCATGAGCTGGAGCTGGTCATGGCTTTGGGTGTAATACTCTTTTGCTGAAAAGAAGTGACAAATGGCCTTTATTTTCCTTGAACAGTCACAAGTACTGTTATTTTCTGTTTTATCCAAGAACTAGCAGGACAGAAAATTGGCTCAGCACTGAGCGAGAACAATGTCAGTTCCTGAGTCATGACCACCTTCTGGGTTTACTCTGCAAATCTGTCAGTCAAGAAGTGGCCAGAACTGAACCGTCTCAACCTGTATGGAAGTGAGAAAATCATCAGTCCTTTCATAGGAACTTTCAGACGTTGCCTAGACCAAAAGCTTCCTGTGGGTTAGAATTTTACATAAAATACACTATTACTGACAAAGCATGCATTTGGGGGAATTCCTAATAACAATGCATGAAGAAATAGGTTTGTGTGTCATAATGTTACAGGTATTTAGAAATACATTTTAAAAGCAGGAGGGGAAATAGCAGGCAATTTTGCTTCCAGAGCATAAGTCAAGAGTGTATTATTAAGACTAAGTGGACTGGATTAATCAAATGTCATACTGGTACTTCTAATAACAATTTTACACTGCAAATTCCCTTACCTAGCTTTACCAGTCAGGAGAAAAGTTACATAAGATCAATTAAACAAACAGGAAATTACCTTTTTTCTTTATAGTCCATGACTTCCAGCGATTACAATGGTGCCAAGATCCCTGAAAACTAAACAAGCATTTGCGTAAGATTAATAACTCATTTACTTTCTACCTAAGATGATGTAGGTTATTTAGGACCCTAGAGTTATCTAATGTCTACTAGAGAGGCTGGAGATGATGAGAGCAAATTAAAAATGGCTTAATATGTCAAAAAGGATCACAGCATTTTAACATGGGACTCTTACATTAATAAATGCTGCACCTGCAGCAACCCAGAGATTAATGAGTAAGATCTCAGTAGAATTAATTTAAGTAGGACACTGCCTACACGTGTTCACTGATACACTTTCCTGCCCTGAAGCAGGTGCTGGAAGTCTTGTGAATGTGTGGAAATGACATTTTTAGAGGCACTCAACCTGGAAGGAAGAAGCTTTACATTTGCTCCCAGGGGTCATATCCAATTTAAGGAGGAACCTGAGACTTGGTGATTTTGCCCTGTCAGCAGGGAGCTCTTGTTTGAAGCCCAGGTAGCCAAGATGGGTTAGCTGGTACATACTAAAGTAGCATTCCTTTTCCTCGTTAAGTTATGAGTCTGTTTTAAAGCATGCTGTTTGGAAAGATTTCTTCTCTCTCACAGAATGAAGTGAGGAGTAGATTTTCCTTGTTTCCCCTCACGGCGCTGAGGGCAGGCTGGGGTCTCTTGCCACGAGTCATGGGAGGTGGCACCAAGGATCAGTACGTCTGTGCTCACATAGCTCAGAGTTTGGACAATGATGGGTGGGAAGCATTTTTAAAGATCCCAGATGGTCTTGTTTCATCACCACATCTGTCCAGCGATAAGCTCCATTAATCTGCGTGGCTTAAAAATCTTGCTCTTGGGGAGAGAAAGTGTCAAGTGGCAGGAGACTGGTGCTGTTGTGGGCACAGGGTCTCTTCAGTGCTATCTGGGCTCGTGAACACTAACTAATGGTGATCGCTATAGGGAAAAAGGAAAGCGTTGCTTGACAGTTGGACAGGGGATGAATAAAGATTTCTTACTGCTTATTTGATAGCCTTGGCTGCACGTCTCCATGCCCCAGATGGGGCCAGGGGATCTTGCTGGACCCAGGTTCGCACAGACCGAATAAATGATGTGGTTGTTACTACTTGAGCTGCTTAGCAACGGTTTGGGGAACGAAAGTACTTCCTCCTCCTTTCAGCGGCTGGCTCCTAACAGGATGTTTAGCCAGATGGTGTACATAAGATTACTGGAAAATGATTTTCAGATAAACCATGAGCCTGAACAAACTAAATTAGTTCCAGGTGCATTATCTGGTAAGCCACAGCAGAAGATAATTTCAGAGGAAAGCACTACTGATTCTGTCCCTGAAAAACCTGCAAGTTTCTTTGTGCATATCTATCTGTCTGTACAAAGACCCCAAAAGCAATCTTACATCTTTGTGCAATTAGTATGGCAGGGGCTGGAAGGAGGCAAAAGTTTCCTTTAGTAGCAGTTCTTTGAAAATAGACACAGAATGTGGGAAGACAGGATACGTGAGGACGAGAGGATGAGGGCAGCGATCCTCTATCCGATATGAATGAGAATTAAGTTTCAGTTAGGGTGAAGAATTGTGGGTAACTTCCTCAAAAAAAGAAAAAAAAAGTCATTTCTCACATCAGTCCATGAAATGAATATACTTTAAAATAAAAATTGAACAAGCAAGCAAACAAACAAACAAACTCCAAACAGGATTTGGCAGTTAATTCCTCTATGATGAAAGGATGCAGAAACATATGAGGCAAAACCCAGTATTTGAAGGTGATTGCGTGTTGAAATGAATCCAAAGACATTTGAGACATTTGATAACTGCAGAAGCAGTTTACTGAGAATGTTCCTCTTATTTTAAACACTAGCCATGGTCTTCACTGAAGGAAAACAGATTCAAGAAAACACAAATCACAGGCTATATATACACAAATATAGTACTTAAAAAATAGACGTTTAGAAGTTATCATTTCTGTTGGTGGTTGGTTTTGGTTTGTTTGTATTCTCTGTGTTTGCCACACTGAGCTCACACTCAGATATCTGAGTATTTATTTGGCTAGAGTTCACTAAATGGATAGCCCTTGAGACCAGGATTAAAGTGCCAAATACCATTCAGGGAGTGATGTTGCAAGTGTGCAAGCAACTGTATGGGCAAGCTGCATTTACAAAGGTCATTTGATCCCAGCATGTGCAGAATGTATGCACATACTAATTGAGAGGCATATCTGAAAATTTGACAGCCTGTTATTTGTGAGAGCGTTGCTTGTATTTTCAGGAATAGGGGAGGTTTAGATGAGGGCAATAAAAATAGCTTGAAGCATGACAAGAAAAGTACATGGCATACAAAGATGGCAACAGTAAGAGGGCTGTGAAATCACCGAGGCAGTGGAGAAAGTGAATTTGCAATAAGATTTCTTTGCCTTTCTGAATACAGGAACTAAGAGACATGATTGTAAATCATCAAAGGCCAAACTTGAAGCAGCAACATAAAATAGTTCCTTATACAACTTGAAGTTAAACTGTGAAACTCCTTGCCACAGACCACCAAGGAAGCTAAGAGCCTTGCATGGATTCACAAAGGCATTGGGGAAATCCTGGTGAAGGAACCCAATGAAGCCAGATATCCAGATATCACCTCTGGCTCGGGAGCTAAGATTGCTACAGACACCTAAAGAAAAAGCTGTTGTGATACTCATGCTGGTTCCTAAACGCCCATGCTTTTCCACTCTTGGAGACAAAACCTTGCCCTTTGATCTGAGCCAGCACAAATGCCCAGTGGTTCTCTTTGCTAGATTGCTCTTAGCAATGGCCTAGCCACCACAAGAGTATTGGTAGGATATCGACATAACAATGCAACAAAAGCAGATCTCATCCCTGATCAGAATGGGGCCCTTTCATGCTCCCCAGTCACAAGACAGGAGAGCTGGAGGAGTCTCAGTTGTGCTGCTGTCAGCATCCATTGAAACATCCAGATCTAATCAGCATGGACCCAGGGAAAGGAAAGGCAGAAGAAGATGAAGATGAAAGGATTAATCAGAAATATTTCTAGGAAGGGACCAATGGTGTTGTCATTGGAAATAAGACTGTCCTCTTTTTACTGAAGTTGGGGATAAGCTCAGTGGTGGCAGGGATGCCTATGTCTTCTAGAAGACTGCTACTCCCCACTGGATAATGAACTGAACATCAAGTGAATGACACCTAAAGATACCTGAAGCAACTTAGCAGCAAAGAATGATCAGGCAGGGCAAGAAGTTATCTCAAATAATTAATAGGAGGACGACCAGTCTAGAGTCCCCATTCATCCTGCTGCTTAAAATTCCTGTTAATTTATCATGCCATTGGCTGGATCCCATAGTTATGTCACAAAATAAAGACGCTGCAGGGTCTGACAGCATGGTATAATAAACACAGTGAGAAAGCGGGGTCAGGAGCACGCTATGCTTCACCAGTAGCTTTCTTAGGGCTAGATTCTGTCCTCACATTAGTTGTTCTATGTTTTTGAACTATACTGGAGTATATATAGGATAATAATACATTATACATTTGTACAAGAGCCATGTTTTTCATAGTCAATTAGAAAAGCAGCTAAGCTGGTGAAGGGCCTGGTACACAAGTCTTAATGAGACGTGTCTGAGTGAACTGGGCTTGTTTAGTCTTCAGAAGAGGATGCTGAGGGGAGACCTCATTTCCACCTACAACTGTCTCAAAGGATACTGGAGCAAGGTGAAGGGTTGGTCTCTTCTCACACACAACAAATCACAGGACAAGAAGAAATGGCCTCAAGTTATGACAAGAGGGATTGAGACTGAAAATTAGGAATAATCACTTCACAGAAAGGGTTATCAAGCATTGGAATGTGCTACCCAGGAAGGTGGTGAAATCACCATCCCTGGAGGTATTTAAAAGACATGTGTATGTGGTTTAGAGATAGTAGCTTAGCACTAGTGGTGGGCTTGCGAGTAGTAGGTGGGCAGTTGGACTTGATGATCTCAGAGATCAATTCCAGCCTCAACAGTTCTATGAGTCACATTTTAAAACTCTCCAACTTTTCTCTGAACCATTGACATTGGTTCATCTTTGCAAAGGGTTTCAGTGCAGGCTAACTGCTCATCTTGTTTGAAATGCGTTATTACTAACAGAACCAGGCCTTCTCTCTCCAAAACATTTCATGCTTATATTTGGGCATCTCTTTTCCACAGAATGTGCATACTCAAACAGAAATAATTTAGGTTGCTACTGATTTTATAAAAGAAAACTTTAAATAAGCAGATTTTATTTTGCAATACCAACTGCAGGAGCAGAACAGTTTAGTTCAGTGTTGCTACTTGTGAAACCCATGACACTTCTGCTCATGTTAGCAAAGCAAAGTGTCAACTGCAGGTAGTTCTATATTACACAGTCTATCTATGACCCACCAGCACACTTTATGTAAACCTTTGAAAAGCTGCTCTAGGCAGAGCCTCTAATAATGTGATCTGAATTTCAATAGTTACTTCACCCAAACTTGGAATGACTTTATTGTATCTTTCCCAATGTATTTCATTTCCTTCTGCAGGTCTGGGTGAATAAGAAGTATTTCACCATATACATTGTGAATATGCTTTCAATGTCAGGATTGTTACTTTGCTTGGAAAAAAATGTGTTAATTTTGATCTATGCTAGAATCAATAAGCAAAAAAATCCTAAAGATGTTTATGATGTAGTATTTAACCAAAAAGCCTCATTGAGCTATAGTTACCTTGAATAATATCTGCTTATGGGACTCCTGACTGCTGGTAGACCAGAACAGATTGTTCATGTAGTAGGCACAGTGTGCGTATACTCTTCACACTCTCAAAGCAATCCAGGAGAATATTGACTACTACACTGGTAAATTAACTAATAAAATGGCAATATGCACACAGGTACTCAAGAGCTTAAGGGAAAATCTTAGTTTGATTGTTCACAGGAGGAGAGTGCTTTCTTTTAACAGATGTATCTAGGATATGTTGTTGAAGGGTAAATCCACTTGGAAATTAAAGAAATCAGGTTCCAATTACTCATGTGTACCTCATAGCTCTAATGACTGTTTGCAAATTCTGTAAAGTGGTAGTTTATATTTAGATAGGAATCAAATGGGAAGTATGTCTCATAATAGTTTCCTTCTTTGGTAGAATAAGAACAAAAAGAAAGCAAAGCAAAAAACCCAAACCTCCTCACTAAACACCAAACTCCAAAACCCAAGCCTACCAAGACTGAAAAATGTCCTTTGATCTTCATTTTGCTAAGGTATCTAAACACTGAACTTATGCATAAACTTGTTTCCTTCAGCTCACCCTGCATCACCTACTGAAAGGGTTAGATTACATTGCATACAATCACCAAAGAAAGTTACAAAGAAAGTGGATCTCATGTGTCAGTACCACTAGCACACAAACCTGAGTATTGTGCAACATATAAGGACAGCAAATATATATGTAGCCCTAACGGTAGTTTATAAGAACAACTTTACAAGGGTCCTAACTTCCATTGGTACTAACTATTTGAAAATGCATTCCAAATGAATCTAAAAATGTGAATATTTGGAAATATTCAATTAAGTCACTAATTAATACCTAGTCTGTCTTTAAATCAATGACATGTATGCATAATTTTTATGCCATCTTAATATACTTTCATCCTAGCATCTCCTAGGTTTTATTAAAAATTTAATAACTTCTAAAGCAAGAGAATTATGTCTGATACTGACTGAATTATGCCTAAATTAGAAACTAGTGGTCTACATCAACAGCTGAAATGATGCCCTCTTGAAATCTGACAGTTTAATTCAGTTCCAGACAGCATTTTTTTTTAGGTTAGACTATATATCTGTAATTTGTTTTAAAAATAATCTTAAATAAGGATGCTGCCTGATTCTAGTTGTGGTTCTATTTTCAAGACCTAACATAAACCCCTAGAAACAGGATCTAAACCTACTGATGAACCTGCAAGTGTAGCATGGGAATAGTGGTGCTGCAGTCATTTTAGAGGTAAATGTTTAAAGTAAGCCAAATAATGTATTGGTGATAATGATTGGTACCTGTGAAGTCTCTCACTGCTGTCAATGTGGACATTATATTCTTTTTCTATAACCTTTACAACTTCATGTGAAAGCCTGAGGCAATTAGTGATTAAAAAAAACAGTGGTTGAGGGCAGCAGTGATAGTGATGTAGTCATTTGACTTCTGACAACCAGTCAGAACCAATGTTAGTCCAGCATTCGAAGGAACACTGTGATGGAAGCAGACATTTAGCCGCAGTGCTCTTTGTGTTCCAGTTCCCTTCCTAGGTATCTTCCTAAGAGATTTCTTAGTCGGGCAGCAGTAATTTAGTTTTAATCTGAGACCAAATCAATGCATCTGCTTCCTTGTCACCGAGCGAAATCAAACAAGCTTCTCTTCGAGAGACAATTACTGGTGAATGTAGAGAACAAAACAAGTGATTGCTGTGGTTTTGTTTTCCGCATTGAGCTGCGGTTTCACACATGCTGGTAGATATTGCTGAAGGCAGCCTAAACCGCGGAGTGCCCTCTTCACCTGCAAACAATGCTCCTGACCCCAGGCTAGCCCTTCATTTCTCCAACTGTTCTTGTGGCTCCGTGCCAAACCAGGTAGGGAACTGATTTGTCCAAGAGGCTATCAGTTTGAAAAAAGGCTTTTCAGCTGGATCTGTTCCCTTGCCTAATTCACTATGCGGTGGCACACACCACTATGCTGGAAACACGGCAGTCTGCAAGTGGGAGTAAGCAGCAAAGGGTAGACCTTGGAAGGCACTGAGGCTTGCACAGTGAGGGACTCGAGCACAGTGTCTTGGACAAATAACGTTGTGTTTTGAATCGTCGTTTCGCAGAGAGTTCAGAATTTCCAGAAATAATTGTTCATCTTAATTTGAAGCAGTCCATTTTCAGCTGTCTGTGCAGAGGTCATTTAGAGAGGAGGTCATAAGAGATAGAGGAGGAAAAGTCTGGAAGATGAGATAAATGCTGAAAGAGATCAGGAGTCTCTATGGTATCATTCAGTTTTGAGCATCTACTGCTTTTGGATATTGTGATATGGATATCCTTACCCACAACAAAGCCTGACTGTACTGGGAAAGAAAGAGCTAGCAGAGGAAAACAAATTAATGGATTTTCATTTAAAAAAATGAGAGGGATAGAAGTGGGACTGCAACAGACACTGACTTAGTTAGAAAATAAAAAATTGGTTACGTAGCTGAGCAGCAGAAACTTAAGAGAAAATGTAGTTCACAGGGAAAAGTGAAGGTGAGGAGGTGAAAGTGAAATAGGCGAGAGGGAAAGGATGATAGTGAAAGGATGATGTGAGTTAGAAACCAAGATGAGGAACAAAGTAGTTGAAAGAGGGCTTGAGAGGAAAGATCGTGGCAGTTATAACCACCTTTGGGAAAATAGGCTTTTTAGCAGAGAAAAAACATCTTTATGAAAGAATAAAAAAATAAAATGTAAGACTCAATGTGCTGATTGGTTGAGATGTGCTGGAAAAGGGAGTAAAGTGGAAGGAAAATATTGTCAGGGAAAGTAAATACTGGCACACTGTAGGAGAACAGAAGCGAGAGTTCTTTTTATAGAGAATGAACAAAAGTAGAGATGAGAAACAAGCTGTTGCACAGAAGGAAACAAAATGGATTGCCTTGAAAACAGGAATGATGACACTGCCATAAAGGAATGAAAGCACTAAGGGAAAGGTGCTTTCAGGCATTATTTTGGTGGATGCTGGAAGAGAAGTGACAAGAGGGAAGGAAGACCACAGGAGAAAAAGATCAAGTGAGAAGTCTGAAAGGAACCTGTTTTCAGCTTCTTCACCAGTCTTGCTGATGTTTAGGGCAGTGGAGAGGTGCCTGTGATATTGCATAAAGACAGGTACTAAATTCCTGAAGTACTTGGTTTCCTTCTTCCCCCTGCCTCTTTCCTGAGGACTTAATTCTGAAACTTCTGAACTGGAAAGGGATTGGCTATGCAAGGATAGGAGGCTCAGAGAGGGAAAACCTCAAGGTTGACAGAGCATGAGAGAGGAGTGTTCATATATGCACAAGAGAGAGCCTGAGACCCATGAAAACCCATGAAAAAGTATTATCTCACAATATATTGTGTAGGAGCCACTGCTAAGGCTCAAGTGAAAGGATCACACTTGTGATTTCTCAGGAAAGGTTCTGTAGTTCCTTACCTATGTGAGCGCTTACATTATACCTTTGGGACTAGGGATTCTTCTCCAGAGAGATAAGACTGTTAAATCAACTTCTGACCTCTTAGAGCTTTTCACAGACAAGATTATCTACTGCCTGGAAGCAGACACATAGAGAAAATCCTAATCTGCCACATCTAGTAGAAGAGACAAGTCTCATTAAATACAAGCAGCACAGTAGCCTTAAACAGCACATTTTGGGCTGTGCATGAGTTCACAGAAGTGCTTTTAGAAATGTGGCATCCACACTCTTGCAAGATTTTGTCCTTTCTCTTTATTTGTAACACTGCAAGTTGTATGTGAAACTTTAATATCAGAATCTATCTCAGACTCATAAGGCAAGCTTTCTTCCATGTACATTATATGGGTGAACTGAAGGAAGTGTGCCTTGGTCCATTGCAAGCAGCATCCAGGAAAGCTGGATGGAGCATGTTTATTCCAAAATCTGTCCATAGGCTACAACATCTTTCTTACTTTCCTCTTCTGTCTATGAAAGCAGGATACGTGCAGTCAAATAAACAAGCACTAATTTGATCCCTCTCTCTAAAAAAACATGAGCCTCTTTCACTTACACTCAGAATAAGATGTTAATGTGACCATTCGTACTGTGTGCCATAGTCCCTGCAGTGGCGCAGTTTCATTCTGTTCAGGTGGCTTAAACAAGCTTGGCATTGGCCTTACATACTGTAAAAGCTCATGAGACTTTACCCTCATATGTTTCATCTGTTCTCTCAGGTCTGCCTGATGTGATCTTTTCACCATTTTAGAACATGTCTGTACTCAGGTGGGGAGACTCCTCCATGCAAAGGTTGCTCGTTGTTGCACATTGCACTTGTCACTGCTGTTACGTATCTGTAAGTATTAAGCAAGGATGAAACTGGTTTAAGGAATGGATTTATTTATAATTTTGTCATTTGTATAGGAACTGTGATGACAATCTGGTGGTTTTAAGTGTTGTTTTCTGAATTGCTGTCTCTTTGGGACAAGGATGTCTGTGTTTGAAGAACATCTGGAAAATGGAAGAGGGTATCAGACTGAAAAAAACCCAGCAGCTAACCAGAGCACTGTTAGTTTGCTTGGGTTTAGCATAGGAACCCCTCTCTGATAGAGTCAAAGCAATGTTTATGAGAAAATAATCAGCATAACCCATTACAGTGGAAAATGCTCAGCAGAAAGCCATTACAGTTGTGCATTTAGACATTGATATAAAACAGCGTTACTCAGTTTCACTGTAATTATATAACACAGAATCAGCACTAGTGGCTAGAACAAAAAATAGGTTCAATTTCCTTCAGTATTTGTTACTAGAATTTTGCTGTTTGTTAGCACTCTCCAGTTTTCTTCATGTACTTTCCCTATAACTACAAAGGCTGTTCTGTCATGGGGTGAGAAGCAGGCAATGATTACGTGACAGCTTCAGGGTATTTGCAGAGATAACATTTTTTATGGGTACATTTATGACCTTTGCAGGGAAGGGCTGAAGTCACAAGAATAAAACCTGCTGTTAAAAGCCTTACTCTTTTCCTACCTCGCAGCACAAAGCTAGCACCACTACTCAGCGTGATATGGCTAAGCAAAAAAGTCAAGCAGCAGCCTCATTGCAGAAAGATATATGTGTGCCACAAGGATATTATGGCCATAATCACAATCAGACAGAGTTAAAGTGTGTAAGCCTTCACTTAGAAACCTGAAGAATTTTATTACCAAGATAATTCCAAACAGCTGTTTTGCCTTGTATTGACTCCACCAGGGACAATGCTGGGGGCAGGGAGGAGGGAGTTTATTTCCAGCTGTTCTCAACCACCTTCTTGTTCTTCATGTATCTGGGAAAGGCTTCCACATAGATGTGCTCCATTACCTTCCCAGGGATTAAGGTGAGGCTGAAGAGCTTGTAGTTATCCAGATCCTCTTTCTTGCCTTTCTCAGAGACTGGTATGACATTTTCCCCCTTCTCGTCCCCTGAAATTGCCCTAGTCACACATTGTGTCAATTTGCTTTGCAATAGCATCATCCAGCTTGCCTAGCATCCTCAAACACAGGCTTATGGGCTTACACATGCCTCATTAGCCTAAGTCATACCTAACCCCACCTTACACTCCTGTGCATACTCCACAAAGGCACAGGAAACTGCATGATGAGCTGACTGATCTTACCAATGAAAACCAAGGCAAAGCAAATAATCAGGTATCTCAATTTTTTCCTTGTCCTTTTTTTACAAAGTACATCTACCAGGATGCCAGATAATAAGTACCTCTGAAATTTCCATATATGCAACTGAGGGTGCCAGCAGGGCACCCTTGTATCCCCAAATCTTGGCAGAGCTAATTTTAACATCAAGGTAGCAAAAAGTTCTATGTCCTGGCTACATCTTCTATCTCCTCTCTGCTCCAAGTCTTGCGGTGCTCTTTTCCAAGGTTTGGTGCAGGAGCCAGGCTGCACCCCACTGGCAATTAGATTGCACATGAGCTCAAAGGAGAGAAGCTACTGTCAGAAAGACATGTCAGAGAGATCATACGGGAAGAGGGTGGCTACAAATTTCACAGGGATTATATGCCACATTGTTACCTTGGCCTTGGCTGCTCTTGTGATGCTCTGAACACACCTGCTTCAGGAAGAATCAGGGCATATGTCTGATTCCTTTTTCTCCCACCACCTCCAAAGTCGATCACATGCAGATGTACTCTCATCACCTTTAGAAATAAGATTCGGTGTTCTGGCACTACGTGGGGCGATAGGACGTGACCAAGTGAACAGTTTGTAAGTTGCCTCTGTGAGACATGCTGCTTCTTATGGTGCTTCATCTCACTACGGTACCAAGAGGCAGATCCTTGCTTTCTTTGGGCACGCAAACCTCAGCCTGCCTTTGGGGGAGGTTTGGGTGAAAGCACACAGATAAGATCCTACATGAATTTGTGGAAAATTGAATTTCAAAGCAAGGCTTCACATACGCCTAGAAGAATGCTTCTTTTTCTCATCCTCTGTCCAGCCTAAATCCAGAATAGCTAAAAGAAGAGAAATTATTTCTACTTGACAAGATGACTTTGTGACACTCTGACATAAAAGCTACATTCTCCCACTTCAGAAGCTTGTATGACCATAGCACCTCTTTGGGATTGTCAGTTTCTAACCTTCAGTTAGCAAAAGAGACAGAGTTCATAGCCATCAAAACGCTTAAAGGCATTATCTGTCAGTCACCTTCTACTAAAATCGTATTTTCTTGATCTTTTCAAGAGATGGCTGTGGTGCTTCTGGACCACAGTGGTGCATTATCATCATGCTTACAGGAGTAGGCAGCATTTTAGAGGGAACTGTAGCCTTCACTATAACTGCCTATTTCCAGGTATCCTTTCTATTTACAGTCTCAGTCAATGTGAGCTTTCTGGAACTATAATTTTGGAAAAAAAATTAGTCTATGTTTTAGAATTAATTTTTCTTTAAAGTTTGAATAAGATATTAATTCTCATTCCCCTTTTTTTAATTGGAATTCTTATTTCATACTTTTTAAAACTGATTTCAGAACTGTTTTCCAGAAGTTTCTTCTGTCTGGCATTCTCTAGAAGTACCAAATGGAAACACGGTGGAAAATGTTAGGAAAAGCTCACTCCAAATATTTCAGTTAAGGTTACAGTTAGAATCCATCCACTAAATCTTACCCTGTGATGGCTTGTCCTAGAAAATTCATGGTGTATGTATGATGTGCCATTGTGCAAAGTTGTGTATATGTATATCACATGATATTTGCATTACATTTCATGGTAGCTACAAGCTTCTCTGGAAAAATCAAAAGTCATCCAACATGAAAGCAGAGGCAGGGCCAAGTTTCAAAGCTCAGAAAGAAAAAAAAAATCTTATTTTCATAAATTACTGAGTCCATAAATCTGGGACCTGGTTGTTACAAATAGTAACAAATAGTTACAAAATATATTGTTCAAGAAAAGACTGGGTGAGGCACTTGGTGCCATGGTCTAGTTGAGTGGATAGGGCTGGGTGATAGGTTGGCCTGGAAAAGACTGGACGAGGCACTTAGTGCCATGGTCTAGTTGAGTGGATAGGGCTGGGTGATAGGTTGGACTGGATGATCTTGGAGGTCTCTTCCAATCTGGTTGATTCTATGCTTCTATATCAGTAAAGGGGATCTGTTGGAAAATACAAGGGGATTTTAACTGGAGAACTTTGCCCTACCTCTGAATGAATGCTGCATCAGTCCCCTGCACATCAGTGTTTGCTAGGAGGCATCCTCATGCTACCTTAGTAACTTGCTGACTGCATACTTACTCACCTGAATGATTAAGAATGTAATACTTTATATTCTAAAGAATCACCTTTTATTTTTTCTCCAAGAGAATTGACAGCCCTGACTAGTCTTTCAAACTACATGGTGGCTCCATAGTGCAAGAGAATAAAAAACAGAAGCTCCATGTTTCATTTTCCAGACTCCTTTGCATATTACACATTGATGGTTTGAAGGAGTTGCAGACTGTATCTGCTCCTTTACAGAAAGCAGACACAGGCATTTCCAGGTGAGCAACATCGTCACAACTGCAGGCACTAAATCTAGTTGGACAATAAAAGAGGATGAGAGAGCTGGGTGCCATAAGAGCTTACCTGTAATTATCTAAGGCTACAAGTGAAGTATCTTTTGCCCGCTGCCAGACCCAACCAAACAAAAGGGACATATCAACAAGTAGCAGAGCAGGAAATAACCCTAATCCAGCAAGTCATGACTTAAAAATATGAACCTTATAATTTCTTTAATCACCAGCTGGTCATAATTTTGAGGGCAATTTTAAACATTCTGTGTCAGATTTTCTCAGCAAAATATTTCCTTGTGAAATTTATGACAAACTGGCATCAGTAGGAGCACTTATTAAGAAAAGAGAAGAGAAAAGACCCAGGCTTGAAGTCCTATTCCATCTGCCTAAAAGGCTGAAGCCTCATTCTCCTGATGAATGAGAGTTTCTGGGCTACTGGACACACTAAGTTTTTTTTCTACCCCTGACTCTCCCCAGTGCTATCATCCATTAAATTCTATGTCAAACTGATGCTTTTTTCATTGGAACTGAGGAACATTTTTTACTAAGACTGGCTTTAGATGGCATGTCAGAGGAATACATCAGGTTCACAGGCTTTGTGCTGCCTAGGTACGTGTGTGGCTGCCAGGGTAGAATTAAGCACTCTTTCTTGCAGCAGTTATTTAGCTTCCAGTTCTAGATGGAAAAAAATCCTCACAGAAATAATTGGAAATCTGAGCAGAACTTAACAATTGCAGCCATGGGCTTCTGTAACAAAGATCAAGAAACCATGCACTTTTTCTAAGCAAATGGAGGGAGAGATAGCACACCAAGATAGAAATTATTTGCAGATTTTAATATACACAACTCTCGGGTTTGTTCTTTGATCAAGTGTTCCACAACATACCAAAATCAGACTGCAGCACCTCAGTTCAGCAGCTCACACTGGCATCCAGAGTGATGCTCTGTTGCTCTGTCTCCTTCACTGTTCTTTTCTTTTTTCTTTTTTTTTTTTCCACTTAATGGTAGCCCTATTTACTTTTTGTAAGTCTACTACTTTGAAAGAAATGATACACTATATATACACTATACTTCATAAATCCAAATGCTGGAACATGAAAATAGTTTTTACAACAGCACTAAGCAAGATCTATCTTTCTTATGTGTACCAAAGGCATCACACTGACATTTTTAGGAGATGCCACATAAGTTTGCCAGTGCAGCAGACCCCAGGGAAATGATGATAACAATAAAACATCTATTTAAAGGATTTTTAAGGTAGTTTGTTTTTTAAGCTGTGTTCCACAGAGACATACAGCAATTGTGTAATCACTTTTTAATTTCTTTTTTTTTTTTGAGAGGACTTTGTCTCAGACTCAAATTTTCAGGGAAGCACTTTGCCAGAGACAGATTACTCTGAGAACATTTTACAGCACATAACTATCTTTTTGTGGGATAATCAGGTAGGCAAAGTTATGGAAACAAGCCCTTGCACCTATTTGCTGTAAATTGTACCTGGAGTTACTTGTAGGCACAGAATTGTAGGCTAATTCTGAAAATTTGGGCCTTAATATAATGAATAATTTATAGCGAATGTGTTTGGGTCATTTTCAAGTTGTAAAGCATGATAAATCTACGGCATGCCCTAAATCCATCTGGCATATTGGTCAATAAGGGCCAACTTAGGATGTAAAAAGAATTTCAGCACTAAAGAGGGCAAGGGGCTTCTCCCTATTTGTAACAAAGCCACATCAAGTGCCTTAAGCCTGCTTTTCTGTGGCACTGGATACCCATAGCATTTAACTACCCATAGCATTTAACTGTAATAATGGATGATGTGCATAAACATTCTGTTTTGTGCCTAAACCCTTGAGAGCACATAGGACTTCAGTTTCAGCATTACTCTTGTCAGTCAGACATGTATGATGAGATTTCAGGTACTGTGGCTTATTAATAAGAGAAACTATTCTGTATATATGTAGGCTGTGTCAGAGCAGGCAGCTACCCTGAGCTTTTAAGTAGTCTAATGAATGAGTTTTAATCATCAATATTTACATGTAACTGTAGGTCTTTTGGTGCAACACAAACCAGTGTCTGTTGACAATGCTTTAACTACATAATGGGGAAGGCTTCTGCTGGAAATTATTTCCTCAGGCCATTTAGTGACTTTTCCTTTGGGTGGGAAGCCTAAACATGAGCATAGAATTATAGAATTGTTTTGGCTGGAAAAAACTTCAAAGATTATTGAGTACAGCCGTCGACCTAAGACGACAGTGCCCATGAAACTGTGTCCCAAAGTCCCATGACCACACATTTTATGCTCTGCTTAAGAAGAGCACACTGTGCAGGATGCATCAACCACCCTCTGAGCTGAGCAGATGTGCACGCACAGGGAGGGGACAGCACAAGGGAAGAGAAAAGGAGGGTAGGAAAGACATTTTAATTAAAAAGTCAAAACAAGGACTTAAGGAAACTCACTTACATGACTTTGGATTATCACATAAAGACATATTTGTGCTTCATGATGCAGTTCAGTTCAGTCTGCAAAGCCTGGGCTAGTGCTACTAAGTCAGGCCTGGGACTGAGTGCTGCGCAGCTGTGTCAGTGGGGTGCCGCCAAGCTGGCATGCATGCTCCTATGTTGAGGGTGAGAGCCGGAGAGCCAGAGCTCAGTTTCATTCCTCCATAAAATGGAATTAATCCAGACCTATCTGCACATGCTCTCTTTGTTTTGCTGTGGTTCGTTTTGTTTTGTTTTTGTTTTCTAGGGCTGATAATATAATTTAATGTGTTAAGGGGAGGAAACAGTCTCACTAACAGGACATCAAAGCAAGCCCAGACCATGCTTTGTTTTAAATAAAAAGGCATTTCTCCATGCTGGTTTCCTCCTTACTGTGAGTCTTCATCAGCAGTATTTAAAAAGTGAGAAACCTGGAAGATGCTTTTTTGGCAAATAACCATCATAGTCTGTAATGTGAAATTATGCACATGGGAAATAGCAGACCCTCGAGGAGGCTGAGCCTGCCTGCATTCTCAGTGGCGTCACCCAGCAGTAACAGCAAGACGTGCAGCAAATTCTCTCTGCCATGCACCTTAAAAGCCCCCTCTGGTGTAGCTTGGTGTAAACCTAATTTCTTAGTGGTCTACTTGGGTTTTCATTTTAAAGATCTTAATAGTTACTTCAAATCTCTGTCAAAGCAGTTGCCTTCTTCAGTGAAATGAGTCCCTGTTTTCTGTACAGGCTCTTTGATCGCTGAGACATCAAGAGAATATACAGTCAAAAATTAAAAGAAAAAGAGATATTAAAAAATTGCTTGTAATACTAAAAGCTTCATTATCATTTAAACACAGAAAAGAACAACCAAGCAAATGTCCAGTCTCTTAGTGTTTACTTCTGGATGGCAGTGACCCAAAACTGAGACTCTGGGCAAAGAGTAGTGAGTAAATTTGATTTTGCATGCATGTCAGAGAGGACTGTCTTCAGTCAAACCTTTCACCATGTCTTCAGATGTATTTGCAAACCTTTTTGCTCAATTATCATCTTTATTTGAGATAGCTGTAGTACATTTCTTGTCTCTTTCTGGTTTTCTTTCTCTGTCTAAAACGGAGTAATTATTTTCTCTATAAATTTCCTGCTTAAACTCAAGTCTACAGTTAGTGCTCTGAAAAGTGTTGTCTCCTGCAGTGAGACTGTAGTTAGGTCTAACTTTCTGAGTGCTTAAGTTTTCCTCCCAACTAGGAGCCTCATCATACTCCTGTAATAGATCTTTATGAAGATTTTCTAAGGCACGGACGTGAAAAAAGAGAAAATTTTCTTCTATCTAGGAAAAAAAGGTGGCTGATTTTGCACACATACATAACTTCTAAGGCTTAGAAACCCACGCTGTGCATCCATCTGCATAAAATCTCTTCTACCAAGATGAGAATATTTTAGCTCTGTAACACCTACCATGCAAGGAAGTATCTATTGCCTTAGTTTTAACTAACAGGAGCAGTCCTGTGCATAAGTTTAGATGTACTTAGCACGTTGAAAGACAAAATATTTCTTCAGAAACCATGTATGACATTTTTACACATTTGGATGTCAGTAACAGAACTTCCATTACCCAGGACTTCAACCATGACTGCGGTGTAAAGTGTGATTCAGGCTTAATCGGCAAGTAATTTACAAGTATGTTGTCTGACTTGTCTTACTAAGGATTAGATCTGGTAACATAAAAACATAGTATTTTGCTCTTTTTCAGGTAGTTCTCACATATCTCATTTTCAGTGAAGAAAAAAAAGACAAAAAGATGACTGAAATTGTTTGCCTCACTCTTCTGTAAAAAAGTGATTTTTAATTTTGAACTTAATGAATGTCATAGAGAAATTTGGGCAAAATTCCTGTCACCATTGCCTAGCATATGGCAAGATTCTTTCCTAGACAAAACCATAATGAAATAAAATTTTACATGCTTTTGTACAAAATTCACAGCCCCCTCCCACTAAAATATCTGCAAGCTTTCAGTGAAAGATATATTTTTTTCTTTAATTGCCAGAAAATGCCTTAAACAAGGAAGCTGTTCATTCATAGGACACACACAGAAGGTTGAAAGATATCACTGCTGAAGTGTTTGCCACATTAGGCAAGGAGAAATAGTTTTTTTCCGCAGTCTGATGAGATGGACACAATTAAATACGATGGACTGTACACACAGCTTTCAAGAGCATACATTTCTGGTAATAAAAAGAACTTTTAGGCAGCACAAGTGTGATCCATTTACACCTAGAAATGGGAAAAAGGGATCATGCAGTTCTGTCTTCTTCAGGAGAAGACACCTTGTCCCCTGGCATGCTGCCTTCTTCTTGCTCGTTGCTTTAGAGAGAAACCCAAAGGAAGTATCTCAGCTGGCAGTCCAACTGGCCTAGAGTTGATGCAATGACTTTCAGTGCACCTGATTTACTGTTTGCTTTTTATCCTTTTTTGTTTATTTGAGATTTTGTTTGTTTGTTTGTTTCCTCTCTTTTTTTTTTTTTTTTTCCCCTCTCATAAAATGAGAGAATGGCTCAGATTGGAAGGGACATTTAAAGGTGATCTAGGCCAACATCCCTGCAACAAGCAAGGGTATCTTCACATAGATCAGTTTGCTTAAAGCCCTGTCCAACTCAGCCTTGACTGTTTCCAAGCATGAGCACATACAACTTCTCTGGGCAACATGTTCCAGTATTTCATCACCCTCATTGTGAACCCTTTTACCAACCCTTTCCCCTTTCTATTTTCTTTTCCCTTTTTCTTCTTCCTCTCCTTCCATTTACTACTTTTTTCTTTTTCATCTTTCCTAGAGCCTTTAGCAGAAGGCATGGTGGTAGGAGATGCTGCTGCAGCACCTCTGCAGCTGTCATACAACCTGCCTCTGGCTGTCAACAGCTGGCAGAAGTTATCACAGCCTCCTGAGGCTTGCCGCATGACACAGAACGGGACTAGCATCATATCCAGGCACAGCCACATGCTCTTCTCTAATTCCCCCCCACCTACATCTTCCTCCAGTGGCAGGGATGCGGGTCAGAATAAAAACAATCTCCAGCATAGTGAGATCCCAATTTTCAAAGGTTTTATTGTCAATTTCCAGGTCTGCTCAACAAATGTGGGGAGGGACTCTCTGCCAAATAAAGAGAAACTTGCATATGGGAGTATTGGTGGATGAAAAATTGAATATGAACTGGAAATGTGTGCTCACAACCCAGAAAGCAAATAGCCTCTTTTTTATGATTCTGATTTCTTACTGCTCAGAGGAGGGATTGTGGTGTGTCAGCCAAGCATGCAGTGCACCTCTGGCCATGGCAAGGCACATGCATTAGCAGGCACAGTGGTACCAGATATTTTGTGTGTCTTCTGCACATAGATGACAAGAAAACTGTTACGATGGAGCTGTTGTCCTGAAATAGAAGGCTACAAAACTCCCTGCTAATGGAAGCAAGCATCCCTGCCCTAGAGCAGCTGCTGGTCTTGTTCTCGGTTTGCTCCAGGTGGCTGGACTGGGCATGCTATGGAAGGGCAGGACATTGTGCCAGGCAGGCTGTAGCCTGCAGGATGGCCTCTGCTGGTCCAAGTAAAATGGGGCTGCTCTGTGGGAATGAGCCACAGAGCCACAAAGCTGGGCTTTAGATACCACAGCAGCCAGGATGATCGGTTGTTGTTTTTCTTGATCAAAAAAAGACAGGGACTGTGGTCTGAATTTGTGCCCCATTAGGAGAGTATTGTCTGGTTTGGTTTGTACTACTTCTCTAAAACTCTCAGTGCTCTTTGCCTAGTTGATTTCTGACACATCCTGCAGCAATATTTTTAAGACAGCATTCACAGTAGCTTTGAATTGTCTTTTCTGAATAATGAGAGTTTATGTAATTAGTTTAATTTTAAAATAAATGAGTAAATTTTTATAACTTCCTCAGTCATTTTATAACCTGCATATTGTAATCTCTTCATCCTGCAGGTAGTGACTTCGCTAGTAGTTTGCAGCATCACAGTATCACAGTATCATCAGGGTTGGAAGAGACCTCACAGATCATCAAGTCCAACCCTTTACCACAGAGCTCAAGGCTAGACCATGGCACCAAGTGCCACGTCCAGTCTTGCCTTGAACAGCTCCAGGGACGGCGACTCCACCACCTCCCCAGGCAGCCCATTCCAGTGTCCAATGACTCTCTCAGTGAAGAACTTTCTCCTCACCTCGAGCCTAAATTTCAATCCCAAGTGTCCTTTTCCAAAAGCTAGTACAATGTTTCCTACCTCTGAGTCCTGTGGTAAATGATCCCCACACTAATGAGAAACTGAATATTTTGTTAGCAGCTCAGCTATTTTGCTTTCTTACTTGTTTTTTCCCCATAGACTTCTTGCATACATGCCCTGTGGGCTTATTTGCTCTTTAAAAAAATGTCTAGTTACGAGAGTAAAATGTTAAAGATATAGACATCTTTGAAAAGATCCCTTCCACCTTCTCCCACCACTCTCAACCTTACCCCAGTCTCAAGGAAGAATGGAGGTTCAGCCAGGGGGTTAGGAAACAAAGTGAATTAATCAGAGAGACAGCAGAGAGTCTAGAGAGAGAAATGCAGCTCGGAGCTCCCAAGCAGAAGTGCAACTCCCTTATCTCTGTTTGGATTCTTCTTCTTATACCTCTCAGCAAGCCTATGAGTGAAGTAGACATCACCATTGTTTTCCTTTCACAGCCTGTAATCCAGTTCTTCTCACCAAAACATTCTAGCTAGCTTCAAACTAGCACAGTTAGATAGGACTAGTGATAAATGTTGTAAAGTGGTAATTTCTGCCAGCTCTGTCATTATCCTTGGGTGGATCTCATCTGATCCCATAGACTTTTGCATGTGTCAGAGTGTTTTATGTAATAAGTCATTAATAATTTACTCTTGGATTATCACAGAAGCACAAAAACATTCTGGTTGGAAAAGACCCTCAGGATCATCAAGTCTAACTGTTATCCCTACTCTACAAAGTTTACCCTTAAACCATATCCTCAAGCACCACATCCAAACAACTTTTAAACACATGGAGGGCTGGTGACAGCACCACCTCCCTGAACAGCCTATTCTAATGCCTGACCACTTTTTCTATGAAAAAAAAATGTTATTATGGGGGTTTCAGTCTGCTCCCTATCCATGTCTTCCAGCTGAGGGAGCTGGGTACTTGGAGAACAACTGGTGTTGTCATTAAAGACTGAGAGGAAAAGCATTTTCCTCCTCTTTGTCACTGTTTACTGTAGACTTCAATAAGTGATGGAGTTTCTCTGTAGCCTTCCTTCCATTGTTAGTGTGTTTACAGAAACACTCGTTATTGTCTTTATGACAGATTAAGTTTTACTTGGCTTTTGGCCCGTCTAATTTTTTCCCTTCATAACCTCATTGCATGCTTGTAGCCCTCCTGAGCTGCCTGCCACTTCTTTCAAAGTTTAAGAAATAATTTCTTGGCGTGCTAAAACCACATGTTTAAATCCTGTCAAGATTAACTGATAGAATTTTTGGCAGGATTAACTGCATGAAGGCAGAGATTCAAAGTTTACCCTATCCCACGATTATGGGCAATGCATGTGCTGCCATCTGAAAGAACAAGCAATGTGACTGAATCCTTGCCATGGTAGTTTTATGCACTGCATTCTTCATATAGCAAACAATCTGAAGAAGAGAAATTATTTCCAAAACAGTGTTTTGTTTTTTTTTTTTAAAAAGAAGACATATAGCCATGGGATTATAGGATTGTATCTTCTTTTCAGGCCAAATCAGATCATGATTTGTAGTCGAACTCCACTTCTAGGCAAGTCAGAACTGCAGTATAAGTGGGAACAGTAAGATTCAGATTTTCATACTTTGTTTCCAGCCCAAGTCTCTTGTCTATAGCTGGAGTTTTGTTGATTTTAAAGAGATTTTGCATTCAGTATTTCTGATGTGCATAGATTTTGAGCAATATTTTGTAGGCTCATGTGATTGTGGTTTATGTATTCAGAAAAATTATTTGATAAGGATGTGTTTTTATTTTAATAGGATAATTTTAATAGAATAATTTGTCATACACTCCCTATTTATATGCAATTGACACCTCAGTTACACCAATACTTGGTATTATTTCTTGAGACTCCTGTTTTCTTGATGTGCACTGAAAGTCAGTAGCTATCCTCAGATAACTTTTCCAGAACCACTACTGAGCAGAGGGTAATAAAGAGGTGTGTTCAGACTCCCCAGAAGGATTGCTTCCACCAGTGACTGTCCAGGAAGTGCCAGGATATAATAACTTTAATTTCTTTTAGTTGATAATAAATACCATAAAACTGTAGGCTGTTGTTTAACCCTCTGACACAGTTTAATTTTTTGAAGGTTGTAGTTGCTAGAGTGAATGTACAGTCAAAGAGGTGTCCCAGAAAGTGCTCCGTATTTTGTGAGAGGAAAATGTAATAATCGTTAGGAAGCAACGAAAAATCAAACTGCAGCTTTACAAGATATCCACAGACTGAAAAGCAAGAAATGTCACATGGAAAGTGTGCAAAATATTCTAACTTTTTTTCCCTACAAGTGCCTAGTCTTTGCTCTCCTCTCAAACTCATTTCACTGATTACTATTTAATACTCTTTCACAGCACAGATGACTTTTGCTTAGGGTTTTATTGGCTATTCAAGGTATATTTTACCTCTGCTTTGGCTGGGCATACCTGTACCTCCTACAAGAATATAATACACAGAAGACAATGTGTAATTCGCTTCAAGTTGGCAGAGGGGGGGACATCGTAGTTCTGAGTCAAGAGAATTTATTGATGCATGGACTCAGACTGCAGCAGCACCTCCAGCAATCGGAATGGCTTCACTGCAGTGGGCTAGTGCTACTTGTAACATGGATAGGGAGCAGACTGAAACCCCCATAATAACCATTGGTTCACTTTCCTTCAGCCTTTGCCAAGCCAGCTGGCTCTGTGCTACAGGGAAATTACACATTTATTTTGATTATTTACTCTCATCTGCACTTTGTATTCCCCACCCTCACCCTGGATTTAGCAGTCATAACTTCGTAAGTGCTGAGGGGCCAATCCAAAGGTCATAAAAGTTAATGGAAGACTTACATGTTGGATCAAAATTACACTTCTGCAGTCAAACAACTTCAGTGAAAGCTCTGCATTCAGCTGTGCATCTACATGTGCACATGACTGCAAAATACTATTTAATGGAGTTTATCAACACAAGGAGATACCTCAGATTAAGTTTACATTGCTACCAAATTTGATGGTGACACTTCTGAATCCACAGGTCCTGAAAATCAGCAGTTAATTGATGAGCAATGATAGAGAGAGAAAATTGGAGAGTCTAAAATGTTTGTAAGGGGCTGGATGACCTGGCCTTGCTAACTTTAATGGAAATAGCTATCTAAAACCTGTTGTCAAGGGAAATAGATAAAGAAGTCTTAAAAACTTCAGACCTAACACTTAGGTTAAAAAAAAAATAAAAATTCAAGACAACATTTTGTTCTCACATCTGATTTTACAAAGGCTGATTGTGCTGGAAACAGGTTAAACAGTATATAGGGAGAGAGAAAACTGTGGCAAAAGCCCACAGTTTAGATCCTGCAAGAGATAACTGAAATGTACTCAGAGGATGATCCTTAGCTGAACACAAGCTGCAGAGTAAAACATAAGCTTCAATCAACTCTTGCAAATAATTTGAGCCCAATGCCATAAGTGCCTTAAATTAAATCCCTCTCAACAGGAGCCAATCTAAATCATTAAACATATGTCATGTAGAGAGCTATAATCACTAGAAGTGTCATCTACACAGCATTTAATTTACATAGAAAATGTATTGTGTGTGTTAATTTGACCATTTTTCAATGTTCAGTCTCACAGAAAACATACACAGTTAGAAGCAATGCTTGTTGTGTAACCAGCAAAAGTCACACGTGCACATAATTCTGTTATCCAGTTTGTTGTGACATATATAACTGTGAAAGAAAGCTTTGCTGCCACATAGGAGCATCCTCTGACTTGCCTGATATCTCCAGTGTGATTTGTTATTGTCTTTGGAATTCCATAATGTTTTTGGGCAGGCAGAATCATTAGAGGACCCACATCTCTCTTCCATAATAAACAAGAAGCAGAATTTTGTCCCTTTACCTTGGAATTAAGACCCATAACTTCTATGTGACTGCGGCATATCTTTCAGAAGGGCACTCCTGGTTGATTTGGATAAATGATGAGTTGCCAAAGAGTAGCATTCTGGCTTTTGATCTTTAAAATTGTCTCTATTTCTTAAAATCATACAGTGCTCTGTCAAGTCCCTGGGAAAAAAAAAAAGCCAAACCAAACCTCCCTCTGTCTCTGTGATACACATAATATGAAATTTTGCTAGTCTACCTGGGTCTTTGGAGGCTTGTCTATCCCCAGGTTGCATGTGCATTGGCATTGCTCCAGATCTACATGCTATAATAACTAGAGAAATCTCTATGTTTACTCTGCTCCTTGCCCCAAGTGCATCTTTTGATACAAGCCTGGTTTAGTAGTTGTCTTTAATATATGTTGGAAGTTAGCCTTCTGGGATGGTGAGTAGAGGTAGTCCGATACTGAGATTAAAGTCATGCCCAGCAGGTACCAGCATTTTCTAGAGCACATAATAACTATGCAAAACATAAAGAAATGAAAAGTTACGTTAACACAATTAACCCAAGCAGCCACTTTGTCAGGTCTGCATGACTCAGAAAGTGTTTAAATATCAGGGTTTCATTGTAACAGCTTATTTATTGACTTTCTGAAACCAGTATAATACTACTAAAGAATGTGCATATGGGATGAAATGATAGTTTTATTGAATAAAGTGGGGAAAGTTGAATTCACATCAAGGGAAACAAGAATCACAAGCTCTGAGAGAAATAGTCTGTTTCTTCTTACAAGTGCCTGCCTGAACCTGAAGTTTGTATGATCATCTGCAAGACAACAATGCTCCACTCAGAAGACTTTTTAGTCACCCACTGTCTCATACTGTGCTTTCATCTAGCTGCATTCTCCTCAGAAGACCTTGTTTAAGTGACCTTGAGCGTGTGAAAACCTTAGGTCAGTATCTGTCTTAGCACTGTAATTTGTGCTTGGCACGAACTGTGCAAGTTGCTCCAGCTGTTCTCTTTCTGCAGTTTCCACAGCTGCAAAGCACAACAGTCTTCATCCTCTTGTTCTGGTACACCAAGCTAATGTGTAGACATGAAGAGGTCAGTTCAAGCACTGTTTGATTTTCAGGAAACGAGCCTTGGTTTCACTTTGAAACACACTGAGCAGTTGTGCACAGATGATAATGTGCTCATTGCATGTAGCAAGCAATTCTTACCCAGAGTGTAAAATTTGCAGACATATGATCTCTTTGCACAGGAAACTGATAATGAGCTGCACCTTGCACATCTCAGTGTTGTTTTGGTCAAATCACTGCTACTGGAAACTTTTCTGTTGCAAGAGCACACTACCTAGGCTTTGCAGTAAAATTCCAAGGATCATTTCCATTCATGCTGTCATCATATTTTTTGCAACCAAATGTAAACTTGGGCGCATTTTGAGTTTTCACCTAAGATTTGCTGATAAGCAGGGATGTATGCACATTTGAGAAGTTTTGTTTGTTTTTAGGAATTTTAGGAGACTTTCGCAGACCTCATTTACACAAGTCACATCTGTGGCTTGCTATTCTTGGAACACCTGAACAAATACTATCTGAAAAGACACTGGAGATGAAACAAACAAACAAACCCCACTAAAAACAACAACCAAAAGATCACCACAAAAGGCTTTTCTAGTCAGTTATGTGCTGAAATTGTCCCTGAGAATCTGGTAGTAAGTGCAGCACTGAAATATCTTAATCCAAATATGGCTTCTGGTGAATGATAGTTCTATGTATGCATCAAATGTGAATGTAAACATCTTGTGTCTGAGTTTTATCTGGTTAAAACATTGCTGCCTCAGGTATATTGAAATTTGCTTGAAGGTGACTTACCTAAAAGATACTGCTTCTGCAGGTTTCAAGAGTGATATGAGTAGATTCATATACAAATGCAAAGTTTGGTTCAAAAGAACCTCTAGGAATATTCAGCATTAAGAAAAGTGATGATACGGCCTGGAAAGTTCCCTCGAAGAGGGAGTTAAAGTTCTTGCATCCCCTCTAATGTAGCCCCTCATTATGCACAGGAATTTCAATACCATATATTTCTCCATGTCTCTCAGATGGTTTAACATTTCTGGGAAGTCTTGGCTTCCTCTACACATTCTAAACATTTTCAAATCAATCTTGCTAGAATATGCTTTTTTTTAAAAGAATATATATATATATTTAATTTATTTTTAAGAGTGTGGAAGCATTACATAAAATCAGTACTTTGATAGTTGTTTAGATTCTCATTCCACATTCCTATTAAAGTTGTATAATTTCACACTTCATGTAAAGTGATTAGGTGCAGATGCATTCTGTTTACACTTGTTACTTCAACATTTGCAATTGTAGATGTGCATAAGATATTTTTCAGACTCAAATAGGCCTCAGTAGGTTGAGGAATAGAAATGTTCCAGAATGGTAATTACCAAGAAAGCTTTAAATCTCAACTAAGTGTCTTATCAAGAGCCAACTACCATTATTATAAAGAAATATGACAACTCAAAGAGTGAATTCTGATTAAACATTAAACATTAAACATTACTTGTGAGAGTAGATTGGTTGCAAAATCTCCAACCCTACCCTTGAAACTCTAATTCTAGATAAGCCTATTTAGACATTATACTTTCCAAGACTGGAAATGTTTCCTGATATTTTCTTTAAAGCACCTGTTATGCTGAGGCTATAGTATAAATTATAACTCGTTTGGGAAAATGTCACCTCATTTTCTGTGTGTTCCTCCAGAAACTTTAGCTTTTAAGGATGAAACTATGTTAATGCTAGTATGAGAGAAAAATCTTCCGCTAGGTTAGATGCCACATGAACATATTTTGTTCACAGAGGGACTATGCAGGGTGCTGGTCCTTAGGATTCTGGTTGTTCTGTGTTGTTTAGGTTTTTGTGTGTGTGTTTTGGGTGGGTTTTTTGGTGTGTGTGGTTTGTTCTTTTTTTTTTGACAAAGCTCAAAGGCTTCTTCCACAGAATAAACTTTTCCTAATAGTCATGTTATGTAATTCTCCTGTAAGTCAAGACAAGCTCATCAAGCAATATATCAAGCTGGCTATGTTTTATTAATGCATGTCTGCTGTGTTTTGAGCATCCACCTTTATCCTATGGCTACTAAACACAGCTGAGATGTTACAAGAAATGCCATCATCATCTGATGAGGACTAAGGTGCATTTGGCCCAGTATTCTATTTCAGTAATAGCCATATTTAAATGGCTGTTGGGCTAAACCAAATTTGGGAAGCTCAGCAGACTTGAGGAGAAAAAATGCTGCAAGGCTTGGGCAGCATGTTGAGAAGGTGCAAGTGAGATGGTACTGAGAGAGGAGGACCAGGGAATAGCAGTTTCCCTACACTGATCACCTTCCACCAAGGGTCTGCATCTCACAGAGTTAGAGGTCTGGACAGCAGGGGAGGGTGCCAAGAAGTTCCCAAGTTTTGTCTCTGGTGTACTTTTGAAGCTGAATCAAGAAGATGTCTGATTCGGTTGCTCAGTGTTCAAGAGTACAGGACATATTGAGTCATGAAGGAGAGAGGCACTGGAAGACCACAGAGGTCCTGGGCTCAATTTTGTTAGAAAAGACTTGTTATGCTTTTCAGAAAAGCAGGTCCATTCTGTCACCATTTTGTTGGTTGTATTTTGGGGTATAGGCTGTGATTTCCCAGTGAAGCTGGAGAGTGGGAGCACATATCTCAGGCCACTGTTCCATCCCCTGGTTTATTGTCTACTCAAGTCTTTTGTATTGCCATAATAAACAAAGGTATGACAGGTCACATTTTCCCCTTTGGTAAGAGGGGTAAGGACATGAGAATTGAAGCAGGTTTCTTGTTTTCTGGCTAGTCCTACCTAGCTGACTGTATTTGCTGCCTGTACTAGTAGAGCAGAGGCTCCTGCTGTGAGCTGAGACTTTATCAGTTAGCAAAGAGCCCTAGGCGTGCTCCCATCATTCTAGGAGAAGGAAGGATAATGACAGTCACACATGAAGTCCTCTGTATTTTAGCTGAGTGATTTTAAGTCTCTTCTCTAGAGTGAGAGGACCAACTTCAGACCCAGAGAAATCCTCCATAAACAATTGTTGCGTATTAGGAGAAAAGCAAAGTAAAAATTCATTATTGCTTGATGCACAGCATGTGACAGTAAAAGCTAATGCAATGCTTGTATCTGTAATGTTTAAACTCATAAACTCAATAATAGGATACTCTTTCTTGCATGCTTATGAATGGAAAGTGTTCATAGTAATTTATAAATTAAGATCTCTGCTGCTGCTAGCTGTAGGCTTCTTAATATCCCTTGTGTCAATGAATGTTTGGACTAATAGATAGTGCTGCCTTTAGAGGAATTGCTGAATCTCAGAAAAGGAGAAACAACAACAGAAAAAGGGAGCAGTTGAGTGAAGTTAGAGTTTAAAATATGTGTGTGTCCTCCCTCCAACTTTAACTTTAACCTCCATCCACTGCCTCCTTTCTGGAAGGGATGTACTTTTGCATAGTCTGTGATCTGAGTTTATCCATGCTTTTTCAGGATAAGCTCAGATTTCTTCAGCTTTAATAAAGACCATATGTTCCTAAGCATCTTACAGATAATAATGCTTAATGGGCACTCACAAAAAGGAAGAATATATATATATTTAATAGATAGAACTCTGATGTTTATCCATAAAAGTGCTGTTTACTGAATAGTGCACATTGCAAAGTACAGTGTAGGATTTTGAAATGTCTTTCTGTTTCTGTCTAATGTCTTGAGAAAAATGGCTAATCTTGAAGTAGTTTCATGCCTCAGGACTTCTTTCCAGAGTAACCTTTTCAGGACTTCAGTTGAAGTCTGTGGGTCATCTGCTGTCAGAAAAGAAATGCAGGGTTGGGGGGGGGGGGGGGGGGGGGGGAAAGTAAAACAGC
Source organism: Pogoniulus pusillus (assembly GCF_015220805.1). NCBI lineage: Eukaryota > Metazoa > Chordata > Aves > Piciformes > Lybiidae > Pogoniulus > Pogoniulus pusillus. The sequence continues at coordinate 15,226,470 of NC_087275.1, read as the reverse complement.
TGCACATATGATATTGATTGCTACTTTCTGGGAAGTGTAATATTTTGTAACCACTGCAAAGGAAGGTGGTAAAGCATTGTCTTACCCAGATGCTTACATAAAGGCATCATCTGAATTAAAACCCCATTTGAATTAAATTTTCCTTTCTATTATTTTAGATAGAGTCTCTATTGCTCTGTTTGGTTCATTTTGTATCTCTAAACCAGATCTTACTGTACTTTTAAAGCAAACTACTACTTTTGAGGTGGAACCAGATAAAATTAGTAAATATTGGAAGGGTTTTGTGATCTTCCCTTCCTCTACTTTCATGTTGCCTTTCTATCCTTTTGCATTTTCAGAAATATAGTCCAGCACATGATCAGCAATTAGTATGATGAAGTGTCTGGATGTCTCAGAAGGAAATCCTTTGACTCAGGCAGATATGTAGGAAAAGCTTATCTGGGAAGTAGTGCTCTGACAGATTTAAAAAGACACCAGAAAGTATGTTTCTCTTCCACAGGGACTATTTAAGTTGTTACACATGGTGGGAGAGATGCTTGGTTGTGAGAGAATTTGATTAAAACCTATTGAAATCAGTAGAAATATTTATCTCCTTCAATAAAGTCTTATTTCTTCCAAACAAAATTGGAGGGGTGGGGAGGATGCTTAAAAGCCTGTTCCTTTGTTGCTGGGAGCCTTAAGAACAAAGTGATGATGCCACTGTTTTGCCATACAATCTACAAGGCAGGAGAACTGCAGCAAGAAGTGCAGGACTGTGCATGGATCTAGCCACACGGCTGCAGCCAGTGCATGATTAACAAACACAGTGACCCAGATAATCTCATTAACACAGTGCCTGTATTACCTTATACTCCTGATTGTCACACTGAGGCAAGACGTTCAACTGAAGTGTTTACCACGGGAGCTGCCTTGGGCAAGGGCTTCTTCACAGTGCTGCAGAGTGCCAAAGCAACAGTGCAACACCACTAGACTGGTTACTGGGGAGCTCTGAAATGCCATACATCTTGATTAAAAAGTGGGTCTGTTGATCTGCCATGTACTTTTGCAAAGAGCAGCTTGCAAGCCATGTCCTATAAAGCAAGCCAGATTGTGCATGCACACAGAGGGAGAATGAGGTGCTGAAACCCTGTATGCTGCTTCATACAGCATGGTACTCCTGGGGAAAACATCCTACACAAAATCTAGTCCTGGTCTCTGCAAGGCTTCAAGAAGAGAAGCAAAACAATTCTTATTCACTCCTCTTCGCTGTATGAACAGAAACAGCATCTGATGAAAACCAGTGTTGTA